>NC_134311.1:41218123-41818123 GCF_949628215.1 Phalacrocorax aristotelis
TGCAGGTAAACAGCTGCAAAGTTTTGGAATGTTGTGTGCTGCAAAGCAAAACCTTACTCCTGGGCTCTGTCTTAAATCATTTAGTTTCATGAAATATCTCCCAGATAAGAGAAACATACATCACATGGTTAGTCAGAATTTATTCTAGAAGTTCATTAAATCTCATCTGGGGAATTTAAATGAACTCAAGTAAGTAAATTAAGTGCTGAGTTAATTAAGTTGTTAATTAGTTAATTAACTGTTATGGTTTTAAGTGATGCCATTATCAAACTGACATAAATTTCAGTTTAATTTCCTATATATAGAAAGTCTTTATGAAACTGTAAAAGCTTGGGGGCTTAATTCTTTCCACAGAGTTTTGCACCAAATGCTAACACATTCATAATAGGGTTTTTATTATTTAGTGGCGAGGGCAGTTTTAAAAATCATTTAATTAATTGCTTTTTGAAACAAATTCTTTTTCCTATCATGTTATTTCACAGTGAAATAAAACTTCAGATATGTATAAAAATGAAACAAGATGCCAGAAATTTTGTAATCAACAGACATGTTTGGGAAACTTGCCTTCTTTTCAGATGGGATCTCTGCTGATCACTAGAGAATATTACACTTGTGCATGTTGAAAGTGTGTGGTGGTTTTGTGCGTCAAGGACTATCACATGCAGCACTGTTACCACAGAAGACTGAAAAAATCTGAACTGTTTTTTTCACACTGGGTACTGTTACTCAGTGACATTTCCTCAGGTATATGTACCTAAGTTTGTCTTGTGCACATGCCTTTGATTCCCCCTTTCCCCCAAATAACTGGTGAGGAAGACAGGATCAGAAAGGAAAGAGGCCTTGGCCTGCCTTAAGTCACTCATTTAGGAAACTCAGTTATTGCCTGGTTGTAGTTATGTGTCCTGCTTTGATGAATAAGGACAAAAGGGAAGCTGAGAAATACAGAACTAGAGAAGGCTGACTTTCCCTTCTTACTTCAGAAGACATACTGAAACAAGAAATATGATGTGTGGTACTGTCATAGCCGAGCCTGTGATGCCATGGAGGCCTGGAAGGCTGCTTCTGGCTAAAACCACAGTGCAGTTGGTATTTTAATACAAATAACATGGATGCAGCTCCTGGGTAGGACGTCTCGCTTGTTTGTTCTAGTGTGTGTCCACAGGGCTGCTTGCAGGTAGTTCAAAGGCTGGTTCTAACAGTGGTGGAAATATGCGGAAGGTTTTGAGGTGATTAATACACAAAGAAGGTCTTCAAGTGATGCTACCATCCTGCAAGAATCCTTGATTCTGCCAGGGTGTTCTATCTTAAATTTATTTTATACCTAGTGATTCTATATAATGGGGTCTTTTTAGCCAAAATATTGACAGGAATTCATGCCTCTCCATAACTTTACATTAGCTTTACATCAGTGCATCAGCTTGCCTGTGTTGCAGCATATGCTCAGCTTGGTCAAAAACAATAGTTACATGAACTCTTCACTTGAGTTCCCATGTGTTTTATGTCCAAACCCAGGAAATGATACAAGTTATAGCTGGAAAAACATACGAGGTTTATTGCCAAACCAATACAGAGCATTCCCTACAGGGCATTTCTGTGTGCTTTCTGCATTCTAATTTAAATGACTGGAGCAACAGATCTTCCCGTTAAGAAAGCTGCTTCAGTTTTATATAAATTTCATGGTCAAGAAACTTTTCTCACTTTGCTTAGGGTAATCCCACTATTCTAAAATACACTGTATATATAATACTAAGTAATTATTTGAATTTTGGAGTTTATGGCCTTCAAATATTTGGAGATCCTTATTATGTTTCATTCCCTAAGCTAGGATAGCAAAATATGCAAGCATGCAATATCTTTTTGTGTCACTTCCATTATGCTGCTGATTGGTTTGACTGCCAGTCTTCCCAGTTTTTTGTTAAATTGTAATTCTGCTAATAAAGAATTGAATAAATAATCTTACATATCTGAGACACTTCAGGAAAATAATTTTTCTCTTCTTATAGTAGGAATCTTCCACCTTTACGGATCATACTAGTTTCTATTTCATTATCTTAAATCACTCACTACCTTTGATGTTTGGTTGAGAACAGGTTTAGGAGAGACTGGCTTGTTATTACTGCTGTCATGGTTTCTGTGGAAACGCAGCAATTCATTTGTACCAGAGGCTGTACTTAAAAGGAAACTTTAAATAAAATATAAAATAATTAAAATATAACCCTTAAAACATTCCGTAGTATTTTTACCAATTTAATAAAAGTCTTCAATGATCCAGTATTTTGCATGAAGGCAGAAGAATCTTGCCTATTTAAAGTGCATGATTATTTTGAGTTACAGTCCTTTCTGGGACAGTTGATATTCTTCATACATCCAGCAGAGGAAACAAGAGTTTGGATAGCAATCATTATGACTGTAGATTTGGTCCTGTCAGCAATGATTAACAGTACTGTTGTCATTGCAATCTTATTTTAAATTTCAGTGCTACATCAAAATACTGCTAAATCCTTGATTCTTAATGTGGAAAATTCATACATATATGCACACATGCATCCATACATATATAGGTATGTATGCGTACCCATGGACGTATATATGTGTATGTAACTAATAGTATTTGTGGGGAAACGCGTGCAGAGCTTGTATATATTCTCAGGAAGCAAAAGGTATTTGAAACTGTATTCTATTTGGGAGATGCTGTCTTTTATTTGGGACAGTATTTTTATGAGGTTTTTATTTATTACTGCTGAAACTTGAACATTCATCTTTTCTTCACAGAAACGTGAAAATGCAACAAGTTGTTAGGTTTGTAAAATCTCAGGAGTGTTTCCTGTTTCGAAAATCTGTGAAACATACGTTATTATTACTGTGAAGGCTACCTCAAACATATACCAGCCATGTTATGCATGTGCGTGTATAATGGGAAAAGCTGAAGAACAACAAAAAGGCTTTGGCCACTCTTGCTGTAGTCATTCTTACTGTGGTTGCCTCTGCTATGCAGGTTTAAGGAAGTGTTTCCTTGAAATGGTCAGGTCAGTTCATAGCCAGAACATCAGAACAATTGAATAAAATATTTATAAGCATCCATGAAGAGCCCTGGTGGTAGCACCATATGCCATTGTTGGGTGAAAATTAAGAATAATGTGGAACTAGACTGAAATCAAGTGTTGGTGCTTTTATATATGCACTGTAACAAGCTCAGCCAAACACTTCATGGAGGACTGTGGAGGGCTTGCGTAGTTTGCCATTCCTTCCTTGTAAAAATAAAGTAATTTTCTAACCAGGGTGGCTGGGGAAAGTCCTGAGATCACTCTAAACAGGTTGTCCTTTTTTGATGTTCTCCATGTGTTTGGCATAGAACTGTGGGCTTTCCTGTTTTTACATGAAATAGAATAAACTTCTATGTATCAGATTATGCATGTCTGCCATTCTTTCTTAAAAAAAAAAAAAGTTTCCATCTATTTTTGAATTGTTGAAACATGTAGTTTACCTTCCTAGAAATTGTGGCCTCATTGGTAAAGATCTGGAAGTGTTTGGAGAGTGCTGGCTCATGGCATATCTGATACAGTGAAATTCTCTTTTCCATATTTAGTCTTACAGTATATGTTGTCAGTTTCTCTCAGCTAACGTAGATCTACCTGATTTAATATTCTGGTTTTTAACCTGACTGTCTGTGTGTTTCTCCAGATGAGAAAATAGCATCTTCCCTCCAGACCACGTGTCGCTCCATACACTGCAAGTGTGACGTTGGGAAAGGAGGAAAATTCAAATTCATATCTGGCAGAAAACGAATTATTTCAAGGTTAGAAATTGGCTTGCTTTTCCATAGTTGGGGCCAGGTGAGGCAAAACTTTAGTATCACAAATATTTTCTGAGCAGATGAGCACTTTTTTTTTTAGCATTAACTTCTTGTGTTCCCACAATGCCAGGGAGCTCATACTACAAGGCGGGACAAAGTTAAGTACTGTCAAGAACAAAACAGAAAGGATTGTGTATTCCAGAACTTCATAATTTGTGTGCTTTTAAACAGTCTTTGAGTTTCAGCCAAACTTCCATTGAGTTTGTATTTTTAGGTGCTGTACAACCAAAAAAGCTGTTCTTACAGAAACAAAAATTAGCCTTCTGTGAGTATCTCGAGACCCTCTGTCTACTTGGAGATTAAGGGAAAAAATGTCAGGAAAAAGATGAGTATCTGCTGCTGGAGGTGTTAATTGATGACTGTTTAAAACCCGCTTTAGAAATTTCTCTTTTACTTTAAGAAAATACAGCATTTGCTTAGGAACAAATCTGATCTAAAACAATCACACCTGAGATAATATTTCTAGAACATCATTCATGAGTTCCTTTCCTCTCTGCTGAAGTAAAATAAATCATCATGCATGTGTCTGCTGTTTTCTGACAATGCTTTAGAGTACTTCTGTGTGGTAGCGTCCTGCAAAATTGAATGCTGTAAATGTAACTTTTAGAGATGTATGAATTTCAGCTGGTTGTTTTTCAAAGGCAAACCACCATGGACAAGTGATATACGTATGTCTCTGAAGGAGACCGTATGCAGTAATAAGGCAGGGGGGAGTATTAAATTTGAGGACAGGCAGCAAAAATATCAAGTTCAAGGAAAATGCATGCCAAAACAATTACTGAAAGTAACATCATCAGCCTTTTTAAAATCAAAGTGTTATGCATTCGAGTATGATGGAGAAAATATTCAGCCTGATTTTATGTATTTGTTTATGTCAGATAGCACATCTCACTCACAATAAAGTGAGATATTTGGTGACATGCTATGCAGGTATATCACAAAAAATGAACAGTAGACAGAAATGCTGCTTCTAAAGAATATGTGTTTTTATAGATACATTTTATATCTCCTAACAGTTCTGAGAGAGAATTCACAAAACCTTTTGTTATTATTATTTTTAAAACTATTTATTAATTTATTTGTCAAAGGTTTCTGTCCATATGAAGCCTGGTTTTGAGCCGCCGTTACTTTTGCTATGGTGCAGCTCTGTAACCAAGCAGTAGAGGGCATTCTTTCTTTAGGAGATGGTACTAGTTCCTTTAAAAGACTAGTGTTTTATTTAGCTGGTTGGAGTTCTTGGGTGCTTTTTGTCTTTACATGTAGCCCATTCACATGTAGATACTGAAGATAGGAGAAAGGGATAAATTCTTACCTTAAATGTACAATATACTCCTCAGGGTTGAGTAAATACTTACTAAAATTGTACATATTTTTAATTATTTCATAGAGTATTTTTGGAAAAATGAGAGATTATATACTTGTTATTCAAATTCACTCTGCAACATTTTTCACAGATCCAGTTCTTTCGAAATGTGAGCTATTTCAGTTGGCGATGATCAGCCAATAATCATAACAAAAGCATTTTCATTGGGATTTACAGTAAACTGCTCACGTTGACAGCGGCACCTGGGTAGGTATTTTGAGAACATGTTCAGATGGAGTTGTTGGGGACCATATTAAAATTCCAATGGGTATACTTAGTTTTTATGGGTTTTCACATTGCCTTAACCCAGCCCTGTTTGAGGTTAAATTTACCGTGGTGTCTTCCTCTTCCACTTGGAAAATGCTATCTCATCTGGGGGAAATGAGCACTGGGGGCTAGACCTCTCCCTTCCCAAGTTGGGAGCTTCCCTCCTCCATTCAGCTGTCCAGAGGCTGTCTGGTCAGAGACCGTTGGAGAGCAGTAGCGGGGCTGCACCCCCAGAGCAAAAAGCTAACTGGCAGTGGCTGTGGATCATCTTTCTGGTGCTGCTGAACGCTGCTCTCCCCTTACCAGAGAACTGAATACACGGCGGGTACTTTGAGAGTATGTTTTAAAGCGTTTCTCTGTTGTGAGGCGATTGAGATTTTTCTTCTTCTTTTTAAATTAAATTGAAACTGAGGTGACTATGTGGCTTCTAAAGGTAGATTTTAGGCACAGACAGATGTGTTACAGGCATGGGTATAGTTTAGGCATAGGCATAGGCAGCTCCATTATATTACAGATTTCATTTCAGAAGACGGCTGTCTTTTTGAGTATAGCACCTTCTGTGTCATTGGAATGTGCAGAATCACATGGGAGGTATGAAATAGCATAGACAACAAAATGTTTCTGTATATATGCACTTCAATACATCAGGAAAACAAAAAGATCTGATACCAGAGATTAAAATGTTTAAACTTTAAATTTGCAACTGCATATTGAAATTATAGTTGTGATGTTTCATCTGAACATGTGAAAATAAAACTCCTTCCCATGGAGTTGATCTACTGATCCATATCTGCTATTTTATAATTCTTCCCTGGTGTTGCTTGGTCATCAAGAGTGCATAACCTCACTGTATATTAAAAGGAAACACCATGAGAGAATTTATAATTGACAAAGGTAGGAAGAAGTCTGAATAGACAAACAACAGAATGTGATCTGATAAACCACTACTCTGCTTATGACGTATATCATATTATATCATATATCATGTCATACGATATGACTTATTTGATATCTAGTGAGTTACCGTTTCAATTTTGCGCCAATTTTACTTCAGAAATAAACCAATGGTTTTGGTTTTATACAGTACTTCTGTGAGACCCTCCTTAGACCAAAGATTTTGATCTCTATTTCAGAAATTTTCTCCAACTTGGTAGAAGCTTTACTCTTGATATTTGTTTGCCTTTTTTTTTTTTTTTTTAAAGTGTTTAATTCGAGTAAAATACCAATCAGTTATGAATATGAGAAAAAGTTTTTCTTCCCTGGAAAAAGGAGAGCCCAGCAGGTAGTGCCTCTTCAGCTGGCTAATAGCTCCTCTGGTATTACAAACCTTCAAAAGAGTTAGTTAGAATAATATATGCAAATAGAATTCCTTCCCACGTCACTGGACTACCAATTCACATAACATTTCCTGGCTATTTAGATTTCAAATGAACAGCTTTTGCTTGCATAACCTTGAAACATTCAGGAATCTGACTCTGCAAAACAACACATTATTTCTGAGGGTGGCTGTGAGGAGAAGACAAGTGAATTTGGGCACACCCAGACTCTAATTATGTGTAAAAGAATACAATAATTCTGAAAAGTAAATACCACAGCTGCCTGAAGCTGTGGAGCTGTGAAGATGGTTCTGAGGCTGGAATTTTATTGTCTGTTTTTTAGCTGGAATATTTGCCCTATGTTGTTTCTTTTATATGAATGGGTTTGCAAAGAGAGTATCAGAGAAGGGCCATCTTAGTGTCACTACAGAGTAATAGGGTAAAAACTTATTCCTGGCTGAAAATTGGCATTTGTGGAGAAGGCTCACGGACTTGACATGAAAAAGGGCTTTCTGTGGAAAAGTAACCTGAAAAAAACCCCCAACCCCCCTTTTTTTTTTTCCTTTTTTTTTTTTTTTTTAATTGGGGGGTGTTTATGCTTAGAATTGGTTCAATGGGCCCAATAAGTACCTCTGGTGCAAGGAAAGGTGATGGGAGTGCTGAGCAAGGAGTACTGTTGAGACAAGAGAAAGCAGGACCTCTTCGTAAAGTGAAGAGCTATGAGGTGGGTCATCTGTCTAATCCTCTGGAATATGGATTGGTAGAGTTCATTCTATGGCTTCTATCGCAGGTAATAAAGTGGGAAAAGCTGAAGGAGCATGGAGTCTTTAGACCAGCTGCTGGGTTTGGTGGGCTATAGGTAAATTAAATGAAGGAATATAGGATTTAATTTAATGCAAGTGTCCCAGCTTCTGCATGTTTTGCTTTGAACAATGCTCTCAGTTTCAGTTGCGACATACTGCTTTTTCCTTTAAAGTAGGAAGACTGCAATCTTGACTGTACATTTGGTTGCTTCACCAGTAGGTTAGCACTTTGTAGACTTAAAGCTTTGTGTGGAAAGTATTTAACAGATTTACTAGGAAATGGAGTGTTTTCTGAATAAAATACTCTCAAGTCTAATGTTAATGGTTATTGGAGTTGATTGGTAATGCTCTTTATATGACATCAGCAGCCCTGAACACAAATGGAGAAGAACAAAACCAGATTATGATACAGTACTGCAGTATATCAAGGCTGGCTGTCTTGGGACTCAAAAGGTAGCATGATCTTAAACTTTTAAGAAACTCGTATTAACGCTGAAGTAATGAAGTCATTATCCTGAAAAGCACTACTTTGTCTACTATATATTTTTTTTTCAGGAAAAAATGGCATTAGCAAACATTAAACATTGTGTTTAAATATTAAACATCAAAGTGCACCATGAATTTTTAATAAGCCAATTAACAAAGAAATATCTCCATTTGTTTCTGTGCAAATGTAAGTGTAGTGCAAAGAGTTCAGCACACAGAATGTCAGCTGCAATGAAAGGAAAGGACAGCGTTATAAAGCAAAACTGCAGCTCCCAGAAGGCACATTATTAAACCCAAATAATACTTTGAAGAAACAGAGGGCCTGGAATTTTTAAAAACATCTTGATTTTGGGAAATGGTTGAAGGATATAACCTTTAAACTTTTAAAGGTTCATTAAAAAGAAATTAGTGCCCTAAATTGTAAGTGACATGGCTTACCGCTAAATTAAGGAGATGAATGTTACAGAAAAGCAGAACAGCAAATTGTGTAGCTGTAGTTTTTAATAAATGGGAGTGTATATTCATATAGCATATGAAGAAATAGCATATTTCTTCAAGATGCTAGTGCAGACTCCAGTTGCTGATATTGTCAAGCAAATTTGTATGAAAGTTCTTTACTGTAAGGCTATTTCCAAAATACAGACCCTTCTCCACCTGGCAAAGCACCAGGAGGTTCTGCCTCTGGAAAGCTACGAATGTAAATGGGAACAAATTTATAAGCAGGAATTTCTTTCCTTTGACAAAATTAACATGGAAATGCCTTGCCTCTAGCTATTTTTGAGGCTAAGATGAGCACTTGTGAAAGAGGTAGACGTTTAATAAGGAGAACATGAAGTTTATGAGGTGGGACAAAATTTGAAAGAGTCTTATTTCTGGGCAAAGGCCACCTGGTTGGGTTGCATGACTCTGTGTGCACATGGCATCTTTCCAGGAATCTGTGGTTTCAGAGTTGAAGTACTGTAGCAGGTGAAGGCTAACACAAAGGTCTTAACATGTAAGAATGGTTCTCTTTCCTCATAAACCCATAACTCATTGAATATGTTGAGAAGATAAGGAATTCCCCTGGTGTTAACTTGTTTTTTATTTTTTTTAAATTGTGAAATTGAAGGGGTAGGAATAAATTTCATGTGTAGAATGATAATTTGTGTCAGCAATGCAGGTTTTCACAGCTTCCACAAAAGCACCTGTTGCTTTTAATCATCTAAGACAAAATGTGGGACTTCATACAGCCTGTGTTTCCCCATTTCTTGTATTGATTTTATTCTGCTGCTGAGGATGGAAAGATCTATCCCGTCACTGAATTCCAGTACAAGAACAACTTGTACATTCACCATTTTTTTGATTACTGGGATTATAAAACTACATTTTTCCCAGTGCCAAGGCATGATTGCTGTGGTTTTTAACCATTTTTCTTCCCAGCATCTTTTGAGCTTCTAAAAATCTACTGGACTATGCTTCATCTAGTCTTAACTTTTAATTTTTCTCTTCTCCCTTTGTCTTAAGTAGACATACATACCCTCCTCCTTTCCCAACACCCTCTCAAATCATCCCACAAAAGAAATTTTAAAAAATGCCTTTTAGACTGTTAACTTTTTGAAGGCAATGGGACATTAAGAACATTAATCAGTGTAGCAGAATTATGTTAGTGTTTCCCTTCATGAATATCCTGCATGAAATAGCCCTGAGAACAAGCTGTTCTGTTTTGCTATTAGAGCACTGCTTTTTCTAGCACTTAATACCTCACTGAACTCCACTGCTATTTTACAAGACCTTCAAAAATTACCTTGAGTCTGCTATATTAAAGCTATACACTTAAGTGCAGAGCTTTGTGCTGTTCTTTTCTGCTCAAAGCAGTCAGTCTCTGCACCTCTCTCAATTTGCTATTCATTATGCATGAACAGCACTTACATATACACTGGAAATATACAGTAGTTATGATGGGATCTCAACAGATGCAGAGGAGATATTTTTCATGTTTTTATATTGTAATTGGGTTAGCTTAAAACACACAGAAATTGCTAGCACGGGCTCCTGTTGTAAAAATTGGGTACAGTTTGCAGGACATAAACAGGTGGTATTCCTCTTTCTTTTTTGTGGTGCCTATGTATAGAAAGAGCTTTCCATTTATGACCTCCTTTCAGTTCCTGCTATTGAAATACAGGTGGAACTAAGCACATGGGAAGGAACATGTTCTGACTGTAGAACAGTCATTGTTGTTTAAATAGTTTGGGCTGATCATTTCCTATTATATTCATGGTTATACCTGTGTGATGGGTTGATGGTGGCTGGATGCCAGGTGCCCACTAAGCTGCTCTCTCACACCCCTCCTCAGCTGGACGGGGGAGAAAAAATACAATTAAAGGGACATGGGTTGAGATAAGGATAGGGAAGGATCACTCACCAAATACCGTCATGGGCAAACCAGACTCAATTTGGGAAAATTAATTTAATTTATTGGCAATCAAAAGTTAGAGTAAGATAAGAAATAAAACTAAATTTTAAAATACCTTCTCCTCACCCTTCCCTTCTTCTTGGGCTCAACTTAACACCCAATTCTCTATCTCCTCTGCATGAGTGGTGCAGAAGGATGGGCAATGGGGGTTGTGGTCAGTTCACTGCATGTTGTCACTGGTGCTCCTTCATACTCACACTCTTCCCCTGCTCCAGTGTGGGGTCCCTCCCAAAGGGTGCAGTCCTTCAGGAACAGACTGCTCCAGTGTGGGTCTCCTGTGGGCTCACAAATCCTTGCCAGCAAACCAGCTCCAGCATGGGCTCCCCTCTCTCTCCATGGGGTCACAGGCCCTGCCAGGACCCTGTACCAGTGTGGGCTCTCCATGGGGTCACAGCCTCCTTCTGGTGCATCCACCTGCTCCAGCATGAGGTCCTCCATGGGCTGCAGGTGGATATCTGCTCAACCATTAACCTCCATGGGCTGCAGGGGAACAGCCTGCCTCACTGTGGTCTTCTCCATGGGCTGCAGGGGAACCTCTGCTCTGGTGCCTGGAGCATCTCCTCCCCCTCTTTCTTCACTGACCTTGGTGTCTGCAGGGCTTATTCTCTCACATATTCTCACTCCTCGCTATCAGCTGCTGTTATGTAGTAGTTTTTTTCCACCTTTCTATATATGTCACCTAGAAGTGCTACCACCATCGCTGATTGGCTCAGCCTTGGCCAGTGGTGGGTCTGTCTTGGAGCTGGCTGGCACTGGCTTTGTCAGCCATGGGGGAAGCTTCTGGCATCTTCTCACAGAAGCCACCCTTGCAGCCCCCCTGCTATGCTTTGCCATGCAAACCCAATACAGGCTGGAAGACATTCTAGCAGAAATCAGTGGTGTACTTCCTGCTAGTGTCTAACTGTAAAGCATAGATGAATCTCCAACATACTAGTATGATTACTGAGACACAGATCTGGAACACAGAGAAGGGCATTCTGTAATCAGGTAGATATTCTTATTGTAGTTTTCTATCTGTCTATAAATACACATGAGCTGACTGTGGTTTTCTCAGATTCCTTCAGTTAAGTTTACTTAAATACCTTAGTTTTTAATTTTGTCTAACTTTACTCTGTTTTTTTTTTTTTAATGAAATAAGCTTTCTGTCATGGTTTATTTGCAACAGTTGCTGGGAGTCAAACTGATTGTGTTCTATCAGAGGTTACTATGTGAAACTTTCAGCTGAGAAGTCAAAGCTAATTCATTCCGAAAATTGAAAATAGCATGGGGAACATTTTTTTTTTAATCCCTCCATCACAATCTCAGTCTTTCTTTTAAGCCTTGGAGCAGAATTTAACTTTCATCACTTTTGTTAATTAATCCACTGGTGGCTGCAGCAGAATCCCATGAAATGGCCTGTATATCTCAAATGTCTATGATGTTGCGTAAAACTAGAGTGGGAAGCTACAGAGAAGCAGCACGTCCTTCAGCTGAGGAGACAATGATTCCTTCAGTCTACTATTCCTAATTCTTCTGATGAAAAAATTGTTTCCCTGAAATGGTATCAGTTGACAGATATCTGAAACAAATATGCTTCTCACTTATTTTACATGATCTTGCATCATGTATGGCATTGCTATTTCTACAGCTTTTGTAAATCTTGAGACAAAAATATGAATAGAGTATGAATCATTCTGAAATATCAGCACTGTTGCTGTTCTTGTATTTGAAGGGAAGGAGAACCATAGTCAAATGACTTGCCAAACTTAGACAAGTACAATATGATTTGTATATGGTGGAAATTATAATTATCACTGTTACTACTGTTACTGTTTTATTACATTAAAAGGAAGAGAAAAATGCATTAGCTGGGTATTCTGACATAATTTCCCAGACTGGATGGATCTTTTTAAATAAAAGAGGAATGGTAACTTGATTAAACAGAATATTGGAAATTGAGGCCCTTGTTTAAATAACTTACAAGGATTAACATGCGTGGTCATCAGACTTGCTTAGAGAAATACTAGTGTGAGATCTGGGCCTTAGAAAGGGCTTGAGATATTATTAGTACTCATGTATTAAAGTCAATGGAAAGAAGGGAGGTAAACTTTTCTCAGAGCTCAGTGCAGGGAAGGGAAAAAAAGGTAACATCTGTCAGACATATTTTCTTTTTTATTTGGGCTACTGTCAACTATGATACTAGCAAGAGAGGCAAATCATGATATATTAAGATTGATTATTGGTAATTTAATCAGTAACATTCCTAAATAGCTACATTATACAGAAATAACACCTGCTGTATGTAAACTAAAATATTTTTGTTAGGTATTAAAAAGTTCAGTTAAGACATGGAGTAAGACATTAGCTTTGGAGGTCTGAAGGCACTGAAAAGCCCTAGGCGATTTATGTTTAATTGGCTCTCCAAGGTAGAAAACAATTCTATATAGACAGATCCCTTACCATAATATCCTTCATTCCCACCTTGGACTTAGCCATCTGAAGGAGAGCTAGAGGAGAGTAAAAGTACAGTCTAGCCAGAAAAGAGGATAGGTCAGTTGCCCACCAAGAAAATAATTCCTGGGTGTCTTGAGAATTTGCTATAAAAACCAATAGTGTATTCTTTGTCCTATACTATGCCCTATTTGAAGCAAATAATGCTAATTCAGTAATTGCTCTTGAGAAAAACAATTGCTGAGATTGTTGCAGAGTTGAAGAGCTTCAGAGTAGTTCTGCCCTTCATCAAATGATTAATTTGACTAATGGCTGACTATTAGTCAGATTACAAACAGTTGCTTTCCTGTAAGAAGTTTCTGGACTGTAAGCAACCAGGAGGCATGAGGGTGAGTCTATAGATGTTCAACTTCCTGAATGCTGTCTTCCAAGAATTGTGTATCTGTGATCCTGCTTACAGAAGCTTTGGGCCATAAAACAAAATCCCAGTTTTTTCCCTGTAACAACATAGTTCAGATATCTCCACTCCTCAGTGATTCCATATGTTCTGGATAGATATGAGCTCTTTAAGAAGTAAAGTGACTATACCAATGTACAACTAGATTAGCTATGTACTGCCTAAAAAGAGGATTCCAACGGGTAGCATAGGAATTGCTTATCAGAAACTATAATCACAATAAAGATAAAGGAGGCAATTTTTAGTACTATCTAAATAGTGTCATGCAAATATAAGCCCATAAACATTGAGTACTGCTAACAAAGGAAATCAGTATGAATAACTGTAAATTTTGGGGCAGTATGAGAAAGATACAACTAATACCCAATACCATGTTTTCGTTTAATTCCAAACACAAGAATTGTGGCTGTCATAAAGCACTATGATACATGTGATCTCAGTTGAAAATGACTATTTGGTTATTCCTGTGTTCTCTTTCTCATTGATCTATAAAAATGTAATACTTGTGTATTAGACAATTTTTAAGGTTAAAGAGGAAATGAAGATAAGTAAAAAGGAGGAAAACTTGACCCCACTGATTGTTGTGGAGAATCTTCTTGTTGACTTTAGTGGATGCAGTCTTTCATCTTTTATTTAAAAAAATAAATCATCAAGGAAGCACTGCCATTCATGCATAGTGAGTTAATTCACCTTCAGGTTATACAACAAAATTCTCCCCTATTTAGGGGAGAAAAGAAATATAAAAAATCATTTGCCCTTTTTAGAGCAAAAGGGATACCTATGCAGAAGTGAATTGACTATCATATTCAAGAGGTCATGATAAATGTATATGCGTTTATTCTGCTTGTGCTTCTTAGTCCAAAGATTAATGAGTTCTCACATCCTTATTTATTGATTAATCTATTCCTCCTATACATTTCACTCTCAGTGGTTATTTATTCTACAGCTGCTATTTGCCAACAAGATTCTTCTTACGCTTAGTGTTGGTTCCACTAGTTACTGTAAGTATTACTGTTTTTATAATGTGTTTTACTTGCATTTTACAGTTTTCCCCAGGCTGTAAATCTTTTTCACAAAAACATGAATGAATGGAACTGCTCACTGAGTAAGTAAATAGACTGAATTCAGCACTCAGAAAAGCCTACTGAGACATATATTTAACTGTCATACATGTTAACATTATGATTGCAATTATCTTGTGACTATGAAGTCACTGTTTATATACAGTTAGCAGATGAGAACAGCACAAACTCTAATCTGATCTTTCCCTCTAGTTTTGATATACATACTGGGAGTGAGGGTATAGAGGATGCTAAGTACTGTTTTATTCCTTTGTAATCTCCTTAACTACATAACCTCTTTTTTCTTACTTCCATGAAAAAGTTTTCATCCATAAAAGGAGGGTAAACTTACTCCACCACAGATTTGTACACCTTTATCCTATATTGCTGAAATAATATTCTGACTACTAGTATATATATTTCACTGTATCTGAGTTTTATGGTTTAGAAAGGGAGATGGGTTGTCATAAGAGCATCCTGGGTTCTCTCCCTCTCTCCTGAAGCAAGTGAACACCCAAATTATCCAGTAGTTGCTTAAGGACAGACTGAATCCAGAGGAAAAGATCTGAGTAGGAGCATGCATGTAGAAGCATGCAGATAGAAGCACACACCAATGTTGCTAACAAAATGTATTCTCTCCATGGGAAAATGCTACTAACTGCAACTCTGTTCACAGCCACAAATTCCCCTCGTGCAAGTGGCCTAGACAATGTTTTATATTTTTAATATGTTTTGGCATATTTAAAACATTAATCTTTTGAAACAAACAATAATCTAGATTATTTATCAATATCATAACATCATTTATTAATGATCTCTTTCAGCTGCGTCTTTTTCTTTGGGATTGCTTTGGAAAAAGCACACGTTCAGAATGTGTTTCCTAAAAACAAAAGGAGCTGATAATCCATATTAGGCTGTAGTTGCCGAAGAAGATCATTCTTGGTTTTGGAAAGGTGGGTTTCACCTGAGGAGGGCAGAACACTACCTTTTTATCTGTCGTAGTGGTCTTTGCTTAGCAATGTTTGAAAATTATAATATTGACTTAATAAACACATTGCTCATACTTCAGCAAAAAGTACACAGTCGATAGACACTGAATTAATTTGAAGACTTTTTAAAATATTCTAAATGGATGTTCTTAAAATAAATTATCAAGCATTCTCATTTGTATCTTGGTATTTTGTGTGATAGGCTTTATGATAGCCCCAGTTTTATAGTTTGTGTTTATCTATGTCTGCTGCTGTGTTGCATTAACAGTGAAGTAAGCCTTTCATTTCAGCTCTTAGGGGAGGACTTTATGATATTGAATCTCTGTAGACTCTGATACTGGTGTTCTTTATCTCCTAAAAGGAAGTAGCCTTGAATAAATAAAATCCTCTGTAGCATTTTGAAATCTTGATGTTTCTTGTGGGTGATTTACATTACAAGTGATAAAGTTTTGTTTTTAGTGTTTTATTTTTATAATGATATGCCGGTTTGAAGACAGAAGCTTGAACAGACTGGTTTTTGATCTACCACAGTGCTTAGTCACTTTTCTGCTTCTGCAGCTCTTTTCCTTAATACAACTTCATGCATCCAAAACCAGAGTGTTTGCCTCACAGTGCAAAGACCCACATTTATTCTATTCTTTTCCTCTGAGAATAGGAGTGTCCTTAGTTGAAAGAAAAAGTCATTTTCAGCGCTGCACAGGGAAGCTTCTACAACAGCTGCCTGCACTGTGTTTGTAGTGTGGGTAAGTAGGGCAGTTAGAATAAATATTGTAATTAGGAACATAATAGCACATTTTGATTTCTTTAATAAATAACACCAACATGAATCCTTTCTTAGTGGTGACACTAATGATCATTAATGGCCAAGTCTGTTATCTTCAGAGTATGAGTTTTTAGCTGAAAAGCCTAAGTCTTGAATACAAGACATGCTATTATTGAAACAGAAAATAAATGCAAAACCTTGGCATTAATCTCATTGGTTTATGATAATCCTCAAAAATATAGAACAGAAATAATGGAAAAGACTCCAAGCCTTTTGTTTCCTTTGGTCTCCATACAAAAATGATAGGAAGCCACGTGGACACAGCTGAGTTCCATATAACTATATTTCCTCATTATATGCAGCCTAGCTACCTTTGTGCTCCAGCTTTCTGAGGTTTCTAAACCACACACAGCAAGTACCAGAAGAGGTCTCACACTTTCCAAAGGCACGTTATTCAGCGCTGATGCTGCAGGCTTGTGGTAGTGCGAGTAAAAGAGACAGCTTTGCAAGGGACTTGAACTAAATGCTGCCTTTATCTAGCTCAGTCATACACAGAGGCATGTGTTCCTTGGGGGTGGGCATTTAGAGCTGTAGTGATGGTAGACAAATTATTTTCCCCATTGCGTGCTACTGATTTACTTGCAGGCCTTAACAACACTTTTGGCAGGACAATGTCTATTTTATCCAGTTTTCATTTGGAAATGGTTACTTGTATGTCTGTTACTGTTTTCCGGCCATAACTTTTAAAGCATTGATCAGTTTCAATCACATTTGAAAGAATTTTCCACATATTTAATCTGGGGAGAGGAATTAAAGGCCAAAGATGAATTTCTCTTTATTGTCAGATTAACCATCAAGAGGGTCATACAAAGATTATGTAAACTATCAAATGTCTCCAGACTTCCAATTCAGACACTAGAAAGTCCTCCAAAGGAAAGGCATTCTTTGCTGATCCGCTCCTCTGTGCTGCTCATGGAGCTATTAACTTTTTGCCGTATTCCTTCCCTTGAATATAAAAAGACATTTTGATCACTAAAATGCATTAATGTAATTAAACATACAGCATTCTACAAATGAAGTCTTATTACCAAAAATTCTCTTTGGATAATGTTTTACAGACACTTTATGAAAATGTGTGGAACAATATGCTTTCTGGCCTTTCCTCATCAACAAAATCACCCAGCTGTGGTGTATTGGAATCACAGCTGAATCTCCTGTAGGAACAGGGAAGTAAAGCATACTGGTGGTGTTACGTGACACCACTTCTGTTTCACAGAAGGTATCCATAATGCATAATGATCTGTAGAACTCATGGAAGCTTTCTTGCATCGTTGCCAGAACACATTGCTATCCCTCATATCTCATGATATAGGGAAAATCACAGACTCTTATGAAGAAACAACTCCAGGTTTGTTATAATTTGGTTTTTTTATCAGGCCATCAGTGACAAGGATATAATAAATTTGTATGGAGACCTCCAGCTCTATCACATAAAACACCTTCTGTCAGCTTAACAGAAGAGTTAATAGCCACAGTCTTAGGAAAAACAGTCTTCTACTGCATTAATAGGGTCTGCAGAGAGGAGCAAATTATAAGTTTTACTTCCTACTACGATTCATAAAATTTCCACCTTCAAATGAGCTATCTTAGTACCATCGTACACTGTTACAGCCTGTTGATGTGAACAGGCCAGTCCTCAGCCAACCTGTCACGAACATTTGCTTTGCCAACATGGAAGATTTCAGTTACTTTTGGAAATCTTAGACCAAACATTTAATTTATTTTTCTAATAGCTGATAAACTGTACTCAGTTTCACTTTCCTAGCTTTGTTTGGAAACAAAGTGTCATTGTGTATGTATAGTAAAAGCATTGTCTATATACCACGGGTTGTTTATTTTGGTATTTATTCTGAAGCTGTACACAGAGTAAGCATAAAAGAGCAAAGCTGGGGATAAGTGTTCCAGAATACTCACCTGTAAAATATGGGCAATTTTTGAGGTATACAGAGTCAGCAAACTTCATTCAGACTTAAAGGAAGGACTGTGTGTTGCAAGTTCTATCCTCTTTTCTGGCATAATCTTTTTTTGTGTGAAACAAGATTGTCTGTGCATGAATTCCTGTCACGTGCATCTTCAGATGGGTTTTGTAATTCTACTGTTGTATTTACATGCTTAATTAAAAGAAGCAGATCTTTTTTATTTTTTAAAAAAAGGAAGTTAGAGCTAATCATCCCCCGCCTCCCCACCCCCCCACCCCCAATATCCTCTTCCCCTTAAAACTGAGAATTTCTACCATGGAAAGCCCTTTGATGTACTTTATTAATAATATAGAATATCTTTACTGGTATTTGGGACCTTCACAGTCAATGCTCCTCTACTTCCAATAAAGAAACTCTTCATCTTCCTCACACCATTGCACAAGCCTTAATTTTAGCTTCAGCATATCTAGTAAACATTCAGTATTTTCCTCAAGGCAGAGGTCCTATGAATTTGCTGAGTATGTATGAATTTCAAAGTTCAATGTAAGAATTGAACTGACTTTAGAGTATTCCTTTTAGGAAAGTAATTGTAGTTAGCTGTGATACCTGTCTGTGGAATGAGAAGTCTTGGCTAAAAATTATTATATGATATTCTACTAATTAAGTCGTTTCTAACTTAAAAATTACTTTTAGCTGATCTACGAAGAACAGTTTCATACTCTGGACAGCTTGAGAAGTACTTCTATTACTCTTTGGATTTCAAATAGTAACCAATGTAATATTCAGTGTAATATGTTTCATAATCAGGTTTGTTGTCATAGAGCCAATATTCTGTTAACATTATATTCTCTAATTTGAAATTTGGGGAACATTTTTATTTCCTTTTGTCTTTATTCAAACTAACGTTTGTAAGAAAGTTCCCTTGTGTTCTTTTGTTAAACAACTCAAAAGTCAATGATAATAAACTTCCTATACGCAATTGATTAATGGTAAACTATAAAACAGCAGAAGTTTTATATACTGTTTACTCTAATTTTCTCATAGTTAACTTGGAAATACCTTGTGCTCACTGAGCATAAAACCTTATTGTCAAAAGCATGAGACTAGATGCTGCTGAGAAAGGAGATCTGTCTTCAAGCACTTTGACCCATGTGCATGGGAAGCAAACAGTGTTAATGATTTAAGACAAATAGCTTAAGCCCTTTCTCTGTATTTTGGCAGGGATTACTGTCCCTTGGAAACATACTTTCTGTCTAGTTTAAATGGTGCTAGTGAGCAGCAGTGTAATAGGAATAAATTTCCTTCAGCTATCCTCCAGGTGAGGGGTAGGTGGACAGAAGGTTTGGTAACAGCTTTAACCTGCAAAATGGAGCACATCTATCAGAATTACTTCTTTGACCTGGGACTAGTTTAATGCAAGTAGCCTGTATTCAGGCTGTGCAAATGAAGTAGAATACTCGGCCTCTTAGCAGACTGATCATTTGAACAGTTAGGGATCTATTCACATAGGGCATGTAATTTGCCTAAGTTCTCAGCACTAGTGGCATAAAAAAGAGGAAGCAGAACAGCAGGCTGACTTATTTAATAACCTGTCTCAGTACTCAGCTGTATTGAAATTTGATGAACAACCTGGGAACTTGGTTTCCATGGACTCAGTGCTAAAGGGAGATGAATCTGGATTCTGGCTTCTTACATTTTACTTCATGTTTTTTTGGTACAAGTTGGAGTCGGGGACTAAACCTGCAGTTCTATTGTCTGTGCCTGTTGGCCTGTACTTTCCCACAAAGAAAGCCATTCAATCAGCCATTGTTTGGGATACCTCCAAGTACTTTGGTATTGATTCAGTGGTGCTTTTTGGCTTTGAATTAGTAGCCAGCCATGGCTCAAAAAGACGTGCTCTGGTATCTTACTCAGTTTCACATAGAGAAACAGAACAGACAATTACTGTAACACAAGAATTATGTGCTATTCACAGCTAAAATGAGATTAATACAGTCAGTCTTTGAAAATTTCAGCACATATTTGTATCAGATATTTGTATCAGACTCCTAAAGAGTCATCTCCCAGCCAGGCATACCTTCTCCTTTCTCCTTCTCTACCCCTCAGGAAAAGCAACAATAATTTCATTTTTACCATACATAGTATTTCAAAAGAGCAATAGGTACTATTATAAAGCTTTTGCCTTGAAGTTTATGGTTGGGAATGAAGTAATCAAATAAACAACAGTATTCCCTTGGAGAACCTAATTTCTTATTAGTACTGGGTTTATATAGGGTGAACCAGCAGTCGAACAGGGACACTGAGTTCACTGACTCCATTTTCATGCCCACCGTCTCTAAAGAAAGCCAGAAGGCATTTACGGCGTAGAGGTTTTATGTATTGTTGATGGACAGTGTTCAGGTTGGAGGAGAAGAGTCTTCTGATATTTGAAATAGTTTCTTTCTGTACATCTTTATAGGCTGACTAGCGTAACTGAGGCATGCAAAACTGTGAAGTGTAAGTAACATGAAAAAGCATTGCTGTCTGTAGTAAGTGAAGATGCTCAATACAGAAGACTGGATAACTGTTGACCCTAAGTACATGTCCTGTTGGTAAAAACTGTAAGAAAAAAGTAGCTTTAGTGGGTGTATGTGGAGATCAGATGGAGACTCTGAAAATAAAAAGCCTTGAGTGCCAGTGTCAACGCCTGTCAATCTGCTGCTGCTACCTGCAGTTTTAGTCTTCCTTTCTTTGGGTGGTTGTCTGGAGAATTATTCCTTCAAAAATTTGGTAAATCATCTTTTTTCCTTTCAAATTCTTTAATAATATCCTCTTACAATAGCTTGCAGCTATCTACTGGTTGGGTATATTTTTTCTTCTTTTATTGAAGCGATTATGTAACATTTTAATTCCATGGGGCAGAAACTATTTATTCCTACTGTGGTAGTACAGCAACTCTTGCAATGGGAACCTCAGCCTTATTTGTCATGAGAATGATTATTAATATACTGTTTAAGTGTTTATCATAAACACTACTGATAGAAATACTAAATGACTGGGTAGCTGTATCATGACAGCTCTTCAAATTCCTTGCTAAATTGTAAAGATAAGCTACAGAGTTCAGATCTGAGTTTTTCTGAGACATGGGTGATCCCTGGTTTTGCTTCTCCATTATATGGAATAAGATAATCTCAGCTGTTTGTCTGAAGAATAAATAAAATAGATATGAACCACTGAAACTATGGAAGATCACAAAGCCCTGTGTTGTTTGGTATTGCATAGTATGTACTAGGATATAATATTTTACTAGGATACTTTGTATATGATGCAAATTACTTTTCCCTGCATGATCACAGTGAAGACCAGAGGAGAGTTTTAGAAGATATTGTAGTGTAAGGCATACTCTTTCTTCATAATCACTAGAGCTATAGGTTTTTTTAGGACACAGAAAAATGATACAGCAAAGTCATTACATACTCCCGCATGCTTTAATAATGGCTGAAATTTAAAAAATGAACTTTTCCTTTGCCATGTGAATAGAGAAACATGCACTTCCAAACCACACTCTTTTCAGAAGGACATTATTTGTATTCACATTTTCAAAACCACAAAAATGTACAAAGCAGAACCCACAGTTCACAGGCTAAATCTCTTCAACATGACAAGCGGTACTGCAAATGTGCTTATGATCAAGCAAAAATTCAGCATTACTCAACAAGTTTATTTTTTAATAATTCAATTCCATAAATGTGATATGGAGTAAATTCTCACTTTGGGACACATACACGATTCCCACTGATTTCATAAGGAATTGTGTTACACACACCAAGGGAAGAACCCCTTAGGAAGAGCTTCTGGATGACTGTGAATTGGTTTTGTTTAGCTACTTCAAAAATATGAATAGAAACCCCAATCTGGGTCCTGATTAATCTCTAATTTAAGGTTCAGTAAAGCAGAAGTAATTTAGTGGCCGCAAGTGCGGTAGAAAAGATGAGAATCAGGCTAAGGAATTTCTATAAAATATTATGCAGAGATGAGTTCTCTGTCCGTGGTTTTGCACAAGAGGAATAGACTAATTAATTATACAATATGTAACTAATACAGTAATTATGGAGGCAAACAAGTTGTTTCATAAACAGTTTCAAAAGATATCTTTTACAAATATTTTCAGGGAGCTCAGGCACATTCTGTTTTGTTTTCAACACAGCTGTACTGCGGCCATCTCTGGATTGCCAGCATGTGGAACACAAAGAATCCACAGGGTTCTTCTATCGCTGAGATATCACTCAGATACTACAGCATAAGGGTATATTTACTGCCTCTGCCCGTAACAGCATACAAAGACCTATTCATTGGTTGTACAAAGAATTAGTCAAAAAACTTTATTTACAGTATATGGGAGTAGGCGTGCTTACTGGTATGAGGCGTAAGAACACAACTTTGCTGCCTGTTTAGCAAATTCAGCTCTTTATTTCCCAACTATTTGCTGTCCAGGGTCTGCCTTCTGACATCATATTTTTTTAATACATATGCAGCAAAAATAACCTCTTTAAGCATCAGTTTCCTGAACTTCAGTTTAGCTGGTGTAGCAAGCTGGATTTTTTTATTTTACCTTATTTTGCAGACTTTGCTGAAGGGAAATATATACTTTCCTCCATTTTTTACAAGATCATATTGATTTCTTACTTGGCAAAACATTTTTAGTAGACCTCAACTCTGCATCTCAAATTACACAGCAATTCCTGTATTGCAACACTTCCATTTCAGTTTTGAGTTACAAGTATGAGAACATGTTGCGTAAAACTTGAAATCTTCAAGAGACCTACTTTCCTACAGAATAATGGGAAAACCCAAATTCAGGTAGAGGTCTGAAATATACGGATGTGTTTCAGTAGAAATGTTCCAGTAAATGTAGAATTCAATTTTTTTTTCTGTAGAACACTGTCATTTGCAATAGTTTCCTTCATGTCATTTGCATGGTGCATCAGTCCACTCAAATATTTTAATGAAGATTTACCTTTCAGTTTTAAATGGTTATGATACAGATTAGCTTTTTTCTTCCTGTTCCCCAGACCACATTGGAACAGGAACATAGGATGAGGCAGAGCAGATTGATCGTGACAGGCAACTCAGTAATAGGATCTGCAAGATATCATGAAAGAATTAACAAATCAAATGACAGTGAATTACACTTGTAAGAAAAAGTTGGTTAATAAGGAAGCAACAGCTTTCAGCTTTTACAGTGATATCTTCAACGAGCTGTAAAATAATACACAAGAGAAAAAAGTCCCAAATCTCATAGCACTGAGTTTATTAATAATTAGCCATTGCTAGCTCCTCAGTGAGGCACAACTTGATTGGAATAATAAACCTGTACTACTCAAGTTAGTTATTTACAGTGGGCAGAGGAAACACACCAGTGAATACGAATGGTGTAAGAACACTGGAGAAGCTATGAATCCTGTGGTTTATTTCCTGGTGTACTCCACACTCATCACATGGCCTTCCAGTGTCTTCTACAGTCCTGTAGATGAAGACTCCAGCTCTTCCACAATTCACTTTATTTCTCTATAAAGTGGATGCTATCATAGGAGGCTTCTTTGTGAGTTGTTAGGCTGAATATAAATGAAATGTGACTGTGGGCACTACAGTTGGAAAGGACGTGAGGCTTGACGCAGAGGGCAGGGTTTCCGGAGCCTAGACTGCGTGGGCTAGGGTCCCTCCAGGCCTTGTGCCACCGCAGTAAGGAGACCCCAAAATCACTGCCTCTGACTCCGATGCCCTCGAGCGTTCCATTGTTGAGTTTTGCCATCTGTAAAATGGAAAATTGAGAGATCCCTGCCTAAGGACCCACAGCAGCACCTGTGGCTTTGAGACCCTGCGGTGGGTATCAGAGTGCTCTTTACTTCGTCATACATTGCTGAAAGAGAACAAATCGCGGCTTGTGGGGTGCGACAGACCGCGCAGGCCGCCGGCAGCCGGGGCCCTGCTGCACGGGAGGAGGCTGCTCGCTCCACGGGCCTCACCCACCCTCCGCGGGGCTCCGCACCGGCCCTGCGGCACGGCCTGACGTCACCGCCCGCGGCGGGCGTGGCGTGGCGAGGCGTGGCGTGGCGTGGCGTGGCGTGGCGTGGCTGGGCTGGGCTGGGCTGGGCTGGGCTGGGCTGGGCGGGCGTGGGGCCGCCCTCCGGAGCGGCAGCGCGGGGAGAGCGTGGGGCTGCGGCGCGGCGGTCCTGCCCGCCGGCGCCATGGAGGAGTTCCTGCAGCGCGCCCAGTCCAAGCTGGTGAGTCACGGCGGGGGGCAGCGGCGAGCAGCGGGCGCAAAACTTCGCCCAACTTGCAGGTCATCGTCCTCGTCCTTCACCCCCCAGCCCCCGGCGCGGCACCCACGGGTGCTCCCGAAAACTTCTCGGAGTGCTTCAGCAGCGCTCTGGTCCTCAGCGTTGCTCCGCGGGGCGGGCAGGGGGGAGAGAGGGGACGGGGCTTGTGGCCTTTTGCATGGGCTGGGTGATATTTCGAGGGTGCGTTTTCTCCTCACGCCTTGCTGCCCTCTCGGTATTGCTGAATAATGCTCTGCTTTACGAATGTACCAACCCGCGCTTGGCCGGCGGCGTGCGGGGGGTGGCGGCGTGCCGTTTTGGGATTATTTGCACGTTTGTAGAGACTTCCAGACGCATCAAGTTGCATAGTTGAATGGGGAGAATATCAGAAGGCATCGAAAAACTGTCATTTTTGTGGTCTAAACGTCACTAAGAGCAGAGGATAAGTTTGGACAAGTAAGACTTAAAATAACTGAGGAATATGAAAAGGTGATCAAGGGCCAGCTCCATAATTGTGTCTTGACTGGCATAGGTAGTTAATGTGTTAGGAATCGCAGAGATATAGGTCCCGTTCTCAGAGTGCTCTGTTGGTAGGGTTGTGCTGAAACTGCAGTGCATTTATTTTGTTTACAGTGACTGATCATCTGGTCCAAAAAGTGTATGCTTTTTTTCTCTCCTACGTGCAGTGCAAAAACAGGATGTTTTTGAGACTGGGATGGCCCTATGCCAACCTCTTTCCAATCGTGAGGTTTGATTTTCTATGCAAAACTTGGTTTTATAGTTGTTACCTTTCGTGGGCAGCCTGCACTCCTGCTAGCAATGCCAGTTCTAAGAAGTATAGGACTAATAATGGGTTAGTAAAAAAACCAAAATCCCATGGCTGCTAGCTTTGCCCTGTGTTTTTGGGCACTCAGGGCTTATGTGCTTGCAGGGTCCAGTCCCCACCCTTCGGAGAGTGGCTGTAGATGTAAACTTCATTGCTGATTACAAGAAGTGTAGTGCCTTCCCAGTTTCACAGACCTGTTATTCATCTCTGGAGAGTGAGCAGTCATAAAACCAAGATCGCCTTTCTCTGATGGCCATCATTGTCTTTATGTACTGACTTGTAAAGGAGGGGTTGTTATACCGTCTTTTGTTGTCATGCGTATGGTGGAAGTCAAAGGATGAAGGCATTTTTTTGAGGACTGGCAAAATAGGAAAGAAAATGGATCCCTTGGTGGCCCCCTTAATATTTAACTGTGTTGGCAAATGTTAAGGGTAAACATGTGGTGTGTCATCTTGGTCACATGCCAGCTAAGTTGTTTTACTGTGTATTTTCAGGAGTTTGTGAAGTGTTTCCCTTACGTTTTCACGTAAACAGTCTAAACTTTGGTAGCCCTGTTGAAAAATACTGCATAGTGCAGTTACAAGTACTTAATACATTTTCACATCAGCATTTTGTATATTGCAACATTTGAACTGGAGATGTGGTTTTGACAAGTTTCCTGTTCGAGTACATCAAAGGTGATCCTATTAATAGACATTAATTATGTTATGATAGCAGTCCCCTCTGCACTATTAGTAAATGGCAAGCAGTGAACAACTTGATTTTACTACTAAAAGCAAATACTGCATTAATCTTTCTGAACAGCTGTTGATAATCAGAAAGGAGGTGTGTGGAAAACTATAATATGAAGAAGCCCATGGATGCTGGGTAGTATTATTTCTTTAATTTAGATGAAACAGGGAGCACAGCAACTGAACAGTAGCCCTTTTTATTCCTGCAATGTGGGTTTTCAAAATGCAGACTTCTCTTTGTGTCTTCTAAACTGTGGGAGAAAAATGCGTGTTTTGGAGCAGGTCTCTACAGGAGGAGGGTTGCAGGGGGAATTCTCTTTCTGACTGGGTTGTGTCACTGCATGATCATGTCAGCTGAGCATGTCTGGGGAAGAAGCATCTGAGCACTAGCATGTTCAGCTCAGAACCGATTTATAAATCTTGTAGGTTGACTTCGATTTCGCAGTTTGCTTTGTACTGCAGTAGCCTGAAGAAGGTAGCCTAGATTAATTGAAGATTTGCAGAAGGTTAATGATGTGCTTTACTTCCTGTTTGGTAAATCCTTTTGTGGGGAATCTTCCTCTGCTGATACAAGGTAGCCATGGACTGAGTTAAGGGCAAAGAAGGGGCTATGCTTGGTTTGCCGCTGACACAAGGTAAACCTGCCTGGGTAGGGGTTCAAAACTAACAAGCTGTCGTGTGTTGCTGTGCTGCTGCAGCCTTATCTGTGGAAGACACTAAAGCCCTATGGTTGTATCTCAGAGGTCTGATGATGCCAGTCTTACAGTGCTAGTATTTCACACCATAAGTACTCTTGTTAGGTTAAACTGATTACAGTGCATTGACTACATGAGTACTGCTCAGCATGAGTAAAGGAAAATTTTCTTTACTTGTGAACTATAGCTGCAGAAGAACAATTGCTCCAGATTGTGCAGGAGAACCTATTACTGCAAGTGCTTCATCATTCATTTGGGTCTGGCTCCAGCTGCAGTATTAATCGAGGCTGTTTTTCCACACGGAGCAAATTCTAGCTTCAAAGTATACCATAAAAAGGACTAGTGCACTTTTGTTTTCTAAGACTCTTGTATTGTGTATCTTCATTGACTGTTAGGAAAATTCTCTGTGTATTAGCTATTAATAATAAAGTTTCCATTAGGCTATTCTTTCTTTAAGAGCAATGAATTTTGCTTTGGTGACTTTTCATGTAGTCAAAGAACATACTCAGTAATTTTCAGTACTGATTTTTAAAATTCTTATATATAATCTATGTAAAACCAAAGGGGAAAAATGTTAGAAGGCAAAACATGGATGAATATGAGGGATGCTGTACTGACATTTTTTTGGCATTTATGGTTCAGTCCTACAGGGTTTTTTTCCAGTTTTTCCTAAGTCTAGTAATAATGTGAGAATAGGTGAGATTGGGTGAGACCAAAGGACCTTCTAAATCAGAGTTCTGTCTTGGCTGAGGGAGGATTATAAGCAGTAGAATATACAGGTCTGCTGATCAGGTGTTGAAAACTTAGATCAAAATGTGTATCTGAACTATGTTAACCACAGCTAGAGGTATCTTCCATATATTTGACTGTTCGGGGTGGTTTGGTGTTGTGTTTTTTTTGTTTGTTTGTTTTTTTGAATCATCTTAAGCTTTGGCTTCTAAAAAATCCCTCAGACAGTGAGTTTTACTATTTTATCATGTGGTCTGTGTGAGTGGGGCAAGATCCATGTTTGTTTACGCTAAATAATCTGCCTGACAATTTTAATGGGTGTTCCAAGGTTCTTACGTCTTGAATGAGTATTTTTTTGTTCCCTTTTTCCATGGTGTTCAGTTAAGTATTACCATATCCCACTTCTCTTTTTCCAAACATTTCCAGGTTAGTTTTCTATTACCCCTTCTTACACAAGCACTGTTCTATCACTCTGCTCATCCTTGTGGCCTCTCCCTGAGGATTTTATAGCTTTATTTGAAAGTTGTGGAGCCCAGAACTGCCTGCCGTATTTAAGGCATGAGTGCATAAAAGACTTTGACAGTATTATAACAATATTTCAGTTTTTTTCCATTTTCTTAAGAGTTCTTGGCATTCTACTTATTCTATTCCTACTTAGTCTGTTTTACTGTCAAAAAGCATTTTTCTGATGCTTTCAGAGTATGATCTAAAATGAATGCATGATGTTTTTCCTGCTTACCCATTTTAAAGCCCATCTGACTGTGTATGGTACCTAAATATAGTTAAGAAATGGAGGTGGGGTTGTTTCCTCACATTTTCCCTAGTCTGCAGTTCTT
The DNA here is from genome assembly GCF_949628215.1 of Phalacrocorax aristotelis. NCBI lineage: Eukaryota > Metazoa > Chordata > Aves > Suliformes > Phalacrocoracidae > Phalacrocorax > Phalacrocorax aristotelis. The sequence continues at coordinate 41,246,459 of NC_134311.1, forward strand.
GGCCCTCATTTCCATTTACAATTTTATTACCTAGTCCTTCAGTGTCCTGAGTCCTTCCTGCAGCTTTTGTAGCTAGGTTTAGATTTGACTCTACTGAATAACATGGTATTGTCTGCAGCTTTTTTCACCTCATTATTTGCCTGTGTGTCCTAATATTACTGGAAGTAATATTATTTATTATTTATGGTTATGAAGAAAGCATATATCCCAGCCCATATCCTCATGGAGAATCCTTCACAGATATTTTTCCTTCATTGTGAAAGCTGACCATTTGTTCCTGTCCTTTGTTTCTAACTTTTAGTTCTTTATTATGCCATGAGAGGATTGCACTCCCTTTTTCTTTGGTAATTTAGTTTCTTTACTAGCCTCTAGGAAACTTTTCAATAATATTTTTGGAGACCCAAGTACAGTTCTGTACTTGTCCTCTGCATGCTTGTTGAATTATTTAAAGAACTTTAAAAGATTTCGTTCAAAAATGCCATATTTCACAAAACCTTGCTGCCTCTTCCCCAGTATATTAGGTTATTGGTATCTTTAGTTGCAGTTCAGTCTGTCTCTCTCTGGGTTACACTCTTTCAGGCTCAGCTAAGCTCTCAAGTAGGAGAAGAGCGACTGATCAGTCAATACATAATTTTGCATAATTTAATTAGAAAAATAAATAGTTTAAGGCTTCAGTGGTGTAACTTCAGAGTGATTATCAGAATTATTATCAAAATGTTAAAGGCAATTAAATAGAGAAGTAAACATTCACAAATTATTTATTAATTTGCTGATGTGAAATACTGTGTGCTGCATGGAGTAGCCAAGTTTGGTATTTTTCAGGTAATCTCATGTGCCTCAGACTATTTGCAGTGAAGCTGAATGACTGTGAAAAGTTTAGTCAAGGGAGTCTATCAAGAAAGCAGCTCTAAGAATAAAAAAAAAAAATTAAAAAACTGACAGAGTTCCCCCTGAGAGAGGCTGAGACAATGGCTGCCAGCCAGTACTTTTTCCCTGGCCTTAGGTCTGTGCTTGTTGGAGAGCCTAATGCTTCATCTGCTGACTTCAGGGAAGTCAAAGAGGACAGAATGAGCCCCGGAAAGGGCTTAATGCACAGATGATACTGAGATATCCACATAGTGCAGCAAACTGCTTCAAACTAGCTATTGAAAGATGCTAGACCTCCCTCTGCACAGAATAGCAGATTAGTCAGGGAAATAATCTTTCCAAATGCTGTGTCATCTTCAGCAGTTAACAGCATTGAGGGGAAAAAAAAACTCCAAACGCCCTAAAACTTCAAGTTCTTTTAATCCCTTTGCTGCCGTAAAAAAAGGGACTGTAACGCTAAACCAGTGTTACACCTGGTAGGACAATGCACCGGGCAAACGGGGAATTATACCCCTAGACAGATGTGCCCAGATAAAGACTGGGCTGTGTGACTGACATTGTCCAAACTGAGGGCCAGCCCCATGACCACGGAGATGCCCTTGAGAACAGTAAAAAAGCCTTCCAAGGCATTGTTTTAGTAGATATGAAAAATGAATGTTGTGCTTGTTTCTGAGGCAAAGAAGTTCAAAGAACGATTAGTGATAATGTCATAACTTGAGCAGATTTATGTGACCACAGTTCAAAAACAAGCTGAGTCACTTACATGTTTATTTATATTGCCATTTATTTGCCTATCTGGTGTTTTGTTATCTATGATAAGCAGTGGTTACTTTGAAAATAATATTTGATTTAGCTGGAGTAAAGTGGCTTTATGGGAAGTGAAAGACGTTACAGAAGTGAAGCAGAAGTTGTTTTCCCAGAAATTGCTGAACTTATCCAAGCAGAGGGGTAAAAAAGCTTTCAAGCATTAAGACAAGGAATCAAGTCTTACCTTCTCATGTATCTTCTTTGCATTAATCCAGTAGCACACAGGGGACTTGACTCCATTTAGCAGGGCACTTACAGCATGTACAGAATTAAGAGTATGAGTAATCATATTGACTTCAGTTGCAAAACTCACATGTATAAGTTTTACGTACACCTAAAAATATTGCAGAGTCAGAGTCTTACAGCTGATTAACCTTTTGTTCCTTAAATCAGTCAGAAGAAACCAGGTACTCTGCAGCAGAAACTTCAGGGTCAGGGTTCATGAGTAATGTGGACAAAAGAGTAAACACTGAACTACAGAAATTCTGAGATAAATATTTGAACAAAGAATAGTTGTGAGCCATGCTGAGAAGATACAGTAATATTACAGGGTTTACAGAGGTGAAATTATTAGAAAAATATTTTTGGAAGTTCTATTGAAGAGTAATTTCAAACATACATTCAATATGAGGAGAAAAATCTGAGAGCATGAAAATTGGAAGGTGGAGGTGGGAGTGTCACTGTACTGCAAATAAGACATGCTTGTAGGGTAATGGAAGTGTTAAAAACTGCAATTTTGGGATACAGCCTTTGTATCTCATGGTAAGTCAGTAATAGACCTTTGTATGTTTACACACACACACACACACACATATCTTTATTAGGGAGGGTTATGTCCTGTAGACTTACACTGTCTCTTTTTCATCGTCATTATGCAATTTCAAGTGGAATGCTTCCTTCTGTTTTGGGTACTATATAGCCAAAAATATTCCTTAACGGGAGGAAGAATTCAGAGAATCATAACAAAATGATTTAAGGAATTGACTTCCAAGGAAATATAAAACTTGATTAAATTACTGCTGAGCTGAGACATGAGAGCAGTCTGGATCTATGGGGTACTAAAGCAATGGGGAGAAGGAATCATTCATTCATGTACGCAGTTATAAAAAATAGCAAAACAGTCAGCAGAGGGTTAATAACGAGAATATTTTCTGAAAATGAGGTCTTTTTGCTAGGACAGTAGTCTGCCAGAGGAAGGAGAGGAAACCCCTCAATAAAAGCAAACTAAAATAAATCTGAATTGGATGAACGTATGTAAAACTAATTTATAAAACAACCTACAGTTGTAAGGAAAAATATATTGGGTGATTTAATAGCCTTTTGCACTTCCAGTAAAGCTATACAGACTACAAACATGTAGCAGAAGCTGAGAGTTAAAAATGCTTTCCCCCCATGGATTGTCTTGGTTTTGGAGGGCAGTAATAACATTTTAAAATAATATCCTATGTATCTTGCTGTTCATGAGTCTCTGGTGCAGTGATATTTTCTCCTTTTTCATTAAAAAAAAAAGAGTGGAAATGGAAGAATAAAGCACATATTGGTGAATCCTCCATTGGAGGAGGTGAAGTACATCAGATTAATCAAGATTAAGCCAAATTCTATCTTGAATAACTTTTTGGGTGTTGAATCATCGCATGTGTACCTGACATACTTTGTTCATTGTTCTACACAGAAATAAATTCCAAAGGCTTTTCAGTGCAGAATATGTCAATTTACTACACTATCCATACGATTTAAGTATGGTACTGTGGTATTGACTAGGATCCTGTTGTGCTAGATGCCTTGCAAATACTTCATAGAAATTCTGTTCAATCCCTGTCTTAAGGAGCCTGTAAAGTAAGTTGGAGGACATAGAGGAGGAAGCAGATGAATCCAAAGTAGTAGTGGGGTGGTAATAGGTAGGTGTGGTTATATTTATGTATCCTAACCTATTTGTTGGCATTTTGGCAAAGGGCAGCTTTGAGCAGGAGTTAGAAAAAAGAAGATGGGGAGCTGTAGAAACATGCATTTAAGCATAGGGACAGGGTAGGAGGAAACGAGATCTGATTACTCTTTCATTCCTCTGCTATTGACCTGCTGGAGATTAAAGTTAACATTTCATAATTGAATAGGGGATGATAGATGAAGCATAGGAAGGTTTGAAAAGGTTACAAAATGTGGTTTAGGGATTCTATTTAATGTGTTGGAGCAAGGAGAGCCAGGAGAGAGAGTGGCCTGTATGGACAGAGACAATAGGGGAGGGTCAGAGCCACAGACTAGGGGAATCACAGAATACCAGGTAGGAAGGGACCTCAGGGATCATCTAGTCCAACCTTTCTAGGAAGAGCACAGTCTAGACAAGATGGCCCAGCACCCTGTCCAGACGACTCTTGAAGGTGTCCCATGTGGCTGAGTCAACCACTTCCCTGGGGAGATTATTCCAAAGGTTGACTGGCCTCAGCGTGGAAAATTTCCCTCTTGTGTCCAATCGGAATCTCCCCAAGAGCAACTTGTGTCCATTCCGCCTTGTCCCCTCCATGTGACTCCTTGTAAAAAGGGAGTCTCCATCTTCTTTGTAGCTACCCCTTAAGTACTGGTACATGGTGATGAGATCCCCTCTAAGCCTCCGTTTCTCAAAGCCGAGCAAACCCTGTTCTCCCAGCCTGTCCTCATATGGCAGGCTTCCCAGTCCTTTGATCATCTTGGTGGCCCTCCTTTGGACCCCTTCCAGCCTGTCCACATCCTTTTTGTATAGAGGGGACCAGAACTGTACACAGTACTCCAGGTGTGGCCTGACAAGCGCTGAGTAGAGTGGGCTGATGACTACTTTATCTCTGCTGGTGATGCCCTTTTTGATGCAACCCAGCATCCTGTTGGCCTTCTTGGCCACAGCAGCACACTGTTCGCTCATGTTGAGCTTCCTGTCCACCAGGACCCCCAGGTCCTTTTCCGCAGAGCTGCTCTCCAGCCAGGTGGATCCCAATCTGTGCTGCACTCCCGTATTATGTTTTCCCAGGTGCATGACCTAACACTTGTCCTTGTTGAACTTCATAAGATTCTTGTTAGCCTACTCTTCCAGCTTATCCAGATCCTCCTGCAGAGCAGCTCTCCCTTCTGGAGTGTCTACTTCCCCACTCAACTTGGTGTCAGCCGCAAACTTCATCATGCTACACTTGATCCTATTATCCAGATCACTTATGAAGATATTGAATAACATTTGGCCCAATATCGATCCCTGGGGGACTCCACTTGTGACAGGTTGCACTTGGAAAAGGAGCTATTTACCACCACCCTTTGGGTGCGGCCTGTCAGCCAGTTCCCCACTCACTGCATAGACCACTTGTCTAGGCCATAACGCATTAATTTGTCCAGGAGGAGACTGTGGGGGACTGTATCAAAGGCCTTGGAGAAGTCCAGGTAGACAATGTCCACTGCCCGCCCCATGTCAACCAGGCAAGTCACTTTGCCATAGAAGGCCACCACGTTTGTCAAGCACTATCTGCCTTTTAGTGAAGCCACGTTGGCTTTTCCCAATCACATGCTTCATTTGACTTCTGATGGCCCCCAGGAGGATTCGTCCCATAACTTCCCCAGGGATTGAATTAAGACTGATGGGCCTATAGTTACCTGGATCCTCCCTTGAGCCTTTCTTGTAGATAGAGGTAATATTTGCCTTCCTCCAGTCCTCTGGGACATCCCCTGTTCTCCACAACTTCTTGAAGATTATGGAGAGTGGCCTTGCGATGATGTCAGCCAGCTCTCTCATCACCCTTGGGTGGATGGCGTCAGGGTCCATTGATTTGTAGAGGTCAAGCTCCTGTAGTAATTCATGTACTAACTCTTCCTTCACTGATGGTGGGTCAGTGTTTGGATCAACCGGAAATTTTGTTCCCAAAGCCTGGGACCCGACAGTGCTGGTAAAGACAGAGGTGAAGAAGGTGTTGAGGACTGCTGCCTTTTCAGCATCACTGGTGATTGACTCTCCTTTTCCATTTAACAGTGGGCCTATGTTTTCCTTCTTTTTCTGCTTATGGTTGACATACCTGAAGAAACCTTTCTTGTTATTTTTCATGTCTACAGCCAGTTTCAATCTGAGCTGGGCTTTTGCTTTTCTAACTGCATCTCTGCATGTTCTGGCAATGCCCTTGTAGCTCTCAATGGATAATCCTCCACTTCTCCATCTCTGGTATGCTTCCTTTTTGGATTTGAGTAGACCCAGGAGTTCATGGTTGAGCCAAGGGGGCCTCTTGCTCCGCTTACTTCCCTTTCCTTTGTAGGGGATAAATTGGCTTTGTGCTTCCAAGAGAGAGTTCTTGAAGAACTCCCAGCACCCACTAGGTCCTTTTTCTTCCATGGAAGCTTCCCATCAAATCCCTCCCAGATGAGCCCTGAGTGAACTGAAGTTTGCTCTTCTAAAATCCAGAACCCTTGTCTTAGAGCTGACCTTCAGCACACTCAGCAGGATCCTGAACTCCACACTATTGTGGTCACTGCAGCCAAGGCTATCACTAACAGAGATACTACAAAGCAGGCTTTCTCGGTTTGTAAATAGCAAGTCCAGCAGTGCCTCATTCCTGGTTGGCACATCTAACGTTTGTATGAGGAAACAGTCCTCTACGAATTCCAGGAACTTGGTGGATGATGTGCAAGCTGCCATATTGTTCTTCCAGCAGATGTCTGGGTAGTTGAAGTCAACCATCAGGACCAGGTTCTGTTGGCCAGAAGCTTGCTTTAGTGCCCCGTATGCTGTTTTCCACAGCATGGTTCTTGAAGCTGCCAGGTTACCTCTGCTGAAGCCAAGTAACATTTATGTGATTAAACCACTGCATAATGATTAAACCACTGCAGAATATTAGCTCTGGGAGTAGATGGGAGAGACTGAGGAGGAAAAAAAAACCTGTGGGACTTTGCAATAGGCAGGATGTCTGTGTCTAAACTGAACATGATGCCAATTTTATGGGCTGGAGTGATGGTCGGGATAGTTTTGTTAATCCCTATATTTATGTTGCATATGTTGCTGTGAGAGAGAAGTGCAGTAAGAGGAGAGGGATTAAAAGCTCATTTTTGTCCATGCTGCGTGGGAGTGTATGCTGAGATTATGTGAGGGAGGTGGGGAGAAGGTGTGGGATTTTAGTGTGAAAAGGACAGGAGTAGAGCAGCCCCAAAGTCCCATATGTCAGCCTGGAGTGCTGAGGGAGATCAGGCTCAGAGTTTAAATGACTTCTTAATGTTCCTGTTATATTCTTTTCTCCAAAGAAGAGAGCCTGTGCCACCAACAGTTAGAAAGATCCTTAACAAATGGAATGATATCACTTGTTTTAATGAGATACAAATAGATTGCAGCACAATAAGGACAGAGAACGGACAGTGAAAAGGTTAGGAACATTTCAGAAAACAGTGATGTCTGGATGATGTCAGATAGTTCTCTTGTTTACTGTATCATTTGACAGTAAGTGAATAATGTGTAATAGACCTAACAGACCAAATGCACTGGCCCTGTTCCATCTTGCACAGTCATAACCTGCGTTTGTACATTCCCCTCTAGCCTCAGTTTATCAGTCTTAAGCCTCCTTACGTCAGCTACCATCTAGACCGCAGTGAGATTTTGCAGTATACCTGATATGCGTTACCTGTTTTATACTATTTCAGAAATTTTTATTTTGTTGTATTTTGATAGCAATAGTTGTGTTAATGTCTTTTAGTAATAGATACAGTTTTTATTCTGGTTTAGTGTTCTGTGTGACTCTGTATACAGTGCCTGACTGTTAGCTGCTGAACCATTCTTTGGTTAAGTGACAAGACCATCATGCTGAAGTGACCTTTTCCCTAATGGTTAATTTTATTGTGCTACATTGTGATACAGAGCATAAGAATTATTACACTTAATAAATAATTTCTTGCTCTTCTACAATAGCGATTAAAAAATCCTGAGCAAAGATGAGTTAGCAGGGAAGAAGAAACCTCTGAATTTCTTCTTCAGATACTACCATGCTTTTATAACTCGTGGAAATAAGTGGAGACATAGAGTCTAGCTTGTGTGCTGATGGAGTAAGGCATATTGTGCTTGGTGAACCTTGTATGCTGTTCTGCAGTCAGCGGAATAGGAGGAAAGAAAGAAACTGTTCTTTTGAATTTAGCTTTTTTTTTTTTAAATGAGAATTAGAATTTCTCCATTTGGAATACTTTTGACTCTTTGTGAAGCAGTGATACATAGTAAACTTTTAAACACTTGGAGGGACAGTCTTTCCTAAATATAGATAATTGGCAAGTGATCAGCTGACTGATTCAGCAGCCTGTCTTTTACTTAAAGGTTTTAACTCTCAAAGTCATTTGCAGGCCTGGGTGGGTTACAGCTGAGTCACATGGAGTGCAGTGATAAGTTAACTGGCTGGAAAAGTATACTATTTTTTTTTGACAACGCATGTATGCAGTCCACAGTCCACGCGTTTACCTCGGTTTTTACAGATAAATGTGTTCAAGACTGTCCAGAGCATTCACTGTACCCAGAAAAGCAAGTATTTTTACATGATGTAACTGTGTATTGTGCATTTAAGAGATTTAGGTCTATATGAAATCTTGGGAAGGTTAGCCTGCCAGGTTCCTGCGTGGTTTTTTATACGTGTTTGAAGTAGATAGCCGTATCAAGGTAAAAGACTAGATATGATTTTAAAACCACTGCTTCACTTCTGGCCCATCTCTGGTTTTGGATTTGTTGCTGTGTTACATTGAATTTTTGGTCTTTTAATTCAGCAAGTACAAAGATGGAAATTACCCATTCAATTGAAATAACTTTAGTGCTGAAAGCAAAATTTCTCCTTTTTGCAAAGATGGACTTAGATGTCCTTTCTCTTGACTTAGTTGAGATAGTAGCTGTGGTAATTTTTTCACTAGCAAAAATACCACAATTCATGTTTACCTGAATTGCAGATTATTTTTTTTCTTCAAAATGAATTGCTCATTCAATTTGCGAGCGGTTTATAGGCCGAATCATATAGCTAAGCCATAGTCTGCGGTAAGACATTATGTACTTCCTCTCTGCCACCCCTCATGGAAATGTGTGCATTTATCTCTTTGCGATATGATGGAACTGCAGAAGCTAATAACAGATAAACTGTGCAGTGCTGCATCCAGCTTTAAAGTGATGCTTCCTGGCTATTTTTTACATAACAGTTGTTTTTTTTTATAAGAGGAAGAAGTGTGGGATGGCTTTGTACAATTCTTTGCTTTCTGCATATGCTCAGAGGCTAGCTACATAAACTCATACAAAACCAGTTCCGTGCTGCTACTGGAATTTGTTCCCTCCCTTGAGAATTTGATGCACACTAGAACTTCAGCATTGGCAGTCTTAGGAAGAATAAATAAAGGCAGTGACTTTATTTATTCGTGGCATGACTGTACATTAAAACATTCATTCCAGGAATGTGAGGGTGGTGCAGATTGGAGTTCTAGTCTCTCATCTCCGGGGACGTGGACTCATATCATGTTTTAGATTATATGTGAAAATGAGATAAGTGATATATTCTTAGCAGTTTAGAGAGCTGAGTTCACCTCTCAGAATCACCTCTCACCTTTCAGAATCATTGCACAGTTTTCAACTGGCAGCTTTATACAGTGGAGGAGGGATTTTTAAGGCTGGTCTGAAGTCTTTTGGTTGATCTGTTTTGCAAGGTTTGAGCAATAGTTGTTGGCATCAATATCAAATTGCCTGTCTGAATATCAAAGTGTTGAGCCTTCATTTAGAAAATCAACCAACGAAACCAAACCAGAACAGCCATCAACTTAAATCCCTCTGCCCCTGTTCACTGTGTGAGAATTGGGCCAGTTACAATCTGTGGTCTGGAAAGATAATTTATTTACAGATTCTAAATCAAACACAAATTACAGTTGATAGAGAAAATGAACTGAACTAAAGAAATATTTTTAATTAAGTTTAGGTAAGTAGGAAAATAATGAAGTCTGCTTGACTGCAAAGGCTGAGATCTTGGTTCTTGAAATACAGCAAGTTAAAGTACAAGGCTTACTTGCTATGGAGGCAGTTTGTATGCTATTTCTGTGTTCTATATCTGTCCCCATATAAAAGAATTTAAATGTGTCTCTTTACCAAACTATCTGGTGGCAGAAACCATTGCTTGAGAAAACTTTCAGGTTTTCTATTAGTTTGGGAATTCAAGTTCTTCTGTGTGTTACAGTGGTGAAAATAGAGGGTAATCTCAGTCCTGGTAGCATTAGTTTGGGTGTTTACTGGGAAAAACAGGAGACTGGTGTCACTGTGCTGAAATAGAACACTATATACCAAAATGCTCTCTTTCGGTGCAGACAGCAATAAGCAGGTGAACTCTGCTTCCTTTTCTTCTCAGCTTTGTAGCTTCCAAGGAGGGGGACGGAGAGAGATCTTTATTTTTATATTAGATTTATTTGCTTTTGCCTTTTTCCTCTGTTTTCTCTCTGCTCTCTTTCGGTGCAGACAGCAATAAGCAGGTGAACTCTGCTTCCTTTTCTTCTCAGCTTTGTAGCTTCCAAGGAGGGGGACGGAGAGAGATCTTTATTTTTATATTAGATTTATTTGCTTTTGCCTTTTTCCTCTGTTTTCTCTCTGCTCTCTTTCCTTTCCTGCCGGTAGGATATTAGGTAGTCAAAGCCATGATGTTGCCATGTGGCCTTTAGGAGTGGGCCATGCATACCAATGTGTGTGAAACTAGCATAGTCACACAGTAAATTTCAACAGTTTCATCTTGCTCTAGTATAAGTACTTAGTGGTTCTTCACAAGTGCTTGTAATATTGCAGTTTGTCATTTCCTTCTGTGCCAGCCAATGAGGTACAGATTGGTTCTTTTGAGTGTTTTAACAACGTTTACGGTAAATTAGCCTTTGGCATATCACTGAATGGTAGGGGTTGGAAGGGACCTCTAGAGATCGTGTTGTCCAACCCCCCTGCTTGAGCAGGCACACCCAGAGCAGGGAGCACAGGAACGCATCCGGGCGAGGTTTGAATGTCTCCAGGGAAGGAGACTCCACAACGTCCCTGGGCAGCCTGTTCCACTGCTCTGTCACCCTCGCAGTAAAGAAGTTTTTCCTCATGTTTAGGTGGAACTTCCTGTGTTCCAACTTGTGCCCATCGCCCCTTGTCCTGTCATTGGGTGCTATGATATGATAATTTATGAACTGCCATTTTCTGTTCTACCTTACAACGTGCCGTCCATTGCTAGGTAACCAGACAGTTCATCCTGTCTGTCTCTGAGGTTGTTTCTTTTAGTGTTTTGCTGCACTGGAAAATAAGCAAGGATGCTACACCAGATGTGAAATGACATTCTAAATCCTTCTATCCTGGCTTAATTACATGCATCCTCTATTGTTAACTGGGTGCTTAATCACTTACCTTTTAAGCTAGTTAGATATTAACTTTAATTTTTTGCACATTTTAATTTTTCAGGGCTTAGATTGATGCTGTTTGATTTTTGTTGTGGAAAAAAGCAATGTAGTTAGTTGCCATATTAAGTAGTGGTTAAAATCTAGCTGCTTCTCTCTCAACCAGATAATAATTACTGACATTGAATGAATATCAGTCTGTAAGAGCAGAATCTATTCTTTGCTTCCATAAATCAGAAGTGGTTATACAAATGAAGCTTATGAGTAATTGAGAGACAAGGAATTCTGCTTAAGAAGTGCTAGGCTTATGGCAGAAACCAGGAAAAACAAAACACTATTTCATAGCATTGTTCTGAGCTGAGGCAGCAACCCTGTGGTACAATAGCAGAAGTTACAGCTGGAATAGTTATCTGACATATTCTGTCCAGTTTGAAAGCTTAAAAGGTAATGTAGTAGATTGCACTACAGGCATTGTAAGGCGAGACATCTGTCTGATGCATGAAAATGTCTTTTACAGATTTGTTGCATTTTGAAAACATAGGACTTACTTTAAAATACAGGTTTGGATTTTAGTATTTCCAAAGTGACTACATAGACCCTTTCAGTAGACAGCACATATGTTAGCAAAAGAAAATAAGCCAAAATAGAGGAAACTGGAAGGAAGGTGTAAACATTGAATGTGGCTGTTCAGCCTGACATTGCAGCCTTATTAGTTTTCACTTAGCCCATATTATTAATTACCACTTTTATCTAGTTCACTTGCTTGTGTGCTTGCACTCTCTGTCACTTGCACACGCAGAGAGAAACACAAACACTCAGTTTCTGCAACTGGGTTAATGATATAGGGAGCCCCTGGGGAGAGTTCTCTGCCTTGAATGCCCAAACCCGACCACAGTGCAAGGCTGAGGACTGTTTCTGAAACCCCACTGAACCAGCAGGGGGACGGTGTCTGTGTTTGTGCATGTGCATGCATGTATGTGCACTCGTATGCATGATGCAGTGCATCTCCCAACAGGTATAACTGGTGTCAAGCTCAGGTGATGCAAGGGGATCCAGTGTGTTGTATTTCCAACTTATCTCTAGGTAGGCTTCTTCTAGAAATTGTTGAGGTGTGCAAGAAAATTCCTGAGGTGACAGGGGTGGAGACCTTATTGAATAAGGCTGGTCTGGTTGGTGTCTTTCATAGATATAAGAAATACTGTCCTTTTAGGTAAATTTACACCTCTAAAGAAAGGGGAAACTAGATTTTCTTTATGCCCCTATTGTATGCTATAGCTTTTGCCTTTCTCACAAAAACTGTTGAAGAAATAAAGTACTCTTAATGCACTAGTTTCGCTTCAGTTTGAAGGTCTCAGGGGCAAGACTTATGAAGAGCATCTGAGGTCACTTGTTTTGTACAGCTTGGAGAAGAAGGCCAAGGGATGACCTCATTGCAGTCTACAACTTCCTCAAGGGGGGTGGTGTGGAGGGACCTGCTGGTCTCCTCTCTGGTGACCAGCGATAGGACAGCGATGGAATGAAGCTGCATCAGGGGAAGTTCAGATTGGACACTAGGAAAAGGTTCTTCGCTGAGAGGGTGGTCGGTCACTGGAACAGGCCCCCCAGGGCAGTGGTCATGGCACCAAGCCTGTCAGAGTTCAAGGAGCATCTGGATGATGCCCTTAGTCATATGATTTAATTGTAGGGGTCCTGCGAGGAGCAGGGAACTGGACTTGATGATCCTTATAGATCCCTTCCAACTTGAGATATTCTAGGATTCTCTGATTCTATGAAATATGAGGAGCTGTTAGTTCTTCCTTTGAAACCAAAAGAAATACAGTAAACAGTTTTTTGCAAGCTTTTCTACAATGTCTAAAATAGATCTGTTCTTCCATGTAGTCATAGTTTGACATGTGCTTATGTTTATTTCAAGGCTGGATATTCAGAAGTATGTCATTAGCAGATATGTTCAGAGCATCACAGGTTCTTGAGAAAGCATTTCAAGCCAACAGACTGTCATTTTTAACAGGAAAGAGAGGATAGGCTCCGTCCCCCAGAGATCCCAGCAGGATCCACAGCTGCAGTAAATAGAACAGGTGACTGGATGTCACTGACATTGTACACAGCTACAGCTGAAAGATCATTTATCTTCAAGTTAAAAAGACTTAGCCCTCACAATAAGCCATTCATCTATGACAGTCCAGAGAAGCTAAGAAGTGGCATGCTTTCTAATATAAATATGCCTTTTTTTTTGTTGTTTGAAGAGTAACACAGCCTTGTAGTTGTTTTGAGCACCCCTTCACATATTTCTGAATGCTTAGAAAGTAACCAATTCTTGTGATAATTTGATGTTAGATTGATTGGTGATAGATGGAAGAGCTTGTTGTGTGCACTGAGAATTATAAACCACTGCTATAATAAGAAATATAACCCAAAGTGTGTGAGAATAAATAACAGGCAAGGCAAGGGAATTTTCTTGCACTATGCATTTTCAGAGAATACTTGGGTACTTGCAAGCCCCATTCTATCCCTGTGCATTAACACTGAGTACTATTTTGAACAAGATTATGGCCTGACACTTTCAAGTTAGGAATAGCGTGCTGGAAATCATGGAACTTCATTTGACGTGATTGGTGAGTGAGACAGGGTCAAGGCCAGTGAGTGAAAACACATAAACAAAAAAAAAAAGAGAAAAGTGGCAAGTAGAATGATAATATGAAAGTTACTATTTGTTGAATGCAGATGCGTTCCTGGTATTGAATCTTGAAAACTTCCTCTTTTTCCTATGCTTGCATTCTCTGTCTATGATTTTCAGTTACTATTGTTAGTGATATATTAATTTCAGGGACCCAGCTTTACATAATTGCAAATGTTTCTGAGGGCACTTAATTAACATAAATCAACATGCATAAAGTTTAAAATAGCTCAAACCCACTGAGCTTTAATAACTAGGTCTCTTTCCTAGCAAGGCCTTATAAAAACACCTATATGGATTTGACAGTTGTTGTTGGAGGCCAAAGAGCAGTGTAAATCAAGGGGACCAAGGGTCAGTTGGAAATAGTAGGATGTTCCCTGTCACAGATGGATGGGTTTTCACCTCTATCTCCTCTTTAGTGCGTGTAGCTTCTGCTGCTGAATGGTCTGTGAGAAGAAAGGTTTTTCTACTTGTTCTGAAGAAGGCCATGCCAAGCCACAATGTTATTTCTACTTTTGACAGCGTGGTCTGTCATCCAGCATCTAAAACTAAAGCTGTCTAGTCTCTTTTTCTTAAAACACATCTCTTGCAAGTGTATCTTTTGAAGTGTCCCTGGAGGAGAGAATCAACAAGTCTGATTTTAGCTCTTTATCATCTGCTCTTTAATTACAGAGATTAGTGCCAAACCCTTGAATTGGACTTGCTATCAGTGGGGTGAAAAAGGAAGACACAGAATGTGTTCTTTTTAGCTAATGGTAGCCCGTAAGCTAAATGTGCTCAGAAAGTCAGGTGTGATACCTTTTTTGTCTCTGTCCTCAGGGCCACTTAGCTGCTGTACCAGAAAACAAGTAGAAGGATGAGAATGGACTTGGGGTTAATTAGTTTTGGTTCTGCAGTGCTGGTGGTGAGGAGGACTGGAGCAAACGTGTAAAGGACTGTCCATACAATCTTTGAGGTGGAGCTGGAAAAAAGGATCCCTCTCTGTTTGTGCAAAACTTGTATGCAGACTGTTAATTCCTGAGCAGGTATTCCTCATATTTAATGTCTGACAAACTTACACAGAAGTAGTTCTCTTATACTTCACGTTATTAAATAGGAGGATATGCAGATATTCTGTCCTATTGACAAAGCCAGCGTGCCTATATGAATATATACGTGCACATACCAACCCCCCACGTGTGAAGTGTCCACAGATCATACATGTGGGCACTTCTGTGTCTGTAATTTAAAAGTCTCTTGATGACAAAATGAAACTGTGCTCAATTGGGGTTACTGTAACCTCATCCCAGGATGAGGTTTCTTTTCTTCATAGAAATGTGTAAATCCTCAAAAACATAAAATGTAGGAATATTTTAAAATAGTGAAAGACATTTAGGAGTGAGAAGTTAAGTCAGTATTTTCAGTAATTCAGAGATGGGAGCTTGGCTAAATTATAATTTGTACAGTGAAGTTTGAAGAAAGTGCAAAGTATCTTTACTGAGATCAATAGTAAGAAATTGAGTACCACTAGCACCGCTCAGCACTGTGTGGCAAGAGCAAAGACATTTTGGAGGAAATAGGAGAAATATACTAACACTGTTCCAGAAAGCTGCCAAGGTTCATGCTCTTTCTGCAGCTTTAATTTGAGGTTCACTTTGAGCTGTAATTGGTATTAATGTCAGATCTGTGGTATATGGAGAATCAGTTGCACTTACATAACATTAAAAAAATGCACTTTTGTATCTGGGAACAACAGTATTTCCTACCTGGGAAAACCACCATACTGCTGTGTTTGCTTTGGACAGAAGTTATGAAATGTCATGCCTCTTCCCCCCCCCCCCCCGCCCCGCCCTTTCCCTTTTAGAATGTTTCTGCTGAATCACTGCTAGCTTAATTTTTGGGTACTGACTGTCATGTTATTGGTATCATTTAGCTGTGGTGGATGAAGGAAGTACTCTACAGGGATGATACCTGTCTTCTGTGTCCTGCTATTTGCAAAGTATTCAGGCTTCCAAATCTGACTGTAATTTTTCTGAGAAAAAAAAATCTCATAAGAGATTGTCATTTAAATATTTTCTACTACATTCTCTGAATGTTGTTTTTTATGCTGAAGTGTTCCTGAAAAGAGAAATTCCATCCGTAATAAGCAGTTAGGTGTAGATTTCATTTCACTGTGCTACAAGCTTTCCCCATGTCATGCATTCTTAAATGGCGTTTTAAGCTGAGTTTCTTCTTATTGTTAAGTACAGTTGTCACTTTGTATCACAATAGTTGATTTCAGAGCTGAATGTTGGCAGAGTCAAAACTGCAGTTTTTCTTGCTAGTCTTAATTTAAGCATGTTACACAGCACAAATGCTTCACAATATACCTCTCATAACAAACCAGGTATTTCATGTCATGCTTTTATTAAAACATGTATATGTGATGCCATCTATGTGTGTGATAATCTGTTTTTAAAGAAAAAAATTAAATACAAATTAAACTTCCTATTTTGATGCTAATTATGATGCTAACTACCATAATTATTAGCAACCCAGTTCCCCAGATTGATGGAAATCATTACAACATATTTTTAAGGCTGGTTTTAAAATCACAGGAATGTAGTATTCATGTGACTTCAGCAAGTGGACATGGATTTCCTCTGATAGCCCTAACAGTCTATTTTTATGAGTAGACCTCATTCTCAAAACTTGCTTTTCGTATATTGCTGTGCCTGTAAAAGATGACTCAAATCACAAAGTCTCTATGGGTTGGTCCTTGTATAAATTTAAACAGCTTACTAATATGTTTGAGTAATCATGTAGTGGTATATCTCAAATCTCTTTAAAGCCAGTATTCTTTTATGACCTGATGTGTTTTTTTTATTCAGGAGTGGCAAATATATGTCGGTATTTATACATCAGATATACATATTTATACATCAGATATTTGAACATTAAATGTTCAAATACGACTGCGTACAGATGTGTTGCCATTATAACTTATCCTCTTTGACTGATCCTGAGAAAAAAGTATTCTACTTAGCTGGTAAAAGAAAGGAAAGAATTATGCTGTGTTTATTTTTAACAGACTTTCCTAATTCCATTAATGCTGAACAGATATCCTTTCAACAGCAATACAAGGCCAGCACATGCTTCCATATAAGGGAAAGAAAGCTACACACAGTTATTCCACTTGTCTTCCAGTGCAAAATGCTTATATTACATAAAATGCTGTGTAATGGTCCTCTGATCTGCTGAGATTTATGCAATTAACTAAGAAATAATGTCAGACTGAGAACAGAGAGTGACCTTACACTGCAAAGCCATGAAATCATCACTAGCTTCTAATGTTACTGCTGTTACTGTCCTGACAAGTGTTTCACTGGATGCTTGTCAGTATCTCCAGGGGTGAATGAATCCCTTGTTTTTTTAATACCTTGAACACCTTGTGAATACAAAGGAATTTTAGTTAATGTCTTGCAGCATTCTCATAGCTGGAACACAGGAGCTGTCTTATTGGAGCAGACTAAAATGTCCATGTGATGGAGTATGTTTTGTTGCTAGTCACTGAGGTAGGGTTTAATTACAAGGAAATTCTAAGTGCCCTACCAGTGTTCTCTTTACCAGTAGAAAAGTGTGGGTTTGGCTGCTGTGATCAGTCTTGTGCATCAGATATTTTGGCTTGCAAAGGTCCCTTTTATGTACTTAAGTTTGGGGTTTTTTTGGTAGGTTTTGTAGTTGTTGTTTGGTTGTGTTTTTTCCTCCCACCCGCAGAGATTTAAGGACTTCTGTCTGTGCGAGTGGTGACCTAGGAGGGATGTTGTGCTCTTAGATGATTTTTTTTTTTTAATTACTTTCAGAATCAATTTAAGCAGGTTTAGAGCTCAGTGATCTGCTGGAAGTAACCTGAGAAGAAACAGATTGTTCTTTGCTAGCATACATATCTTTCCTTACCTTTGGACCCTCTGTTCTTAACTACATCAGACACAGAAATCAATGGATGCCACTTTTCCTAACAGTGTGCTCTTCAATTGAAAACCAAGAGCTTAACTGTTGGGGCAAATCAAGCAAGTCCCTATGTGGAGGAGGATGCAGTTATCAGTGTTTTTCATAGGTTAAAAATACATTGTAGTGTGTTAAATATAAAACTGGAAGATATTGTTGATCTGTCAATTGAAAGGTAAAGTTGAAATATTAATGCAATTTATGTTTTTTGTCATTACCATTTTTTTTCTAAAATATTTGTTGTCTTTTGAATTAGCTAGGGCAGCAGATTTGCTAAGGATGATGAATTGCCCATTTTGGTGTTAACTGACAGGATTCAGCAAATCTATCACTTAAGAGGATGTATTAATCAGTCACTAGTGTCTCTTCATATGTGAATTTGTCAATTTATATTTACTGTTTCCTTCTGCTTAATAAAATTTGAAATAATACATAGTGAAAACCTTACTCAAAATGGATGGAATTGAGCCAAACCTTAAACAACAACAAAATCTTCTAGGTGTGTTCCTTGTTCTCATATTCTGTTAATGCTTACCACATTTTTTAACAGGAATGAATGGCATAACATATCTTTAAAGAAATTGTTTTATAGTCTTATAATATACAGTTCTTCAATTCATTTTGTAATAACACTTCAAATGATTCTGTCTGTTGTCTTCCATACTTCTAAAGCAATAGTTGATATGCTCACCATGAAGATGATCTTTAATACTATATGCTCTGTTTCTATGGTTCCTCTCTATACAGCATATCCTTCATGAGATGAAATTGAACTACTGTGCCAGTCTGTCTGCGCAATCAATAGGCAGAAGCTCTCACTTCTGTTCAAGGTGGAGGTTTTTGGTAGCTACATTGACAGTCTGGCTATAGGTCTATATGAGAAAGACATTTATTTTGTTGTGGTTCCTGATAGACCTTGGCTGTGCTGGAATGTTACTGTGATGACCAGCAGAATTAACATAAATGTTTTCCTTTTTTTTTTTTTCCCTGAACCATTTGTCTTACTGTGTTAAATTGAAAACATGGCTCAGGTACACATAACTTGTACATCAAAACAAAATAACGTCAAATGGAGCTCTGGTTCAGAGCGTCAGTAATAATCACCGTAAATATTGTTTCCAATATTATGATCTTTATGTTGGTTCAAGGTGTCATTGGCACCATACAAGAGTAGTAAGGTGGAGTCTTACCCAAAATATGTAACTTCTAGGTCCTTATTGTTTTTCAGAATCTTTGTAATGGGCACTGTGGTGCTCTGTAGGACTTTAACTGTTGCAGCGCTGAATTCTGAAGTGCAAGAAAGAATGGGAAATGCAGATTTGAGCGTATTCCCTCCTAGAGATCTTTCCCACCTTGTTCCAGGCCTAGGAGGTGATCATGATTCCACCTCCTAACAGTTTTTGCTTCCTCTGAAGGATATTTTTCAAAGTGATTGTTAATTTCTTCCAGTTCTTTTACTATTTTTCCATTGTCAATTGTATTGGACAAAGACCAGGATTAGATTCAGTGTTTTCCCTGATGCACTATGTTTTCATAGAAGGACAATTAAGAAATAAGTCCCTGCTCAAGCTTATTTTTTTTCCTGAAAAATCTTATATCCTTAGCAGTATTTTAAATGTTTTCCCTGAAACCCAAACACTCCATTTCAGTTTCTTACCCTTTTCTCATTGAATGTTAAAAGAGGAAAGTTTTCAAGAAGTTAGGACTAGTGTTGCATTTCTTCAGATAGGAATATTTGTGGAATGTATTTTACCTGTTCTGTCTCATTAGAAGGAAAACTAACATCAGCACAACAAAAATGGATGTTTTAGATTGCTACTGTATATTGCCTTTCAGCACACTTTAATTAAAGTGGCTTTTGTTTGTCCTATAATATCACCATTCCCTAATTGATGTACTGAGCAAGCACCATGGTGACAAGATAAGTTGCTTTGTTTTGTTCCATATGTCTGTGTTCCAAATTTTCCATAGTTTTAATTGGTTCCCTGCAGAATAACATTTACAAGCATATGGTATGGAAAATGCTGACTGCATTTGTTATCATATATTTTAGCACATTGGTGGCACTAGATCACTAAGCCTTTAAATGTGATTATGAGGTTATTTAATGCAGTCAATAGTGTGCTTAAAACACAGCAAAAAATCTGCAGTGAGCCAAATGGTATCAAGGAAATATGTTTGAATGCTGCCTTAACGCTTTAAGGATAGATGGGGAAGTCTGATTCAGAAAAGTTTTTGGGTACTGTTTAGCTGAAACATACTTTGTCACCTAAGAGCAATTTGGAAGGGTCTGTGGAGGCTGCTTGCCATCACAACAAGAGGAACGTCCATAGGAATGTGGAATGCAGAAAAGGCAAAATACCTGATACACTGAAGATTATTGACTCCTGAAGAAATGCACTGGCATTAGCTGATGAAATGGAATGCAGGATCAGCCTTTAAATCTCATGTGTCTGACTTTGGAGACATTAGCACTACAGTTCTAAACTGATTCTGGTCTGGTAGAAGGTGGTCAAGCCAAAAGAGAACCATTGATTGAGAAGACTCCAGCCATCTCAGCATGTATGAAGGTCTGAGTTCAGCAGTATTGACATAGGTATTGGGTTATGCCTTTTTGATTGTGCTGGAGGGGAGGGTGTGACATGTTGGAGAAGAGCTGAATTGGATTTCTTGCTGAGACAAATTAACCAAGGTGGTTTCAGACTGCTCCAAGAAGTGATCAGTGGGTCATTGAGTTACTATGGCCTCTTTGGATTTTATGAGCAGACTGGAAACTTCAGACACAGCCCAAATGATCAGAGAAAGAGGATTACTCCATAAATTGAGATTTCTGATGTATAGATTACATCCTTTGCGTATGGATTCAAGAGGTACCATATCCCTTCTGTCCCTTGCCTGAACCCAGCCTAACTAAATTACTTCCAAATTTCTACTGTTTTAATGTAATCTGTGTAAAAAAGAGTAACAGACATTAAAGCAGTACAAGTTCTAAGTTTATTAGTGACTAGATATACACTGAAAAACATGCAAATGTTAAAAGTATTACAAGAAAGTGGTTATGCATTTTCTCTTGCTTGTGTGCAATACGTATATGGCTCTGATATTAATATTATGGGAAGGGGAGTTCAGGGATCTAAACAGTATAGACATAACCAATTACTGTATGAGTAAAAAGGCAGTGTGTTCTCATAAGGGAGCATATGTTTCTAATCTCATAACATCCGAAATAAAAAAATAGATTGCTTTTGTAAAATCAAGTTTCATTCTGTGTGTTCCTTTCTTGGCACACTGTCATTTCGCTTACAAGCACAGTGTTGCAAGTTAATTTTTAATCCATGCTCAGGTTCTGTAGCGAATCAACCCAACATCTATCTCTCACAGAGATACTTGGACTTAAACATGTTACAAAAATAGAATTCTATCATGGAAAAAGAAGCTGCCAATAATAAGAAAGGGCTTTTGGGAAAATTCTTTTGGGGAATGGTTTTTGCAGCAGTCATAAAGGACAGCAGAGGCGTACTTGTTAATTAGTTTCTGATTTTCAGTGTGAAAAAAGAAATAGTGACTAAAATACTGCTAAAGTTTAAAAAAACCAAACCCAACCAAAAAAAGGCATCTTTCTGAGGCGATCTTACCAGAGAGTGAGTAAAACGCCAAAGAGATTTTAGAATTATAGTATGATAAAAACCTGTTGAACAAGAAAGGCAAAACTGAAAGGCACTTCGGCCTCCTGATTATCTCTTCCAGCTGTAATTTCTCTCTCAACTGACGGTGTGTAATATTTAGGGTAAGTCACTGGTGGGAGGATGATATCTATGATTTTTATTGTTAGCATGGACTACTTGTTTGTCTTGAATCACTTAAAATATAGTTCATGATGAAGAGAAGACAGAAGTTTACACAGAAGATCTGAAACAAAACGAAAATTTGAAAATGTAGCTATAAATAACTTTTGTATTTGAGTGCAGTATAGTCACAAATATTATCTATAGCACATTGATAAAAATTTAGAAGAAACATTGAGATTGCAAGGTGATACAATTAAAAAAAAAAAAAGGTAAGAACAGAGTAAAACCTGCTTATAAATTGTCCATATAAACACAGAAGATTCACTAATGGTATTTATACTGGGCTGTTTACTCACTTCAGGATATGGTCTCCTTTTCAACTTGGTGCATATCACCTAAGGGCTACACTGACTTAAGAAGCAGCCACTCCAAAGGCTCCTGTACAGCACAGTGTTCAAGTGCCTCCTAACTCTTGGTAAATCTATTCTCAGTTGCAAAGTTTCTTCCACAATTTCAAAGCAGCAACTAAGCTTCTTAAATACTCTGAGGTCAGATGTTAAGTCTGTGACAGAGGCAGGTAAATGAATTGCATTATTTGAGTTGAATTCCCTTGCCTTCACTAAATGAAAAAAAGAAAAGTCACCTTTTTTCTCCAAAACACTTTCTCTTTGGTCTCTATAATTCATTCAGCTTCTGCACTGTATGATGTAGGGGTTTATTGGTACCAGTCATATCGTGACGCACCACAGAACTGATGCAATTAATATGACACGTCACTCTGCTACCCAGGTAAAAATGATCCCTGCTTTTAGGTAATTTGTTTTTAATATTTCAAGGGACACCTTAATCCTGTAGTAAGCCAAACAATTCCTAAAAGAGATGAATACTCTCAAGTCCTGTAAACTGATAGGCATCTCAGTCTCTCCTTTGCATGTTAAGCGGCAAGTGGGGAAGGAGACAGGAGAGGAGTTGTGTAACTTGAGCTGAAAATTCAAATATATGCTGTGACTGGCTTTAGACACTACAGATAACCTGGAACAGGAATATAAATTGTTCTTTTGTGGAGCTGAATTGCTGTAAGTGGTATTGCTGATACTCAAGTTATTAGGTGAAAGCACTAATCCTGCATAGAACATGTTAATTTGAGCAACAAATGGGTAATGCAACATAAAAGGAAGAAGGGAACTTTGGTTTTTACTTTAGTAACTTCTGTGATAGAGAATCCTATTGACAGGCTGTTGAAGTACTGCTGATTCAAGCTTAAAAAATCATTCTGCTGGGAACAGTTTCCTTTTCAGCCATACGAGAGTATATCCTGTTTTGCCTTTGCAAGAAGAGCAATGTGATATCTTTACTGAGCCTAAGATCATTTAAATAACTTTTTTTCCTCCTCACTTTGTTAATCTTGTATCACAAAAATTTAGGTTTCTTTAATTCCCTGAGACAAAGTACGTTTAATATCTGACGTAATGGGAGTTTTATCTTTATGTAAGAGCAAAATTGGGATCAAAACATGTGGTGCCAAAGTCACGCTTCCAAAATGTGTGGGAATGTATGTGTACCCTCTGTATGACCTGTTCTGAAATCCAGATACTATTGGGTATACTGCATAATTACACCCCACGATCCAGTAGAAGTGATGTCTCAAAAGTTGTCCCGAAAGGCAAAAATTTGGAGAATCAAGAGAGTGTGAACATGTAAAGCTTATAAAACATGGTGGAAAATCAATGCCAAACCAACTGATGGAATAAATCTAATTTTAAAAGGAGCTAACAAGATTTTGATTGATGCTTTTAATTATGTGGTGCTTCTTTTGATATTTAAATGGCATCTCAGCATTATTTGATTACTCTATTTTTCAAATGAAAATTGCAGGTGGAAATCATTGTTCATTTTTATTTTTCGCAATGAGAATAAATGTACATGGTAAGTTAGAAGGTATTTCAAGAACAGGCAGAGCAGACTTGCATGCAGTTATATTCTGTAAAATTAATTAAAAGTGAGAAGAGGGTAGATGTTTGCAGTTGGTAGGAATTCTTTCTTGAACAGTGTGAAGTTTATCTGTATGCAGAATGCCAAGTCAGAGCCTGTTGGTATTGCAGAAATATTGAACTGAATTCTCAGCAGCAATAACTGACCGTGCCAATTCTTGATTAGAAATGACTGGAAGAGAGAGCTCCTGTCATGTGGAAGTTCCGGGAACAATCTAAGGACAGGACTTCCTTGCCTGGCTGGCGTGCCAGGTAGTTAACCTGCCTATTTCCGTTACTAATTTTGAAGGATCAGCATGCTTGTATGAAACAGTGGGATTTTGGGAAATGGCATTTTAAAATAAAATGCTATTTACCAAGCTCTTGACTCTTAAATATGGCTTTTAAAGTATTAACTGCAGAAGACCAATAATGCTTGTTCAACAAGGCTTTGTTCAACCTCCTGTGGGAAGTGCAGTCACCATCAGAGAGGGGAGGGCAGGTGAGACTGGGAAAAATACGCCTATCAGGCCCCAGGTAAGTGTGATATGAATGACAACCGAAGTGTGAAGACCTTTTTCTAGTCTTTGTTATAGACTACTCATAGTCTTTTGTCATCAGATCTTATTGAACACAAAATATCAGGTGATATTTTATGCCTATCCAACCATTTCTGAGGGTGGCATTGAATTTTTATGACCCTCCCACTTTTGTTTATATTTTTTGTAAGGCTGTCTCCCACACAAAAGCAGATGGTATGGATTTAGAAAATTGACCTTTTGTTTTATCATAGTTTGTTCTGCTAGTAAGAGACTGATGTTTGCTGTAAAAAAAGCTTTATTTTAGATCCAAAAGTAAAGCAACATTGTATGATATAGATCCAACAGGTAATGATTAAAATGTGGCACACTTGACATTTCCTCTATTAAATTATGTTCCTTAGGAAAGGAGCCACTACTTAACCATGTATTTTACAACTATTACAGTAAACTACAATATATATCATATACTATACATGATAAATGTGGTACTGTGGGGGCAGGCAAATATAATATTTTTGAGGACAGAAGAAAAGCTGAGAGAAAACAAAGACTTACCAGGATAAGAGACCATCTTTTCTTTTTTTGTCCAGGCCAGTATAAAGCTTTCTTGTGAAAAGACTTATGAAATATTAAACTAACTTGAACTTAGCCTAAAATATTAAATTAACTTTGCCTTGGCTTAAAGCCATTTCTTTGACAATGGAGAAGGATAATCAACTTAAAAGCTCTCAGGCTGATGGAAGTATAATACTGCCTGATACTGTAAGGCAAATGCAGGATGTACTCCAAAATGACTACTCAATAAATTTTACCTCTGGGTTGGAGGTACAATTCCAAAGCTGCTGAGTAGATACAAAAATCCTCTCCTCTCTTATGTAAGTGAATGACTTAAAATCTCAGTAGCAATATTTATTACTATCTTGTCCTTGGTCCAGGTAGTTAGGCTTTTTCCCCATGCATCTCCAGTAAAGCTAAGTCTGGCTGTGCAGCCACACTCCCTTGTTAGTGTTTCAGCCACAAGGCTGGAAAAGCTTTCAGCATTGTGTCTGACACTATGATTATGTGACTCTGCAGCTTCTCTTTATTAATATGCTTCTGTTGAGCCATATAGCTCCTTCCTTCAAAGAACTGCTATCCTTGACAAGTACTGTCCCATCCCATGCAACAAAATGCAGTGATTTTGTTGCAGTTGAAGGACAGAAGATGCAGTGAGATTTGAGGCAAAAATAAAATAGTGACTCAGAAAGCAAGGTGGTACATGGCTGTATGTGTGTGCGCATGTGCACAGGGGGTGAGTGTAGGGGCGGGGGCTGTGTGTGTGTTTGCAAAGGAGAGGGAAAAGAACAATTTTTGCCTTGAGAGAGTAAGCGTTTTGTAGGAGATCCTGTTTATACTAGAAAAAGTCTTCAGTATTTCTTATCTTGCAAGATCATTTCAGCTCCTATAATAACAGAAGGAAAAAAGAGGAGACACTCATTTTTGACTGGGCTATTGTAATTTGATGAATCACTGAAGTAATATGTCCTAGACAAAGTTTTTTCAAACCTGGTTGCCCGTATATGCTGGATGTTTGAATGAATCAGCTGTTTTTGATGTAGGTAAGAACCAATAAAAGGTATTTTTGATTGCACTTGCATAAAGATACAGTTGCCATACAAATGCGTTTATGTGATTAAAGATGACAAAATTGGGGAGATATGAGAAGTTCTTCACTGTGAGTATCAAAGTGTCAGAAGAGATCTATTACTAGATTGTAGAAGTAGCTTCTGTAGATGTTTATAAATCTCTTTTTTGAGCATGGTAAGTGAATATTGATCTGTGCAGGTCTGATCTGAATTGAGTTATCTTGACTGATGCCATCTGAAAATGAAACATAATTTCTTTAACTCATTTTTTTCTAGGCATCCAGTGTTTATGCATTTTACAACTTACCTTTAACTTAGCCAACCAGCACCAAGAGAGATTGGTGGTCCCTTATGTAGTTTAATTTATGAGTTCCAGTTTCATTATCAACTTTTTAAATTTTGATTCTTGGAGATATTGAGGGTTCATGATTCCTCTCAGGGTTAGGTGTAGTAGCTGCAGGAATTAATCACATTTTAGTCCTATTGCAACTAAGTCTCACAGAGTTTATGGATCTAAAGCTTTGTCTTCCTGATTGTGGGTTTCTCTGCTGGGTACTTTGGAAAGAGCTGAAAGAGGAAGCCTCACATCTATGTGCCTGCTTTTCTCCTAGCTGGCTGATTAGCAAGCAGCAGACCATGCAAACTAGTTGGCAGAAGAGGAAGCAGTCTCTGACCTATAAGATGAACAATAAGCTTGGATGGTCCTGGGAGGGTATATTTCAGGTTTGCTTTTGTGGACACTATACCTCTTGGAAGGTTATTATTAATACTTAGTAGTAAGATACCAAAAAGCCATTCAGGGAACTACACATGGGGAGAGGAAATGCTTGTGAGATCATATATCTTGGACCTGCAAACGGGGAAGAAGAGAATAAAATTATGCTTAGTGAATAGGAGAGCAGAGATCAGGAAAGGTGAAAAAAAGATATCACCGATCTTTAAAATAGCATGTTAGGACTGTCAGTGGAAGGTCTACTTTGTGCCTTGATCTTCTAGAAAAAATAGGTAAGAAATCAAGTCACAACCACAGACAGTAGCTTGTGATGGTTTCTGAACCATGAGCAGCCATAGAAGCTGAGGAGATAGTTCCCCCAGCATCAGAAGAGGTGGTACCAACTCCATAGAGTAAACTTTCCACATGAGAGCTGAACATGTCACCTGAGCTCAAGAATGCCATTTCTTTTCTGTGTTTTTTGAAACCTACTATCTGATGTGGGAACTGAGAGGGATAGCGTACTTTTGTTCCAGCTATACAAAAAAGGCAGGGCATCGTAGGGAACACTTGTTTTGTGCAGTGTTCTGTGTATATTATGGATAAGTTAAGATTTAAGCACTGGAAGTTGAGAACAAAGGCTGTTTTGAGGGTTTCATTGATCTTAAAATATTATTTTAATCAATATGAAAATAGTTTTGTACAATTTATTAAATTATTGCTGTTAACATAACTTCAGATCTATCAGTACTCTCCTTCTTGCTAGCTTTGGATTGCTTTAAAAGTTGTAGTAAACAACATTGTGGTTATACACTACAGGACCTGGTTGCTCCTGAAGGAGTATCTCATGGTTTTTATCTGTGGATGATGGTGTCTTTTTGCCAGTAATGGTTATCTAAGGAAGTGATGTCATGCTGAAAGTACTGACCTCTACAACTTCAAAGATGCTGCAAATCAGAATGAGGGTTAAAAATATTGCTTTCCTAGTCCTGTGGGAGAATTGGTGGATAGCACTCATTTGTGCCAAGATGAAAGCTTGCAGTAGCATTCATTTTTTTAATCACTGTAGTTTGGCAGAGTTGATCTTTTACCTGATGCTCCGATCCCAAACTGTCTGTCCAACACAGGATAAAACAGTATTTAACCGGCTCTCGCTTCTGTAACACAGTGGTCATTGCTAAGCTTTTGGTAAAGTATCTGTGTTGTTGGTACAAGAAGGTTTCCTGTGTTAAAATAGAATGGGGGAGACTCTACCTATCTGTCTTTCTGTTAACTTTGCCTCTAATGAGACAGCACATACTATGAGAATGCAAATACTAGGATGGGACTTCTCTCTGTGGCTGGGGCAGACTGTCTGCAAGCTTGATCTATTTCTATCAAATCTGTGCTGCTTTCTGGAAATGTATCATGGAATCGTAGAATACCTTGAGTTGGAAGGGACCCATAAGGATCATTGAATCCAACATGTCTTTAGAAGAACAGATCACTTACATGGATAAGAATATTTGTACAGAAAATGGAGAATTTAATTTAGGAAAATAATAGCAAATGTCTTCTAGTGCTTTCTAGCAGTAATTCTGAATGACATTTTAGGTTGTTTTTGTTACGTTTTGCTCCCTTTATGAGATTCCAGAACTACAGGAAGATTTAGCTGTCCAAATGTATTCTACAACTTTACTCATATCAATGTATTTCATTATTAATAATTGGTTTGGTAATACATAATTTGGTATTGGAAGGTGTCTCTTCAAAAATCATGCTTTCACACTTTTTAATGAAGAAAATTCTTCAGACTAGTGAAAAAAGATGTGGATTATTACTTTTCTCTCTTGTCGGTGTGTTTTACATCATCAGAATGTGAAGCACAGACTTTCTTTACTGTTTGTTCTGGCCAGTTTTGGCCTTGAACTCTATGAAATAGAAACTTGAATTACTTATTAAGACAGCTTACAGGTTGACTTTGTATTTTAACACTGGTAGAATAGCTGTCATATGAAAAGGCGTGAAAAGACTTATGTAAACTGAATAATACTAAAAAAGCATGAGTTTATGACTGTTATTTTCATTCTTTAGAGTGGCTGATCAATCAGATATGTATGCTGCAAAAGAACAATGTGACAAAAATTATACTGAAAAGAGGATAATGGAGACAGGTTATTGCTGGTGAAGGCCTACAGCTGAAATGAACATACCTGTTCCTGACACTGTACTCTTCAGGAAGCAGTCTGTCTTTCCCAGTACGTAGGTAATGGAGAATAGGTGTCCTGGTTTTGTTACCCAAAGGAATTTTGGTGGCTGTGTTCCATATGAGAGACAGAGAACTAGGTTTCTTCCTTGTATCCAGATAGAGGTAAGATTAGACACAGAGAAAAAAGGTTGGTTTAAAAAAATTGCACGTTTATAATTATCGAGATTGCTATACTAGTTATATATTCTGTTGAAAAGTTAAAATTTTATTTGATACCCAGAATCCTAATTCAAAATAGCAAAAGGTACATCAACCCGTATATGACAACAACAACAAAAATGTTTAATTGCATATATTTGGTTCTGAAATATCTACCTTAGCATCAGTCAGATATGTTTTTCAAGTTAAGAAGTACAGCTCATAAAAAGAAAATAAACTGGAAAGTTTCCATGCAGCTAGCTTGACATTAATGATGTGCACAAGAACATCATCTTACATTTTGTGTGTGCAATTATGAATCATAGAATGAAGGAGGTAGACATCTCTCTGCAACATTTTGCTTTCACAGAGTTGGTCTGTCTTCTTTTCCTCGTGTTTGTAAGGGTCATAATTTTATTAAATGCAGAAAAGACTCAGTTCACTTTGCAGTGAGAACAACTAAAAAGTCCTCAGTGCTTCACCGGGCATGTTCAGCTGCTGAAGACTCAGGGTGAAAGCCACTTTGTTGAGTTACTGATTTTAGCCAAGCAAAGGAAAAACAGGAAAATTAAAATGACAATGTGCTATGTATAGTTTACTGTGTTAATTCTCCATGCTCTTTGGGACTGCTTTTTGTATTAGATTCGTGAGGAGTCTTCAAAAGCTTTTTCCACATATACTGGAAGCTGCTTATCTATTACTTTGCTGCTAAAGGGACTTCTGTCAGGTTAGATCTCATTCGGGTTCTAAACTGGGGTCTCTTATGAAACCCAGATCTCTTGGCTTTCTTGGGAGCTATGATGCCAAGGAAACATGTCTGATCCCACAGTAAGTGCCTTCCTTCAGTCAGCGGCAAAAAGCGCTACAACTGAGGACAATGCCTGATATTTAACCTGTCTTTTGAAGTGTCTTGGTGATTGGGCTTTGTTTTGTCTTGTCGTTGTCACTCATTGCAATATCTTCTTATGTGTTACAGAACAGGAGCAAGCGTCTGGAGAAAGTCCACGTCGTTCTTGGGAATAAATCCTGTGATTTGGATACGCTCATTTCTACTCTTGCCTATGCCTACTTTCTAGACAAGGTAATGGAAAGAATGGACCAAGTGGTCTTAACCTATTTGTTCCAGGTTGTTCCAGGCATCTTACTGTTAAGTAAATTAAAACATATTGTAAAAACATTATTTCAGACAATGCTTTTGTTATAATCAGAGGCGAGGTTTTTAAATAGAAACAATCTGCATTTCTTTACATGCTAAAATTTCTGAGTAGGTATTAGGTGGCTTATTCAACAGCAGCAAAAAATCACCCCTGTACATCATTCTTTCTCCTTCCTAGTTTCCCAGTGATTCTGTAAGAGGCAAATGGAGACAGAAGAATAACAAAAAAAGCAAAATAATTTTTTTTTTTAATTAAGTGTAAGGGGGGAAACCTTATACAGAACATTCAGACTGTTTTAATTGCTTACTCTATTAAAGCGTCTTCCTAATAAAAAACAGGCCTTATTATATCCAACTCTGACAAATGCACACCTACATTACAGGTCAGTCCGCCTGATGTTCTTTGCTTACCCGTGTTGAACATACCAAGAAGAGATTTTAGCTACTTCACAGAGACAAGATTTATATTAGAGGAGCTGAATATCCCGGAGTCATTCCATATCTTCCGAGACGAAATCAATTTGCACCAGCTGAATGCTGAAGGGAAATTGTCTTTAACACTTGTAAACAGCAACATGCTGACAAGGTATTGCATTGTATGTACAACAAGATGGCTTATGCGGGTTTGAACTGTTTTAAAAACTCTATTTTACATTTATTCTGCATTAATATTGGTATTGCTGTGTTAATACAGACAATAAAAAAGGAAGTTAAAATATATTTTGTCTCCCATTATGTGCAATAAATGTAATAAACTAAATAGTAATCTTTCCAGGACTTTTAATGGAAGTCCCTTTTTTAAGGACCCTGTGTTTTCACACAGATTAGATATTTCAATTTAGTTTAAAGAGTCTGGAGGTTTCCTGTGACCAGTAAATTAAGAAATCAGATTTTTTTTCCTGCTTCTTATTTAGCTTTCACTAAAGGCATTGAGACTCTCACACTGATTTGGAGATGGCCAGCACACTTCCACATGTGCTGTTAATATGGCTGCTAGATTATTGCAGTCCTTACAGAGTACAGCATTTTTCTCAAAATGTCCTCAGTGCCAGAGGCTTATAGTTGCTCTGTGGAAGACCATAGTCCATATACCCGTCCTTAAGAGGGAGTATTTACAAGCCCATAGTGAATCTTGTAAAGTGAACTTCTTTATAATGGTGTGCTTGTCTTGCCCAGAGTGAAGGGTGCTCTTTACTGCCAACTCTCTTTAGAGTTCATTGAAGATAAGTAATATCCTGTTGTGCTATAGCCACACCCTACTCTGAGAGGTTTGTAGATTAGAATAAATGTAGGGAAAATCTAAAATGAGAAATAAGCATAAATCTCATAGCTATTGATTCTTTAACTGCAGCTAGGTCAGCACATCATTCACTTTTTCAAAGGAGAAGTTATCCATAAGATTTGCTTTTTATTACTGTTACTTCTTGTTTCTTCCTTCTAAAGAATTATGATTAGTGTTTTATATTATTAAATATAGTTTGGCTTTGTTATTGATTTTATAAGCAGAAACATAAAGCATCTCAATGAAAAAAAAAATTATTTGTAAGCTTTCAAAATATTCAATGAGAAAAGTCCCAAACCTTCCCTATATGAAGAGCGATATTTTCAGTACATGTAGAAATATTTTTTTCAAATTATTAATGTTTAAAGATTTTGATAATGGAAATATAAACATTTACGTCTTAGTGATGTATCAAGTAATAAAACCACTGTGAACACTTCATTAAAAAAAATTACAGTTTTAGGACCTCATTGTGACGTTCTTTGGCTTTATAGCAGACTTCAAGTAGCAATAAGAATAGTGTTATCATCCAGAATTTTTGAAAATATTTTGCACTGTTTTACTGGGTTGTCTAAGCAGCTAGAAAGCAAAATATATATAACTTTTAAATTTGCTTAATAGTGAGGATAAAAGTTTGGAATCAGCTGTTGTCAAAGTCATCAATCCAGATGAGCAATGTGATGGCAGCCTGGAGTTACAAGCGTCTTCTTCCTCTTTAGTAGTAAAAGAGATTCTTCAAGAGGCACCAGAGTTAATCACTCAGCAACTGGCTTATCTCCTCAGAGGTGAGAGATTACTCTTTATATTAAATACTGAAAGGTTTAATGGAGTGTTTCTGAATCTGCTCATGCAGAAAGAGTGTGATCCATTCTTTGGTTAACAATCCCTTTAAAGACCACGGGAAGCTTCATAAAAGAAGCAGGGAGTAAAGAGTTTGTTAAAGAGTAACATTATATTGAATATTAAAAATGTGCATTTAAAAATAGGCATGAGAGGTCTTTGCTGTATCACTAGACAAGAATATTAAATGGAGCTGTCGACACACCAGCTGGGTAGCTGGAAAAGCTGTGCAGTTCGTCGATTCCAGGGGCTGTGCAGTGCCGCCAGTTCAGCTCTGCCTGCCTGTGGACAACAATATGGATTGGAATCTAATATTTACATGTTAAAGCTTCTTCTGATGGTGGTACCTTTTTATAGAATGATGTTTTAATGGTGTGATGTGAAACTTTTACTGTTTAAAAATGCTGTAACCAAATCTTCATTGCGCCCTCCTTTTCTTTTGTATTGTATGCCTGGTGGTGTACGAAGGATGAGGCTTCAACAGTCGGGAGTATTTTCACTTCTGTCTTCATCGTTTGTATTAGCTTTCTCAGTTTATTTGTTGCAGCAGAACTCTTCAACTGGAAGTAAAACTGGGGTTGAAAAGAAACAGTTGCTCGTTTTAAGTTATTTACTGAATTTTAATTGTGTTTAATGAATTTTAAAGGTTTTAGGTTTTAACTGATGTGCAACTGTTAAATGCCCTTTTAAGAAATTGATGTGGACATGTTTAATGAGGATTATGAAAACTTGCCTACACTTAGATTTCAGAAGCTACTGGAGTCTTGGCTTGTCATTGTGCTCCTCACTGTGATAACTATTGTAATGAGCCTGTTATGAGAAATTACAAAAGGTAATGGATTTT
Source organism: Phalacrocorax aristotelis (assembly GCF_949628215.1). NCBI lineage: Eukaryota > Metazoa > Chordata > Aves > Suliformes > Phalacrocoracidae > Phalacrocorax > Phalacrocorax aristotelis. The sequence goes on from NC_134311.1 coordinate 41,279,263, forward strand.
TTTTTTTAAGTTTCTGTAGAAGAAGCATTAACAGTAACAGAGCATTTAGCCTGCTCTTTTAGTATCTTCCCATGCTAATAAGCTCTAGTAAACCTGCCATGAAATATTTTCTTAAGTTCCAAACTTCTGTTGAATAGCTATCCAGGAATCTATGCAAATGACCAAGCATAATAATTGATTTTGGAGGCAGAATGAAAACAGGCTTTTGGGGATCACTCAGGATAGCTGTCTGGTGGTGGAAGAGTCAGGAGGCAGTGCTTTAAAAAATTCATAAGAACGTGTTTGCGTACCACACGCGGTTTTAAGTGACTACATGTTTTAGGTCTCTAGTCTGTATCCAGATTAAAATAATGTACTTTTATTAGAGAAATACTGAAAGTGTTTGCATTAGAGATAGCACTTTGAGTTTTGAGGGAGATAGTAGCTACATTTTTTAACAAAAATTAGTACCTTCAATTTAATTACTGTGTTTTGTAGCACATGTTTGAGGAATTTAGTGGATATAAGAGTCTCTTGCATGGTGTGAGAAGTGATTGACAAAGCCTAAACAGCAAGCTGCACTTGTGACGTGATGCTTTTCTACTCCTCCCAGCAATGCAGTTTGTACATATAGAAGGCCAAGCAATACAGTAAGTCCTCTTGTGGGTCTCTTAAAATAGAAAAGATTTTAAGTACTTAAGAACCTTCCGTTGCAAATTCAGAAAAGTCAGTGAATCCCATTACTGGTTTTGATAAGATTAAAAAAAGATAACCTAGATATAAATGTATGTAGATGGCAGATCAAACTACAAGCAATCTGAAAATAAAAGATCAAATAAAAGATACTCAAGTCTAGCTTTTGTTTCTCTGTATGTATTAAGGCTGTTTGTCAAAGCCCTTGCCCATAAAGTATAGCTTTTGAAATTTGTCTTACCTGTGAGCATAGGAAATAAAGGGATCACATATCGTGGTCTGGAAGGAGGGGTGGCTGCTTCATTCTCATGACCAGTGAACGCATGAGCAGAGGCCTGCAGGATGGCCCTGCTCTCTGGTGGTACTCCACAGGCATAGAGCCAGTGAAAAGGTCCTACTGGCTTTTTCCCATTTTGTTACATTACATTACATCTAATGTAAATCTGTATATTGTCAGTATGTACACATTTTGGGGGAAGTTCAGAGTGGAAGGCCAATGTAGAAGTCAGAATGCTAAGAATTAGGATTTTATTTTCATAAAACAGCTGAGAGGTCCTAATGTCTGAGTCTCTGAGCTGGGAACTCATCTTTCATTTTCTGGCTTTCCTGTGAGTATTTTGCTAGAAGACTTGTAAGGTAATACAAATATCTCATGTTTTAATAATTATCATGTGGTGGCTGTGACAGCTTCATTTGTTACCTCTTTTTCAAACTTCTTTTTTCTCACAGTCTGTTAGCAATTAAAAAAAAAATTTAATAACAAAGGCAGGTGTTTATAACTTTACATATTTCAACTTTGAACAAACTTCACCTGCTCTTCTGAGTTTTTAAAAAAATAAAAGTCAAGAGAAAGGCTTTTCCTGTGAAACTGAACATTATTGATTCAGGCAGTTTAATATTTATGGACTTTTTTTTCAGCTGAATGCTTTCCTAGTATCTTTGTCTCTGCGTCAGACAAACTATAAGTTAATTCTGCCCTTGGGCTTTGAATAGAGCCTTCTTGGAGAGTCAGAGTGGTGTACAGCCATATTTGCCTTAAGTTAGAGCTTGTGCTGTCCCTGGATTTGTGCCAGAAGCAAACAATTATAGAACCTGCCAGAGTCTTGGGCCTGTATTATTTTATTTCCCCGGAGATGTTTACGAGGGGACTGTTGCCAAACTCAAGATCCATTAAACTGCTGAATCATTAGATTTTCTGTTGCAGCCAGCTGGCAAGGATGTGATTCCAAGCACTCACTGTCAGGTACCTTGGGTCAGTGCACTCTCAGAAATGCCTCCTTATGTTTATTTGTATAAGGCCTTGAAGGATGCCACAAGGTGCAGACTGCAACGTGTAAATAGAGACAGATTAACAGTAAGATCATCAGCTTTTTTTTTTTTTAATGTGAATCTGCTTTTGCTAGTTGCATAGTTGTGGTCTTTTTGTGCCCTGTTGGGGCAGTCTGACTTTCAGTAGAGAAGATCAGTTTGTTTTTCTAGCCACCCAGAGAAATGTTAAGAAATGGCCTTTTAAGGACTTCGGGAATTATGCCAATATTTTGTTTTGTTCTGTCTTGTACATTAATCAGATGATTCACATGTTTCCTCAGTGGTGCATCCTTAATATCTGTGCCAGAAAGAAAGAAGCATTTTGAACTGGACCAAACGCTGCACTGATTTGGACTAATACTTTTGTTTTTATGAATGGAAACAGTTTTCCTGGAGGCGTTGCTTCCTTCCACCTGCCCCCCTCCCCCCCTCCAAATTACATTTTATTCCAGTTTTGTGGCTATCCTTTTAATTATGATGAAGATTGCTTGCTTGGGTTCATTTTGCAATTTTGGTTTCTGGGGCTTTTTGAGGTTGAGGAGTGTTGAAATACACTTTGCGTGAGGGACTGTTGGTTTTCCCCTCTTCCATGTCCATTATTTTTCCAGGTCATGGAACAAAACATTGACAGGAGAAATGCCTATATTTTCATTGTACTGTTTCTCTCAGACATAAACTTATAATTCAGGAGATGCTTTTACTGTTCTTAATGTTTTCCCAAAACGACTTCTGCCTTCATTAGATCATGTTTAATATTAATGCACAGCAATTGCTTTTGGCAAAACTAGTGCTCCACTTCAAACTGCTTTGGAAAAAAGAATGAAATGCATATTTTTTAGAGAGTCCTAGCCTATTTTCTAGTGACCTCTCCTTCAGAAAAAAGTATCTGTAATGTAGTGTGATATATACAAGAAATAATATTGAATCTTGTATAACCTATTACATATTTCTTTTTTCTATGCTTGTCAGCAGGCAGAGCAGCCTCCATTATGCTTTCAGAAACCCTGGGGGAGTTGCACCATCACTCAGTAAAATCTGCACATTTCTGAGCCCGTGTATCTTTTTTACAGGAGGTACTTACAAGAGAGCACATGGCTAAATGGACTTCTGACCCTTCACCGAGCAAAAGTACCTTGAGTGAACTGTTTTTCTGTCTAAACCACCTGGAATCTCAACCCTCACAGGGGTGCTGAGAATGCCTGGGAGAGAAGACAAGTGCCTTTCTTGCTGATAAGCATAGTATTAAAGAATGAAAGAAGAATAACTGTTGATCTTAGGGCATGCTGACACCCTATTAATTTGAGAAGGATCAGTTTCTTGCTTTATACTGGTAGAAAAGTTAGCAATTGCAAGCACTACAGTATTGCTGTGACAAGTGAGAAAAATAGCCTTTTAAAACCTTTCTAAGATGTCTGCCTATGATGAAGCATTATTTCAGGCTGACTGCATTTTCTTCTTTCATTAAGTGATAAATCCCAAAATTTCTAACTTTTCTTTCCTCTTTAAATATGTCACCCCTGATCAAAATATGCAAAGGGCTTGACCCTGAGATGAACTGAGCACTGAACGGCAAAGGCTTCCAGTGCTGCAGTACAGTGCATGTCAAAACACATTCTGATTTTACAACTTTACAGTAATATCTGTGTCCTGCCAAGTCAAATCCAAGATGGCCTTACTGTTGAAGAAACCAAGAATTTGTCACACACGTGAAAGCAAGAGAGAAATGCATACTGGTACCTGTAGAAATGCATGGTAGGCTGCCATAGTATGCCCTAGGCAATCTTTCCATCCCTTTTGATTGTGGAATAAATGAATAATGTAAAAGTTTCCTTCCACCAGTCCATGTGTCTAGGAGGATTTAGCTAGTTTTATTGGCATGAGCAATGCTGCTGCAACAGTACATCAGAACTGCTTTGGTGTGAAAGAAATCCATGTATTATTTTAGCAAACAGGCTAGTACAATGATTTTTGGTACTGCATAGCTGCTGTGGTTCAGGCACTTGTTAAAATCACAGCCAGATACTGACCTGGCTGCTAGAACCTGTATTGGGGTAATGACAGCTTTCTGCTCCCAGTTTGCTTATTTTCTGCAGTTTGGGAAATATGACACCCTTCCTCTTCTTCGTTCAACTCCTTTGCTGTCTTGCCTCCCAAAACACTTTTGCTTGGCTCTACAAGCACTGGGCTGCATTGGGCCTGGAGCTAGTCAGTTTAATTTGGTGGCCCAGCCCTGAACTTTCTGCAGGCAGTAGAAACTGCCTGTGCTGGATGGGAACATTACCTGTTTGAAATACTGACATAGAAAAAAGGATAATTAAATATCCTATTTCGTTTTATTTCAGTAGTTTGGGAATTGTTTCTATGAGAAACAGGAGAAAATACTTTTACTGAAATTCTGAGATTCAGAAACTGTCTTCATTTGACTGTTTCTGTATGGTTGAGCTTTTTTATTATGTTTTAGGGAGGACATAGTTCTACATTTGTCTTATAGCTTAGTTGAAATCCAGGCCTGACTGGATAAAAACTGTGGTGTAGTTATTGCTCAATTCACAATCAGTCCTGTAATTAGGCTGGAACGATTTGTGGTATATGGAGCTAAAATCAGAAGTTGCTGACCTGACACCGAACCCACCACATAGTTATTTCAATATAATCAAGCAGACAGCAAAGCTCACATTGATTTCAAAACTGATAAACTTGACTGGATATACAGCTCACACCTCTTGTTTTACTGCATTTTCCGGTATGTTTGTGTTAAGATTTTATCTTCTTGGTCTTCCCCAAATACCCTCCCCCACCCCCACCCCAAGGCACACACAGCCGTGGTAAAAGTTTGACATGCTGTGTGTCTGAGGAGCTATGCAGATGGACAGACTGCCTGACTCATCCTAGTGCTGCTGTGAGGCTGTACGGGATGTGCTACAGCCTCCCTCCAGTAGTAACCGTATGATGAATTTGAGCATGCATTGTAAGTCCAGTACTTTCTGCTGGAGCCTCCATTTTCTTTGTGTGTGCATGAGCAATTTCCCTGTCTGCTCCTGGAGGAAGAAAGAAAGGATGCTGAAAAAGCAGAAGATTGCTATTGCTAAACTAATTCATGCAACCTGGTCCCTGAGCTGCCGTTTATCCAGGTGCAGCTCTGTGCTGACTGGGAGGGTGCTGTGGGCCATGTAATTCATTCTGGTCACCGCCCTTCCCAGGGTATGGACAGGAATATGCGGCACAGGCACTGTTAACTGGTTAGAGGTGGGAACAATGAAGGGGTATTGTTAGATGAATTATCGTGGAGGCTGCTGATTGAGAAGCTTGCTTCATGTAAGGGACTGAAAAATATGCCTTGCTAATATATATAGATGTCTTTGGTGCTTTATATATCAGTTATTTAGCTGTAGACAACTGAAATCCTTGCTGTAGAGCCATGTTTTGTGTACCTAAATTTACAATCTGGGTCAGTAAACATGATTTTCATGCAGTCTGTATTTCTTTAATATTTTTAGTACTATCAAATAGGGCAGTGGTGATGATAAGTGATGATAAGACTGACATAAAGGGACACTGGAAATGAAAAGAATACTGGCACTTACAATATCTGTAATAGAAACACAATGGAATTTCATGTATGTGAATTTCCAGAAATTAATATCTAATGAAGAACAGCTTTCGGCTTGTTAAACATTATTTAATCCACACAGGGTTTGTTTAATAAGGGGGTGTGTACTTAGCATGGCAAAATTGTTTTCTGTTGCAAGTGCTTTATGGATTTTGAAGAAATGTTTTTTGTTACTTTATGTGATGACCGTGTATGAGAAGAACACATACATACTTGATGTTTGGGTAGGACTGAGGATGGCTGTGTCCAAGTCCTTGTTTTCCTCTCATGGCTCTATACTAAATATTTTGGCATACAATAACTATCGTATACTATTGTACTGATTTGCTCGTTGACCTAGCATGATGCAATTCAATCATACATTTGTGTGAAATCCCTGTGCACAGTACGGTAATAAATAATTTCAGTGCTGAAGTGTAAGATTATTATCCTTAATTTAGTGTGAGTAATTGGAAGTGAAGGCTATCTTCGGGTTTATTAATAAATGGTATCCCCGTCTCCAGGGAATGAAAGGGTGACTTTAAACCTTGAACTGTTAGGAATGTATCACATCCAGATGGAACGTATGCAGCACATAGTTGTCTGAAAAGACGTGAAACTCAACTCTGTATTGTAAGAACATACCAGTTATGGTGAAGTTATTTTTTGGATTATGTTCCTCTTAAATTTTAAAATTGAATGCATCATTTTGTGTGGCTGAACGTGCTGTGCTTTTTTTCGTGTGTTCATCAATGAGGTTATAGCCAGAGTCAGTTACACCAAAGTGACCAATGACTTTCAGATCATCTAGTCCCAACCCTCTGCCACATGCAGGGACATCTTTCATTAGACCAGGTGGCCCAAAGCCCATCCAACCAAACCATGAACGCTTCCAGGGATGGGGCATCCACAACTTCTCTGGGCAACCTGTTCCAGCGCCTCACCACCCTCATTGTAAAGAATTTCTTCCTTATGTCCATTGTAGCACTTCATTGACACATCTGTAGGAGGAAGGTTGGCAATATGGATCTAGTGTTTCCGAGCATGCCAACACTTGGTCTAATGCTTAGAGAGAGGAACAAGCCCTGGTGTCCCACTGCTCGCTAGTGGCTGTGCCACAGAGCTGTGTTAGACGTACAGCAGCACGCTGCACACCGAGGCAGCGCTGGGACCAGCCAGTTACCTATAGCGTAGGCCCTGATAAGCCACCAAATTTAGTTTTTAGAAGCTGCCTTCACGTTAGGAGGATGTTTCTGAGTGAAAAGCATTCAATATCTAATTCAGTGAACTTGTCAGTGGAAACAATCTCCAAGAAGGAAAGAGCTTGGGTGGTGATACATTAAATATTCTTGTTTCTGTAGTACCTCTTTGCTGTTTACAGGAGGCATTGATTTTTGTCTTTCAATGTTTCAGGAAGCATTCTCTTCAAGTGCATGTCTTTGGAGGCTGACGGGATTACAGAGCAGCAGGAGAAAATACTGTCAATGCTAGAGGAAAAATTTCCAGATCTTCCCCCACGAGAGGAAATTATCTCTGTTCTCCAGGAGACTCAGTTAAACCCACAAGGTAATGCAACTTGCTTCTATTTTTCAGACCTTCTACACATCTAGTTATAAAACTGATCAGAATATATCAGGTCATTGTGTGTAGTGAAAATACTTGCAGCAAGCTATCTTCATTGACATTTACATGTATTATATTTAATTTTAAATTAAGTGGCTTGCATTCTGGATCATGGAATTGTGATTTCTGTTGAGGAACTACCGAACTCCTAAATAATCTTGTATTGCTTGTACAAATAAAGTAAACATTAAGTTATTTCATATGTTGCTTTTACAAGTGTATGCTAGTCAAGAAATTGTGTTGATGAAGGATAGGGGCGTGATCAGTGTGTCAGCACACATGCAGAAATTGTACTACAATTGCCTACATGGTGTGGGAGTGGATTTTATCTTTTGAACCTTCCCAGATTTATTGAGGGCTGTGGACAGGTGAAGTGAATTTGACTTCAGACTAAGATTAAGGAAGCAGTGGGACAATGGCAATTCTTTCATCTCCTTCTGCTAGAAATTGCTGAACACAGTTGTTATTTTTTCAGTGATCAAAAGTGGGAGTGTTTGAACCCAAAATTTGGTAGCAGGCTTTTGAAGGGATGCTCTGAAAGCCTGATGAAAATTGCTGCAATAACTCTCAGATTTTTAACTGTCTTTGTTGAATGGCATTTGCTACCAAATTATTACCAAAGAGTGAGTATTGATATTTCTTTGTTAGACATATCAGGTACGCACGTGGTCCATGCAGACTCATAGTCTTTTTTTTACAGTTTTATATCTGCCCATCTGCAGAATCCTCTCATCTGAATTCAGACTGTCAGCCTGAGATGGTTGCTCTAGCTGGTAGTTAAGGACAGAATTTGAGGTGCTGCTTTCATCCCTTTTCCTTTCAGTGAGGTGGCAAGCTAGATTAGTTCAAGACTGTAGACATTTTAGTTGCTACCCTGCAACGAAGTAAGTGGCTTGCAGCTTTCTTTATATAGACATTTGGCTATCATGTCTGTATTTTTGATCGTGTGATATGACTATGTTCTTATACATGATATATATTTATTCTGAGAATCCTTACAGCATTTTAGACAGACATCTCCTGCTAGAGAAATTTAGTCACATGGGTTTTCAGTACATTGCACTTAAACAAATCAACGTGTCTGGTTGCAACATGAAGCAATTCCAATTTTAAATTGTTGCTTCTGATGAGAATATGTGCTACTGTTAGTATGGTACATAAACATCTAGCTGGTTTATTCGCTGTATGATGTACATAAGAAAAACACATTGGTATCAATTTGTGAGGACGGTCAGAAAGACTGAATGGCTGTATTTTTACAGAATATCTTAAGTGCTTTGCTTCTGAATATTTTATAAATACCATAGTATTCCACATGTGCTTTTCAATATATTACTCATTCCAGAAATGTTTCATATTAGTGATTTCATATTAGACCATAGGGATGGTCTATCTATACATTTATCATCAACTGGAATTTAGTTCGCTTAAAAAATTTGAGTGTCCACACAACCTCATTGCAGGAGACATAACTCTTCATCCTTTGCTTCCTACCTGCTCTGCCCCTTAAAATCTCATGCTTGCTTAAAAAAATCCTTCTAGAAATATTAAGCATTGAAATGTTAATGCTGGTTTTAATTTTCTCATAGGATGTCCTAAAATACAGAAGGCCCAACATACTAAGGTCTAAGCTGTGTTTTTAATTTATGTTGCTGCATCTGGTCAGCTGTAGATAGATACTTGTATGCATTGAAATTCCTTTCTGTTCTTGAACAGGTGTAGGTATTGAGGAGGCTATGCTGAAGGACCTCAAGGAGATTTCAGATGGAGAAATCAAAGTAGCAATTAGCACTGTGTACATGACACTAGAGGTAAGAGGAAATCTAAACAACATAGTTGGTAAACAGCTCTATTGCATACAGGGACAGTTCTTTAACAAAGATTTTTGAGCTGGTTATTTTCTCAAGGTTATATATGAGCAGAATTTTCAGCAATTTAATTAACTTTGAAAGAACCAGTAGCTGTTTGTAGTCTGACTTATATTATTATGCATCTGATTATTGCTTCCTGTTAGCCTCGTCCATGGTGTGTTAAAAACGGCAGCATATTGCAGCCATTCGGTGAACTGAAGGTGTGAGCTTTCTGTTGTACTTCAGTATGTAGCTACTAACTAGGACTTTGTCCTACCTTTCACTTACAATATGGCGTAGAATTTATGAAGCCACTTGTAACACACTCTCAGCTTTTTGAGAGGAGGGGATATTCTTTTATGCCTTACATAAACCTATCCTGAAACTGTGTAATGAAGTGTGCCCATTGCCACATTGCCTAAATAAAAATGTTGGTAGGAAAAAAAAGGACATCAGTGGGGCAGGAATTCCTAGCATTATGATCTTTTGGATCAAAACTATAGATTTGTCTTTATGAGTATCCCTGAGACAGCCTGGTAGTGGCTGCTTGGATTTTCTTTCTTGACCAGTCCCAAACATTTTGTAACTGCTTAGGGAAAACTCTTGTGTAGTATGTTTTGTATCATTATTTCAAGATTATTTGTGTTATGGATGTCAGTGGCGATTTAACTTGATTTGAAGTAAATGTAAATGTTACTGGCTATTTTGTAAAAATACTAATTAAAAATATTATGTTTAGATCACTGACCAAGTATGACATGGCAGTATTACTTCTGATGGAAGTTTGCCTAATGGTTAACAAAAAAAACCTAACTAGATTGAAGAAAATCTCAACAACAGAGAGACACTTTTACATAGTATATATTTGTAATTTACAGTCTTACCATTTGCCTGAAGGTCACCCATACAAAAGTATTTGACATGCTGCTGTCGTTTAACCCATCAGGAAGCTAAATACCACACAGCCGTTTGCTCACTCCCCCCTCATTGTGATGGGGGAGAGAATGAAAAATAGAAGGTAAAACTCATGGGCTGAGATAAAGACAATTTAATAGGACAGAAAAGAAAGGGAAAATAATGGTAATGATAAAAGAATATACAAAACAAGTGATGCACTGTGCAATTGCTCACCACTGGCTGACTGATGCCTAGCCAGTTCATGAGTAGTGGACCCTGGCCAGCTTTTCCCCAAGTTTATATACGGAGCATGATATCATATGGTGTGGGATATCCCTTTGGTCAGTTGGAGTCAGCTGTTCCAGCTGTGTCCCCTCCCAGCTTCTTGTTCCTGCTTGCTTGTGGGGTGGGGTGAGAAGCAGAAAAGGCCTTGACTAGTGTAAGCACTGCTCAGCAACCACTAAAACATCAGCATGGTATCTCATACTAAATCCAAAACACAGAATGATACCAGCTACTAGAAAGAAAATTGTCCCAGCCGAAACCAGGATGTATGCAGAAGAAGTTGTTATCTTCTACTTGGCATTTAATCAAAACTTTTTTTTTTAGTACCACTTGAGGTAAATCACTTGAATAGTTCTTCCCTGTGTATATCCTAATAAGATTTCTTACACCCTGTGTTTTGTGATGCATTTTACAGAAAATAAGGTGCTTCTGTGGTTGAAGAATTTTGTGGTGCAGTCCAGCTAATAATTTTCCATAGAATTCTGCTTGCATACTAAAATATACAAAGCAAATTAGGTAGCAAAGCTTTGAGAGATCAAGCAAAATCTGTTTATTTCTTGGTTAGTTTCCAGAGTCAAGCAATCTTTACCAGCCACCAAACCTGCACTGCTTTATGAACCATACTTTTGCTCCTGAAAATTATGCCAAGGTTGGGAGGAAGGGGAATGGGGAAAGAGTATTGTGAGATAAATCCCCAAAAAAGGAAATGGGGTTTTTAAAAATTCTTAAAATCTTCCTTTTATTTTGTTTTAAATCTTTCTCTCTTATTCTGTCAGTTTCAGTGAATGGTGGACACACAGGGCTAGTAACTAGGACCTAGCTTTAGCATTACATTTTATTTATTTTCCTTTTAATCTTCTTTAATAGACTATGTAGAATGAAGGCCTTGTATTCCACAGATCTAAGCTCCAGCTAAATGTGGCTGAACTCATCTTTACTATTCTACATACTTAAATTAATCATAACCTAAAACTTGTCTTCCTTTTGGCTGTAACTCTCAAATTGAACTTGACAACAGTAGGTTTTCGTAGTCCCAAAAGCAGGCAAATTTCAAACTTTTTTCAGTGATTGTATAACTTTTGATGGTGACATACTTTGGTCAAGGAGTGTCAAGATCTGGCGGTCAAGCAATAAATGTTTCAGAATTGTTTTTCTTAGCACATATCTGGTGGCTCTCGTGGAATGAAAAAAGAAATTCAGTTTCATCTAAAAATAACAAACTGATCAGTGTTCTACTGATGTTAGATGGTTTTTAATCCCAATCTGTTAAGTAATTTTATTACTGGCATTTTTGATGGTATTTTCTGGAAGTTACAGGTATCTCTCTTCACATTTTGCTCTCTGTTGTTCTGCTGCGAATAGTTGGCTTCAGAAAGAGCTAATGTTTCAGGGGTATAACTGCTTTTTTTTCTAGTTATGTTTACAAAGTCACACTTTGTGCTAAAAAAACTCTTAATTTCACAGTTGGGATGGAGATCAGTTTTCTGTTTGCTGCATTACTGTTCTTTGTTCAAACATTTTCTGAACTCCCTGATTTACATTGCTTGACCTTTTTTACTTGCTCTTATTAGAGCCAGGGATGCTACAGTCTGCATGGCAGTAAAGGAGATGGCTTGTAAAAACATTCTGCGCTAGTTACTTTACCCAGTATCAGAAACATAATAGATGTAAAGGAATTATAGACAAAACTGTCCAGACCTGCCTATTCAGTCTAGAATTCTCTTATGAACTCAGAATACACAAACTTTAACTACTTCAGGATTTTCCAAGCAATAATCATGGTAATTTGTTATTCATCTTCAAAGGCTCTGCAAACATTACGTGATAAAACATTAAGGGAACATGAAGAACAGGCTTGGCTTTGCTGCTGGTGTTGAATCTCTAATGTGTTTGCTTCTTCAGAAATCTCACAAAGTAATTTTTTTTTCTTTAAATCAGGAGGTATGCAAAAGTATCTTTGATAAAAGTGCTTTCTATAGGCTTGATTATTTGAGTTGGTTCAATGGTCTACCATGTAGGTGATACTGCTAAGAACAAAGATGATGATTATACGATTATTGTTGGGTAGAGTAAGCTGTTCACAAGCATGCATCCCCTGCTGCATTGGATATGTACCATGAAGAACAAGAGTGTTGCAGCTCAACACTCCAGCTCTGATTTCAGAGTTTCACAATAGTAAAGACAGAGATCGGTAAGTCTGATATTCTAACAAATGTCTTTGGTAGCACATACTGAAAAGATTCTAGGCTTTCCTTATTTCTCTTTCTATGGCAAGTTTTACAGATGTTTATTGAAAGTAGATTCTGACAAAATTCTCTGTACTTGAGGGGCCTTTTTAGCAAAGTCTTGACCTGGAGCTAAGTTCGTTTCCCTTCTCTACTGCTGATTTCCTATGTTAAATAAATACATTCTTTCTCAGTTTCCCCCCTGTAAATGAAGATATTAATCTTTTATTTCATAAATGTGCCATGAATTTAAATCAATTGAAGCTTGTATTACATAGGTAGCTATAAACCCTATTTTTATTAGTATTGATACAGATTTCCTAGTATCTGTGGAAATGTTTTCTAAGTTTGTACTTTATAAGGAAGGAAATAATGGTAACTAAGAAGTCATCAGCTGTAAGTTAGTAGTCATAATTACATCTAGTATTATTGCATAGCAGTACTCAGACATGTAGGACACATGCAGGTACACTCCTGCTCTCTAGTTTCTCATGAAGAAAGACACAAATGCAAAAATAGTAAAGCAATTGATCTCGGTGCTTTATTTGTATGTACGTACTGATATCAATAAACAGTATGTGATTTATATCCATTGTTGGCTTACTAGTTGTCAGTGGACTGATTTTCAAGTGTCTTGATAAAAGCGAATCTTTCAGATATTAAAGCAATATCTGCTCTTCCCAGAAAGGTTGGACTAGATGATCCCTGAGGTTCCTTTCTACCTGTGATTCTGTGAAATAGACAGTGTTGTCATTAGTGATAAAGGCAGAGAAGGCATTTTGTGTGGATGTGTTCAGGTTTCTGTAAGAGTGCATGTGCTTTGCATTTCTTTGCATTTCTTGAGATAACTGCATTTGGATCTGGGCTTTCTGGATTTAGGTGACATTAAAGCTGTTAGTTGAAATCAGACCTGTGTCTCCAGTGGCTGGCTGCCAGAGTGTATGTGTTTCAGATGCATAGCAGCATTTTTTCAAGAGTGACAAAAGGAAAGCGAAGGGCCCAAATCACAGTTATTTTTGTTGCCTTTGCCAGAAAGTTCCTCCAAGTCATAATAATGATTACTCATAGGATATTGTAGCAAAATTCGGTGTATGCATTACAGTTCATTTCTGCTACATTATATTGTACCCTGAGAGTATATTTTGCTTGTTCTCTGTTGGAGTTCTCTTGGAAATGAGAGATATCTTCTCAATGTGACTTTCAGTGAAAGTTATATTTTTCCTGAGGAAGGAATACGTCCTTTGTAAACTGAACTCTATTGTCTGCTCTCTTAAGTCTAGTGCACCAGAATAACAATCCAGGTTTCATGAACGTTCAGTTGAGTTGAAATGGCTGAAGATGCTGTAGCTTAATAACATGTTTGTGGACTGTCCTTAGTCTTCTGATTCATGAAAATTTATTTTACTGCAGGTTCTGTGAGCAGTTAGGTTAGGGAGACAGAAACTGAGTTTCTCCAGGGGGAGCAGGGCAGTCAGTTGAAAACAAAGCAAATAGTCTATGATTGTCTGCTCTTGACTATTACAGGCAAGGGAATACGTGCTTTATGAAGGCTGACCTATCTGTTGAGGTTCTTGTTCATGTTTCTTGCCATGATATCTGAATACTTAATAAAGACAGTTTCCAGGTTGTGGAGGCTGTGTAATCTTTTAGTATTGTAAGGCTGGTGCCAGCCAAGAGGTTTAGAGAAAATGTCAGAGCCTTAACGGAGACTGCTGTCACCAGTGTCAATGCCCCAAGAAAGTGGCCTGCACGTCATGCTGGCACAGTGAGCTTGACTGTCCTTAGGTGGCATCCAGTAGTCCAAATGAAATGAGGATGGTACCAAAGCAAAGTACTGTCTCTTGTGACAACTTTCCTCTTTGTGTGTCTGTGTCTCAGAGAAACTCACAGCAGCTGTTACAGCAACAGATACCTAGGAAATTTAGAAATGTTTGGGTGCACAGTGGATCTGCTTCACAATGAATAAACAGTCTCGTCTCAGAGAGGTGGTGTAATTTTCAGGCTGTTTTGCAGTGGCAGTATGACATGCAACTGTGTTACTAATTTGAACAATTTTATTTGTGTATTATGAAAAGTGATGCTTTTAATACTTCTGTAAAGCAAATCAAGAAATCTCTTTCAGCTGGAGCGTGTCAGACAAGTGCTAGGTAGACTATTGCACGCAGATAAGTGAGATTACAACATGTTTGTTTGAAGGCTTGAACTTTTGTTGTCTGTCTGTAATGATTGGACCATAGTTATGTATTTGGGAACTTTTTTCTTGCAGTATAAATATAAACATATTTTAAATGGCATCAGATTGGTCCATGAATTTGTTTTTAATGCCAAAAACAAAACAAGAAGAAAACCCCAAGTAAACATGTTAACATTTAATCTTCCAGTAATGGAATTGGAAACAAAATTCTCAGCAACTTACAATAGCAATGCTGTTCAGAGATATTTTTCTGATGCCTGTTGTGAGAAGTTAGGGTATGTAAAATAAATGATGTATGGAGCTGTAGGAATGCGACTTTTGCAGACTACCTTATGTCTAAGGAACATTAAACATAGGGTTCTCGTTTAGCAAATAAATAACCATTCATTTCAATGGCTGCATAGTCTGGACTTTTGTGCATATTTTTGCAAAGATGAGAAGAGGCCATTAGGGATTTAATATAAAATAAATCGCCAAGGGGTCTTCTTGTAGTCCTAGTCTTTCTGCCACATGGTGTGTCACTAATGTGCATAAATGGGCTTAAATGAATTTGTTATCTGTATTACATTTGCAGTATGTATATATTTATATATTATTTTTTAATTGTGTTTAAAAATAAAACATTAAATACATCATTTCTGAGAGTTGAAAACATACCATTTGTAAATAAATCAACCTTAATTAAGGTCTTAAAATGTCAGTGTGTGAGATCTGCCTGTAGGAAAATGTGTAACATATATAGTATACAAAGCTTGAACATACTTCCATTTGCTTTTTAAGAAGTATTAGGAGGGTTAAGTCATCACCTTATAGGACTGAATAATGAATCCAAACATGCATCAATGTAAACACCATACTCATGTTTAATCATCGGACTGCCATGTTCTGGAGGACAGTAGCTGTTCTGTTGATGCCTCAGGTCAGCCAAAGTACCCCATCTGTAATGACTACAATCCAAGTTATGGAGAGCTGAGGCAGACCTGCTGAATTCTCTGTTGTAGTTAGTTAATCCTCTCTAAAGTTGTGAAGGGAAACTGTTGGGGAGAAACTTAGACTATTTTAACTGCTCCCTAATTAATTGTGTGAAATCAAATGGCAGCAAAAATGACATTGATTACAGTGATTATCAGGATTCCTTATAGTTTTAAAATCAAGACCAGTTCACTTCCAGAAGATGGTGTGAGGGTGATACGAGCTAAAGTTCCCCTACTGACTGGGAGATTTCTGAATGAAGTCCTGTAGGACGTCAGGCAAGGTGTTCATTGTGGTCCCTTGCAATGTAAGAAAGATGTAAACTTGTAAAACTGGCCAAGACCATTATATTTATCAATCAGTCCAATACAGACTGTGTTTAAATCATTAAATAATTATTCAACTGCCATGTTTGCAAGGTGTATTTGATTATTTTACTCTATTCTGCTGTCATAACTCATAGTAAACCAGAAACATCAGAGATTTTGTGCTTGCATTTTCTCTTTACGAATGCACAAGGTATACAGTGATATCAGGTCTGCAATCGTATGTATGAGGGATTTCAGTTTATTTTGGTGTCTGAAGAACTTAAACTATATTTGTTCTAATTTGTGTGACAACTGGTCTAAATTTGACCCGTGCTGTTGTTTATGATTTTGCCTTTACTGGTTTTGTTCAATCTTGATTCAAAAGTTAATAAACAAAGTAAAATAACTGTGAGAATTATTAAAGGAATAAGTATAGACATTAGATTAATCTACTAACATTATAGTAAAAATGTGCTTGTGTTTACAAGTACATTGTTCAAAATGATAAACTATTTTCTTTTGTATCATTTATGAAATGTGTTAAAATATAGTTTCTTTATAAAATACAGCTGTATAATATGCACTATCTCTCAGCTAAATAAAATGCTATCATCTACAGTATCATTATTGCACTGCATTCCTGACTTCTATGAAGCTCACTAATTTATCATTTGTGTACTCTTCTAGTTCTTGTCAGTAGCATCTCAGCTCAGCTGCTCATGGGGCATGGACATTGACAGCGGGAGGTGCTGTTTTGAGAAATATTCAGCATAAAAAGAGTTTTCTATGAAATACAATGCACTTTTTTAAAATTTCAATGTAAAACTTAACTTGGACATTTAATATTTTAAGACCTGGCCATAATTTATGAGAATATAGAAACCGATAATAGGGATAACACCAATATGAATATTGCAGAAAAACTAGATTTTATTTTCTGCTCTTTAGTTTATGCTTTTTCTTTGCTATTGTGTGGGAAACAACTTAATTAGAACATTAAGCTTTTGATGCAAGATTACAATATAATTCCAGCTATAAGTGAAAGGACTTCTTTTGGGTTTGCTAGCGTTAGTGTTGCGTTACCTCAGAAGACAGATTCTGTCCATGGGAAGTGACAGAGAGATACAGGGTATTTCTAAGCAAATGTCTGTCTTCGTGACTGCTTTTGTGTTTTTCATTTAGAAATTAAAAAAAACCCCACATTAAAAATCACACAATATTTACTTAGAGTATAGATATTTTCATGCAGAAAACCAACAAAATATGTCTGCTGTGTCTTGAAATACTAGTTTTATTCCATCTGTTTGGCAAAGCATGTGCCTAAAACACCTTCTGAACTGAAATGTAAGTGAATGCTTAACTTGTAAACATTATGTTAGCCTATGTTTTTAGCATACACCATTGAGTTTTATACCTTCTGCTACATATCAGGAGCCTAGTCCTGAAGCTATTGGTTATTTTAAGATGTAGGAACAGTTTGGAATCTTGAATAGTTAGATCAAGTGTTCTGTAAGATTTTTTTCAGCATTTATGTTCTCTGGTTAGATGATGACAGGGAAGATCCTTCTTTTGACACTGTAACTGGGTACGCTCTCAGGCTTACTTGAAGTCAGGTGTTTTGTCTGACTGAAAACCTTAGGGTTTATTTAATTTTATATCCATTTAAATATACTCCATTTATAACACAGGGATCAAAAAAATACAAAATTATTCAAGTTGAAACCCTTCAGTCCCTATTTGCGAACTCAAATTCAGAGTAGCTGAGAACACCAGCTGTAATTCTACCAAAGAATTCTCTTCTTTCTAGGAGACAGATAAAGTTTTTCAGAAAGATCACCACTTCTATATTCAGAATTACTCACACCTTCTGTGCCTCTCTAACAAAATGTAGTTTTCCTCATAAAGCTGCTGCATGAATGTTATTCACCAAAAATTATAATCTCTTCTGCAACTCCTTACTATATTGCTTGTGTAAATTTTATTTTTTGTATTTAAGTGAATACAAGTGAAATCTAACTTGCAGGCTCTTTGACCCTAGAAAAAACGACATTCAGAACTTCTGTGTATATTGCAATTATGGCAACTTATTACTTCATGACCATTTTTTCCTTTTGTGTATAGACTTGATAAGTAAAGTACCAAATGAAAATTCCTTTAAGGTTTTTAGCATTTCTCTTTTTTTCTCTACATGCTTTTTATTTTTTCTTAATTATTTTATCTGAAGAATAAATCTCAGTAATTTGAGTTTCATAACTTTCTCCGTATTTGTGATTTGTGATTAATAACAAAATCATGCTTTGATTGAAAACAGCTATGGAGGGGTCTTCCTTTCTCATGCTAGCATAATTCCTGTGGTTTTTTACAAAGCCACAGAGTTCGCCTTACAGTTTAGGCAAAACAGGTAGAACAGGATACTTCCTTCAGCTGTGCTCGTGTAGCTCTCAATGCACCAGAATTTCTTCTGCATATCAGATGCTGTCTTCCAGGATTCTTACAGTGTCCTTTCCTTCTGAACAGAAGATAAACACAGCACTTTTGCTGATATAAAGCAGGAAAATGTCTACTGAGGCCACAAAGTTTATGCCAGATGAAAACTATGGCAGGTGATTATTTTATCATCCCCACATAAGAAAAACCACAGTTTTTGCATTGCAAGAGATTGGGAATTCAGGTGCGTACACAACCCTTTCACACTTGCGAGAATGTTATTGTCAGTTCTGTAAGAAAGAAATAATCAATCTGAATATGGGTTGCTTAGTTCTTTGGCTCAGGTCAAACAGAACTATAGAGTTACTTCTATAGAGTAGTAAAACCCAAGAGAGAACCTGGCAGAATTAGATCTTCATTGCCAGATGATATTTCTTCTTCCTTTGCATGAACAACAAAACCAGTTGAAGAAAATCTCTCCTACCCTGGATTCTACCTTTGGCAACAGAAGCTATTAGTTGGTATCTATTTATTGCTTGTTCTGGTTCTTTTACAGAAGGACAAATCTCACTACTAGATATTCTGTAACCAGACTGCATTTCAGCTTTTCTGTCTTGCTGTTGCTCCAGCCTTTTTCTTAGTCACATTTCCAATGAATTTTTGTAAAACATGACCCTCCCTCCCTGGGAGGTGGAGGGGGAAGATGTAGACTTACAGAAACAGAAAGGTAAGAGTAAACAGTCTGCAGGGAATCTTCTTGCAGTCCAATCTTCTTTTTTCCCCCCACTGCAAGATTGCCAGAGAGATATAGTCAGCAATCTGTGCCTGGATTCCACACCCAGGATTTGATTTTTGTTTTTAGTTTTCATGGATGCCAGACATCTATGTATGCTGGTTCATTCTCTGAGTGTTTGTCACAGACTAGAAAGGAAAAAGGTTGGAACAGATTAAATTTGTACCCAAAATGGGAACTGTTAGGCCAGTTCTTTGGTTGGTATAACACCATGGACTTACACTAGCTGTGGATTGCTTTAGAAGGATTTGGGGATGAGCTTGAATAAATGGCAATTTTACAGCCAAGAACTCCTGTAACTGTGTTTTAAAACCAAAAATCTTAACTGAGCATTGAGTTAAGTGCTGGTTTTTTGTCAGATTTCATCACATACTGAATCATATTGTACTGAAAATGTATTGTTTAGTGTAAAAAGTTTGTCATCTCTATATGTTGTTTCTCAGCATTTACTATTAAACAGACTTTCTAAATAAAGGAACAAGAGATAATTCAGAAACAAAAAAATTATTTTCCTATCACATGTCTCAGTTGAGTATTTGCCATATGGGTTGCTCAGCATCACACTCTCAGCAGGTCTAATTTATGGTAAACACACAGTGAGTGAACAGAAAAAAAAGGCAATGAAAATATTAATATTCTCCCCCCACCCCATTTTTTTAAAAATGAACTAAACATATTCAGGTTCAGCCCATGTAGTTGTGGCATTTAGTTGAGTATCTATGCATTTGCCACTCTGCTGGGAGTTTGTGAAGACTGAAAGGCTGTGCTTTTCTTGCCATGAGACTGATTTGCTGGAGCTTGCATGGCAGTATGTAAATGATACCTTCCCTGCTCCGACCTGGCATGCTGCCAGGCCCCCCCAGGGCTGTGCTCTCTCCATGAAGGGCAGTTGGTGAAAATATTGCTGCTCTCACTGTGGCACAGGGCACTTTAGCTTTTCCATGGGCCTCCTACAGGAGGATCACCAACTGAGTGAATGTGATGATGCTCTGGTCCTCTGCTAGACTTGGAGCAGGCAAAGAAATTGATATAAAATAAATAATGGTATGGATTTTTCTCAAGATTCAGAACCATGGAAATCCACAGCGTCAATATTTTGAAAACCTCCCATCTCCCATTAGTTCCCAGGGCTTTCCCTTACTGTTGCATATGTGCTTTCTTTCTCTCTTTTACTATCTTCTCCCTCTGGGGACTTTGCTGCCATAACTGTCCTTCAAGGACTCTTCAGAAATTGGTCAACCCTGCTCCTTAGTGTGCCTGTGTGGAAAATCACTGGAGAGCAATCCAAAGTACTAAGCATGTATCAGCAACCCAAGTGACCACTCCTTCTCAGTGCTTCCAGCTCAAGAAATGAGGTTTTTTTTCACAGGAAGGTCTGCATTCATGTACTTACAAGTTATGAGCAGGCATAGCTGAGCAAAAGAAACACTATTGCATAATAGAAAATGGAAATAGAAATTGCTGTCATTACGCACTTGGTATTGTAATTACAAACAGGTAATAGCTACAAAAGAAAATGCTTTTTAAAAAGCTGTGGTTTGAGTCCTGCCCTCTCCCTCATGGTCATACAGTAGACCTTGGTGATTCACTTAACTTCTTTTCTGTCAGGATACTTTCTGTTCCAGCAAGGAACCTGCACGTTACCATTCCAGATCTGAGGATTCAGCCAAATAATTGAGAACTGTGCATGGTTCAGATTCAGAAGAAAGTGCAATAGTCCTGCATTGAACAATCATGATATAATTTCCTTTAGGCAATATTTTTTCTAAGTCTTCAAGAGGAAATACTTAATTTACAACACTCGCAGGTATTTAGTTCAAATAAATGTGAAACTCTCTTTTTGGATCCTGCTAAATGTTTGTCTCAGTGTGATCTCCACAGGTTGGCAGTAGGATCCATAGGTTGCATATTTAACTTGTATATTAGTATTTGCAGTTGTGTTTGATTTGCCCTTTTTCAGTCTTTTGAGCAGGGGTTACTTGGAATGGCCATTTTTGCTTCTCTGCTTATTATTGGGTGTTTTGTACTCCTCTAGTGTGCTGCATCTTGTTGATCATCTTCATGAACTAATCTGTAAATAGTTGTGGATGAATTAATATAAAATATTGGTGCTTTTATCATCTAGTATAAATTTTTCCTTCATGTATATCATTAGCCTAATTGTTTATAGTGTTCCAGTCAGTTACACTTACACAGATCCTCTGAGGTAATGGAGTTGTGTTTTGTAGAATAAACCAATATTTACTCAGAAGTCAAACCTCAGCCTCACTTCCTGTGGACTTCCAGTACTATCAGTGTAGCAGTAAAATCCAAAGTGAGATTTTCAAGATGCCTGGAGGGACAGAACCATGAAAGTAGTCTTTTTCTAATTCCTATTTATGCATTGAAATTTCTGTGAATAAAAGCCAGGTGAAGTCATGTGCCACTGGTGACTATTTTGGACTTTGTGGAATTTATGCTGTAACCATTTTAGGAAAATGTTAATTTACAGTGTCTTCTGTCAACTGGAAATGGTTGGGAGGTTAAAGTAAATTAAGTTATGAGGGATCCTTTCTGTACTATTCACTCAGTCGCTGTGAACTCACATTCTGAACATATTTAAAGTGGCATTGAATTTGGCTATATTTTTGATCCATTATTAAAGACTTAAAAAACAAGCATATTTTCAAATGGTGTTATGCACAGTCAGTGATGTATCTGTGCTTGACACTGCTATTCTTCACAAAATGTGATAATAATGTTATCTGTTAACATAAAAACAAAGTTTGACTCCACAGAAGCAGCTGGAAATGGATAACCACAATATGCTTAGATCTCTCAGGAGCACACTGTTTGATATATACTGCTAAAAGTTCCTCATATTTAGGAATTCTTTTAAGTGAAATTCTTGTGCTGAGTCTCAGCTGGTGTGCATGAAGGAATATTCATTTCCCAGTGGTAACAGGGAATTTGATTTTTTACCTTTTTTATATATATTTAATGGATTGAAACACTTTGAAGAAAAAAAAAATACATACATTTCTGGTCGTAATCTAATTCAAAGGGGTTTTATGGTTCTGATTGCAGCCTTTTCTCATGTTTTATGTATCGGTAAATCAGAAGGTTATGTCTTGTCCAAGCTAGCAGGGAGCAGAAACAGTCCTTCTCTGTGACATCCAGGAAGATGATCAGTCAGGCAATGACAAATGGGTGTTTACTGGGTGGATACTGCAGGTAATTTGGGAAGGGATTGTCTACAGCTTGGCAATAAGATCATGCTAACAGCAGCATGTGGTAAAACTTACTATTTTGTAGTTGCAAGTTGCAGGAGAGGCGTATATGAACCTCATGAGATATGCTGGGTATTTCATGCCTACAATTCCATTATAGTTTAAAATTTTAACATATGGTATGAGTGGGGAAGTAGACACTCCAAAAGGGAGAGCTGCTCTGCAGGGAGATCTGGATAGGCTGAAAGAGTGGGCCAGCAAGAACCTTATGAAGTTCAACAAGGAGAATTGTAAGGTCATGCACCTGAGACATAATCCGGGAGTGCAGCACAGGCTGGGGTCCACCTGGCTGGAGAGCAACTCTGTGGAAAGGGACCTGGGGGTCCTGGTGGACAGAAAGCTCAACATGAGCGAACAGTGTATTGCTGCGGCCAAGAAGGCCAACAGGATGCTGGGTTGCATCAAAAAGGGCATCGCCGTACAAGGATAGGCTGGGAGAGCTGGGTTTGTTCAGCCTTGAGAAAAGGAGGCTTAGAGGAGATCTCATCACCATGTACCAGTACTTAAGGGGTAGCTACAAAGAAGATGGAGACTCCCTTTTTACACGGAGTCACATGGAGGGGATAAGTGGGAATGGACACAAATTGTTCTTGGGGAGATTCCGATTGGACACCGGAGGGAAATTTTTCACGGTGAGGACAGAGAACCATTGCAATAATCTCCCCATGGAAGTGGTTGACTCGGCCACATTGGACACCTTCAGGAGTCATCTGGACAGGGTGCTGGGCCATCTTGTTTAGACTCTGCTCTTCCCAGAAAGGTTGGACTAGATGATCCCTGAGGTCCCTTCCAACCTGGGATTCTGTGATTCTGTTGTAGTGTTCAGTGCATAGAGGCAGGCAAAGTGTCTGCAGTAGAAGTGGGTGGTGGGAGCAACTGAAAGAAAGGAGCTTTCTAGGATTCGATGTTGTGTCAGAAAGGACATTCCAAGAATCAGAGAAGAGGTATGAAATGATGGCAGAAGGTGAGAGTGAGCTACTGTGGCACAGAACATAAAGGCATAAATCAGTATGAGGCATGGTATGAACCAACTGGAAGCTTCACTAACTTGTGGAAAATGAAGAAGGCTTACTTTTACTTATAAAACCTTTATCTTTAATAAGTAATCTTTAATTACCCGTTTTCTTTATTCTAATGCAGTTTGGTGCTCATTTCTGTCTGTGGGGGTGCTTCTAGATTTCTGACTCAGATCCTGAGAAATTTCTAACTTTCTGAAATTCAGACTTGTTCTGAGAAAGCACCTTGCCAAAGTTTCTTGCTTCAAAGAAATGGGGAGAGGCTGAAGTCTCTGCTGACATAACTGTTACCAACCAGGAGTGTCATTCCTCTCTTAAGTTTGACCATGCGCAAGCAGTAAAGCTGATTCAGTTACACTTGATAGTAAAATCCTTTTCCAGAACAGCTTATTCTATCTCTGATTTGGCTTATACTTTGCTACTGACAATGCAGATTTCAGAGCTGGAAGTAGTATTTCTGGTGAAAGTCAACTGAAAGAAATGGGTTTTCAGGTGCAGAGTGAATTAACATTGTCCATAAGATATTCTAGAGGTAAGATATGGTCCAGTTTCCATTGAGGGAGATGTTGTTATAGCAGACACATATCCCAAGACAGTGCCTTGGATGGTACCTACAGTAAAATATTTTACTATTTGGGCAAAGCAGAATGAAGATCAAGATGATATGATGTGTGGAAATAGCTGTATAATTGCACAGATCAAAGAAAAATAGAGGCAAAAACCTTATGCAGATATAGAAGATATTTCATGTTAGGTCTTAATTAATAGTGTTTCATAATCACAGACAGTAAAGTTGAAGCTCTTCACAGAACTATAAGTGATTTAGTTACAGTGGGCAAATTCAGATTTTAACAGAAAAGAGTTTATTTTGGGTCATAAGTTAGAAGCTTTATTTTCCTGAAGAAAAAATAGCATTAGTTTTGCAGTATGTGTATAATGCTGGTTTTCTTGGTGCTTTTAAAGATACCCCACTGGTAAAGCTTTAAAAAAAGGATTTCTTGACCTCGTGAAAAAGTTAGCTATTTGGAATGTTAAATGCAATTATATTGACATATGGTGATAATGTGATAAAGCGTAAGGGTTAAAGGTTGAAGGAACCATGGCTTGGCAATTAGCAATGTAAATGAAACATTCATTATCCAGCATGCTGAGAAGTTGATGAACTGTACAATAAATCTGAGCCCAAGTCACTACTGAGATAACTCATTTCAGACATAACGGTATTTATTAGGATCCTGGACATTGTTTTGCATTCTCTGATGAAATATCTTGCTATACAGAAATATTTTATCCATTAATTTGTGTGAAATAAGTGAATACTAAAAATTCATAAGGCCCAAAGCAATTCTCCAAATAATATAGAATAAAAAAGGGAGAAACATGAAAGACATTGAAACTTGCCCTATCTGGAATGTTGTTTGATTAGAGGTATTGGTATCTCTTCAGTGCATTGGTATTGGTATTTCTTCAATGTAAATTGTTTCCAGTGACTTATATTAACTCATTTAAAGCCATTTTTCATCTTACGAGATATAATTGAAACCCAAATCTGACCTAGTAAGTAGAGAGCCAATTATTCGATGTTGTAAGATCCATTTATATATAAAAGAAGGTGGGTTTTTTGGTGAGAACACAGGATGAACACTTTTTTCAGAGATGATGCAGAACATGTTTACTCAGTATTTATAAGCTCCGTGAAGGTTAGGATTGAGAGTTATCAGGCATTATTACAGTTAACTGTACTTGTCTCTCTCTTAGAATAATGCTCAATACCAACAAAACCACAGCTAAATTTATTAACGATGATAGCAGTGGTAGATTACCTCCCATTCATTAGACAGTTCTATGAGCAGCTTAGGAGGAGTTCCTAATAACAAAACAAATAGTGCATAATTTATTCAGTAAAAATAACTAAGGAGAAGTTAACAGAAATCAAGACACACAATTATATGCTAGCTTTCTTGTCAGTGAGGCAAAAGAATTTTATGTTCAAGTGATTGGTGGAAACAGAGTATATATTTAGTTTGCGTTAAAAAATGTTGAAGTTGTTTCTTCCTTTTAAAGGCCATTTTATGATGGCCATAACAAGTGATACATTATATTTTCTGCTCCAGTTTTGCATCCATTTGGCTTTGTTAGAAATTTAGCATTACATTTTATTTTACATAGATTTCCCACTGTGGAGTAGATAAATTTTTTACTACTGAGGCAAAATATTTGAGTAGTTATGTATTAATGACATAACTCTGAGGGAGTATGACACCTTACGTAGTTTTCACACTAGTTCTGTGAAATTTTATTCTTATGGATCATTATTAATCCTGAAAGATCACCTAATGATTTATGAATTGAGCCAAAACCCCTCAGTGCTCCCTTAATCTTCTCCTCTATATCTGATGCACGTAATTCTCACTTCAGTGCAAATGTAGTATTTGTTCAGCAGTACAAGGAAATGTAATGCATTGTTCAGAAAAAGAGTTTAATAATAAGTTTTCTCTACAAAAGAGATAGTATTCCTATATGTATATATTATGATATATTTGCATACTATTCTGTACTACACTGAAAGTACAAGAAATATGCAAGGAAAACTCTAAAAAGTATTGGCTCCTCCCTCCCCTTTATTTACTGTACAGAAAACTATTCAGAGTAGGCTTACATCGTATAGCTATTGAAGTGCTGAAAATTGTTTTTGAGTAGGCACCTGTTAAATACTTTGTATCTTCAATTTCTTTTTGGAATCTCTAGTTATATCATTCAGCTGAAAATTCCTTGGGTCAGCATGGTACACAGGATGGAGGATGCAGGATATGTTGGAGATCCTACTGGCAGCTTATAACATTGGCAAGAATTAAATGTACTACTCTTTAAATAGCCATTTAAGCTCAAAAAAGTATTCTAACCTTCTTGGAGTAATTAAGATGGCTGAGTATTATATATGTTCCAAAAATAGGTTGCAAGCCATCTTTAATTGCAGGAACTACTTGGTTTCTGCTGTGGTTGTGCCACAGCATGCCTGTACTTTAAGACCTAAATTTTGTGAATTTAATGGTGGATGAAGCCAGAATACTTATTATAAAGACACAGCAAGTGCTGTGTTGAGCACACTGAGAATGTGGCTATTGAGGTATTATAAAATTGTGAGGAAAACACTATGAAGAAAACATTTAAAAACTCTTAAGTTGTATTTATATAAAGAGTCTCTTAGTTAACTACCTTCGAATTTCTCTGGATATCTACATAGCTGTTACTTCGTGGCTGTTGCTGTGCTTTCCTATAACAGCGATATCAGGAGAGTTTGAGGCATTAAACTCTAATGTATATAATAGGTCATCTTCTACCCAAACTTTCTAAATTCAGAATGACCACAAATAATATGTTCTGTTGCTTATCTTTCCTTTAATAACATTTCAATGTAGCATCTCTAATCTAAATATATGTGCTGACCCACAGCTTTTTTATACTATTTGGGAAAACAGTGTTCTTCTGAATTACAATATTTGTAAAGTCTTCATTTCCTGACTACTTACTAACTGGCTGTACTGGATCAACTTGAACTGAAATGTATACGCAGGAGTGTATATGTGTGTTTAGGTACTTATAAATACATTATTTTGATAATGTATACATATGCACGGACACTTGAAATATGAAATATTCAGTATACAGTACATATACAGTACAAAATACATATACATTAAATTTGTTTTAAAAAATGTATTTCCACAAGCAGCTCTAACAGTAGACAAAAGTTTAGACCTCAAATCTGAGTGTTGCCTCTACTAATTTTCAGGTGTTTAAGTACTATGCTTTCAGTTTCTCACTGTTCTTTGCAAAGCTATTAGAGCTTTAAAAGAAAGCTTCATGGAGAAGAGTGGTCATCTTTCATCTCCCATCGAAGCCTTCTTTTGGATTTCTTAAGCTTTCTTTGCCATGCTTTTAGCTTAGCTTGAAATTTCCTTTAGGCCAAAGGTGGAAAATCCACCAATCATTGTGTTGTCTTGACAATCCAAGACAGGTAATCCAGTAGACTCTATAGTCTTACCTAATTTTCTAATATGGAGACGACTTATGATGATATCTTAGAATATGTCTAACTTACTGCAAAGTCCTGGAACAAGCCTTTTGGAAAGATCATAGATGAGATGAAGGAAAAATAAGGCATTGGGAAACTTTTTGCATGATAACATGAAGGGACCTACACGTATACTGTGTACATTTCACACAAGTTAAGGCAACATTCCTTTTTACAGCATCCAGCAAAAGTAAATAATACTGTGACATACAGGCAAATTTTTGAAGCTCAAATCAAGCAGTTTCTCAGAGTTCCAAAACTAGCAGATAAATAATCTTTCTTCTATATATTTGTGAATTTCTCAGTTAAAACCAATCCAAGATATTCAGTGGTATACCCATAGGCATGAGGTCCTCATGTTAAGATGGGAGTGTCCACCTATAAGCAGCAAAAATATGAGTCTTGAATCAATTTTTTTTTTGTTATGTTTTTCTGGGTAGACGACTCCAAAGTATCACTGCTTGTCTGAAGGAGTAACTCTCCCATCAACAAAATAGGCTCTTTCTAGTATGCTGCTAGTGAGTTACCAATGTCAGGCTTAAGGCGATTTTTGTCTATTTTTTTATGCCAGCTGGTTTATAGATATAATTTGTGGGTTTCGCAGTCTAATCTCATTGGTGAATATTTTTTAAGTGCAACTCTTATATAGCTGGTTAGAGGTAGAAAATACTTGTGTTTTACTTGATCACATTTAGTTTGTGCTTTCTAACTGCTTTCCTCTTATCAGCTGCAAGGCCAGAACTAGATCTGACTATAACTCCCATGGCCAACACTGGGGGAGACACCATGTGTTTTAGGAGAAACAATATTTTTGTTAACTTTTTAGTACTTCTTATGGCATGAAAACTTCTGCTAGTAGCTATACTTTGAAGAATGGATGTAAAAGAACAGATTAAACCCAATAGGAGTGGTAAGTGATGGTATGAAGAGAAGGCAGTGGCTCTCCATGTAAAGTTCCATGAATACCAAGGCACTCCATGAAAAAATTTAAAGATTCTTCTTTTAATAAGTTTCCGGATTACTTGAGACAGCTAGGTGCTTATCAGACCACAGAGATTAGCAGACAAAGAGGTAGAATGCAAATCTACAGATCCTGGCTGTGGTTGATGTTATAAGCTAGCTACCCAGGAAAACATTTATAGTATAAGTGAAATGTGCCTTTTTGTAAGGTAGCTGCCTAACACTGCTCACAAACAGTACCCACTCAACAGCTTGTTTATTCATATCCTGCTTATTGCATACCAGCTCCTCTGTTCTTGTTCTGTGGAAATGTCAGTCTTGGCTGAGAATTTTAGTAGTAGCTTTCGTCTGTGGAAAATTGGAGCCATCTACTGTCCAAAGAGAGCATCAGTTGAAGTGTGTAATTTTTTTGTCTTGTCCTATGTCCTCAAAAATTCTCCAGGTTTGTTGTTAGTAGGATGTTTGCTAACAACATGGATGCAAAATTAATTAGGCCTGGATGTTTCTGGAAAAAAAACTTATCCATTAGTACATATACTAAAATGCATTTATTCAGACTTCAGGATTAAACAATATTTAAAAATTTATATTATGTAGGCAGGTTGAGAATCAAGAAAAAAGCTGGGCAAACAGCCATCTGCAAGCGTGCAACTTCTCAAAATCGCATTCTATAAAATTAACAATTTTTCTACTCAGTTCATAGGTAGCTTCCATTCCTAGTTATCTGCTCAATACTTAAAAAAAATAAATCTCATTTTGTGAAGTACAGTTCAATTCTTAACCTGACTTAATGGAAAAAGCATGCCAGGGTCCTGGTTTCCTATTTCTTCCTGATTTTGGATCTGATAGATATCAAAACCTATTTGATTGTATATTCAAAAAAATAAAAACAACAACTAAAAAACCCCAAAACAAGCAAAACAAACCCAAACCTGGAAAAAGTAATGCTTTTTTGTTTTTATCTCTGACAGGTCTTCCAGCTCAGGTCTAACTTTGGAAGCCTGTCAAGACCTACTTCCTCTAATGCTTCTCCACCACTTTTGCAGGCCACATTGTGCCATTGTCTGCTGGCCAGTTGCCCCAGTTCTGTCCTTGTGAC
Source organism: Phalacrocorax aristotelis (assembly GCF_949628215.1). Lineage (NCBI taxonomy): Eukaryota > Metazoa > Chordata > Aves > Suliformes > Phalacrocoracidae > Phalacrocorax > Phalacrocorax aristotelis. Next base: position 41,308,825 of record NC_134311.1, read on the forward strand.
ACCTAGCGCTATGTTTCAAAGTCTTAAAGCGCTGTAGCTACACGGAACTAAACAACAGTCATATATCAGTCTGAGACATAAAATAGGCTGTAATCCAGGTGGCTCTTTCTTAGTTGCAATGAGCTATTCAAGAGTAGGAAAGGAGAAGAAACATCTAAAACACTTATTTGCTGTTAAAGTCAAAAGATACACACTAATTAGTTTAGCTTGTAAGGATCCCCATAATTTCATTGCTGTGGTAGTTGGTTATGTCATACACGCATATACAAACACACCCAATGTGTATAATTGGGTGTATTCACACCCAATGTGAATAAGACAGCATTTATGTGTAGGTTGAACCAAATGATTATAAATGAATTGAGGGATATCTCCTGGGATTGGACATAAAGGTCTTGTAAACTGAAAATTTTATAAACAAACAGCTGTTGGGAAAATACCATTATGCTGTAATAGCTGCTATTAAAATCCATTAGCAATCTTGATGGCCTGTTTGAATTTGATGCATCATTTGCTCTGATAGCATTTCTTTCTAAAGAAATTTGTAAAATATATGTAGATTATGAAAGACAGTAGTAATAGACTAGGAGATTAACACTGATTACATGTTTTACTTCCACGTGCCAATCAAGCTTTGAAGAATGCTGTGTATCCTCCAGTTTAAATGTCAGTGGACAAACAGGAACATATTAACCTGAACAGCTGCAAAGCTTTCTCCATCACTGTGGGAGAAGTATACAGTTCTGCAGAGATGAAGTATTTCCAGGTTAAAACCCATGTTTCAGGCAACAGAGTAAATCTCCAGTGTTTTCTAAGAGTTTGCACACTCTCCTAATTGATGCCAAACTGTCATTTCTTCTCCAGCTCACAGATCTAGATATCACAGTGGATCCCAGTTGCCGTAGGGGTACGCATGGCCTGTAGATCATGGTGCTACCAAAATTAGTCAGACTTCTAATGAGGTTTTGAAAAAATCTGTGTGCCAAGAACTATCTGAAAACTATCCTCTCTGAAGAACGGTTCAAGTCCCAGTGTTATATCTAAACTGTCCCTTCAGAAACAGGTACGAAAACCCACAGAGTGGAATGTGCATGTGTTCGTAGACAGAGGTAGGGATGCAGTTAGCTTGTTCATGGATGCTGCAACGGCACCATCTGGTGGGTGAACAAGAATCAAAGTCTAAAGCTCGATAGAGTGATCAGGTTTAACCATCTTTTAATCAAGACTTCTTGCCTGCTCCCTTTTTTTGTAATGCTCATACTCAGATGATAAAATGCTTGTTATTGTACATACTTTGTTTCATATTTCTTCCTGTACCCGGTGTTTTTCAATGTTTTATTCAAAGAACTCAGCATAAAAGAGAATTCTTTGTAAGTATTTTTCTGGTATAAACTTACATGCCAATTTTATGGATACATTCTTTTCCCTGGTTTCCTCCTACCTGTTCTCAGTTTCTTTGCCATATCCTCTTTCTCCTCTCTGGTATCTGCAAGCAGCTTTTTGCTAAAACGACTGGCAAAGGATGTCGTGTCTTCTACTGTTCCCTCTCGGCACTCCTTCTCTCCTTCCTGGTGGAAGTACTGTGGTGGAGGTAAACCACACCTTGTACGTAAGAATGTTGTTGTGCTGAAGTATACAGCAGAGCCATGGTCAGTAAGGGAGGAGTAGAAGGGTTTGTGCTTCAGTGTAAAGAGTGCCTTTATATTCTTCTAGCTCTGGACCATTCTGTCTTATTTTCTTTTGCAAATTCGGGGTTTAAAATTTTCTTTTTGGTAAGGATTATGATACAAGTACCTTTATCAAAAGAGCTGTAGGTCTGTGATACTCCTGTTTATTCTGGTGTTGCCCTAACAGAGTTGCAAGAGGCTAAAACTAGAGTAATATAGTAGTTGTACCATTTAACGCGCAAGTTATTAAAAGAGCCTTTACTGCTAATCAGCCACTGCATGGTTGTGATAATCCATTATGCATTCCACTATATGCCTCTCTCTAGCACTTAGCAATAGATAGTTTTGCAGCTCACAATGTAGCGGAGGTAAAGCCATGGTGTCATTCCATATGGATTTTTTTCATCATTTGAAAGAAGACTGGATGCTATTTGGAGCCCCAGCTTTCTCATTTACATGTTAATATTTTAAATAATATTTTCAGAAAATAAATGAGGCCCTGAATTTAAAGACATCAATTTCACGGAGGTTGAAGTGAGAGCATTCTAAAAATGAGCCAGCAGGATAGGAAGCCTTAACTACGGGCCTAATTAATAAGATGCTCATGCACATATTTTTATACTTCTATGAATTACTTCAGTTCCATGACTTTGTTAAGATTTGAGTATATTTTAAGTACATTTGACCTGTAAATGTATTAGCAGTTTGACCACCGTACCACCCTATCTTTACTTCAGTGTTCAGACAGCACAAATTCAACATTTAAAGAACCGTGTTCAAAACCTTAGTTTTGAAACCTCAAATTATCAACAGGCTACAGTGAAGTCAATGGGTAGCAGTACAAAATATAGTAAATAAGCTGCTTGCTTGGTTAGGTGAAATCTTGTTTTGACATTGCTGAGTAGTACTTGTTTCTTTACTGTGTTAGAAAGATGCTTCAGTGACAACGCATGATGGCATTTGTGAAGCAGAGGGTAAACAAATGTTTCTTAAGGCATTACAGCTATGCGTGGCGTGCCTGTGGCAAACTCAGATATGTGCTGTTAACTTGCTATATATTTATTTTGTTGTTAATTTTTTAGTTTGTTATTTATTAAGTTTATATTTTAACTGCCAGTTGTAATCCAAAAACTGCCTTACACAGAGCTTGTATTTTGTTCTCAGAAACTTGAACCATCTCAGTGGCAAAAGCTTCTGTCTTAGCTACTGTAAATGTAAAAAACAGAGATGAGGGTGCCACAAATTAACTCCCGTTCCGTGTAACCAAGTGTGTGTCCCCTGACAGGCATCTGCAAAGAACTTCGGTTTATTCTGGTTTTGCTTGTGTTAGTAATGACTCTTTTCATCTCTTCTGAAGGAACTGACTGTTTAACAAATGAGTTGCTAAAGGCATTTTGCTTGCAAAACTGTAAGTGCTTATTAGAAGAATCCTTAGGAAAACTTAAGTGAAGTACAAGAAACTGAATTGCTACTCTTATTTGTAAGGAGGCTGGGATTTTTTTGGTGGCAAAGTTCAGTGTATGGTATTTGATCGTCTCTGTCCAATTCCTAATTTATGTGCAGAAACAACCAGTGCAGGTGAGATTAAAGCCAGTTCCACTGAAAACACATTGTTTGTTTGTTTGTGTGTCTTGTAGGAAGATGTTCAGCTTCCTCAGCAGAGAGCTGAACTGAATGAAAGGAAAAATAATTACTCTTTTATCTCCAGTTTTATTCCAGATGAGGGTTACTCCATATTGACAAGGCAGCATGGGCAGCCAAGGAAGGTGCCAATGATTTAGCATACAGTGCAAAACTGACTTAATCAAAATAATTCAGAATGCATTTCTAAAATTTTTACATGCTTAGCAGAGAACTTTTACTTCCTGGAAGGGCATTTTGCTAAACTTGAGTGCCTGAGAAACAGTGTGAATATTGTCTGTGTAGGGAACTGGTTGGGAGAATACCTACGTGTACATTAGTGGTATGTGCCAAATCCTTTGAAGTCAGCAAGAGGCTTTCCATTAACTTCTAGTTCATGTGATTCTGAATTGGCCTATTCATTTAGGCTTGCAGAGGGAACACCTAAAGGTAATAATTACTATTTATGTTTTTTGATATGTGGAGACCCTGGTTACAGTGGGGCATTTCAAAGCCATGGATCTGTGCTGCTGAAAGGAAAACGTTTGTTGTGAACCAATGGATAGGAGTATGATAAAGACTGAAGTACAACTGAAGATCATTTTGCCTCAATGGGAAACTGTATTTGCAGTTAAAGAGATTTGGGGCAATGGGAAAAAACCATAAAAAGCTAAAATTAAATTCTTAAAGTGGCATCAGTGGTTCTTGCCAAGAATTCAGTTACGATAGGAAGGGGAGTGAGAAATTGGAAATGGGAACAGAGAGTTCATGACAGGTAATATGGAAAGTAAAAAATAATATAAGTCAAGGGTTTGCAGCAGCAGAGGAAGAAAACTTGCAGGAGAAAACAGTATATTGGAGTCAGGAGAATGAATGGAGAAAGTACAGTTTTTCAGAAAAATGGTTTGCAATCAAACGACCCAAAAAGGAAACAAACAGCTCCTTCAGAAAGGCAGAAAAGGTACAAAAGGCTTCACCAATTACTAAAATTGGACAAAAGAATCCAAAACTGACACATTCACAATTTAGGATATAGAAATGATAGATCTGAATCCTGCACAAATGGTTCTTTTGATTTATTATCAGCTGATCATGTTCAAAGCAGGTTTTTTAATGGGGAAAAGAGGTTTGGAGCCTGCACAAATCTGGATGCCTGATAGGCCTGTACTGATAAAAGTGGTCCATTTTTTTTTATTCTAGATCAATTATCTTGCAAAATCATCTGCCCATCTATGTAAATAGAGTGAAATAGCTTTAACAGTTAAGCAACTGTGTTTTATTCCTGTGGTGATGTTGTGAGATGGTTACATAAATTAGAAAAGTAAATGTGATGGGGGAAAAAAAGGTAAAAAAATAAAAAAGTCAGCAATTTGGGATTTAAAATTGTCATTTAACCTTCAAACAACTTAGAGATTTAAGGGATTATAAAATATTAAAAAATTTGGTAACTGAACCAGGAAACAGAAAAGTGTGAGTGCATCTGCATGGCTGCATTTCTGTGTGAGGAACGTGCAGATGGAAAGACACCATCACCCATCAGATTTTGTTGGTTGTTTTTTTCTGGTGGTTTTTTTTTTGTGTGTTTGGTTTTTTTTTTTAAAACTGATGAACTAATCATTTCACATTAAATACCATTCCTCCTAGAAGGAATTAGGGCTGAGAGATTATGCCATCCTACAAAAGTTTCTTCTCCTTCTTTTAACTGCTTTAGCTGCAAGTTTTTGAGTTCCATCCAAAAGATTTTTGCTGGTTTTACAGTCTATGTTAGTGTTGAAACATTGGTATTTTGTTATTAAGTACAAGTTGCACCAAATGATTTGCTCAGAGTACCACAATGGAGGAAGAACTGCAGGTTTCCTTCTACTTTCTATACACAAATGCATTTTCCCCATCAGCATAGTGGTGCTAGGGAACAGGGATGCTGGCAGAGACATGGTACAATGGAACTCTGCTAGGCCATATCCCAACAACGTCAGGTGGAGATGTTCACCCGCTGCTCTCTTTGGGCTGCAATAGGAAGTCTGGAAGCATTTTTCTCTCCTTTACCAAACAGGGGACAGGGTTGGCTTCCACTGTATCCAAAAAAAAAAAAAAAAAAAAAAAAAAAAAAGCCTTCAGGATTAACTCCACTACATTATTTCTAAATATGCTGTTGGCTGAAGACTGATGATTTATTAGCTTGACTGAAAGTAATTTTCAAAGATTAGGAGAAAGTTATTTCCCAAAACAGTCACAGAGGATATGTGTGATATATATAATATAGAAGGTACAAATGTATATATAATTTTTCAGACTGCCTGCATGTGCTGGTAGCCATTTACAATATTGCTAGCTTCTTGCTATTGAAATTGTTTTTAATGGTACATCTAGTCTTGCTGTCTCCAAACAGGAAAAAGTATTGCTGAAAGTAGAAGAGAAAGCACTGTTTCATCCCTGTATAGTGACAGCAACTAAAGAGGTACAGCACTTTTTGCCGAGCAAAACTACATGTTTATGGGAAAATGGCAATAGAATACTGTTGTCATTGTTATGATGAAACAAGTCTCCATTTCCAATTTAAGCTGCAAGCATTAAAAGCGCACATAAGAATAGTTCACCATCCTGCCTTGGCATTTTGGTTTTTTTCCTTGATTATATCTTCAGGAGGAATTAACATTTTGATACAACATTTGTTCTTGGATTTGCAGTGGTTAAATCAATAGTTAATGAGGTTCGTCGTATAATTTGAGCTTGTAGTTTGTTTATGCTAGACCAACTTTATCCATACTCCAAACAAATTATCTCTTATAATCACCAGCCTGAAGATAAATCTCTAAATGTTTTTCTGATGATAGTGCTGTGGTTGGCAGGTGTTAGAAGTGCCTCCCAGGGACAAAGATTGAAGATGGGCTTGTTCTCACAAATCCTTCAGGCGAGGTTGTTTAGCTTTCTATCCTGTCATCTGCAGAGGAGCCTTGTATGGTGCCCTGCTAATGAAATCTAATAGGCAAAGGTCATATATCTTTATGAAGAAAAATGCAAAGCTGGTGAGTGATAAATGTGCTCCATGGGGTTCAATGGACGATGCTTAGTGATAAAATCGATGTTTAAACAGTGTTTCAAACGGCTTGGCATATCTCTGGTTTTTGTGCCTCAACTACTTTTTATAACAATTCTCATTACTAGTGATGCAATTAGATAAATGCAAAAACAGTTGAATATGCATGCAAAGTTGTCTATGTAATTAAAGAAATAGGTGGGGACTTTAAGTGGGTAATTATTTTTCGGTATTCATAGCATAATGAATATGATGGCTCACATAAAAGCACACAGCAGTAGTGTATTTAAATTTGAAAGCATACTAGCTATTGTGAAGATATGAAGATTTAGGTAGATTCTAACATTGGTTGTAAATCTAAAAATGTCTTTGTCAAATGTCAAAATAGATATTAAAAAAAAAAAAAAAAGGAATGGAAACAAAACACACCGGCATAAAATTGAAGATAGAACTTCTAACGAATGCAAGTCAGTGCCTTTAAGAAATTGCTAATCTGAAGTTGAAAGGAATGAAATAAACCAGATATTGTTGAATCACTGCTGTTTTTTGAGAAGTTACCAGTTCATTTGCTATAGTTATACTGCTGAGCTAAGAGACAGTTCAATAAATCAACTCAGGCTTGATGGATTCTGCAAACCATTGCAATGAGTGCGTGGAAGAGGAAAGAAATCTCTTAGTATTCCCTCTTTGACAAAAGGGTATGCAAAGAGCCTGAATGGATGAATGGTTGATTAATTTTGCTGGAAATTTTCTTGACAGCCAGAAATGTGTTTTTGCGTAACTGTGTTTGCATGGGAATTATATTGTAAGATATGAATTATTACATATAAACTTACACCTGAGACTTAGCTGGCTAAAATAGACAGTTCCTGGTCAGTATATATATGGTTGTGATGTTTCTTGTGTTTTAATTCATCACTCTGGCAAGTCAGCCTTCTGCTTGTTACCACTTGCTAATCAGTCAACAGTGAAATCAAATATTGGATGTGATTAAATGAACCTTGTAACTGAAGTGGTAGGTTGTGGGTTTTTTCAGTGTTTTTTAATTGATTTACAACTTACAGAAAAATCAGATGAGAGTTCTTAACCTAGTATCAGAAAGCAGAATAATATAAAGGAGAATAAAAAAGTGTGTCATAGGCTATGTCCACATGGCCTATTGATTAGTAAGACAGAAAAATAGTGTTTCTTTTTGTCCTCTAAGTTTCTGAGGTAAATAATGTGTTAGATTGTGTATACTATACTGTGGCTTAATATGGAGATTTTTCCTTTTAATTTTGTAGGTTTTTGTGCATATTCAGTGTACAGGTGATATTTGCTTATAAATACAGTGCATAACAAGGTCCCTGGATTCCTTTACTTTTACGCTTTGGTTACTTATTCATGTGGTTTCAAAATGAGACTTTCCACGCACTTCACTCCGGAAAAATACGTACATACTTCAGCATTTAAAATGACCTGGAGGGAGTACATTTTAACATAATGCAAGCGCAATTCCCTGTACTTCCCTACTTGGAACAAGTGTCATACTGTTAGGATTGCAATCCTTTCTAGTTTGCCCTTTTAATTATTCTACAGAGGCAGAGTTTTAAAGACACACTTGGAAAAGGAGGTTTAAGCCTTTAGACTTGAAAATCACATCTCTATGTTTTGAGGTATTTTGTATTTTTAACAACTCCAAACTACTACTTATCCTTCAACTGCCAAAAATGCTGAAAAATGCCAGCTTTATCTTTTTCAGTCACTGTTTTCTTATTACAGAAAACATCCATTAACAATGAGACAAATTACAAGCACTTTACATTTCTTTCCTTGAAGATGGAAATAAATCAACACTTCCGCCTTTATCTCACTAGACTAGATGATGTACATCCCTTCTTTGATCCCTGTGCCACTGTGAAACCCTTTTTCTTCTAGCTTTTGTGGTCACAGCCATCTAATATTTTTGTGTTGTTCCAGTGGACACAACAACAGTACGCACACTGTTACCTATGTTTGTTTTTGTCTTCAGGCTACATGCTTAATGTTTATCTCATGCAGTAGTGGCAGCTCCTTAATGGGACTTCATCTCCAGCCCTTCTGATCTATTTCATTCTTTGAGTGTAGGTGCACAGACCCCACCGACACCAGGGAGCATTTTTGGCTGTTGTATTTCAGGCAGGTATTTGTACACATCAGTAGTCAGGGGAGGCTGCCTTGCTTATGGATAAGAATTTGTGTTCTTTCAGGTGAGTGGCAGTGTTAGCCACTGAAGGCAGATATTCCAGCCAGAGGAGGACTGTTCTGAGTCAAATGGGCCATTATAATATTCTTATGTTACATGGGTATCATAATGTCTTTTAAGACTCATGGAGATGCTGTACCCTGGCTGCTAAATTCAAAGCTGTCTCAGGTAGCTCTGAAAATGTGGACTAATGGAACTGAAGTTTGGCTGTTTATCTGAGCAACTTCTGTGTTTTTTTTATTTTATAAATGAATTGAGACTTTCCCATCTTTCCTGGAAATCAGGTGCTGTGCTAAATACGTATAAAACATGGACATCTTTAACTAGAACTAATAAACACAGATTAAATGGCCAAGCCCAAGTTCGAATACACAGCATTTGTATTTCTGTCAAGTGCAAGAAAAACTCGTTTAGCTGTAGTATCAATTCATAAAGAGTGGATCATTGTTAAGACACACTTATAAAATGTACCAGTGTTGTAGAAAAAGCACTGTTGCCAGTGTGAAAATGGCTAAACACACTTCTATTGAACACTGCATGATAACTTATTTTGGTTTAGATTAATTCTTCTTTCTTTGATTTTTTCAGTTATTCTGCGTTTAATGGAAATAATAGACTGTAAAAATACAGGTATTACTGATAGTAAGGTGCTAAATAGGCATTCATCACTTTATATGCGGTGTTTCACAATGCTGTAGAATTTCCTGTTTAAATTTTCTTCGGCTATTGCTTTGTTCTAATTTAAGCTTGGGATGCCTAAAGTTAAACGTCAGATGTGACTGGGGTCTCTATATAGCTCTCAGATGCCCTTTCTCCAGCTCTTTGGTTTAGGTCCTAATACCAATTTCTCTCTGGACACTTTCCACAGCAACATAAAGAAAGCAGAATTAGCTGCTATTTTCCTTCTTTTCAGAAGACTGGTAACTATTAGTACAGCAGAGCTGCTATTTTGTAGTTTGAAATGCACATCAGAAAAATGCAATCTTTCCTTAAAGAAAAGATGGTGAATTTCTAATAGAGCATTTTTACCAGTAGCATTCATACAAAAAAGAGGTAAAATAGTGAATATACTTGACTGTGTTTCTGGAGTCTTATAAACACCATACTGTTTTCGTTTTTAGTGACCTTACCTGAAAATTTTGTAAAATATAGTGTTTTTCTGCTTTTTGGCCTTTTTTTTTTTAGTGGGGGGCTTTAGTAATTAGCTGGATTTACAACAAATGGCACACAGACTGCTAGCTCTGCATGTGTGCTATAACATTGGTGTTTACCCTATTATATTGCAATTTAAGTATGTCATAAAGTTTTATCAGCAATCACATAGAAATAAACTGGAATGCAGAAGTACTGACCATGAAATATTAAGAGAATACAGTGTGAAGCAGTATGTATCAACTTCTGTATTGTGATAATTGCTTTGGTTGTGAAAATTGTAATGGGATACAGTGATATTCCTCATTTATATTTTGTGATGGCTGGGTATTTTTAGCAAATGAGTTGTCAGCAGAAAGGCTTCATTAGACCCATCAGGGTATCTGCCCATGAATAACGAATCCCAAACTGTACTGACAGTTTCCTTGAGCCAAAATGATGGAGCACCTCTGACAAAAGCCATATTGTGCTCTCCGTGAGAGGAGTATGAAGAACAAAAGAGACAGTTTGTTCTTAATTTGGTCAGGTTAATATTGACACAGTTAGCTTAGAAAAATCAGAACTGTGTGTAATATACATTTACAGTGATCACTTGGGCAATTAGCTGTTGGCTTCATGAATCAGGAAGTGTTGCTAGAGACGGAGAAGTTAGAAATTCTCTCTGGGTATTTCTTGGAGATTTTGCTTCTTTTAAAGGAACACCCATGGCTATAATCATGTTAATTATTCAATTAGAAAAAGAGATTCCTATGAGAAAATCAAGTTTCAGAGAAAGAAGTTGCACAATAATATACAGCCTACATAAAACGGTGTTTCTCAACAGTAATATCTAATAACTGAACAGGTTATGTTAAAAAATCCTTCAAAAGTCTGGATTTCTTAAACATTCTGTTTATCTGGATGATAAAAAGATATTTGTCATTCAGAATGTGGACCATATTGTTATGTTGTAGCATTGCATAAACTATCTATATGCATTAGACAAAACAAATGCACAATTTTATTACAAATACTAAGACACTAAATTTCTCCAGTATCCATATTGCTGTTAAGTATGCATTTGCACAGTTAACAGCATTTGCAAAATATATTTACTACCAGATTCTATTTATTTCAAGGATATTACATTTCAAGTAAACTTACAGTCCTTTATTTTTTTGTCATAGGTTACTTAGATGGCATTATGACAACTAGTATTGTTTACATATGCTGTTTACCTGCTGTACACTACGCAAATATTAATATTTAAGCCAGCCCATGCTAATGAAGTAAGGAAAAGTAGTATAAGAAGAATGGCTGACTGACCTTTGTCATGGTTTGGCTGTATGGCAGTGTAGTTCTACTATCCTAATTCATCAACAGTATATTTTACAGTGCTTGTAATTTATTTGGGATGTAGCAGCTTAACTGTTGAAATGATTAGCATTTTTTCATTTCTGAAGAAATGCTTCCTTATATGTTAGCATTTACAATAAATGCAACATTCTGGTTGTTTACTTAGGTTAGCAAATTTGTGGAAGTCTCCGTATGTCTGCTCTGTCTTCCAATATATAGTCTTTGTTATAAGAATTTCTTGTTTGCAACTGTCTGTATTTGAATGTTTGAGTGCTTGTGAAGGGAGTATCTGAATTCTGTTGTTCGTACTAGTTTAAAAGAGTAAACTTTATGAATGTTTGGGGGAGGGATAGGATTAAACTAAGTTTTAGAAAAGATAATGAAATTAATAGAATTTCTTAAAATTAATGACATTACCTTTTCTTATTTTAAAATTAATAATTTCATATTTTGATTAATAATCCAGTCAACCAAAAAAATTAATGAGATAGTCATGATGCTGTAAAACTGGTAATCTGATCTTGTTCAGCACCATTTTCCAGCAAATTCACTCTTTGTCCTATTCTTTTAATGAGGTCTGTTTGCCTTGTGTTTCATTTCTGAATGCACTTAGTGAAGTAACAACTTAGGAGTAACATTTATTGTTGATTATTAAAACGCCTGTTTATGGGAAAATTGAGTAACTTATGTTGTCAGGTATTAATTGAATATTAATTGTTGCTTATGAGAAGCTTGCATCTTATTCCTCATGCCACAGAATTAATAGGGTCTTAGGTTTTACACCTTTGCTGAATAATGACTTTTTTGTCAGAAAGTTCTCTCACTGACAGGCTATGGTATGAAGTAATAAATGGGATGTGATCAGCATCATTTTGCTTGACTTGGACTGTGTTCTGACATGCTTAATTATTTCCTCAGTATTATTGCTGACTGGATGTCATTGTAAAACATCTCTTGCCCTCTTGCACTTCTAAATCCTCCAAGAATTTGCATGTTTTCTTTAAAGAAGTTTTCTCTCAATGCGGTGTATTGTTCTGGCACACCTAAACACGTTCCCATGCTGCTCTGAGCAGTCTCATCAGTTGATAGTGTTTTGCACCAGGTGGCGCTGGTCCATTATAATCCCAGTAAGAAAGGCATGCAAACTCGGTAAGGTATCTCTTACAACACTGTTTATTAGAGCTAAGATTATAAGGAGAAAACACTGTAGACAATCCTACATCCCTTCAGGTGGTGGGAACCCTGAGGGGTGTAGCACTGAATAAGTCTCCCATCCACGCACAGCATGCTGGAAACACCCTATTCATAGAAGCGCTTTCCACCTTTTGGTTATTTTAGCTATTATAGGATTTTCTTACAAGGAGGCAATTCCATTCTTCATTTCTACTGTCAAACAGAAAGGATGTTCATATGAAAACTTGCTGCAGTTTTAGATAAAGGTAAGGATACACAGGTGATGTAATTGCTAGGAGCAAGTGGATGTTCCTGCAGGCTTCTCTGGTACAGTTAGCAGGCCAAGCTTATTCTGTGCCCAAGGAGTATGCGTAGCACAACACAGCCCAGAAGCTAAGCTGGATGTGAAGCATGGAGAAAAAAAAACATGTAATACATAACTGATCTCCTCCTACAGCTTGTACGCAATGCAGAGGGATGAGTAACCTGCTCAGAGTTAATCTTTGTGCTTCTCTGTCATCAACATGCTGAGAACCTGAAGAAGAAAAAAATACACACTCTGAATAATAGTTAAGTTTGAGAGCATTGAAAAAATTGAGAGAACTTCAAGTAGATGGATCAGGTGGTTACGTAGGTAGTACATATCTGTTATTGTTTATATTAATGTAGCCCAATATGAAGCTTTTCCAGTTGTTCCACCAGGGATACATACTTGGCAACTTCCCCACTTACAGCGACAGACTACTGGATCACCTGCTGCTGTATCAATTCCTCAATGTTGCTCTTGATCATATGACATAAGCTGACAAAAAACCGGGTAGGAGGAAAATTCAGATTTTAGTACTTTCAGGGGTTTTACCATGGCCATTTACATCTTTAGCTCCTGCTCTGACTGGTAGAACTGACCTTTCACTGTATGGCATTTGGTGCCACAGCCTTGCTGTGGTAGCTATTCCCAGCAACAAATAGCTGTTAACATGTGAAAGTTGTATCTTCTTCTATTCATAATCTTGTTCTATGATGGTCTATGGTCCTTGTCTTTAAACTCTAGTAATATACCTCTGATCACCCTGCATGTACATATTGACTCTCCAGTTGGCCACGGTTGTGACAGAGGCGTTTTTCCTTGCCATATAGGCAGGTTAAGAGGTTCCTCCCTCAAAATACTGCAGAAAGCAGGATTTTTGGTACTCCCCAACCTACCACTTTTTGAGTGCCAAATACAGGCTGAGATGATGGTGGGTATTATCACAGTCAAAGTCACTCTCATGAGGCTTCCAGTGCACTCATGTGATTTTAATAGTAAATTTCTAATTCCTTGCATGTTCAGCTGATACAAGCAATATAGAAGATAAAACATCATGAGGCTTGAAGGCTGGACATTTTTTAGAGTGATCATTTATTTACTTTATGTACAGCCATAAAACACCTTGCAGACTTGATCCTTGATTGGTCCATGTCCTTCCCTATGACTTCCCAATCTTCTTGAATTGGCTGTAAGTGGATAATTGAGATAAGGTGTTATCGGGGGTTTTCAGATGGTTTTGAATCTGGTCTAATTCGAATTTTTTTATTAAAATAGATTTTAATTATTCTAACTGCAGTTAGCAATGGGATAACTGAAGTACCTATTCTGTACTTAAACACATTTTGGTACTTTTTCTAATATACTCAATACTTAGGTCTTCAGAAAAATGTTATTGGTTTGGATGCTCAAGCCTTATTCACCATAATTCTTCACCATAACCCCCTACACAAATTTCATATCTGAATGTCCACCAGTAAACTGACAGCTAACTGAATTTGTGCATTAATCTGCGTTAATTTCACCTAAAACTCGTTTTCAGGTGCTATGCGAACATCAAAGTGGAACTTCATCTCTAATCTTGGAAAAGAATCTACTTCCAAAGCATTTGGCAATCAGGATTTTTTTTGTTTTAAGTTTCATTTACAGGGAGGGAGATGCATTTTGTGGACACATTTGAGTAGATCAATAAATAGTATTTGTACATATCTAACCAAAACAGTAATTTATCAGGTAGGAGACAGATGCAGGGGAATAACACACCAATCTGCGTATACTGTTGTGTTGTATTGATGATGAACTGCTGTTTGTTCAGGGACAGTGTAGCTTGGCAGCATCAGAAGAACTATTAGCTAGAAGATTACAAAAAAATTATCTCAAATACAAATAGCAAAAACATAAAGGAGAAAATAACATTTCTAAGACTTTGTTCACTGGCAGTTATCTGAGGACTGAAGAAAGACATTTATGCTTTGTGCATTATGTTCCCAGGTAAAAAAGAGGGATGTATGATTTGTGTTGCAAAATCTAGATAATTCAACATTAGGCTAGTCCAAGTATAAATGAGAACAGGAATGGCAAATGCAGTGTTTACCTCCAGTGTATTTGTTTTGAGGTGTGAAAATAAGCATTTTTTTGACACAAAGAGATTTTAAAACTAGTTTGGCTCACTCTGTCCTTGTTTGGGGGTTATTGTTTTGAAGACCTGCACGGAATTCAAAGAGCAGCAATAATGGAATGGAAAAGATTTTGATAATCAGTGATAAATTTGTATACAATCATGCAACATCATAATGGATATCTATCTACATATATATAAAGGGCTCCAAAATGAAGTTAACACATACAAGTTCCTTTTGAGTGCCTGGTTTTGCACCTCAATACTATTATTGTAACATCTATTATTTTAAATGAAATATTGACATGACAGATTTAATAAAATATTTTTATTTTTCTAATAAAAAAGGATTTTTATTCAAGAAATAGCAGTAGCCCAATACTTTCAAGCAACACTGCAAAAGCAAATAGCAAGAACAAGTAAGAATTCTGTTTCAGCAGTAGTTTCAAGAGGGCAAAACCTACATTTAGTATTTTAGCACTCTTCAGAAATAAAACTCCATTACTGTGTTGTGAGACCAGTTCTTGATGTTTTTCTAAGCACATAGGTGTTTTGACAAATGGAACAGAATTCTCTTGCCAGTTACAGAAACACACGATTATTAACGTTTCTGGCTATTTTCAGAAGGAAAATATTTTCAAAGAAAAGATGTTGACATTTCTTTTAATTTCTTACCACATTTCAGGACTGCGTGTTACACAGGAGTCTTGTTGGTGATCTGAAAGCATTCACAGATAAATATGGGTTTGATGT
Source organism: Phalacrocorax aristotelis (assembly GCF_949628215.1). Lineage (NCBI taxonomy): Eukaryota > Metazoa > Chordata > Aves > Suliformes > Phalacrocoracidae > Phalacrocorax > Phalacrocorax aristotelis. Next base: position 41,324,209 of record NC_134311.1, read on the forward strand.
ACTTGTCATTTTCGCCAACTGTTTGTCAGATGAGAAGCAAACAAAACGACAAATAGCAGTATACTCGGAAAACTTAGAGCTAGGCAATCAAGTAAGTACCTGGAAAAAAGAATCAAATAATGTCTTCCCTGAAAAGAAATGGGTTTTTTTACGTTAATATATACCAAAGTCTTGAATTATGAAGTGGGGTCAAAGAGTAGCAACTGTTCGCTGGCATCTGAGGAGCTATTTGAAATGGCTGCATTATTTATATGATGCAAAAATGAAAGATTGTGATATTTATGATAGTTTCGGGCCAGCCTAGTAGAAAAAAAGTGTACAATTATGAGAAACCCAGGAAGAGGCAAGATTTTTCAATTTAGCTAAAACGGAATGAACCTTTTAAAAATTTTTTTGCTAGTTTTGACTTGGTTTTGTATTGTGATCTACACAAATGAGTTTTCGGCAGTGAGGGCTGAGCAAACGCATTGTAAATGGTAATGACCAGAAATCATCTCTGTGTATGTTATTGCTAAAGAATTTAAGCTCTGAAATGAAGCCAAATTACTGCAAGGATGTTCATTTATCCAAAGCCAGGTGCTGTCCTTTTTTTTTACTATATTTGTCCCCAAATCATAGAATCATAGAATCATTAAGGTTGGAAATTACCCTTAAGATCATTGAGTCCAACCGCTAACCTATCACTGCCAAGTCCACCACTAAACCATATTCTCAAGCACCACATCTACCCTTCTTTTAAATACCTCCATGATGAAGACTCCACCACCTCCCTGGGCAGCCTGTTCCAATGCCTGACAACCCTTTCGGTGAAGAAGTTTTTCCTAATGTCCAACCTAAACTTCCCCTGGCGCACTTTGAGGCTGTTTCCTCTCATCCTATTGCTTGTTACTAGGGAGAAGAGTCCAGCCCCCACCTCGCTACAACCTCCTTTCAGGTAGTTGTAGAGAGCGATAAGGTCTCCCCTCAGCCTCCTCTTCTCCAGACTAAACGACCCCAATTCCCTCAATGGAAGGAAGTGGAAGAAAACATCTCAGTGGCAACTTTTTGAACCTTTTTCTCAGTCTTAAAAACTTCTGATTTTAGGGACAGGTACCTAAACAACTCTATTACTTTCAAGATCAGTATAAATGTATTTGTTTTATGAATCTAATTATCCTATTCTAGAAATAGTTTTCTTATGTACCCTTACATATTTTATTTATTTTATTTAGATTTCTTCAGGCAACATGTAAACATTTATTTGGATTTTCTTTTACTAATGAAAAGTGAACTTGAAAGTATAATTTCAAGTAAATATTCTGATGCATTATATAATACATATTTTGTACTGATCTTGTCTTTTAACACTCCATCTATTTAGGGGATCAAAATGGCCAAGAAATAGATTAATAGGAATAGATAGATATGGCTGTATGACATGGTGAAGTAGTTAATATGTACCCTTATGCCCATGATTGCAATGGCTTTTGAAACATCCTATTTTTCAACAGATCTGCTGTGAATTAGAAGAATGTCAGAATCCTTGTTTGGAACTGGATCCTCTAGAATGTGGATGTGACCAAATTCTTATTTATCATCAAGAAAATTCTTTGGTGACCTGTGATCAAATTTTTCTTCTAGTTAAGGAAGTTATAAATAGAAGACAACCAGAAATGGTATCAAATAGTAGAACTTCCTCCACTGAAGCTGTAGCTGGAAGTGCTCCACTTTCACAAGGATCTTCTGGTATTATGGAGTTATATGGTTCTGATGTAGAACCACAGACCAGTTCTGCCAATTTTATAGAAAATCCTCAAGATCTAAATGGATCTATGCAAGCCCATGTTGATGTTAATGTAGACCTTGTGAGTCCGGACAGTGGATTGGCTACCATTAGAAGCAGCCGGTCTTCCAAGGAGAGTTCTGTTTTCCTTAGTGATGATAGCCCTGTTGCAGAAGGTGCTGCTTCCCATCACAGTCTTTTGCCTGGCTTTGATTCCTATAGCCCTATTCCTGAAGGAGCAATAGCCGAAGAACAAAAACCTCAGTCTAGAGACAATAGCGATAACTTTGATCTTTTCAATTTTGATCTAGCACCTGTGGTTACAGCTCCATCTGAGTCATCTTCACGTTCTGTTGATTGTTCCCCAGCAGATGACTATTTCCTTAATAGTGATTCATCAGAAGGACAACAACTCACTGTGCAGAAAGAACTTGATCAGGCAAACCTGCTAGAAAATGATACTGCAAATTATTCAACTGACTTACTTACGACAACAAATGAGGAAGACAATTTAGCTGAATTTGATGAGAATCCAGGAGAAATGTGTGAGAAAATGTCAAGTTTGATCAATTTAGTTGAAGGTGATTCTTCTTCACCAGAAATGTTGAAATCTGCGGATTCAAGAATTCCACCAACTCCTATGAACAGTCTTGTAGAAACTTCACCATTAGATAATGGGCAGCCTTTATTTTTCCCACAAGATGTCATAAAAAAAATCAATGAAATAGATGGTCCAAATTATTCTCAGTCTCGGGTTCGATATGGGAGCTGGTGGGATGGCTTTGACCTAGAATCCAGAAATGCTGATACATGGAGTTCAACTGAGCAGGAATCTGTATTTCAGAGCCCTGTCTTATGGAAAGATTGTAAAGAAAGTCCCTTGCTACGAGAACATATTGATAGAAGAGCCTCGGATTCTGTATTCCTCCAAAAACAGCCAAAGCAGATGGAGTACATGAGAGCAGGTCTGTGGAATAATCAGTTTAAACAAGATAATCGGAACCATGAGAATCAAGAGAAAAACACTGAACATTCACATTTGCAAACTGCTTCTTTAGAGGAAGCAAAGCAAGAACCAGAGAGTTTTACTGACCCGTGGAAAGTCAGTGAACCAAAACTTATAATGCCAGATGTATGGTGCAGTGGTGAAGGGAAAGGTAGTCAGCGAGCTGGAAACTCTTATGAAGTCTGGGCTGAGTTTGATGGAGGAAATATTGCTATATCCTCAGAAAATGTATGGAACATGCCCAAATTGCATAAAGAAGAAAAATCAGTGAATATTCCTGAGGAATGGGCCATATCAAAAACTAGTTTATCACATTCTTCAGAAATCACAGTGGACAACAATACTGAAAAGCCACCTATCCAGGTATCTCCAGAAGCCTGGGATAAAGAAAGATATTATTCAGTAGAAGAATATGGAAAATCTGAAAATACAAATTCTGTTTTCAACAATACAAAAAACAATTCCAAGCTTCAAACAGAGGAAAAAGCTGTATTTGGTGACCCTAAACGTAGACCAAAACAATTTGAAAATATAGAGACCTGGGATATGTATGATAAAAACATCACAAAAGAAGGAACAGAAGTAGTGGTGCCATGGGAGGATACCTTCTTGTATAAACACTCAGATCTTAGTTCATCAAACATAGGTGAAGATTTAGTTGTTTCTTCACCAGACACCAATTATTCAACATCTGATTCATATATATCACCTACATATGCGGAAGATGAAAGACAAAATGAAGACAAAGATTTTGACAAAGAAACAGTTATTGAAAAAATGATAAACCCAAATTTGGCTGAGCGACAAGTTCTTGAGAATGCAAATGAAGAACCATTATCTCCTAGAAACATGCCTTTTTCAAGCACTGGAAACATAGACATCTGGAATAGTCCCCTAAATAATGTCACTCAGTTACAAGAAGGAAATTCTGAAATTACTACTCTTTCTGTCTCTGCTAAACCTTTACTTAATAAACAAATAGCTAAACAATGTTTTTCAACTGAGATGCATACCAGTGAAAATAATTTCTCTGTATCTGAAAACAGAAGAGTAACACCAATAAGCAATCAAACAGTGAATGACTTATCATCACCACCACAGGACAAATTAAATACTAGACAGACTGCAGCTGAAAATGTAGAAACAGTGAGCAGTGTTCCTGTAGAAGACACAGACATATCTACACCAACTTCAGACACTGGAAATGGATTGGATCTGAAAATATGTGACTTGGGGATTGAGATACCTAGTAAGGAGGCAGCACAAAACACTGCTGATGTTGGTGAAAAGCTGGATAGTCAGGATTCAGTGCAGCAGCTGAACTCATGGAGTTTACAGAGTGAGCAGGTTTGTAAGGAAGGCTGGGACAAGGCCATTGTAATTTCTCAAGAAGCAAAAGAGGGATATAAGAGAACAGGTGAGACAAGCGGACAGCAAATGATTAGTGACATTTGTAATAAAACAGTGCAAGAGGACAGTGAATCTACATGTAATGCGGATTCAGAAGAAAACAGGTCAATAACAGAAGTTCCCAGATCCCCAGAAAAAATGAGGAGTAGTGTTAGTTTAGAAGTGTTAGTCACAGAGAATCAGTCGTTTTATAACCAAAGTGATCCAGTTAGTCAGGAAGAGAGGAAAGTCTTGTCACAGAATAATGTAGAATCTTCTTCAAGTGCTTCTGAGGAAGGCAGAAATTATGAATCTTTTGATGACTCCAGACCACAAAATTACAATTACAGTGAAACATCACAGCTGCTTTATGAGAAAGCTGAAAAGGAGACTACAGTGACTGAGGATACAACAAGCTCTGAGATGGAAAGTATCTCTGAAAGTTCTGATAAGGGTAGCGATAATCCTGAAAATAATTCTAAAATGCCTGGAAGCTCAGGCATCTGCAATGACTCTGCAAAGACTTGGTGTAACCTAGCCAGATCAATTCCTTTGATGAAAGAACCACAAGAAGAGTTGGGAGAAGTGAAAGAGGGCATACATGAAGTGGTTCCTAACCCTCCAGGCATTTGTAGTTCTGAGTTAGTATCTTTCAAAAATAGTTCAGAACTGAACATCACTCATGAAATGTCTTTCATAGATGAGTTTAAAAAGAGTCCTTCTTCTGGATATGTCAGTGTTCCCGATATTACAGATATGCCTGTGGTGGAAAATTCATTTTCACATGAAATAGGTTCTGGGAGAAATGAATACTCTGAACTTTCAGAACCTGCTAATAATCTTTGCAGAGAGTCATATGTAATGCTTAATGATAGTTTTCCCCAAACTGCTTGGAATTCACAGCCATGTGAAGATGTTCAGTCTCCTGGAACAAGTCCTGAGGCAAGTGAAGTCCTTGAAATGGCAAACACTGCAAGTAGTCTTTCAAAGGATATACAGATCAAAAGTTATTTGGAAAAAGATAAAGTATGGAGTGATTCAATAAATGATTATACACACTCAAGCGGAACAAGTCCTGATTTAAGTGATGCATCTGTGAATGTGTGGGGAGACCTTCCAGTTGCCAGTCATCACAAAAGTAGGGCTATGTGGGATATTACAAATAATGAAAATCTTGAAGGTGCTTGTAAAAGGAATGATTTTGGGAATGAATGTGAAGAAGGACTTGAAACAAGTGCTGAACAGAACAAAGTTCCTAAAAGCTTAGATTTCTGGAATGCACATGTAGATGATGATACTGTATCTTCTTTATCAAGTCCTGACATAAATGAGGATTCAGAGAATTCAGAGAATTCAGAGGCATATCCAGAAGTGATTAATGAAGATTCTACATATGAAAACAAACAGCACAAAGCATCTGAAATTGGAGAGGATTATGCTCAATCCAATACAACAAGTCCTGAAGCAAATGAAGACAATTTAGATGCAAAAACTAAGGTGGGAGAGGAGGTCCAGGTCTGCATCTTCAGTGAAAACCCTGAAACAATTAAAGCTAGGAAAGTATTGCAGGAGGACTTGGCTATAATGGAGCATAATGAAACTTCTGAATATTTAGGTCACCGGGAAACGCTTCAGAAAAAAGCTCAAGTGAGTATTTTCAGTGAAAAAGCAAACAGCGGAGAAGACTCATATTGTTATCAAATGAATGAAGATACTACACCAACCTTTGCTGTTGGTGATAAAGAAGAGTATTCTTCAAAAGCTGTGGACATGCAGAGTATATCATTGGAAGCTGATGTAAGAACTGATCCAAAACCCACAGTAGGAACATTCAGTTTTCCAGATGACAGTTCAGAATGGTGGAATTCAGACTCTTGTGAAGAAAAACAAGTGGAAGATCAGTATTCTGTTTCAAGTCACTCTGCATCAAACCAGTTAACAAACAGTAAGGAGGACCCCTGGGGATCACCTTCACAAGATGAAAAACTAACAGAAGCCGATTTCACTAATGCAGGTTATGATGGAAATCAGCCTTCCCCGCTGTACTGTGATGAAAAAGAAAATGAAAGGCAAGTACATCCCATTAATATTCCCGATAGTAAAATAAATCAAGACACTTTACGGTTCAAACAATTTGATCCTTTCATACTGGATAAAGAAGAAAGGGGCTTGGAAGAGCAGTTTTTTCCTACAGATGAAGAAAATCAACTGGCTCCACAGAAACCTTCTTCTGATGAGGAACCACGTATGCCAAAGACATCAGTTCAGGAAATAACTGTACTGGATCTACCAGAAGACAATGAGGGAAAGGTAAGTCTCATTCTTCAAGAGCAACAGCAGGACACCTGTGAAAGATCGGAAGTGCACAACTCAATGCCAGGTGCTTTCACAGTAGAAGACTTATCTTTTGGAATGACAGAGAAGTCAAGTCCAGGGTGGAGTATATTAGTTCCCCGAACTGCACTTATGCCAGATATCTTACAGGATAACACACAAGAAAGTGACCAGCTGTCTTCAGTGGAACCTGACCTGTGGACTAATGCTGAGCAGACTGTCACTTTGAGATCAGATAGTGAAAATCCTGATATATTAAGTCACTGTGACCAAGACAATAGTTCAGAGGCATCAAGCAGTCCTGATGTGTGCCAGGAGTATGAAGCTAAGCATGCCTCTATCCTGTCTTCTCAGATCGTGGTGGAGCGTGAAGATAAAGATAGTCAGCCAATTCATACATGGTCAAATATGAATAAAGAGGCAGATATTGATTCAAAGTGTCAGTCAGTAATGCAGAAGGTAGAGACACACTCTAAAAGTGTTAGGCCCCAGGACTATGATCAGGGAAGGACCAATGAATCCTATCCGCAAATCTCATCTAATACTCGTGAGCCTCCTGAATTTGCAGTTTTGGAAGAATATGGTCTAGAAAATAAACTTTTTACTGACCCAGTTGAGTTGGCTGAAATCAACAATGACGTTTTAACACTGACATCCTCATACATCTTGAAAGACACATTCGATGAAAGTTTTACTCCTACAAGCCATCAAGGAACGCCAACTGATACAGCTCAAATAGTGACCTCCCAAATGCATTTGGCTCCCATGGATTTCACTCTACCTGATAGGGCAGAACAAAGTTTGACAGAAATTAGTGCCATGGCTGAAGTCAGAAAGTATTCTGATATCGAACATACAGCAATAACTGGTGATGAGCTAGACATGTCAGAAGAATGTGTGGATGAACCTGAGACAGAGGTAGAAGATAACATCAGGAACGCATCAGTGACTAATGTCCTGGCAAGCACATGTGGTGGAATGAACATACTGGCAGTAGCAGGCAGTGAAGCAGCAGAAGGGGAATCAAAGGATAAACAGATATTCTTTCCCAAATCCTTTCTGCCTGATTCAAATAATCAGCTGGCTGATGACGTAGTGAAAGAATCTGAAGATGCAATTGAAAATTATGTTCCTGTGTTTAAGGAAATGTCCAGTGACCAATCACCAGTGGCATGTACTCCACCATCCTATGTATCTTTCGATGCTGAACCCTCTGGCAGCAAAGAGTGTGCAATGGATGAGCTCTTGTTACAGCAGTCATTTTGTGACAGTGTTTCTTTGGAAAAACCTTTACCACTGCCAAGTCCTTCGGAAAGTGCAGAAGGCATCCTAATGACCAAAGACAGCAGCATTAAAGAGTGCCTTCAGGAAAATCGCACATCAGTACCTTCGCTCTCCAAGTCCGAAGTAACTCTAGGAGCTTCTGAGATTTCAGTAGGAAAATCTGAAGCAGAAACAACTCATCTTGACTCACCGCCAGGTGGAGATAAAAGATCACCTGATGGTAAGAAAATCTGCTTTCCAGAGCAAGTCCATAGGACAAAGAAAGAAGGAAATGTCTGGAGTATTACTGCTGTATGATGAGGCTTTGAGTGAAGTTTGAAGTTTGTGGTCTCCCTGATGTACAAAACTGTACTTTGGGAAGACCTCTAGCATCACCCTTCTAGACAGATCTAAAGCTTTAAACATTGAAGTAGGAATGTTATTTTTGTTGTTTGTACAAGGCCTAGCGTATGCAACACTGAATCATTTCTCCCTTTAGGAATGGTTGCAGTGTTAATGTATAATCTTTAAGAGCTATAATGATGATTATGATGTTATAAAATTCAAGTACACATTAACAGAGCAAAGCAAACTGAGAAGAGCTTTGTCTCACTGTACTGACTTAAAGATATCATGGTGACTGAAAAAGTAATTAAAAAACTAAAAGGAGTTTCTGTTTGCCTGTTTTTTTAGAAGCTGGCACTGGCTCCCTACTTCATAGGCAGAGTAAGACAAGAAATTCCTCTGAGAGCCCTGAACTGAAAAGTACGGAGGGTAAGGAAGATGTGAGGATGCAGGAGCACCGAGATCCAACTTCACTGGAGATGGACTACATCCTTGTTACTGAGGAAGAAAATACACCTTCAACGAAGGATACCCTTGAAAGAAATGAAATTGATTTTGCATTTCAAGAAGCTAATGTAGCTGAACAAACAGAATCTCATGAAGGCTTTTCACCAGGCTCCTTGGATACATTTCAGCCAGTCTCCATTACAAATGAAAGGGAATATCACTCTGTTTGTGGGACTGAATGGGACTCTGTTCACTTAGAAGAGAAGAGTTCTTCCATGCCTCAAAACCTGGATGATGAAACGAGATCACAGGAAAGCTGTGGGCAAGATGAGGGCTGGGTTATACTAGACCAAAATGAAGTCAGTGATGTATCACCTGAAGAAATTTCTCTTGAGCCAGAGATGCCAAAATCAGGGTCTGGACATGCTGGCGAAGAACTGGCAGCTGTGGTAGCACAGGAATCAATTCTTGACACTCAGGCAGAATTTCAAGTAGAGAGTCTCCTTCAGAAATCTTTTGAACATGAGGGCTGTTCTCCTTCGGACAGCCTGACTACTGAGGATGAGAGATCAGGCATTGCAGGAACACATGTGTTGCAGGTGGCTGTCAGTGATGGGGAGTGGGAAACACGTAGTCAACAGAGACTTGGAAATAATGGAGCAATAGAACAAGAAATGAAGGAGGAAACAGCGCTTCTCAACAGTGAAAGAGAACTGAGTCAAAAATCAGGGTAAGGCAAAACCAACCTGTTTCAATAGTCTTCTGTTCACTTGTTATCAATGTTGTTGAAGTGTATGATGTTATGAACAGATGGCAAGACTATATTTACATGATTTAAATCACTGTATCCCTCCCTTTGTAAAAAGAGATTCTTGGTTCTTGGTTGCTTGTTATGAGTCAAATTAGGTATGTTTTGCAATGCAGGAAGCTTGTAAGGCCGCTTCCCTGCAGGAATAATTCTGTCTTCCTTCTGTGAAATCCCATAGATTTCATAATCTACCTTTAAATCTGAAACATATGTGGCCAGGGAATGCAGGGGAAACCCGATACTGATGATATTGCAAGTCCAGATGCAATGCCAGTGATGAGATTATGGAGAGATCTAAATGAAGCACTATTTATGTCTAATGCAAAACTGCTGGGAAGGAAGATAGGAGGGAGTCGAGACCCAGGGTCAGAAAAAGGTGCTGCTTGTAGTGGAAGGAGAAGGATGATGGAAAATTGTGGTCCTTGTGGTTATTTCCAAGCTGTAGTCTGCTCAGAGCAGCATTTCTGTCTTTTTGGACTGGGCTGGCAATTGAGGCAGTTCACGTGTATTTTGCATCTGCCATTGGGTGGAATTGCAGCCTTTGTGCTGACAGCATTACTGCTGCCTGCTGTCTCTCTGCGGTGTCACTAGATGCAAAGAGAGACTGACCCTCTTAACTCCATTTACTGTAGTGTATTGAAGAGAGTGCTTCTGTTGACTCCTTATCTTTGCAAACAGGAGGTTGTAACTGCTACAATGGACTCCAAGGGTAGCCCCAGAGATATAACTGTGGAAGTCTGACCTCATTTCTTCTGGCCATCTGCAACTGACATGCTGAAGTTTTACAAAGAGGAACCTAGCATTGTGTTTATCATTGAAATTCTTGTGAGCAGTAAAAAAATTCCGAGTACAAATAAAACTAGGGGGAATAACTGCTTTGTACTTGTTAGTACTTTTAAACTGCACCTACGCAAAAGAACTTATGTGGTATGAAACATGTGGAAACATATTGTTTGTGTGAAATGCAAGACTGATTTTTTACTTTTCAAATTTTTCCCAAGCGGTTGTCAGTTCACTGTAGAATACACAATGCATTCACAACTTCTACTATCAGGTTTTAATTAGCTTGCAATTTATTTTAGGCTTTATTTTTTGAAATTTTCACTGACAGTTTTGAAGTTTTAGCAGTAGGCTTTTTTCCATTGAAGGTGGCATACCTATGTATGACAGTATAACCCTGATAATAGCATGTACAAATAATCTGTGATAGAAAAGCACAGCTTTTTGCTAATTCCTCCCCATCCCAAACAGTTCACATTTTCTTAAGATTTCAAGGACTGAATAGTTCAATAGCTGTGATTTATCTTCCCCCAGACTTGTTAAAATACCTTCCCTCTAAATATTTTCACACATTTTTCAAAGAGTGTATGTTTACCACAAGATCAGACAGTGTTATTGCTGAGCTATTTTTAATATACAGTAAGTGTTGGCTTCATCCTTAATAGCAACCCCAGTCTCAGAAACTCTGAAATATAATGATGTTACTTTCAAGCTTAAACTTAAGCACCTGTATAGGACTTCAGGTTTTCTTGACAGTCAAGACTGAGTAGTATACAGAGCATGCTTTGCCCTCACACAATGCTCCTGGCTGAAATTGCTTCAGTCTAAATAGACAGCACTGAGAAGAATATGTGATGAGGGGGGCTCTGTTTCTGTAGGGCAGTGACAGCTGTTATTCCTGCAGGTTAGCATTTACTGCCCTCAAGAAAGAGGTGAATCTTCAGAAAGATTAGCAGATGATGAGTATTCCCCAGTTCTGTATGGTCTGAAGTAAACCAAATGCTGAGTGCTTGACCTTGAAACTATCAAAAGTGGAGCTGGTTGGCACGACATTTCTGTTGCACCCAATTCTCCAAGCTTCAAACCTTCATTCCAGAAGGAAAAGTAGAAATTTTGAAATTTTGTAAGAAGCAAAGCAAAATCCCCAAGCAGTTGTTTTGAGTCCATGTTAGTGTGTGGAGGCGGGACTTGGGATTTGTGGATCTAGGAAAACTAGATGCCCTTTGACTTTGAGGTGGTTTGCTTGTTAGGAGTAGTCCACAAGTTGGAAGTCATCTTCCTCCATTATCTCTGTCAGGTTTCACTGGGAGTTCATCCAAACCAACTACTTTCAACAAATAAAGCTGTTTTTTGACAAAGCAGTGATTTCTAGTGAAAATCTTTAAATCAAAAAATGCTTACCACCTCTACTCACAATAAATGGTGAATGGGACAGGAAAAAGGAAGGGTTATTTAGAGGGTTGCAGGCTTGCAGATCTGACATGAACAAATCAGCTGTCAACTCCTCTCTCTCTCATAAAGCATTTAAAAATAAAAGCAGCCAGATGCTGACCACGCTTAAGTCACACGCGGTCCACATCTCAGGGTTTGATATGCCATGCTTACGTGCCCATGATGTCCTTGGAGAGGAAAGCAAATCTGGTCTGGGTATCTGATTTTAATTGATTTTTATAAACAAGTACAACGGAGTTCAGAGAACTTTGAATCAGTAAGATTCTTTGTTAGAAACCTCAATAAAAAATCTGATTTTTGAACTTAACTGGCATCTAGAAAAATCCATTCCTATGGCCATGGTTTTATAAGGGTTTTTAACATCTTAATGCTATGAATATTTACATCCACTTTGAGAAGAACTCTGCTGTTCTTTAGAAATGTCTGTAAGTCTCCAAAGTTAAAAACTTAAATCTCGTACACAGTAGTAGTTTGCACTGGTGTTTCAGACATAGTGCATTCTTTATTCTTAGAGCTTAGTATATTCTCTTAGACTGATTCTCACATTAAAGTCCAGAAGCGGACCATGTTAATGTAAGAGTGTTTTCAGTGAAAACTTAAATGCATAATGGAATATGGTGCATCCTGCAAGGAAAGGATACAGTAGTTCTTGGTATAGAATACATATATGGTCACTATAGCTACCACTATAGGCTTTTTTCATATCTGATTCAGAAGTTGTTTAATACCAAATACCTTTTCGTTGGAGAGCAGTGGCTATTTCTGTCCTTAATACTAGTGATGCTGAAGCCACAGAAGTAAAGAAAAGCAAGTAAGTTATTCAGCATCCACATTAACAATTATTTGTGGAAGCATGGAACCAGTAAAATCTTCTTTCTTTGGGGTTTTGTTGTTAGAATTTTTTGATGATAAGGTGTGAAATCTAATGGGAGGTTTTTCCCACCATTAATATTATTAAAAATATTGCCCTGATATGAGGAATTAATAACTAGCAGAGATCTCTTTTATGGTTCTGTTTTCTCATCAGTTTCCCCTGTGCTTGGTAGCTGATGATCAATAAACTTGTAATAAACTTACATCTTTGGCCAGGTGTATAATGGCTTCAGACTTTCTAGGGGCTAGCAGAGTTATATGCAGATATCCGTATGCATACCCACAGCGTGACCATGCAGGCCGTGATTCCTTTGAAACCAAAGCAGCACACAAAAATTATTGTGGTAAAAAGGATAAAACACATATGGGAATAATTATTTCTAGATTAAATGTCAATTTCATTAAACCTCTTATATAAACAGCTGTAGAAACAGCAGCTGACATGGAGGAAGTATGTATTTAGAAATGCTTTCTAATGCATTTTGTTGACGGTTTTAAAAACACAAGTTCCTTCTTAATGCATACCTCACTGTGCACCTTGTAAGTCTGAAACTGACTGCCCTTCTTGGCTGCCAAACTTTAGAACAGTTCACTACAATAGAACTGCCAGCCTATGGGAGGTTAGCACAGAAACACTGATGTCATCACATACAAGAAGAAACTAAGGCTTTTCTCTTGTTATTTTTGCAACAGAGTTTCTGGATAGGCTCATGGTGTTAGTCATCAGGCTCTGAGTCTGCCAAAGATTTGCATCTTTGAAGTAGGCTTTGGCAGACTTGAACTAAAGTCTACCTAACTGATATTCATAGCAGAAGTGTCCTTCTGCCTGAATTCTTATACTTGTAAAATGCCATGATTTTGACTCGGGAAAGTTTCTTGGATGCTTCACTAAATGTGACTCTTGCCTTGACTGAATAGGCTTTTTCCTATCTTATGCTTAATAAAATCTGCTTCATATCAGAAAATTAAGCCCCCTTTATGTGAAGGTCTGGCTGGATAGGTGTGCCTTGAGCATGGATTACGTTCTTTGCTCAATTTTTTTGTTTTGTCAAATATTTTTGCTTTATGCAATTAAGTTTGTATTCTGAACTTTAACACCCCCCCCATCTCTGTGGTAGTCCTTTTAGAAGTGGCTTCTGAATCTGGAGCTTTCTCTAGGGCAGCATTTGTTTCCTGCAAGGAAGCTTTCCTTGTGGCCTGCTGGTTGCTTTTTCATAAGCCCATTTGCAGAGTATAGAAATTAGGTTCCTTATTTTTAAGTATGTACTTTGCCTTCCTATATTTATGTATGACACAAGTACAGTACCTCTGAAGGATAAAGTAATTTACCATTTGTATTCAATCAGGTGATGAGGACATCCCAGCTAGTGGACAACTGAATAGGTAGTCCAAAGTTCATGGAGGCATTTACTCAGTAACGGCCTCTAAGCCCCTTTCTGAATTGACAATTTGTACACATGTCCCTGTTTAGAAAAAACTGGAGTTCATGCTTGCATACTGTGCTGAAGTAGGTTGCTTTAATAGTGGAATAAGGGTCAGTAAAGGATGCAGTTTGCATTATTTTGTGCTTTCATCCAGAAAGTGTCCGTCACTTTGTCTAAGAAGTTTGACTGTTTTGTAGAAGAGGGAATTAAAGTTTTGAAAGAGAAAGTGTAAACAAAAATGAGGCTGAATAAGTGGATTAAAATCTTGATGTCTGCTGGTCACTGCCCCCTTCATCCCAATGTCAAGCATAACAACTCTCCAGGCTGTTCAAGTGGGTTTTAAGAAAGTCTGTGACTGGTGGTAAAGTTATTCCCTCCTGTCCTGTTTTTCTTCTGCAAGAAAAAGCAGCAGCAGGAAGAGAAGAAAAGTATGAGGATGCTTGCTAGCATTAAAACACTGAAGAAATGGTATAAACCTGTCTTACTAATATACAAACACCAGGAATAATAAACCCTAAAGGTTCCTTTGGCCTCATAAAACAGTACAAGAAGATTTGATAGCACATTATTAATGTCATTCTTTCCAGAAAGAAAATAGCTTCTTATATGGCTTTCCATATGTGAACAGCTGAGAGTGACTACATTTAAAAAGGAAGAATTTGTAAAGCACTGCACAAATGTTGGGTAGGCAGTATAACACACTTGGCTGCTGCTGCTGTGGCTGCAAGTGTGCCAGCAGTAAAATTTATGAAGACTGGAGGTGTTTGTCTTCCTCATAGAAACTGTCCAGTCTTACAGGGCTGTATGATGCTCTGTGGTGACGCAGTGGTCAGGAGGCAGAGGGAGAACGCTGCAGATGACTATGCTAATTTTTACCTACCAGCCGACTCCTCAGAGTGTGTTAGTGGTTATGTATACCATATCATTCTTACCTTTGCTGTAGGGAAGGGTTATCCTCTTCTTTAGGAGGAAAAGTTAGAAAGAGCTGAGGGAAATACTATGAAATGGTGTATTGACTTGAGGAATAGAAAGCAGTGAGAGCAGTAGAGGTAAGGACACTGGTGTATGGAAGCTTTGGGGAAGAGCTTGGAAAACTGGTGGCCAAAATGATCAGAAGACAATTTCCAACTGCCAAGATTTAGTTAACCCACTAGAATAAGGCTTCCACAAAAGAATGCTTAATTTATCTTTCTGATGGCATGTTCTCAAAGAAGCAGGAATCATTCTTTTCTGCTCACTTGTGTAGTTACTTTTTGGAAAACATAGTTCTTTCACTGCCTGTAGTCCAAAATATCTCTGTGATCATTTCTGTACCATCGGCTATTAAAATTGCCCAGTACTGTGAGCAATGAGGTACATTTTTAATAGAGAAGCCTGTTTTCGTCACATTGCCTGTGGTTGACACTGAATAAAGATAATTAAATATAATGACAGAAAAATCTGTGACTATTTCAAGATTAATAAGAGTTTGGAGGCTACTCTGTTATCTCTGTGGTTTAGCCAAATGCACATCATATATCTCAAAGCCATTAATGATTCGAGTCAAATATCAATGTCCAGTATTGAACTGAAATACTGACAGAATGGAACCAGTGAAGAAATTCTCATTGACTCCGGTGGACCAAGGGTTTCACCCAGTATTTTCTCAAAAAATCTGTTCTATCACCCCAAAACTAGAATAAGGCAATGAATTAGGGAGCCCAGGTTTGCTTCTTGTTTCAATGGACAAAGCAGGCTGCTATATATAGGAAGACTAAAAGATTGAAAATCTGTTGTGTTTAAAGAGGCCCCATTCTGCAAAGAAACCTTTACTTCCCTTTGGATGCCTGTGTTTCCTTTTTTTCCTTGCATACCCATGGGGCTGTCATTTTTCAGTCCTGTCAAGATTGTTTATTATTTGGCCAGATTTGTTGGAAAGCAATTCCAGGTATGCTAGGGATCACACATGCTGCTTTAGTGGTGCTTCTAGCTCCTGCTGAACTATAAGATTATGGACTTGAAATGGGAATTGAACTCAGGTCTCCCACTTGGCAGCACAAAGTGTGACAATTGACTAAACAGAAGGAGCATGCTTTAAAGGTTAGAAACAAACATGTAAGGAAAGGAGCAACAATTGAGAAGGCTGCTTGTACGGAAGTGCGTGTAAATGAAAGTTAATGCCTTGCAACAAAAGTAAAAAGGCAAATTGAAACTGAAAAAATGTTTAGACTGGTGTCTGCAAGAACTCTTACAGACTGCTGGCTCAGAGCTTGAGATTTCAGTGTTCATCTGAATGTAGGATGGGAAGCTATATAATTAATGTATTTTACATTATTATATGTCATACCATTATAATTATTGTAGGAATATACATTAAGTATTAAAGTATTAGCAGCTCCATATTTTATATGAATCTTTGTGAATGTGTTGCTTCTGTGAAAATAGAAGGATCCCTGGGACAGATTCAGAGCAGGGAAGTTTCCACAACACAGCTGTAAATTCATGAATTTTTTTTTTTAAATTTTGTAATAATCTATTTTAATGTCAGTGAATCTCATTGCTAACCTTTTTTATTGATGGAAGTAACAGCATATGTGTTCATGCATGGGCTTTAGTAACACCATTTCTTTCCCTCTACTTGATTTGGCCTATGAATTCATGACAACCGTCTTTTTTGTTATCAATTTTGGGGTGATACAGTACTTCCCATCACCATCTGGAGGAAGAAAATTAATTAAAACTAAAAACCCAGTTTCCCATTGCAGAGCCAGCTGTTAAACGATAGCAGCAGCCAATATGGTGATGATCCTTTTTTTTGTAAAAACAGCATTAATATTTATATGCCAAATACCAAGTACTTTACAAAAACCTTTTAACAAGAGGAGAACAACACTTAAGTGACTCAAAAACAAGTTTAGAAGGGAAAAAACTCTACTTACTGGTATTCATTTGTGGTCCTGAAATTTTACCTGAATTGTGAGATGGGGCTGATAGAGGGGGCTTCTAAAGGAAGAAGACCTGAACTACATTAGTACAGTTTACTGGTCAGATGAAAACCTCCCCTCTGTTCAAAACCCCACAGTTTTCTGAGCTAATTCACTATATATTTTATTCCAATCAATGTGATCTATGACATGAGATTTCAGCCTAAAGCATTAATGAGCTTTGAAACTTAACCCTGTTGACACAGACCTGACTTTGAGAGTGAGCCCCAGTGAGCTTAGTGGGTCCCAGCAGTGTCCTAAAATCTCAGAAACGTTCTTGTCTTTCTGAGCACGGATGATCAAGGCCATAGCTTCTGCCACGTTACTAATTTCATAGCTTCATCATAATCATGCTATTAATGACTTCTATTGTACATAAACAGTTTATAGCTCTGTTTCCTGAATGCAGCTTCCAGGTGTCTGGACTTTTAATTTCAAATAAATTAAAGATTGTCCAGCTGAAAAAAATGCTAAAAAATATCCCCATTGTTGGAAATTTTATGTAGAGCTAGCTAGAAATGTGTTTTCATATTGGTGATGATTTTTAAAACTTTTTTAAATACTTGGTGGTGTTGGTCTGTTCTTTAAAATAGCAGCTGGAGACTGATTCCTCAGGAGATCTCTAGCAGATGATGAGAACTTTCCCTGTAGGATTACCAATACCATGAAGAGCAAGATGGGAGGCACTGAAGTTTTACACTGTGCTGTAGGTGTGCGTGGAGCTGTACTGACTAAGGAAAATGGATTTAGGGTTTTGTTTGTTTTTGACTGCTTGTGGCCTAGCAATTTCATGTGAAAACATCTCCAGTTCTCATGTAACTCATATTCAAGGAGGAGTTGTGCTGTGTGAAGGGAGAAACGAGCTGAAGGTTAGGCTGTGCTAGGCCCTGTTGGCTTGCTGTTGTAGCCCCACGGAATTGCAAGGGAATTGCAAGCTGTTTTGCGTTTGGGAAGAAACCCAGAGTTTCTAGGGACCCTATCCCCAACAGGCTTTTGTAAAAGCAGCCTATGGGACTGCACTGCATGGGGAGAAATGCCCTTCCTTCGAGCACACCGCTAAGAAACACAGTCAAGAGCACAGACCATGAGCATTGCTATATCATGCTTTTACAGTTTGTGTTTCTAGAATTCACCCTGCCTTCTGAACTGGTGGTTGGTTGAGGTGTCTGTTTTTTTTTTTTAATTTGCATCTGCATTCCCATAGCTGAATTGCAAACCTAACTAATTATGTAAACCGTGTTTGAATATGCATGTGCTCTATAACCAACAATGCAAACAGAAATGAGGGCTGAGACGGGTTGAATCCGTAAGAACATTTGTCATGCAGCCTCATCACAAGCTTTTGATTTGGCTCTGAAATGAGACAGTGGGGAGCTTTTCACTGCTGCCAGCTGAGTCGTTGTATAAAAGTTTGGTGATGCTCTGACAAAGCTCCACAGGGAATGTCAAAAAAAGCCCTGTAATTTTCACGGCTGAAGCACAGCTCTGCATTCATTTAAGTGCTCCTTTAACCAAAGCCTGGTAGCTGCTGGTTCACACAGCCGGCTATCTGAAGGCAGGTGATCACCCTTATTTAGCAGTACCACTACCCACGTGACAAGAAAATGGTGGAGGATCTGTATTCCTCGTAAACTGCTACAGAAAGAGGGATGCTGAAGTGCAGCAGTAAAGCATCTTTATTATTTTCCCAATAAAAAGGCCTCTTCAAGTCTTGGAAGGTAAGTGTCTCTTTGCTCTGAAAGGCTGATATGCAGAAGGTTTTCTGATTAATGGCTGTATTGTTACAGTTACTTTAGACAGAAAAAGGGAAAATGTTTGTCAGCATGATGCAAAGCACCCAGGACTTCATTACTGAAAATCGGGCAGCTGCGTTTTAATTCTGTTGCAGCTCTGTATGAGAGAAGCTTACACCAGTTCAACGGGATTTCTTTCGTCTGGGCACAGGCACGGTGTTTGTAAATAGGAAACAAAACTTCACTGCACAGTCACCTAGCATATTAGATTATTTTCAGCTTGCTTGCCTAGCTCTGAGGATATAGTGGGAACAAAAAGAATGAACTTTGGGCATTTTCAGCAGATAACTTGATTTTAAGACTGCTTAATTACTGGCATAGTGATTGTCTGTGATAGCTCTCATTGTAAACCACTTGACAACGGTATTGTTTTCAGGTTTTTGATGACAAAAAAAAGCAACTGAAGCATATGATTTTTGAATTTTTTGCAATGTCCTCCTACAGTGTTGCAGTGAACAGGATATAGAATCTTTGAAGGTTAACTGATCAAGGATGCAGCAATAATCTCAGTGGTAAGAGGACTGAAAAATTACTGCAAAAGTTGGTTTGTACAGTCAGTATTTTTGTTTAAATTTAATTATAGGACCTTGTTTCAGCTCCATTCAGTTGTTTGCTTTTCTGTGTGTGATGAAAGAATGAAAATATTCGGCAGTTTTAAGTGTGGTAAGCAAAAAAAAATTATAGTGCTGTACAGGAGGCATTGAAAATGTATAGAACGTTTAAATATTAGCTACTTAAAGCAACACTGAAAGGAAGTGTATGCAGGCTTGGTAGGTGCACTTAGCCAGAATCGTCCTAAGTAAGTGGGGGCAGGCAGAGATGTGACTTCTGGGTTTATCTTTATTATTTCTCTTGGGAAGCAGAGCTGTGTTAAGAAAGGGAGGATGCACACAGCTGTAGCAGCACTGTCAGGAGGCATTAAGGCAACTGCGGGGGGAGAGGGGAGGGGAACGATACACACCAATCCTTACCCTGCCAAAACATTTTTTTTCCAAGGCTGCTGTGTTTGTCCCACTACTCTCACCCATACTCTCCTCTGCTATCTCTTGTGGGGTGGGGGAGTATGACGGTCCAAAATAGCCTTTTTATTCCTTTCTGGCTGTTTTTTAGTCCTGCATAAATGTGGACAATATTATAGAAAATCTCTGTAGTTAGAGACAACTCTATCTTTTGCATAAGTTCACTACTTTAAAAACTTGGATCCTTTTACAAGCAGCCTGTTGGGGTTTCATCTCTATAATATTCAGCAGTAACGTGACAGCAATGTGATTTAACGGCTTGTAATATATCTGTAAAAAAAGGCAGAGGAAAAAAAAATCAATTGTTAAGCCACAGTGTGTTCAGGCAAAAGATGTGGCTCTCAAACTTACCAAGAAATAATGTGTGGGTAGGAATACAATTTTGTCAGCACCTGTGAATATTGATAAAGCTGTTTTTATCACTGTAGTGTTCTCAGGACTGGAGACTCTTCCTATCAGACCTTGTACAAATATTGAGAAAAATACAATGCTACTGCAACAGCAAATGAGACCAAGGCAGAGGGGAGGATGGAAGTGACAATCCAATTGTTTGACAGATTTCTTAGTTTATCTACTTGGTTTTCTTTTGGACATTGAAGGAAATAGCTTAGCTTTTACGGGATTTTATTAATTAACTAATTCAGATATTTCAAATTAGTTCGTAGCATATCCTGTAGACTGCAGTCTTCACTATAGCCATTGCAGCTGTGAAAAATACCAGCAGATCAGACTTCCATATCTCAGGCTACCAGATGAAACCTGATTGTGTCCTGCAAGAACAAGATCACTCTCCTTAGCAGAAAACACTGGCAGCAAAACTAAAGAGCTGTCTGATGGACAGCAGCCCAGCAGGATTCACCTCTGCCTGCTTGTCTGAAGTAGCAGAGCGTATAGCTCACCTTGCCCTTGTATTTCCCGGGCTATAATGTGTGAGGAGTGCTGTGTGCGGGAAGGAGGAGCTTGGTTTTCTCACCTCGTTCCTGAGCATCACTTCTTCAGTCTAGCACTTATTGTTGCTCTGCTTTTTCACAGTATTTTTGCTATGTCTGACATTATCCTCTCACATACAGTTAGGTTGGTTTTTATCTTCCTACTGCTTCTGCGGCCCTTCCAACTCAGTGACAGACTTCTGCTTCTGAAGAAAACTGGTGACTGTCTGCATCTCTTGTCTCCCTTTGCACATGCCTTTTTAGACCTGCCTACTGCAGGGTCTGACAATCTTCCCTGCTTTGAACACCTCCTGCTAGTGCTAGCAGGCTGCAGCAAACTGCCTTGTTTGGTGCCAGTTTTACTGCTTCTGTACAGCTTATGTGCCTTGATTAGGTCTCTCCTCTGGCTCATGGTTGGGCTTTTCCTGTATTTTTCCCAAGCTACAAATCATCCAATATGGATGGGAACTTTTTAGTTACCAGTTTACACCCAGTAGGGTATTTCTATTTTAATCTGCCCGTTAAAATTGCTGCTCCACATTCTGCATTGTCACTTACATTCCCCTGCTATCTATTATGTTTCTGAGAACTGCAGCTTTAAGAGAGGCTGAAATTTAACATCAACATCTTTTTAGAGCCTTTTCTCTAGCTCAGTCATGGCCAAGATACGGAAGATGTAGCTGTTAGTTATTTGTAGGTTTGCTGCAGTAGGTTAAGTTATGGATCTAAATTATAAGAATATTGAACATCATAAGTTGTGAAATCATAGTTACATTAACATGGAAAAGATGGAAATTGGGCAGTACAGTGAACTGCCATGAACAAATTCACAAGATTTAAGGCATTGAAGGAAGAGAAGTTGTTTGAAAAGGGTAAGGAATGAAGTAATAAATAGGACCAGAGAAAAAGATTTATGAAGGGAGGAAAAGACAGAAGTCATATGGTATTAAAAAAATGTTGCCATGTATCTTTTCCTGTCTATCAGCATATTATAAATTGTGCAAAGGCTGAACTTGAAACCAAAGGAGTGCTAGAAAAATCCTAATGCTTTAATGACCGATCAGTAAAAGTGATACAAATCTGTACATCTTGACGTTAAGTGAGTTGTTATGATTAGCAGCTCAGAAAATCATCCCTAAACACACTTTATCATGCAAGCAAGACAAAATTCACTTGTTGTAAGATGCTTTGTTAAAACATTTGATTCCAGCTAGTACAGTATGGTAATAAGTATCATCATCATTGTACATGTCAACATTCATACACGCAGGGAAACAAATCCATTAAGCAACACAAAATGTTGACAGTATTACAGAAAGGCCAAATAGAAAACAGGAAATAGCTAATGAAGTTCAGAAGTTAGCTCAGTTGCAGAACGAGTGGTTATTACTAATGGTTAAGAGTAGTCCAAGGCATTTAGCATGTCTTTATCTGGAAGCAAATGTGCTTGATAAGGTGTAGACTGTAAAAATAGTTGGAGAGAAGTTCTTGTAACTCCACTGGTGAATCTCAGTAGGGCATAAAATGTAAAACTTCCTAAAGATTTTCTGCTTCTAATCCTGCTACTTCTACCCTGTTATGTACTCTCAAAGCATCAGCATACTTCCTGAAAGTGCAGATGGCTGCACTGAGTATAAGGTGCATGCTGTTTTTTCAAGTGCTGTTCAAGTGCCAAATACATCATTTGGAGCTGCAGGTATTCTGATGAATGGTCTTGACAGCACAGTATGGTAGGAAAATGGTCACTGTGGACCACACATGCTGGAAGGAAAACTGGTTTTAAAGTGAGGAAAACTAAAACTGAGTTTTCTTAAGGAATAATTCATTGCCTAATGAAAATGGAAGGTGGATCCCAGATCTGTGATTAAACGTAGCATTTTAATAAATTTTTAGAAATACAGTTTTCAAACAACATGTATTTTCACGTTGTACTTAAGGATCTTTTACATTAAATCGATTTAACTCCTATTTTCTCTGCTGGCATTACCTTGTTACAGTGCATTTATAGTGTTTGTGCAACAATGGTTGTTG
This sequence comes from Phalacrocorax aristotelis, assembly GCF_949628215.1. Lineage (NCBI taxonomy): Eukaryota > Metazoa > Chordata > Aves > Suliformes > Phalacrocoracidae > Phalacrocorax > Phalacrocorax aristotelis. The sequence continues at coordinate 41,346,827 of NC_134311.1, forward strand.
ATTAACAGATCCTCTAGATGTTATCTGTAGAATATTAACAACATTTATTACGAGCAGAGAGATCAGGTAGGTTTAAACAAGCCTTCTAAATGTGAATAGTGCACTGAACCTACATAGCTTGTTACCAGACCTTGTGATCTTCCAACATTGATGGAGGAGCACCCATCACACAGGCTCTCCAACTTTGCATTATTAATTCCAGTAACTTTCCACTGGCTCAGTAAAGATTAAGCAGCATTGAGCTAGGCATATAACAGAGGAGAGACCCTGCTCTGAGGGCAAGACCATGTGGTGGTACCTGAATGCAATGCCAAAGCAGAGCAACAGATGTCAAGTGGCATGCTATTTCTACCTTAAAATTTGTTACTCTCTACCTGCTTTTGCATGAAAAATATTGAGTTAAGAGAATATTATTAAAATGGTAATTCTAGGAAATGCCTAGCAGGTTCTATACTCCACTGTAAGAGACATAGTTGGGAACAGTGCTGTTTCATGGGTGCAGTCAGATAACACTGCCCGAAGGAATTGTGTCCTGTCCGTATCCATGCATGAAGTTGTTATGTGGTGCAGGGCAGGTCACTAGGAGTCAGCAGCTGCTTGAAATGCACATCCTTCTCCTCTGACCCCTGTCTGACTCTTCTTTTCCTGGATGCCAAAAGGAAGCCACTGGTATCTGACTGTACCAGTCTCTTTCAGTGCCAGCTAGTTATAAGGATCAGTAGTGGTATATAGAAGATGTTATAAAACGCTATGTATTCAGAAAACCCCCAAACATTATTAGACATCACATATCAGGAACTCACAATCAAGTTAATTTCTCCATTTCTCTTTTGTAACAGTGAATAATTTCTTATCTTTAACTCATGAAGCTATTGTCCAAGGGATGTTAAATAATGTTTGGAAATGCCCAATAGGGGATTAGCAGCTTTGAAAAGCCCCAGAAAGGACTGATTGTCCTGTGTCTAGAGCAGCGTTTGAATGGTGCATGGTTAATAATGCATGGGGATGGAGAAAGGACAAGATAAGGTATTAAATAGTTGTTCATTGGGTTGAGCTATCTTTCCTGTAGCATCCTGTGACCTGCTGGTGAAAAACCTTTAGGAAGAGACTTCTGGGGACTCTGAGATCTGCTGGAGGCAGCATCAGCCTGGCTTGCATTCCTAAGACCCCATTTCAACAAGACATTCTAGGTTTGGGACTTAAATCCAATTTCCCTTCTTCTGTATTGAGGTACCTTTTTATTTCATGTGGCTGGAAGTCACAGATAATTGAAGAAGCCTAGACCCCTGGATTCCTTCCATAAGCCTTCCTCATCCATGGGCATATGCGTAAGGTTGCTGAAGTAGACTAGTGAACCCCATTATCATTCATCTATTTACTTAGATTTGTCCCTCCGTGGCTCCCTGCATCCCTCCCTGGCTTTGCCTGCTTCTCTTGCACTGTGTCACGGGGAGGGAGCTGGCAAGGAGTCAGGACAGACAGCCTGTGGCTGCCTAGCAGCAGTGAAAGCGGCAGCGTGTGCTTAAGAATAGTGGCTTTTATTTTTTAACTGATAAAAGCAGACGGGAGAGCCTACTACTATGAGTGGCTACCTGGGAGAAATTGAGGCTTACATTATAGATTTAAAAAGAAAAACAAGGAAAAAAGATGGCTAGATAAACAGATACTAAACAGTGAAGGTGATTGGAGACTAGGAAACATTTTCATAAAGAATGGTTAAAAAATTTATTCAGTGGTCCAAAGCGAGAATTTTAACATGTTTTCAGTTAGCATACTGAAATGCAAACCATTTAAATCATCTGACTACAATATAGGGTTGTCCTACGGAAAGAATATTACCTCTTACAGACATGCCTAACTTCTTCATCCAACTTTGATGCTGAAAATGGAGTAAAAAATCAGCACATGAAAAACATCAAGTAACAGTATAATCAGTAGAAGAAGCTTTAAATCTGAAGAGTGAAGTGTGAAAAACTAGGAAGTTATGACTTTTACTAATTTTTAGCAATTGTTTGTTCTGTGGCTATTGAGAAAATGACATGTTTTTCTGTAAAATGGGAATATCAGCATGTGTTTATCTACTGAGCAACGGTATGACAATGATTAGTTAACATTTGTACAGATGTTTGATTAATAAAGCTTTTGGCTCTAACAAAGCACCACAGATAATTATTTTTGGAGTTTTTTTGGGTTGCTTCCAGAGATAGGAATAGACGTCTCATGCTATGCATAAATTCCAGTGCTTAGTCTATAGATTTTTCCTGAACTAATTTGTGATTAAGAGCTACCAAATAAATAGCAATAGAAAGACAGTTAATTTGGTATACTAACATATGGTTGCTAAATGCAGCTCTCGGGAGGTTATAAAATTAATCCATTTTTACAAGTCACCTGTATACAGTATGATTATTCTACGCAGCTCTGAGTAAAAGTAATGACTTTTTTCTAGTCTCACATATCCTAGAGTGGATTCCCTCCAATATGCTCTTTTGCTTGGTATGTGGATGGAGTTGAAGCATAGTCTGTAACTGATATTGACTGAATTCTGCACGGTGTATGTGACACTGATTTGTTGCATGCTCCACTACAGTATAGGGATCATTAATTCTGCTGAACCTAAAAAATGCGCACTGCAGCCTCCTTTATCTCTGAGTAGGCAATGGTACAAATTTTTGTTTATTATCCAGAAGTTTTGTAGCAAAGGACTAGTTTTAGGAAGAAATTTTGTGGTTTGTTTTCAGTGAATGCATTTGCGAATGGGTTTCTTCTCTTAGTGCACAATCCAGTTGGATTTTTTTGGGACTGTTGCGTTAATGGTAGAAGTCTGAGGAGTGGCTAGGAAGAGACCCTACCATTGAGTCGCGAGGTTCAGACAGGACCTGTTTGCTTTCTAAACTCCTCCTCCAAGAGGAGTCTAGGTGTGGCTAAGTCCAGTCTTAGTCTCAGACTTGGTCAATAGTTTATTTTCTAAGGGTTGTAGAAGTAACCACTCATCAGAGTATTTGTTGTTAGTAACTAATTTGGCAGATGCCCAGGCCAGTCACGTTCAATGAGAACAATCACGGCTAGATTTATGAATAGTACAATTTATTAAAGCAACAGATACACAGGTTCTTTGGATTAGCGGTGATAAGATTGCTGGTTACAAACCACACATAAATACCAAAGATATGAGTACACTGCTAGGCTACAAGTATTCTAAACAAATATGAAGCAACTCTAATATGAAACAAAGCAACTCTAATGTTAGGAATTTAAAGTGACTCTACAGAGGCACCCAATCTTACCCAAAGGCATCCCAGTGTGGGGGAAGAGAGGCTCAGCCCATCGACTTGTCCCACAAGTCAGAGTGGTATGCGATAGTATCTTCCCTAACACCCCCTTTCTCTTCACAGCTTTTATACTATTTTTTATCTTTCAGGTGGAGCTTGAGTGACTCTACTCATACATAGCTTTATTATGATTGGTGTAAAATTTTCTTACTTTACTTTTAAAAGCATAGACTAGAAGAAATTCAAAGCGCATGCCCAGTGAGGGGTGGTCGCAACTTAGAGGCAGGTAACTTTTGGGATGGAGGTGTGTTTTGATATTATAATGAGCAAAGTTCACCAAAAGGACAGTATTTTGTCAAAAGTATGATGGACTGTTGGCCCAGGGTGGCAAATGTGCAGCGTACCAGCTCCATGGTACCTCGAGTTCCCATTTATCACAGGGCCTGGCCATGATGCCTCCACACTGCTCCACCCTCTGGACAACTCCTCTTAGAGTCAGTACGCCAAGTTCTTCTGGCATTGCCAACATCTGTGGTTACTAGGGAACTTCCATGGAATGGATTCCTCACCTGTCAGCTGCACTTCACCCTGACAGCTTCTTCAGTGCTGTACCTTTTCTGAAAACATAAGTTTAATTTCTAAGTCACCTCCAGCGATTATTCCACAGGGACTAATGTTACTGGCTTCTTTCTCTGTTGCTTCCTGTGTATTTTCATCAAACTTTCTTCAGACTAAAGCCCGTATTTTGTTAGGGTTTATTTTTCAACTTCATATACTAATGCTTTATTTCCTATAGCATCTCCTTTTGGCTATAGACACAGCTGATACTGAAGTATGTCCAACAGTTCTCTGACTTTGCTTGTAGAACAGTTCTTACATGCACAATAAGCATCAAAATGCAAACACATGCACATTAAATTAGGTTTTGTTATTAGTCCACTAGCATTAAAGGTCTCTGAAGGAACACATCTCAGTTGTGGTTTATGGAGTTGTGTCTATAACAAGAACCATTCTCTATTTACAACAAAGGACAGAATTACTATGTTCTGCCTTTTCTGAGCATTCCAAGAAAGAGTAATGATTTCAGAAAGTAGGTACTTGCTGTTGTTTTAAAACATGCTGTTGTGTAGCAAGTGTCTGTGAACTTCTAATCTTCAGCTGTTTCTGAACAGAAACGGAACAGCAATTAAAAGCCACAAGCTTGGAACACACATATGTAACACATGAAACAAAGGGAAAGATGTTTTATGTGTATATAAATGCAAAAACAGTTTCTGTTCTGTAAATGGAATTATGTGTCTAGTGTTTAATTGTGGTAATAGAATGGATTTTGCTGTTCTTTTATATGAGGTAAGGTGAATGTTGGAGTACCTACAGAGATGGATGATATCAAAATATTCTTTGTAAGTTAGCTATCTGGTGAGATATTTTGGCTTTAAATTTATATAAATATCTCTAGCACAGAGCTGTAAACTGAGGAGGACTATAACAATTAAGGAAACACTTTGTGTCAGCTCTTCCTTGGTGTAAATTCTGATTTGTGGAGTGCTTATAGATTTGCATTAGGATCCACTTCTGAGGCTTTTTATTGCTTCTGAGTATGGAAGAACAGCATTCTCAGTTTGTCCAAAAAAGTTTAGACATTCTCCAGGTGGAGCAATCAAAATGCTGTGAAAGCCATCAGTAGGTCACCTCTGTCAGTGGAAGGGTCAAAGACAGGCTTATTGTGTGCTCTGTCCTTGGCCTGGCAAAACACGTAAACCCTGCATAATCACAAGGGCATTTTCAGATGGAGCCACTCTCAGAGACAGTGGACAGGCGTTACTGGATAAACGCCATGGGCTTTTTCATGCTTTCCAAGGAAAATATGATGCTGTAATGTCCAATCCCTCAAGTTCCCACTTCTCCTTTCCTGGTCTCTGTGCTTGCATAAGGACAGTGTAACAGGGTGAGGAAGGGAGGGGTTCGAAGGAAAAGTACTTTTTGCTGCCTGTGTTCTGCAAAAATGACTCGAGGAAGAACTTAAGTTCCCTTACCTTGTTTTTGTACCTAAAAGGTCACAGTTAATGCATTCTTCCTCAAAACAGCTCAATTTTTCAGTGCAAACTAATGAGGCAGTGGGCTATGAGCAGGACTTTTATTTCATCCAAGACCAGGGTGTACCTGTGTAATGTGTGGAATTTGAGAATATGAGAAAAGCCAAATATCTAGTCTCTGAATAATCTTTTCATTGTACTTCATCTCCCTCCTCCCATTTAGTTTCCAAAACAAGCATCTATTAATATGAGCTGAGGTGGTTTCATCCATGTCATTCCTTTTACTAATCATGCTTTGAAACTTTATGCAAACCTTCAACATCATGTCAAAATTTACGTATAGAAGTATTTCTGTGTATAGAGGGAACAGCATGGAAGAAACACGATTTACTTATATAGAAAGAGTGTTTGGCAGTTGTGGGCACCACTTGAGATTAAACTTTTGCATTAGTGAGTACAGAAGCCTGGAAAATGCATAAGATTTAAAGTCTGGCTGGTGAGCAAGTTGTGGTGCGTTGGAATGGAGAGATTAATTTTAGAAAGGTGGTGTTCACTGTTGGATTAATGTTGCTCTGTTTTGCAGGTTGTACGTATTTGTTCAGAACAACCTATTGGAGAGATTATTTGTTTCAGACTAAAGAAAATAACTTCCTGATATGTAATAGTGGCAGAGCAGCTTGAGAAACTGGTGATATATCACATATGACACAAGGGTGAGGCAGCACAGCCCATAGGGATTATGAGATATTGCTGTGAATATTTAGAGCTTCTCTTTCCAAAATAGCAGAATGCTGCTGTACCTAGAAAAGTCAGGAAGGATAATTTTTTTTCCTGAGAAATACTGATTTGAGGCAGCACTAAGAATTATTTAAAGATTATTAATTTATTGAGCTGTAAGAATATCTGAACCAACAAAGAGCAAGGAAAGGATTGCACCCCCCAGCCTCTCTCTCCTGCTTTCATAAGAATTTGGTATCTTTCTTTGATCCACCTTTGAGAAACGGGAGTTTTAGCTACTTCTGAACAAGTATATAGACCTGAGTTATCAAAGCAAATATGCAGTAACTTGATTCCCTGTGCAGCTGATCCTTAAATGACTGGTCTGTGTACCACATAAAAGAAGTCATTTATGACACAAAAAGCCTATTTGACTTTGACCTCTGTTCTGAGTGAAAGATCCTTTTTTTTTAATCAGTCCAGTAACCTCTGATTCGAAGGAGTGTTCTAAAGTAACTTCATTTACTTCTTCAATAAGGAGCATTCATTACAAGTAAAAAAACCCAAGTGTTTTGTTTTTCTAATACTTTTGGTCACATCATCCCTGGCATCAGTTGCACCTGTATGAAAGGCATGGAATTTTGTAAGTCAGAACTTCAGAAGTATGTCTCTGCCTCTGAATGTCCTGAGTTGGAAGGGACCCGCAAGGATCACTGAGTCGAGCTCCCATCCCTGCACAGGACAACCACAAAATTCACACCAGGTGTCTGAGGGCATTGTGCAAGTTATTCTTGAATATTGTCAGGCTCAGTGCCGTGACTACCAGCCTGGGGAGCCTGTTCCAGAGCTCCACCATGCTCTGGGTGAAGAACCTTTTCCTAATACCCAACCTGACCCTCCCCTGGCACATCTTCCTGCCATTCCCTCAGGTCCTGTCATTAGTCACCAGTGAAGTAGCCTGCAGAAAGGAAGAGGAGGTAGTTGCTTAATTTAAATTTCTGGAGTCCATCTTCCATTATTGGGGTTCCTACTGAGCTCTGTTGAGAGCTTGTGCACAGCCAGAAATTACTGTGGAAGGTGTTGAGCTGCTGAGCATAGGATGCTCTCGAAATCCATTAGAAAATGGGGAGCTATGTCTGCAGAAAATGAGCTTTGTCCATATCTTGCTCATTCTCACACTGATGGGGAGTCTGGAGCTGTTTGTTGAGTACTATGTCACAGAGCCATGCTCTGTGACTGGCTTTCTAAACGCACCAGGTTTGGAAGATGCCTGTATTGCCTATTAATTTATGATTGAACAAATATTAACAATGGCTTTTAAAATATATGAACTCTCACAAAACATAAGAGTATGTATGACTGGTAAGGAGTCTTTAATCTGTTTGGATGAAACACGAGGGATGTGGGAAGAGGATTACTAACTCCAGAGTCAGACTCTTTCCAAAAAGCCTATTGACTTTTTATTTGACAGTAACTGAGAAACTGACACAATTTAAAAAAATCTAATCTCAGCTAAAAAAATTCTGAAAGGTGATACCATCTTTTATGTGATTGAAAATACAATGGATAACCTTGTGTCAGCCATGCTTTTGTAACTAGGCTTGAACTGATTTTTAATGGCCTGCCTTGTCCCAGGTCTTTTAGGATTGCAGGCTCTTGCTTCCCAAACCAAATATCCCAATATGAATGATATGGATTATTGACACTAAAAACACTGTGCCATCAAAGTGAATTTAGAGATTTTCAGACAAATTCTGATGCTGTTTACTTGTAATCCCTACGTGAGGGGTATTTTTGAGTATATTGCCTGTAGCAGTAGCTGTATTTCAGTAGAAATTAAAACAAAAGGATATGAAACACATTTATCTTACAATCCCCTAGAAATGTACCATTCTTGTAAACACAGCTGTAATATAAAATTCTGGTTTAACTCAGCAGTAGTGGTCCCACTGAGAGCAGAACATTTGAAATTTATGTTGTGAAATTGTAAGAGATTCTAGAGAAAGCAGCAATGCCAGCCCCAAGTACATACACATTTTTTAAAAAAAGATAAGGATGCCACAGGGAGAAAAGCAGTCTTGAGGCAATCCTAAAAATGTCAGGATAATTCTGTCCTAAGCATTGCAAAAATTTTAGGCAACTCTCAAAATCCTGAATTTATTACTTGTGGGAAATTGCTTTTTTCAGATTATAATTGTCACTGTTTCTGTAGGGATAGAGTATATAAAACTCACTTATGCTCTTATCATACAGAGATTTTCATTCTGCTCATTTTTACAGGCTTACTGCAGAGAATACTGTCTCTTTTTAATACAGAAAGCCCGAAAATACACTGTCGTCCTGTAGTTCGCTCTTCACACAACTTGAAAGAAGAGCATTTCCTTTCAAATAATTTCCTGCAGTGATTTCTGAAGCTTGTTCAGTAAGGAATTGTTATTTGGTGTGATAAGGCTGTAAGAGGTTTTACAAATGAATGTTTATATATAAGTATCAAAACCATGTTCAGACCAGCCAACCTATACAATTTGAGTACCCATAAGTCATCATCTAAGTAGTCCTGAGCTGCTTTAATCCAAGAACTTTTCATAGTTTCATATTTGAAAAGGTTAATAAAGCCCCAAATAAAATCTTAATCTGAATTTAAAATGGATTAGTAGTATTCATCCTTCCCCGGCACTGTTTCCACCACAATGGTTTCTTCCCTTATCCGGCTGTTACTTAGAGTGCTTCTTTAGAATTCAGATTTGTCTCTGTTAAGTTCAGATTAATAAATAAGACCTCATTACACTTATTTTACTATGAATTGAATAGACACCAAAAAAAGCCAAAGGCTCTAATGATTTATTTACCTTTTCTAAGTAAACTGTGATGGTATTCTGTGTATCAGTTTTCGGTACAGCTTCTGAACACAGGTGATGCTACAGAGCAGAAAAAAAAGAAGTGGTACATTACAGACAATTTGTGCCATTCATTTTATTCATGAGTAGGATACTTTGATCAAATTTCTCTACTGTTCTATTGTGTATCCAAAGAAAAAGAATATTTCAATCCTTATTTGACAATAATTAAATATATTCCAGAATGGGCGTGTTTTGTGGATATCATTAAGCAGTTAATCTCTGTATTTGTGAAAGACGTACTCTACAGTATGTGGGGATAAATCTGGTAATATTAGCAAGATTAATATGTGTCTGCTTTTATTGGGAGAGAAGGCCTGGTCATGAGTTGAGCAGCACAAACGTGTTTGACCCTAGCTTTATATTGTCTGTATTCTCTGTGGCCTCACACGAAAAGTGGGAGTTCACTAATTTGCCTGTCTGTATTGGGAACTTGATAGTATGGGCTTGAGGTAAAGATCTTTCGCAACTTTAAGCGTGGTAAAGCCTTTGGCTCACTTGTAGGCAGGCCTACATGTATATGTTTTTATATAATTAATATGACATTAACAAGAAATTACAAAACTATAATCTGCTGCATTGATTGCCCAGAAGATTCTTGTCTATACACAGTAAATAATGAGGGTAGTCCCCATGGAAAAAGCAAGGATAGGAAGAAACTGCAGGAGCGACAAGCCAAGCCTGTTCAGACCTGTTCAGCCAAATCCTTCAGAATAGAGCTAGCTGATGCCATGGCAGGGAAAAGTTCCTTCTTTGATCTCATCACAGCTCTGTTTATCAAAGTGTAAAAATTATCTGTTCTCCAGCTTTAGTGAAAGTAGAAATTATTTTTTAAAAATTAAAGAGTTTGGAACAGGAATATAGGAAAAATGCTATAATTATTTTGATAAAATAAAGCTTTTTTTGAGTCATACATTTTTAATGCATATACTTTGGAAGCTGTCAAGAGTGTCCTGGAAATATAGCATGTTTCTTATCTGCAGTTGAATCATCCTCCCAGCAAGTGTTTTGTAAAATACTTGAATGGAAAATAGACATGAAAACAGTTCAAGTCAATTTGCTTTAAACAGTCAAACACCTTCGTTGTTATTTTCACCTCTTAATACCTAGACTTATGTAGGTAAGTTAAATATAATTTCTTAGTATCTTCCTTAAAATCGAGTCTAGGTAGGGTATTGTGCAACATCTTAGTCTTTGAAAATCTGTGATGTAGTTTTAATTCTCACTTTTGTGCTTTCTGTAGTTATTCAATGCAGGACATCACTGTTTCAGTCTTGCAAAATGACTGGTTTGAGTCAGCGTTGTGCTAAAGCACAAATTATATCAAAAGAATGATAAAAGTCACTCATCTCATTTTTTGCTCAACAGTAACTGTATGTACGGCAATGAAAATACTGTTATGGAACTCTTAACTGTGGCATGCTGTTTGCAAAGAGTAGCTGAAGCTCCCTGCAATGGTGCGTCTGGTTTGCTAGATGACCAAAGACCAGCTTCATTTGTACAAGATGAGAAACTTTGATGTTTGCCAGCCTGTTATTATTCAGTGCTATGTCTTAGTCCAAGTAAAAGTGCTTTTGTGTGACCTGTAGTCTCCAAAGGCTCAACAGATGTGCATAAATAAAGGGTAAGAACTGCACAGTAGAACTGGCACAGCTGTGTTTGTTTCTCACTTATATCAATTTTTGATCAGACTTCAGTAGTGGCTATGTTGAGGAAAATTTCAGTTCTGTATGAGATCACATGAGCTGTATTGATAGCAAGGTCAACCTGTGCATCTCTTTAAGACTCTGCTTTGTATTTTAACCCCTCAGGTTGGTACAAGAGTATGTGGGAATGGACATCCCCTTTGCTCAGGGCATACTAAGCCCCAGTTCTACAGAGATGAGACCTGGTGAGAGAAGCTGTTCCTCATTTTCTTAATTTTTTCTTATCCCCTTGGCATTTAATTATGCAGTAAGAAGGATGTTTCTGTGCTGGTAAAGAATCAGTTCAGTGTTAGAAATAAAAAGTGTTAACTTTGCTTTATTTAGTCAATTTTCTTCTTCACTTGAGATATTATAATTGTAGTGTGCCGTTTTCTCTCGTGCATTGTTGTGATAACTTGTTTAGTCCATGTGAAGTTTAAGTAATCTCTGTTATTTATCTTATATTTGACTACTGTCTAAGTGAACTAAGTTAGAATACTTCAGACAGAACAACTTGAAATGTGCCACACAATGCAGTGGCAAGTGGCAAAGACAAACCTAGCTTTTGTCTTGTTGAAGACTACTTCTATTTAAGACTGATTGAGACTCAGAGGTATTTTAACTTCTGTTACTGTATTGAATAAATATTATATAGTTAAAACTGAAGACATAGTTACTTGCAAATCAGCACCATTTGAATAGCACCAAGTGCATAAGAAAACAAATGTTTACAGTGGATTTTCACTCATATGAATTTTTCCAGGATTCAGCAATGTCTTGGTTCATGACTCCAATGACTTTTATATTGCTCTTTAAATTTTTAAACATTGTTGGTCAGAGCATGTCCATGGCTTGATTTTCATCTGATGATTGCAAAAAAAGTGAATCTGGAGTTTGCATAATTTAAAAGCTCCCAGCTATATCTGCCATTTGTGGAGATGCTTGTTATATTTCTTTAAACATTAATCTTGGTATTTATGTTTTATGTTAGGTGGTCTCAAATGGCTTGGTGTTACTAAAATTGATCTGTCCCAGTGTGTTTGAAGGTGATTGTTAAGTATCTGGGAGATGATCTGTACATGGAGGCAATAAAGTTCTTTTTTTTCTTCCTCTTTTTTCAGAACCTCCCAATTCTCTTGACCTTAACGGCTCCCACCCCAGAAGGATAAAGCTCACTGCTCCAAATATCAATCTCTCTTTGGACCAGAGTGAAGGGTCAATACTTTCTGATGATAATTTGGATACGCCAGACGAAATCGACATCAATGTCGATGACCTTGACACTCCTGATGAAGCAGACTCTTTTGAATACACCGGACAAGGTAATGTTCAAGACTGTAAATGTAGAGTTCAGAAAGACGTAGTACAGCTGATCAAAAAAAATAAGAAGAGCTACCTAGAGAGAATCAATTTCAAAGTCCTGTCTTTGTCCAGTACCATAGGACTTGTCTGAAAAGACTTGTTCAAGAAGAAGAAAGCAGTTGCTCTCTGTTGTAGAGAATGCTATAGCTAACTGCACCTCCGTGCAGCTCTGGCTAGCTCTAGATTACAGTTACATCAGTAGTACCTAGGGATATAACATTGTGCAGAATGTGTTGGCTGACATAAGCTGCATCAAAGAGCTTGCAGTATAAATGAAGTAGATGCAGCATGGTGAGAGAGGGGTTTTGTTAGTGAAAACAGTCTTTTTTTCATTCCCATGTGTGGTTGGAAAGCTGAGACATGGAAGGTGTGTGCATGGCATGATAAAGCTAGCTCAGGTGGTGGAACAACAGAATTCCTTATTCCACCAACTTAAATATGCTTTCCCAGCAGGGCTACTTGTACAGTACAGATACACCCTGAAGTGTGCAATGGATACTTCACTCTTTCTTCACATATTAATGATTTTCTCTCATGTGGTATAAAAGTGTTTTACGCTGTCTTACTCATTTTACTTACCCTCCTGACGTAAACACTCATGCCTTGCTAGTACCTTAAGAACCATATAAGAACTGTATTCACTAATGTAAATACATAGAGATCATAAGCTATTTGAGGGGAAATTAGTTGTGACCATTTTACAATCTACAACAGAAAGAAGCTTCAAAAATGGATGAATTTAAACTGAATTTTCCCTTGCATTTAAATTCTCTATTGCTAGTGAGGTCAGTCACGATGATTCAAAAATTGTATGGTCTTTCAAGCATACAAGAACAGTTGCATCAGTTTAAGTGACATTGCCAAAGAGGCATTACTGTGTATGCAGTCATGCATGAGCATCTCTAATGTCACTTCTCATTAGAAGGCTGATATCCTTATGGGTAGATGCAGAGCATAGTGATAGTTGCTTGATGGGTAGAAGATTTTGTCACAAAGGTTAAAATTAATACACACACACACACGTGCACGCACGCGTGCGTTCACTTACACGCTCACACCAGAGCAGTGCGTGCTTGCAGGTTTACACTGTTGTGACCACTGTGTGAGAGCAAAAATCTCTGTCTGCAGTGGAACAGATTTTGCCTTTAAGCCCTCAAGTAAATAAATTCAACACCAGTGATTTTGGTGGCAGTTGTATTTATGGCAAGCATTTCTCCCCAGCTTTTTTTTGCTGCTTTCTAAATGTGATAATTTGTTCAATTGCTGAAGTTGGGCCAGTTTCCCTGAAGTCCTAAGTGAAGAACTCAAGGTACCTGTGTTTTTGGTATATTTTTAAGTTGTGTAGTTTGAATGTAGACATACTTAATCGGCAAAATGTCCTCCACTTAGATGAGCCAGGAACAGAAGGTTAGAAAATAAGCAGGCAATAAAATAGGTAGGCTATATATTATATGAATCTGATAGCTAAGAGTATAGTCATAAGAACTAGTGCAGAATGGTTTATTTGCATGGTAAATAGCCTTAGTTATCTTCGTACTTCTGTTACTCTCTTGTTAATCAGTATGCGCTCTGCTGCTACCAGCACTCATTACCTCCCATAGATCAGTGTTTCTAGACTGTTGTGCCAAAGCCAGGGAAGTAAATACTGAGAAGATGTGGCTGTTGAGACCATAGAGAACTGATTTTTAGCTTGTCATGCTCAGACTGCTGAAGGTCCACTTGAACTATAATAGGCGACTGAAAAAAGCAAGACTGTTGTCATGCTTCAGGGGTCCACCTCATCATTGGAAAGCTCTGTAATACAAGAAATACTGAAACCTATGTGTATAAAAGAATGGTGAAGGAGAATCACCACAACTGCAATGTGTAACAAAATAGCTGACAGCGGAAATACTAATGTACTTGTCTTAAACTAGCACCTGACTTGTTTAGGGACTGATTGATCATGAGTGTCACAGCGGTTTTTTTTGTCACTAATACTTTACATTTAAACATTCTCTTTCAGAACCTGCTCTTGTTTCTGAAATGAGATTTTTGTGATTATTACATTTGACAACATAAAAATTGCATGTTCTGAAACCGTATGTTTCGCATAGTGATGAAGGTCTCCTCCCAAATCAGCATTATTTGGAAAGTAAAAAAGTGTTTATTACTTTGTCTGCAAATCTTTATTTCCTTTCTGAATTTCACACTGGTGCATCTTTCTCTGCAAAATCAACACTCCAGGCAGTAAAGCGTAGCCACTTTGTCAGGAAGAGGTGATCTAGTACCATTTCTATCAAAAAATAATTAATTTGACCAGTTCCAGAATCACAAATTTTATGAGGCTCTTTTCATGTTTTTTCTCATTTGCAATTTCACTAACAAAACAAAGAATTATCAAACCCTAAATACAGTTTTAGCATTAGCCTGTCTGTTACCTAGCCCAGCCTCTTTTCACTAAAGCAGTTCTGCCAGCTTCAGTTCTCTGCCTCAGTCATGCTCTTTCTGTCCTCCGAGGAACCAGCTGACTAGACAATTTTCCTAGGCTATTCTGATAATCCCATCTGTGTATTCTGAAAGGCCCTGAGCTGCATAGTGTCATCCCTTGGGGACCCTATATCCTTAAATGAATGGACCACCCTGTGATGGCCTGTCAAAGTTTGCATAGTTTGACTGCATGTGTGTGGGTTTCATATTGTTTTCCATGGTACCTTTGCAAAATTGACGTAATACAAAATTGCATTAAGATTTCTAGGTTTGGAGAGAGTGAGGTTATGCATTTTCTAAGCTTATTTCCAATATCATAGAATACATGATATTTCAAAACTGAATGCTAAGTACATTATTAAACATCATGAGCATTTTACCGTGAGAAGGCATAAATACATATTTCAGTTCCACAATAGATAATCTACTGAGTGGCAACTGTTAAACCAATTTGAAATAGTATACTTGAAAAAAATCTCCTTTTGCAGCCTGTTATTCTTCCCAATGTTAGATCTTCTCACACTCCCTTTATTTGCATTTCCTAAGGAAAAATGCTTATGTCGTCATGTTATATATGCACGTGTATGTATTTCTTGGTCTTCCATCCGTGTTGCTACCACTAATACAATTTTACTTGAATCCATTTTTAACTCATCAGCTGGTTAGGCCAGGAGGTGAAATATTACTGCTTTCTTGCAAGATTCCAGCAGGCAGGAATTAGGTAAAGAAAAGAATCGGTGATAGACTCAGCTTGTGTTGCACATGGGAGATTCTACGTAAGGAGAGGGGACCTTCTGCCAGTATTATTCCCTAAGAGTACTTTGTGTTAGAGACAGAAAATACAAGATGGGCAGTGGTAGAAATTCAGACTTTGTTAATCCTACTATAACAACAAATGTGTGATCAACCTAATTCGTATTTTTAAAAAAAGTTCAAAGCTTTTTTTGTGTTCTGGGGAGCTTGATATTCCTTGATAACTCTCATGGTTGCTGGTAAGAACAGGCCAGATTGTCTGGCTGCTCTGTACTTCACATCAGGAGGGAACTGGTATTAAAATTCTGCCGAAAGACCCTGGGGGAGGTGAATACTGTACTTATATGAGGAGTCAGCATTATCTCATGACCGAAGCAGAGGAAGATGGGCATTCTTCATATATGCTGATGCCAGATGTGAAGAGATTGGAGACAAACTGGGAGAAAGTTGAAAAGCTGTAGCTCTGTGGTAATTCCTCTCTAGGCAAGAAGCATTGGTGTGTCCACTTTTAGTTCATTGTTTTGCTTTTTAGTGTAGTTCTCATACCTGCAACACAAAGATTTTTAGAGACCTACAGTGCAGTGACCAGCTGATCACTTTTACTAACTGGATCCAAAATTGCAAAAATCCCTTGGCAGTATTCTGCATACTGAAAATTGCTGCTGTTCCTTTTGTGTTCATAATGATGAAACATTCAAAAAAATGGAAACTTCTCATTTACTAACTGTTAGATGATAAAATGCTGCTCTAATTTATACCAGTGCAGGTCCAGGATAGCGCTATAAAAATCCAGTTGATTTCATTCATCCATTTCAAAGGTATGTAACAGACAAAATATTTAGATCTTTTACTGGAAAATGTAATACATACAATTTTATTTTTCAGAAGAGCAGACTGCCACAAAGGATGCTTCTCAGGAGGAGTCTGAATCAATTCCAGAGTACACTGCTGAAGAGGAGCGAGAGGACAACAGGTTATGGAGAACAGTAGTTATTGGAGAACAAGAACAAAGAATTGATATGAAAGTCATTGAACCTTACAAAAAGGTCATTTCACATGGAGGTAGGAAAACCCTGAATGCATTTTTTTAGATTGATGTAAAAAAATCATGCTTTACTGAGCATGATTTGTTTCTATTTTAGTTCAGTTATCATACTGGCAAGGGGAGAGAGAGTTTATTTTTCAGCCATCACTGAAATCAAGCCGGCTTTTGATTCAATGTGGCAATGACTAGTGAGTAATTTAAATACAGAGCTATTTCAGGAACAACAAATAAACTGACATACATGTGTCAGTAGCAGTCTGGTCATTGTAGGCTAAAACTGTCTTAGAGTAAGGAAAAAGACTTTTGTTCTACAGGAGAAAAAATTGAAAACTTTATTCTGTGGATTTTGTCAAAAACTTTTGCACAAGGAAGTATAGTGCTCTGTGATTTACTGAATGATGCGTGTGGGTGCACAGATCTAAACAAGTACAGTGGCAAAAGAAAAAAAATACAGTTTCCCCTGGGGCTTCTATTCGTCTGCTAAGCTCCTTATGTTATTTTTCTTCCATTTATAGTTGGCAGCAGATAACATTTCACCAGAAACTGTTTTTTAGGGTTTTTTTCATGTTAATGATTATCAAATAGCATGTCAAAGAAAATGTTTGAAGAAGGAAAATGACCTCACATGCTTGCTATATTGTCTCCTTTGCTCATCTGCTCCTAACCTCCTCAGAGAGTTTGTAGTTCTGGTGTTACTAGCACGCTTCTGTCTAAATTAATTCGAATGTATAAATAGTACTATAGATACTGAAGGAAGAAAATGAAGCAAAGCTTTCTAAGTGCCTTTTCCTCAGTGTCTCAGGTTTAGATTATCTTTGTACTCTATATGTTCAGGGGACACTGTTTGCCAGCTGTTAAGAAAGGTATTAAGTAAGGATGAGTTGTTCTATTCCTGCAAAAACCGAGGCAGGTAACCTGGCATTGCATAGGTGAGATTTGTGAGTTTATATAGGGATGCTTCTGTCACAGTGTTCCCGATCCGTAATATAATTTAGAGGTAAACCATTGTTTCCAGTATATTTTCAGTGTTGAATCTCTAATAAAATTAGCATAAATAAATTATAGTTAATTATATTACCTCAGGATGTGGTCCTCAATTTTTCACACTGACATTAAAAGCAGGTAAATGCTAGCCTACAGATGTTCACAGTGGCCAGTATGCAGAAGGTTTAGTCAGAATTAATAAAAACATTTGAACCTCCAAGCATTTTCCCACTATAACAACACCATCAAAGATTTATGAATGTGATGACACCACAGACACTGTTTAGCAAACAGGCACAGGTGGCATAATTTAGGAAACAAACACAAAATACTTTGAGACCTTGCTAATGGTGTTTATTTATATTTTGTTTGTATGCTGTAAAGTAGTCTAGGTACATTTGTGGTGAAAACTGTCATGTATAGTTCTTACTAGATGCTGATGTTTATATTTATACCAGCTTTTATGAAAAACAAATTTCAGTCCATTTTAGTGAGTGGAGAAGTAGCTCTTAAGTGAGCATTGCTTGACTGTTGAACAAGGACTAGTCCCAGTGGCAGGTATCCCTGATGGCAACTGTGAAGTGCGTATAATGCACAGTTATTGATGGGAGTCTAGGTCATTCAGCTCAGGATTAAAATTTTACATGTCTGGCATCTTGTTTTGTTAAATCACTCAAATCTAAGACAAAGAACATTAAGTTTCCTTTACTTTTGAATGGGTGCTGGTCAGTAACTTAGCCATTGTAAAAGAAATAGTGTGAGATGCAATGATAAGTTTCAGCCCACCACTGGCTAAACTGGGAATTTTGCCACATCAAAGTGAGTTAAGGACTGGATTAAATACTGTGTTTATGAAGTGGCAGACTAAGGTGTGAAAAAAAAGAAGTTTTGATGCATGGGTCATGGGAAAACTTTGGGCAGCTTGAACAGTTTCTACATTGTGGCAGCTAGGCCTATTTGGTATGATATTCCCTTTGGCAATACTTTATGATCTTTGGAGTGCTTTAGAGGGCCAGAAATCTTTCCTTTAACCTCAAGATTAAGCATAGATTCTGGCTAAAATTAGTTAATTGGAAGTCAGGCCAAGTATCTTTTGATGATTCAATGATCTACTGAACATTCCTCCCTGCCAAATGACAGCTAACACCAAATGCAGAATGTAGGTGGTAGCCACAAAATAGGAAGGGGGAAAGTAGACTTGGCAGTCTAGGTGTGAGATTGCCTTCCACATATGTTGATGGAGAAATTTCTTAGAGATCTGTCGTTTTGTATAGGCTGAGAATTGGGCAAATGGCTTTTACTGGCTTCTTGTGATGAAAATTAAAAAGCATTTCTCCCTTGGGTGAACGTTCCTTGTCTACAAGCACGTGTAAGAAAAAATGGCTTAGATTTAACTGTGGGTTTTCCTTCTGTGTGCAGTTAGGTGGAATCTACACATAAACATTTTGCTTTACATGAACTGCAAACTGTGCTGTGTAATTTAGTGGACACACCTGCCACAGTATGCTCGTGCTGCCAAACTCCTGAGCCAGCTGGACAGATTGCTTTATGGCAGCATGATATAATTGTCCTGAAAGTCTTTTAAAGATTTTTTAATTTATGGAAGGAAGGAAATCTCTTCCCTATTTGTAAAGCTGAAGGGAAAGAAGACTCCACTTTATTCCGTAATGATTTAGCTAAGGGATAAGCCAGGATGGGATAGGTGAAATGAGTAATGTCTCTCTGGAAGTATTTGGATCTATTGAGAAAATGGAAACGTAATAGAGAGTAGTATTAAGTGGAGGATGGATTGTGGAGTTCTTTTCTCTTTGTTTCTTTTGAGAAGACTGGTATATTCCTTTATGTCAAACTCTTAAAAGGTGAAGGTGCTGAAAATGGGACTGGAGTTTCTTCCCCCTCCCTGTGTACACCCTTGCTAAAGAATGCAATGCTACTCTTTGAATTTGACCATGACATCTTCACTGGAACACCAAAGCCAATCACCCATATCTATATCTATATCTATACATATGCAGTTCATGGCTACTGAATCCTAACATGAGCTGGAGCTATGACACACCATGCCATATAATATGTTTTAAAGTGGTTTATATCCACATTGCCCTTTGGTCTGAACTCAAACCTTAATCCTGAGCTCTTCTGCTGTCTGTGTCCTCCAACAGGATGGAGTGCAACAGCTGTGGAGCTGGAGAAGACAGTGGACATATGCTGGGCTGCCGTTGTACAGTGGCTTCTCTACCCCTGGAAGCCCAGCTGTAGATTAGCTGGCCTTTGGCCTCTGAGAGCCAGAAAAAAGCTACTTCACAGTGCCAGGAAGACAACAGATGGCAAGATCATGGAAGGACGGAGTTGAGGCTAAGGACAGAAAGCTTCCTGCGGTGTCCAGATGATTCTTCAGTGGATGAGGTCTAGGCTAGCTGGCATTCTCAACTTAACGTTGGTGTTACCATCAACAATCCATATTGTCATCTTATCCAGTGTGTTATATTTAGTCAAATCTACCAAATCAAATTCAGAAGGAAAAAAGTCCAGTATAATCCTTCAGCTGGTTGCTTTGCCAAGCCTTGATTTGTAACAATATGGCTCAAGGCAGCAGACTTACTGCTGATATTCGCATTTTTCTCTCAGAGACTTATCCTTCTTTTGCTCCCCTTTGTAACTGGGGAAGCAGTGGTGTTTATTTGTCCTTTAAGAAACAGCTGAGAGCCCTAAATGGAGAGTGCCTCTGTGCATGTCCTTATGACTGGGATAGTGTTGAGATTAATCAGCTGTATTTCTCCTTGGTATGGAGGACTTAATAGGGAAGCGCCTTGAAGCACCATTTTGTCAGGGATTCTGGATTCTTTGAAGATCTCAACAAAGCCATGTAAGAAATTACTTACTTGACACAAATATCTTCTTATTTCAGCTAGCTGAGGTTCAGCTTAGGTGTTATGAAAAAGGAGTGAACAAACCAGTCGCTCACTC
This sequence comes from Phalacrocorax aristotelis, assembly GCF_949628215.1. NCBI lineage: Eukaryota > Metazoa > Chordata > Aves > Suliformes > Phalacrocoracidae > Phalacrocorax > Phalacrocorax aristotelis. The sequence goes on from NC_134311.1 coordinate 41,367,014, forward strand.
TTCTCTGGTTAGCATACGCGGATTGTGTATTATCTCTGTCTATCCCTGGAAAATTTTGCTTTGCTTGGCTGGCTACTGTGCAAGAATTTCTACGAGCATTTGAGTTAGGCTTGGATACTGCTCTATAGTATCCAAAAAGCACTGTAAACATCTTAAAGTCTCCTTATGAAAATGTTATATAGGTGCTGGTATTATCCTTTAATTTTGTCAGGAATGTGTTTCTATCTCCAAGGGAGATTTAGGGTTTCCTTCACAAACATTGTCATCTCTCTGTCATGGTTAGTTTCTCCTAGGCTCTTTTGAAAGGCTTTCAAGTCATTCTCTAAGTATATCCAGCTTCTATCTCTGTGCATCATTAGTGCTATCTTCCTACAACCATTTCTACAGCATCTTTATAAATTGCTTCCTGATTGCACATATCTTTTAAACCAAATTTTAAACTGAGATGCAGAAGTATGTTGTATTTATTATTAAAAATATAAAAACCTGTAGCAGCTGCAAAGGATTGTGAAGAAGATTAACCAGCATTAATCCATCATGAAAAAAAAGAAGTACGTTCTTTTGGGTAACAAGCAACTGTCCTGGTCCCCAGAAAGGTAGCGCTGCAGCTTTGAGGGCTTACAGCTATTGTTAGGCAGTGGCACAGCCCAGAGAATGCCAGTATTGGACAACTGGAGTGTCTGAGGTAAAGAAGAATTTTATACAAAACTTGCAGCAAAGGATTCAACTGATCCCCAGGAGCCTTTAAGGTATAGTGGGGTGCAGTCATAACTGTAATGTCCTGAGGCCGTCTGAGCTGTGCAAGCCAACAGAGAGTGGGTTGTGAGACTTTGTGAAACATCATTCAAAAGATGCAGGATAACAAATGTAGGATATTTTCTTTAGCCCCTTATTCCTCAATCTAAGGTGAGCATTCAGCACATGATTGCCATAGAGATGCAGTGAACCAGGAATTCATATAAGTTTGTATTACTTACAAGTATCTTTTGCTGATCTCTAGAAAAAGTTTACTAATAGTTGTGCTAAATGTGTTTTTCAGGAATTCAACATAACTGACTATCTTACTTCCTTATCACTTGATGATAGTACGTACATTTTCAGTCTTCTTCAGCAGTAGACATAGTAGCTCTATTCCAGAACTTTGAGATTTCTTTTTAAATTTTCATGTTAAAAGTCTTTGAAAAAGATAAAAATGCCTTTTGGTTTTTTCCACAGGATACTATGGTGATGGTCTGAATGCAATAATTGTGTTTGCGGCATGCTTCTTGCCAGACAGCAGTCGAACTGATTACAACTATGTCATGGAAAATCTTTTCCTGTGAGTGATATATAAGCAATGTGGCAGAGTCTTTTAAGTTAGTACTCATAATTATGTGAGAGATAACCTGTCTTTAATTAGGAGGTAGTTTTCCCTAATGAGGAGTTATCTGAATGACAAGGAAAATAGTGGTTTTAGATAAACTGCTCAGTGGAGTATTATTTTGGTATTCTTTACCCACTCACTCTCCCAGTTTACGGCTGTATTTGTCAGCACCAAACCTGACTGTAGTATCTCCCTAAACGTCAGGGAATGCAGTATCTTCAGCTTCTTGGGCCTACAGTCATTGCACTGTTTCACTAGTGATTTCCAGCACTTGTGAGAACAATCGGCAGGGACTTAGGCCACCAGACTGGTTTTCAATATTCATTGTTTATTATATATTATCATGAAGTATCACTGTATATCTTATTTTCAGTGTATGCTGTGGCTGTGTTTGGGAGTCACAGGACCATTTTGTGACACTTGTTTTAAAAATTCAGGATAAATGACAGTTGCTGACACAAACAGCTCTAAGTGTTCTTCCTGACTCCAGCTGCTTCTGAGTCAATTATAAGTGCCAGGGGCCAGTTGGGCAGGACAGAAAGTTGGCCACATGAACCCAAATTTATCACAGGAAGATGACTCCTGATAGCAACCTGGTTTGGCAGCCAAAAGTTGTGAAGGCAGCACTCCTCTGAAGTGCTTCCAGCTACTTTTACTTACAGCTGTTAAAGAAATCTATCATTCCAGCATTTTCTATGCTAAAACTCAGTAAGTCATTCCTAAAGTCAGCAGAGGCCTGGCTGTTGCCGTTTGCACCTTGTGAAGCACCAAGAGCACAGACCGAATCTCCTTAAAACCCCAGTCCTTGAAGATGCAGGTGGTGACAGCCAGTGCCTTCAACACTGTCTGTGTGTGAAAAACGAGATTCAGCGCTTTAGTTTCAGGTCACACCAACTGCTAGCATTTGTCTGGTAGAGCCTCTAAGACCCCCATGTCATTTACAGTAACTGATTTACACAATGCTTAGTGATTTAGAGGACAGGAGTTACTACAGTGGTTTTAACTTGATAACTAGGGAACAAAGCTGAGAGTAACTGTGACTGACATTAAATAGTTCTTCTTTGACTTCACCAAAGGCCCTTCTTCAAAGATAGAACAGGTGGTTAATGGACCTTGCAGAGAAAGCCTTTTCAAGCCTTAAGAGACTTTTCCATATCACCTGAGGATATTGCCAAAGTAAATTTTATAACTCACTGTCTTTTTCTGGGGTGTCAGTATAACAGAGAGTTCACGTTGGCTATGAACCTTCAGCTTATTTTAAGGCTTATAAACTGTTGGTTCTCTGTAAGACAACAAGATGAGGGAAAGTCAGATCACCCTTTTCGTTCAGTTTTAGGCATATTAATTGCATTGAAATAGAGGGAGTGCAACAGTTTACAACATATCCAATAACTGATATATTTAAATGTTTGTGAATTCTTTACTATTGAATTATATAGTGGTCTGGAGAGACCTGCAAATCACTAATTCTCTTATCATTTCTTATACATCATGTTTCTGATAGATTATTGTGCACTTGCAGTATATAAGCCACCTCTAGTTTCTTATTAACAACAGTCCTCAATTGTTCCTGAGTTTTGCCATTACTTTCCCTCTGGATTCCTTTCACATATCCAGTTACTTTGTTCCTATTTGTTAACTTGACTAATTCTGTAAAAATATCCTTGAAAAGTTGGGTGTGAGCCAAAACTCTTGAGACAGCTTCTTCTACTGTACTTCTTCTAGATGATGCAGAACCGCACAGAAAATTGCTGTTTCATTTGTGGCTGCTTGATACAGTCTAGAGATTAAAAGTTTTTTAAAAGAATCACAGTTTGAAAAACTGCACTTTGAAAATCAAAACCAGCACTTTTTGCTTTCCGAGTGAGTGAATTGTTCTGGTCTATGGGACAAATTCTGTCCATCTTTTCAAATAATAAAGAAATTACCATTATTACCAAACAATAAAAACTTACTGGTTAGGTAAGGTTTGCAAGGGAGCTCAGCATCCCTAAAACGGCAAATGTTGTTGTTCAACCCACAGTGAATTAAGAGCTGTTGAGTAAAAGTATGTGAGATAAGTGAGATCTGACTAAAAAGCTAGCAGATTCCTTTTTGTTATAATACTTCTCTCATTCCTGATAAGAAGTATGCGTGATTATTCTTATTATAACTGATTATTCATAATATTCACAATTCCCTTTGCACCTAGGCAAACAGACATTCTTCAGACTGTCTCTGTTTTTATAACTGAAAGGCCTGTAGTGTTTTGAGAAGTACTTATACACATTTTTCTGTACGTTTCAGTGTCTAAATGCCTTTAAAGCACTAGGTGTTGTGCCCCATGGGAAGGGCTAATTCCATAACCTGTCAAATAGTCAGCAAGTCCAGTTAAATTAAGCTTGTGCATCAGAATGCCTATACAATCCCTTGCTTTTGATATTTCATTGTTAGAATGAGCCTTTACAAATGTCAGGCAAAAGCTTGGAATGCACAACTGGAAGGAGAGAAAGAGAGGAATGAAAAGCATAGAGTCAATAGTGATGTAGATAGAATTTATCAAATGCATGGAACTGGTCAGTTAATGGCTGCCTACTTTATACCCAGGTAAAATATCACTCTCTTTGGTCAGAACTAGATTCCCTGCTATTCTTTTAAAGAAACTGCATTTTAAGGAATTTAAGGGTCAGATTAGACTGAGTCATTCCCATACGCTTGTGAAAGGGGCCATTATGCTCAGGAAAAGATCTGCCTTTTGTAGTGAGTGCACTCAGGCATTTAGGTTTTTAAGGTGTGACTCGGATTTTTCACTCTAGTTTTTACACATGCCTTGGGGCTGGATAGTAGAGAGAATAATTTGAAAATTCCTGTGATGAACAACTCCCAAGTGAGGTAGGGACTACTGAGTGGAGCATCTGCGTATATAGTCCCAGGCAAGAATTTAAAGCAACCCTTTCATTTGACTGAGTATTGTGCTCTTCTAGGTAGGGTGAGTTTGGCCCCAAGAGTACTGTTCTGTCTGAGTTATCATTGCTTAGCTGAGGAATTTAATGAGTATTTGGAGTGTTTTTCTCACAAAATTAAGTGATGCCATGGAGTGCTCTGTCCCATCAGAAGGCAGATTGATGAACAAGTTTTATTAGCCTTGGGACTCAAAGTGTTTGTATGTAGTTGGTAGTCACCATAGCAGCAGTGTGAAGATCACAAGGATTGTAGACAAGTATCTTCTCCTGACCCTTATTATTTTTGCATTGAACAAACATGATTATTAATAGTGAGACAAGTTTCTCAACAGTTAATTTCAGAAGTTCCTGGAACTTCACATGGTCCTGACACACTCTTCCTTGCAAAATCTCATTATTCAATACCCCTTTAAGAAAACGCAAAGTCACCTGTGAGATTTGAGAACTCGCTATGAAACTGTATCTTTGTAAGAAGACCACATATTTCTCAAGATGCAGATAAGATTGTGGTTTTCTAGTTATACATCTACATGTAATATGGTGCCCAGTGCTAAACGTTTGCTTTGGTTTAAAGGAAAATTGCTTAGTCTGCCTGGATTTATTCCTAGTAGACTGATTTAGTTTGGGCTTAAGTGGATAATGTAAAGTGTGTCCTCACTTTCTTCTGTACTTTTGTCAGCTATGTAATCAGTACCTTAGAGCTGATGGTAGCTGAAGATTATATGATTGTCTACTTGAATGGAGCAACACCAAGAAGGAGGATGCCTGGACTGGGTTGGATGAAAAAATGTTACCAGATGATCGATCGACGGTGAGTATTATTTTCCTTTCTGATCCACAGCCATTATTTTAAATACTGTCCATTTCTGTTACTCCTCTGTATGACAGTGTTCACCATATATAATCACAGAATCACAGAATCACAGAATGGTAGGTGTTGGAAGGGACCTCTGGAGATCATCTTGTCCAACACCCCTGCTTGAGCAGGCACACCTAGAGTGGGGCAGGGGGGCACAGGAATGTGTCCAGGTGGGTTTTGAGTGTCTCCAGAGAAGGAGACTTCACAACCCCTCTGGGCAGCCAGTTTCACTGCTCTGGCACCCTCACAGGAAAGAAGTTTTTTCTCATACTGAGGTGGAACTTCCTGTGTTCCAACTTGTGCCCATTGCCCAATGACAGGACAAGGGGCATCCCTGAAAAGAGTCTGGCCCCATCCTCTTGACACCCACCCTTCAGATATTTATAAACATTGATGAGATCCCCCCTCAGTCTTCTTTTCTCCAGGCTGAACAAACCCAGGTGCCTCAGCCTTTCCTCATAAGGGAGATGCTCACAGTCCCCTGAACATCTTGGTAGCTCTCCACTGGACTTGCTCAAGCAGTTCCGCATCCTTCTTGAGCTGGGGGCCCCAAAACTGAACACAGCACTCCAGATGTGGTCTCACTAGGGTAGAGCAGATGGGGAGGATAACCCCTCTTGACCTACTGTCCACACTCCTTTTAATGCAGCCTAGAATATTGTTGGCCTTCTTGGCCACAAGGGCACATTGCTGACTCATGGTCAGCTTGTTGTCCACCAGCACTCCCAGGTCCTTCTCAACAGAGCCACTTCCCAGCAGTTCAGCCCCCAGCCTGTACCGGTGCATAGGGCTGTTCCTTCCCAAGTGCAGGACCTTGCACTTGCTCTTGTTGAATTTCATGAGGTTCCCCTCAGCCCAGCTCTCCAGCCTGTCCAGGTCTCACTGGATGGCAGCACAGCCTTCTGGTGTATCAGCCGCTCCTCCCAGCTTGGTATCATCAGCAAAGTTGCTGAGGTTACACTCTATCCCTTCCTCCAGGTCATTGATGAATGTGTTGAACAGGACTGGACCCAGCACAGACCCCTGGGGAACACCACTAGTGACAGGCCTCCCTCCAGACTCTGCTCCATTGATCACGACCCTCTGAGCTCTGTTGTTCAGCCTCACTGAATCCACCTCAATCCACCTCAATGTCCTCTCATCCAACCCACACTTCCTTAGCTTGCCTGTGAGGATGCTATAGGAGACAGTGTTGAATGCCTTACGGAAGTCAAGATAGACAACATCCACTGCTCTCCCTTCACCTACCCAGCCAGTCACACAGTTATAGAAGGCTGTCAGGTTGGTCAAGCATGATCTTCCCTTGGTGAATCCATGTTGACTACTTCTGATAACCTTCTTGTCCTCTACATGCCTGGAGATGACCTCCAGGATGAACTGTTCCACCATCTTCTGGGGATGGAGGTGAGGCTGACCGGCCTATAGTTTCCTGGGTCCTCCTTGCCCTTTTTGAAGACTGGAGTGACATTTGCTCTCCTCCAGTCCTCGGGCACCTCTTCTGTCCTCCATGACCTTTCAAAGATGATGGAGAGTGGCTTGGCAAGGACATTCACCAGCTCCCTCAGCACTTGCGGGTGCATCCCTTTGGGTCCCATGGATTTGCGAGGATCCAGTTTGCCTAGGTGGTCTCTAACCCAAGGGGAAGTCCTCCTCTGGAGCTGAGATGCCTGAGGGACAGCCTTAGCAGTGAAGACTGAAACAAAGAAGGCAGTCAGTAGCTCCACCTTCTCTGCATCCTGTGTCACCAGGGCCCCTACCATGTTCAGCAGCAGGCCCACAGTTTCCCCAGTCATCCTTTTACTGCTGATGTATTTAAAGAAGCCCTTCTTGTTATCCTTGACATCCCTTGCCAGATTTAGTGCCACGTGGGCCTTGGCCATCCTCATTGTATCTCTGCATATCCTGAGAACATTCTTATATTCCTCCCAAGTGGCCAGTCCCTTTTTCCACATACTGTGAACCTCCCTCTTCCATCTGAGTTTCTCTGGAATCTCTTTGGTCATCCATGTGGGTCTCCTGGCTCCTCTGCCTGACTCTTCCTCCTAGGGATGCACTGATTTTGACTCAGAGGAAGTGGTCCTTGAATATTCTCCAGCTCTCTTGGACCCCCTGCCTTCTAGAGCCCTAGCCCATGGGATTCCTCCAAGCAGGTCTTTGAAGAGGCCAAATTTGGCTCTGCTGAAGTCCGGGTTGTAATCCTACTTGTCGCCCTGCATCTACCATGCAGGATCCTGAACTCCACCATCCTGTAGTCACTGCAGCCAAGGGTACCCCCAACTCTTACATCCTCAACCAGCCCTTCCTTGTTCATTAGTATAAGGTCGATCAGCACATCTTGCCTTGTTGGCTCCTATACCTTCTGCATCAAAAAGTTATCCCCGATGCTCTGCAGGAACCTCCTGGATCGTGCATGCCTTGCTGTATTGCTTTTCCAGCAAATATCAGGGTGGTTGAAGTCCCCCATGAGAACCTGGGCCTGTGACTGGGAGGCTACTTCCAGCTGTCTGTAGAAGGCTTCCTCAACTACCTCTTCTTGATCAGGTGGCCTGTATCAAACATCCACAACAGTATCGCCCATATTTGCCTGTCCCTTAATTTTTACCCACAAGCTCTCAGCTTCTTCTCCTTCCACTCCAAGGCAGAGCTCAATGCATTCCAGTTGCTTCCTCACATAAAGAACAACTCCCCACCTCTCATTGTTGGCCTGTCTTTCCCAAAAAGCCTGTAGCCATCCATGCCCACATTCCAGTCATGTGAGCTATCCCACCATGTCTCTGTAACTGTAATCAGATCATGACCCTGTGACTGCACCCAGACCTCTAGTTCTTCCTGTTTATTCTCCATGCTGCATGCGTTGTTGTACAGGCATTTCAGAAAGGCGCATGAGCATACAGGTTTCCCTGGAGGGGTGCATGAGGATCCACTATAGCCATGCACACCCTTGAGGTGGTTGGTCTTCTGATTGTCATCTTGTGAGGGAGCTAAGGCACCTTTGCCACTCCTCTGGTTGGCCTGGCTTTTTCCCCCATTGGATGTGATGGCATTAGCATTGCCACTTCGGCCCCCACTCCCCGAGTCCCTCAGTTTAAAGCCTGCCTCACCAAGGTGGCCAGCCTGCTGCTAGATTCCTTTTCCCCTTCCAGACAGGTGGATTCTTTCTGTATGTTCTGTGGGTTTTTGTTGTTTTTTTTTTTTAAGAAAGCCTTTCTTTTTTACTTAGATTACGGAAGAATTTGAAATCATTTATAATTGTTCATCCATCATGGTTTATCAGGACTATTCTGGCTGTGACACGACCTTTTATAAGGTATGTAGTGAAAACCAGTGATTTTCTGTGTCCCTCAGAATGCAGAAGCACCCTAAATCATCAAACAAGGCTGTTAATCATTCACTCAAGAGTATTCATTTTACAGTTGATGTTGATATTTTGACAGTTAAAGCTGACTTTCCTAAAGTGAGTGGAAAATACCGTATGATTTGTATGAGAATCTAGTTGCAGTCACCAGGCATGATATCGTAAACCTGCATGTGTATGCAGAACTGGGAATTCAGTCTGTTAGAATTGTCTTTGTTCCCAGCCCAGCTAAAAGGCAGGTAGAAAAGGGGTCTGCATGATAATCATTTATTTAAAAAAAACTGGCTACAGGGCAAGATTAAGCTACAATTCTGGGTTTTTAAAGAATTTGTTGCTGGTCATGCAAGAAGACTGCCAGCACCCTCGGCAGTTTGAATGCATAGGAGGTCTGGATCCAAAAAAGGTTTAATGTCACCAAAAATAATGCTTTGGTTAGTAAAAAAGCAAAGAAACGTTACAGACTCTGAAGGCTTCACAAAGTTATTGAAGAAGATGGGTAAGTATGCAGTTGAAATCCTGAGATCAGGGAGAGCAGACTGATAGGTGTAAGAAAGAGTTGCTTCAGGCAAGAGGGTACGTCTACAGAAGCCACACAGTGAATAACATACCTCAAGACAGATCTCAGAGAGATCTGCCCCCAGGCTGCAGATGAGGACACTGGAGATGTCTGTTGCAGGGTACTCTGTCCTGGCAGGGTGACACTGGGATAGGGAAGGACGTGAGTTCTACCATCACTGCCAGACTGTGAAAGGCAGAGCGTCATGATGGAGCTGCTTCTTTCAGATGTGGTGTCTTTATAATCAATTAGAAAATTACAATTAAAAATACCAGAGTAACAGGGAAACAATACTTGGAATTATCAACAATAATGATGGGATTCATTGAGTTGCATTTGGTATCTGAGATATTTCTGTTGGCATCCTGTTTGGTCCCAGAGGACAGGTAGGCAGTAAAATTTAGAAAAATCAAATATGCCACATCTGTTTCAGTTCATTATTTGTTTATTCAGAATGACCATACTAAGCAGCAGTGACTAGAGGTTTTGCATCGCCAAACAGGAGAAAAGGTTCACTCTGAATAGTTTGGCAAAGCAAAATATCAGTACAAATTAGGCACAGTAAAGACCACATGAAACTGTCCATTTCAGACAAGGAGATTGACTCTCTGTGTAAGAAGAAAGTAAATTGCAAATGGGAGCTGAAAAAAGATGGGCAGGACACATGGCCAGTTTGACTTTGGTGGAAGATGACACAAGATATTTGAACCCTCACTGAGGACAGAAGAGGATTATAAGAAAGTTGAGTAAAAAACTCCAGGAGGCATGAAAACAGAGTCAATTCAGTAACAAGTGACGTAAGGAGACAGAAAATTGACTAGATTGAAGGCTGATAGCTGTAGCTTAGTTCACTAGCCCCGAGCTATTCACCAAACCACTGACATGCATGGTGGGAATTTTAGAGTAAGAAATTAATTGGTCCCAAGGCAAGCAGAGTTTTCAATGATATAGCTAAACACAAGCAACATAATTTTAATTTTATTTCAACTGAGATGCGGGACAAAACTGTAGGAATCAAGAATCTGAAAGTCAACAGAATGGCAAGGGACAGTCAAGTCACTGAGGGTGTGCTACAGTCAATTCTACCTGAAAAACTGGCAAGGTTATTCAGTGAAACCTGGGACTCGTCTTGACTGACAAACACTAAACAGTTGTCTGAATACACAGGATGAAAGAACTAGTGGTTGCAAAGTTAGATCCTAGATACTCTTTATCAACCAGATATTCACACTAGTGATCATCCTAGCTGTGTTAGGTAAGAAATTAGATTTCTAATAAAACAAGTGTCCGTGAAAGATATTTGGCATTTGCTGGAAACATTTAAATAATAGAAAGTTCACCACTATTGGCAGCACACCTCCCCTGAAGTCTGAAAGAAACAAGGACTTCTTATTTCGGTCATGTGTTTGGTATACGTGTACACAGATTCCCACACAAAGCAATTACTCAGAAATCACTGTGGTGGAATTAGTGGACCCGATAGAATCCCAACTGGCTTGCAGCTTGCCAAGTTACTTTAGCTGCAGTTCAGAAGATGCAGACTATGGTCAACATTTTGGATAAAATGCTAAGAATTATCTGTATGTTATCATGGCTTTGGACAATTTTGAGTGATTCATGCATCTTAAAACATGAGCATTGGCTTGCTCCAGTGTGTGTGCCTAGTGATGCTAACCTGGTACAGAGACAAATTAAAATGGATGAGCTTAAACAACTGTTCACAGTACCTTCATGTATTCATGTTTCAGTCATGTCACTTAACCTTACTACGAAGTTACGTATGGTAAGGGGAGGAGCAGTAACCTTCTGCTCAGAGCTATTTCAGAGGCTTCATGTTGTCTGGTTGTACCTCCAAATCAACAGTAAATAGGAAGAATGCGTTCTGGTTTTCATGGCCTACACTTAAGAACATTTACTGTCAATGTGCATTCATCACTGTTACTGATGTTAAAAGACTATCTAAATACAACCAAAGCTAGATGTGGAAAATTGATTTATGAGCCAAATGATAAGTATATATTTCTTTTAAGCTGATACATATCAAATAACTCAGGTTAGACACGTGAGTAGCCTTATTTTTAAGGTGTGTTTTCTGAATAATTTAGCCTTTTTCCAAGCGATCATTTCTCAAACACAATAAATTATCACATAGCACAGCTGAAATGAACAAGGGAATTTTTTCTTCATAAGAAGGCCCTGCATTATACACAATCAGATCTGTACTCATCTAAACAAATGAGGAAGATCAGTTTTATTATGTTTGATTGAGAATCAGTGTCAAATGTAAATGCTAAGGCATCACGATCTCTTGATATTAATTCATCATGACCATGTTAAATGAATGCTTCCCATCTCTTTTTACATTTAAGTATACTGTAGGGGATTTGATCCTTTTCAGAATTTTAATACATCTCCTTCAAACTGTAAATTTAATCACATTGCCTGGTATGTAGGCATTACAATTCATAATGTTGTCCTAAATACTGTGATTCGGACAAAGCAAGGAACAGCAAAAGGTCTAGGTTTGATTTCAGCCTCACTAGAACTCAGTTATGCTCATGATCAGTTGGACTCTGTAATTGAAATGTGAATAACAAAATGCTTAACTATTTAATACATTAAGTACAAACCTTCTCTTTTTTTTAATATATAATAAAATATTTTTGGGGAAAAGTCAGTTAACATGTTGGTTTTGTGTTTCAGCTCTAAGTTCAGCAGTAAGATACAGTATGTCAACACGTTGGCAGAGCTTCGTGAGATGATTCCAATGGAATACGTGCACATACCAGACAGTATTGTCAAGTAAGTGGTGTACAGTAGGAGTGTACTTGTTCTAACGGAAACTATTTCCACAACTAATAATAGTGTTTCAGAGTCCGTAAAAAAAATAGAAAGCCCCTTCCTGATATTGTTACCAATGTTTATGCATTGTTCCACAAAAATTCGATTGTCAAACTCAGAAGCTGGAAAACGCCGTGCAATGGAAACACAAAACACAATAAATACATCCTCCTAGGGGAACAAATGGTTTTAGGAAGAGGAAGGTTTTGTACTGGGCCAAATGATACTGAGGAAAAACTTCCTGGCTCAGAGTCCCTTCATCAACCCTATGACTATATAACCCGAATAGGAACAGACTGTTCACTTACTAATAGCAACCCAGAAAGAAAGTAGGAAAAAAGTTTAACCTTCCACAGGTATCACCTATACTATAGTTTTCCATAATTTTTACCACTATTTAAGTAAAAGTATTTTTAACTTTTAGTCATAGAGAGCTTTGAACTGAAACAATAATTCAAAGACAGCCTGTTCAATAGAAAACCACTGAAAGTCCATAGGTTCACCGTTCCTTATCTTGCTGATTTTCATGGCTCAACCCAGAACCACTGAAAGACAGTGTCTCAGTTCTTGCCTCTTATGTGTAAAAGTTCTTAAAATGCAATTATTTATAAAGGAAAGGTATCTATTAAAAAGATGTAGGAAGTTGATTTCAACTGCTCACCTCAACTGGCTCTTTTTTAGACCTGAAAACCACAAGCTGAAAAGGTATACCAAGACTGAAAACCTTGGAAATCAATCATGGTTTTCATGTGGGTCACTATCAAAAAGTTATGCTATTCAGGAATGCTTTTTTATTACTATTCTTTTTATCAAATGTCCTCGGCCTTGAACAGGCAAACATTCTGTTATAGAAACTATTTTGATGAGTAAATACACAAATATGATTGTCTTTTTCTTATGGTTCATCAGTGACTAGGTATGAAGAATACTTCTTTTGGAGCTGTCATAGGTCTCTTCAATCCAGGCAGGGATTTTCACACCTGCCTCATAGTAGTTGTGAAAGCAACATAATTTCCTTCATTGAGCTGGTGGTTGCTCTGATACTTGTGGTGTAATTCCAGGGAGCAAGTGGGAAGCTCAGTTCTTGCAGTGGCCCTTGTAAAAATAGTAAATGACAGTTGTGAAATCAGGGGTCGTAGGGACTTCCACTCAAATTTATTTGCTGTTATAAGTTCTTTAGAGATGGAGTGATGCTAAGAATGTGGAGCACAGAGGTCGTTGGTCACCTGATAAGGAGATGTCCAGAATGTATTAACATCCCTGAATTTTTTCATTCTCCCTCCATCCCTTCCTCTTTTGATTCCTGTAAACATTTTACTTGCTTATAGTTCCCTTTGATACAGTCCTTAACCTGGTACTTCAGTGTGTTTCTCTCTCTGCTTTCTTGCTGTGCTTTGCTGTTACTACTGCTGTCTGTAGCAGTACACACACCTGTGTTACACACTTCTTTCACCCCTGTAGACTGAAAACTGTTCAGAAAGTCCATTCACCTCTCAGACCAAAGGTGAAATGATCACAGCACCAGTACCAAAAAAACTTTAGGACTTAGAGCTTAAGAAATTTTAGGGAACTGCCTGCTTCATGTCATATGCAGCCAGATGAGAGGCCATGATTTTTGCTGAAGAAAAAAATAGAAAGCTGACAAGTGTGCCCATTGGTGGCAAGCACTTTCGAGATGTTGTGATATGAAGGTTTAGTGGGTATGCGCATTCCAGGCACTGTGGCTGGTTATTCCCATGCCACAGGGAGAAGAGCAGTGTTCAGCTGATATCTTCCTTTATGCAGCAAACTGAGAAAGACTCCTGTAATAAAATAAAATAAAATTCAGTTTTTGGTTTCATAATTGCTCCACTGGCAAGAACAGAAGCGCCACCTATGGTCATGAGGAATCCCACCTGTAGAAAGTACATAGGGTTATGCCAGGATCTGGGATGTGTGGTTGTTTGGTAGTTTTTACTGAAGGGGGATCCAATGTGCCTGTTTGTATCATATGAACTTGTACATCTTTTCTTTTCCTTCACCCCCTCTTACCTTGTAAGGTATGATGAAGAGAAGTGTATTAAGAGAAGAATGAGGTAAAACTTGCTTTCTAGCCCATGCTGCTGCTCATAATGGAGTGAATCTGTGTGACAGCCTTTCCCCTGCAGGCGACCTCAACAGCTGAATGAGAGAGGACTTGCGAGGATGTGGAATCTTACTTTCCCTTCAAGCTGTTGAGATCAGCCTCCCGTTCAGATAAAACTTACTCAACTGTAAACGCCCTTGACTTGGCCCAGGCTGCGGCTACTTTAATACTATCTGATAGAGCAACTGAATGCTTTCGGCTCTGTCCACTGGGCATGCCTTAGATCCCTGCTGCTTTTATGTTTCTGCCTCCAAATGAACTATATAAGGAGTTACAAATTAAAGGTGGATTAAGCACAGGGATAAATGTTATCATACTGAACTGATGAGCTTTAGGGATAGTGCATAATACTGGGTGCTTATTTTAGAAGCATGTACTATATTTGTTCTTTGCTCTGCTATTGCTCTGCTTCTCTCTTATGCTCTGCTTGCTTCTTTGTTTCTTTATATCGGTAACTTTTACTCACGCAGACTGGATGAAGAGCTGAGGGAAACTTCAGAAACAGCTAAGTAAGATAGCTTTCAGTGGGGTGCTGGCATTATATTTACTTGTTTCATAGGAATAGATTGAATGCATTAGTACATTATGTGTTTGGTACAGCAATCAGCTCGTGTAAGTTGCCACATTTGTGAATTGACTTCCCCTCTCACTATAAGCCGCCTGCTTTTGTGCCATTGGGTCTCAGTAAGGAATGGTCATATCCTTACACTATAAAAAACATTTTTGCAATTTTTTGATGATTTTTTCTACAGTCATGGGGAGGACTGAAATAACTTCTTTTACTCCATTAAAATGGCTCATCACATATTTTCTACCCTTCACCCATTAGGTCAGATGATTCATAAAGTTTTTAGGAGGTGGTTCTTTTTAAGAATTATTTTTTTACAGTTTGCTAAGTTAGGGATAGCTATCATATTTTATTCTCAGTTAAGGTAGGTAGGTAACTTATCCTGTCTTTCCAGTGTTGGTTAGATATGCCAGTGGATTAATACTTGATAATATTGTATTGTTTATGGTCGTTTAATAAATCAGTGTCAGCTGATGATCAGATCCTTTAAAACTGTAATCTGTGCTTTGACTTTAACATACTGAGGCAGTGTGGTGTAAAGTACCATGGAAATCCTTCACTGGAAGGACACAATCCTTGACTCACTGTACAGAGCTTAGAAAATATCCAGTGCACTTTTTTCACATGTGTATTGCACACAAGATTCCAGAGAAGGGAGAACTGTGTCTCTTGGTTCTAGTATGACATTTTTCCTGCAGTTCTTGTAAACAAAGATTTTGAGGTTTTGAAGTGTCTTTTCAGTCTCCTTCCTTTAATTTGTGTGCTTCAGAATTTTCATCTTACCACTTCTTTGTTGTATTTTTTCTAAATTTTCTTCTTTTGTGGTACACATTTTCCTCCATTTCTCCTGAGGTTAGCTTTTAAAACAACCACAGAGAAATACCCAAAACACCGAACACCGGCCACTGGTTTTTGATTCTAGCAGTTAGACTGCCTCAGACATAAGTAGTTATCTGATACCACCTGAATATTTTGTTAAACAAAAGAGGCCCTCCCAACCTTGAAATGCAACCTCTATCCATTCAATTCAAACATTTTCAAATGCATTGTAGTATATGACAATGAAAACTCTGTGGAAGAAAACTGCTTTCTTGTTGCTCATTTCATTTAAAAGAGTGCAGGCTGCAGCATACCAGGTGAAAGGGGAACTAAATATTCATATGAGGCATCACTGATTATTGTTATTGTTGGATATATGAAGTCACTGTAGTACACTTCCCCAACTTAAACAAATAGCTTAAAAATCTATTACTCAAACTAATTTGTGTTGCAGGCACTAAGCTCACTACATTCCTATCAATAACATTTGTGTGTAACTCGCTACGATTAGTTATTACATCTCCCAAATTTGATGTCATATTTAAAAAGAGAAAGAAATAAACACAGAAGAAATGTTTACTACTACCTCTTTTTCCTTGTACCCAGAACTAGCTGCCTCTCGAATGATCCAGAAATTACTTCAGTGGAGCAGGAGTAAGGATTTATGCCTAATACTGTCATTACATTTTAATGTTACTTTACAACCATGCTCTAGGAACTGAGCCTGGGTAGACTCCATGAGGCTTTTTAGAGACTCAACATATGCAAGCAGAAAAATCACTGAAGTTAGGATTTATTATACTTGCATTGCAGATGTGTTTAAAGTGTTCTCGACCATTTCCAAGCAGAGGCAGACAGAATTCTTAGTCTGAGGATATTCAGGTTAAGTTATGTGAAAAATGGATAGAAAAAGTGCAACATGATCAGAGTGAATATGGTCCCATGCATTATCCTCAGTTAAAAGTGTAGTGGTAAACTGGCCATTCTCATTTAGAGATTAAAAACTCTTATATTTTACTTTGATTTCTGGGTCATGCTCTTGATGGCTTCCTTCTCCTTGCTTTTTGTGCTTCTCAGCTTCTTTCATAGTTATTTCCCTGGTTAAATATCCAGTATCTTTGTGTCTCTTCCTTTCAGGATTGGTTCCCTTGGAAATGGGAATGCATCAGTCCTCTGGCATGCTATTCCTCTGTCTTATACCATAACTAAAGCATGCAAATGGAAAACAGTGCTGCTCTTACTGTGCATCAGTGAGGGCTTTTGTAGCTGCAGTGTGTCACACAAGCACTAACAGTTCCTTGCTAGAATAGCATGTCAGGGGGACTAGCCATTGTGGCAGTGTGTGTATTCCTGGCCAGGGCGTACAGGGGAGGAATGACAGGGACTTTGCAGTCCCTACCCATCTGACTGGAATGTAGAAATACGCTGCCGCCTCACACTGAAATATTGTTCAGGAAATGGTGTATAGTAAACCTGACTCCTCGGTAAAAGATTCCATCAATGACATGAGTATTAATAAGTGCTGACGCGGAAGTCACGGACACAGCACACGATCAATATGATCAAGCAGTTGTCGGTTTATTGCAGACACATCACGGTTAATATAGCTCTTTAACCACCTTATCATGCGCAAGCCTATTGTTAATTGGTCAGCTATGTTTGGCCACGTGCTGTTAGTTATATTCGGATTTGCTTATACTCTTAATCCACACACACAGCCTGATCTGCCCATATCCTGCCTTTAGTTCCGCTAGTCGGTGGTTACTTCCCCTTTTTCCTACTTGCTTCATGCCTTTAAAACCACAGTTGAACTTTGCGACATCCTTGAGGCCTTCTTGTTCACAGGCAGATTAAGTCCACACAGTCTGAGTCTGGATTGTTCACTACGTGTCCTTGGCTTTCCAGATATCCCACAAATAAGCAGGCAAATAATTAGAAGTACATGTAGCAAACAGATGCATAAATAAAATAGACCTTTTCACTTTTTTAAAATAAAATTGTACTCTACTGAAATACCACAGTATCATACCTGATACATAGCTTAGAATCATAAACTAAATTCCTGATTTCAAGAGCAATTGACATAATCTCTGAGCAGCTGGTTTGTTTTTTTTCTCAAACACTGTTTACTCTGTAATGAGTGAATATGAGAACTGGTTTTTTTAAAGTATGAGAACAGAAAATAAATAACATGTTAAAGACTATTTATGATTTTGGTCTTTTTGTGTCTTGAACAATTTTCCTTTTTTTTTTAAAAGAGAAGCTCGGCAGCAAAAAGCAATATGAGAAGAGAATTTGTATTTAGCTTAAATAAATATGCTTGAGGCCAAATTAATGCTAATTCCTGCTATTTATTTTCTCTGCATAAATATAAATCTGTCTTCAGAAGTGGCAGTAAATTTCCTGTGGTCATATCACTCATTTCTGGTGTCATTTCTTCAGGAAATAGGATTTCCTGTGTAAATGCCTCCACAATGATAACAGCAATTTTACACAGGCTTTTCTTCTGTATGCTTCCTGCTGAAATGCCTCTGGAGTCTGCCCAACTCTTAGTTTGCTTCTGTTGTCTTTTTTGTATCTGTTCCAAAGGCTTTTGTCTATTGTCATGCTCCCTTGTGTTCTATTTTGTTCAATTTCATGCACTTCATCATGACTTTTAAAAAAATACTCATTATGAAATAATTCACAGTGAAAGAACCCTGTGCATTCTGTAACAGTTCATAAATATTGAGGGTGCTTTAAATAGCTATGTATTCTGTGAGGAAATTTGTAGTTTGATGCAATGTTTATTATGGCAACTTCTTATTCGAAAGAATGCATCTAAATTTGATGACAAGTGATTTGAACTAAATGGCAAAACCCTACTCTTAGAAACATTTTTAGGGGCACCCATACCTTGCCACATTCCACCAGTGGATCTTTCCACATCTGGTGTCTACTTCAGAGTGAAATTGCCGGGAGTGTAGTTATTAATTTCAGTAAAACAGTAACAGTTCTTATTAAGGTATGTATTTTCTGTATATAGGAGATAGGATGTGGGTAAATTATTTTATACCAATGGATTTAAGTAAATGAGAGGTGAGGATGCTCAACACTTTGTGAGAGCTCAGGATTGGGTAAATGACTACCCATGTGTTTCATAGCACTGATTTCTTTTTTTGTTGTTGTTCTTTTGTGTTTGTTTTTTTGTCTTTAATATACAGCATTGACATGACCCTGAAATAAAAAGCATCGTTGCCAGGCATTTGAAAAAGAGGGTTCACTTGGATTTTCATCACCCAGACCCCCATGACCATGGTGTACAACAGGCAATTTGGGTTAATTTTGTTTGATTTATGATTTTTCCATGTCATTCAGCAATTCAAGAAGACCAAAAGGGCCGGTCCCATTGCCATGGAAACACCAGCTTTTGGGCCTCATTATTTGTGGTGTTTTCAGAAATAAGAGTTTTCATTAGGAAAGCTGTATGATCTAGCATTCGTTTCTATGTGTGTGTGCAATTTCTGTTTAAAAGGATACCAGTTTATCAACAGTGTACCTCATGAACAAGTCAATGAGGGTGTGGATTTTTGTTTCATTTTTGTCTTCAGCATATTAATGTTTATGCATAGCTGAACAGAATAGTTATTGTTACAAGAAATGTTAGCTTGGGTGTGTCACAGAGCAGCAGCAACTTTATTGTTTAAAAATAATTCTAGAAATGATGCAGGATTTTCTTGACTTTGCTTCTTACTGTGTGAAAAGTCTTTCCATGTTCATTTAACCCTAATGACTTTTTAATTCAGTCACAGAAAAGACTGATATACTAAAAAAATAGTAATTAGTCATCAGACAAACTTCCCATATGATGGATGAGTAACTGAAATTAATTCTATGTTAATTTAGTTTTGTATCTTTATTTTAAGGACAGTTTTTATAAAAGCAGCTAATCCTGTAAATGGTTGTCATATATTTTAAAAGCCTGGAGCATTAATTTGTTGTTGTTGTTTTCTAAATCTGTTTTTCCAGAACTTTTTCTTTGAAGTTATGAGTCTTCAAATGACACCCTAACTCCAATTGTAAAGGCTATTAATGCTATGAATAGGAAAAAAATACTTAGTATTCCCTACTAACAACTGAAGGTTGAATGTATAAATCTACAGTTGGGAGTCACACTCATTTGTTAGGAATAGATGTCAAAGTATTATTCAAAGAGTATCTATTATAAAAAAAATATAAGAATTACAATGCAAGTTATTGTCTGTGTCATAGAACACAGCAGTAAAAACATGAAAAGGAAAAAACCCTGAAGCATTTCTTGTTTGCTTTTGTCCTATGTACTAGCAAAAAGACACTACAGTAAGACCTCATGTTCACTGGAAAATAATTGCAGTCTCTCAGACCATTCTTTTGCAAAAGAGTGCAAATTAATTGTTGAGTAAATTCTGCTTGTTTGCTTTAAAATGACAAGAGTCAAGAATATGACTAATGCTTTCTCTTCGCCTAATGAACTCACACACATGCTCTTTCCAAACCTGCTGACTCAACTGCCTTTTGGGACGTCCTAACAGAAGTCAGTGTTACACACTCTCTGAAAGATTATTCTTATCTTCACAAGATTCTTGTATGTCCTAGAATTACATCCGTGGATTCTCTGCTTTGTCTGTAAATGAGTCCTTAGACATTTCAATTCAAGATAATTTGCACCTTTTTTTTATGTGTGCACTAACTCCCGTCCTGCTTCCAGTCCAGAATTATTAATGAAAGAGAAGACAAGCATACGTTTTCTCGGGGAGTAAAGTTTAAGCAAAAGACAGGACAGCATCAGCCTTGATTTTTCAATAGAATCTAAACTGAGAGTGAAAATTGTATTTCATCCTTCATTTAAAAGATTGATATTTTTATCCTGTGGTTTGCACATTTCCATCTCTGTCAATCTGTATCTTGTATTTTTGCAAGGTAGTCTGCAGGCAAGGAAGCAAGCATCCATCATTGTGTGCAGTTGTTCACCTACTGTAATGAAGGCTGGCAAAATTATCAGAAAGGCAAGAACTTGCCAAACGCGTTCTTATCTGCCAGCATCAAGCCTGAAATGTCTGCACATCCGCAGTCCTTGCTCTGTACTGACAGGTGTGGTGCATTGTATCTCTGTCATACTAGCTAGCCTGCTGTATTGCATCTTTCTGTAAGTTCCTGGTAATTTTCACAGAGGAAGGGCATAATCCTGCTGACCGTTGTTGCAGCTCTGTAACCTTGCCCTCAGTTAGGATCTGGTAGTCTCCACCTTTTCTCAGATAGTTGAATCTTGGCTGTGTCTGCCTTATAAAAGTGCTGTCACTTAGTATATTGGGGATAATGTTTTATGTACATATTAATATTTGTATTAACTTCCAGATGCTAATCAAGCTTCACCTTAATCAAGATTCACCTAAAAAGCATTTAGTAGCATGAAGTCACATCTTCTGTAGACCTGTAGTTTAAGCCACCTAGAATGAGCCGGATGACTTGTGTTATGCTAAAGGAGAGAGAAGTGTTCACTAAAAAGAGAAGTTCACAACAAAGCAGAGGTTCAGCACAAATCTTTAAGCACTGTTTGAGACCTAAGCAAGGTATAAGAGATTTGTGGTCTTAGCGGTGGATGTCAGCTCAGAGGTGAGTTTAATTCTAAAGGCTTTGTGTGAAAATGCTAAACAGCAAAGCTATACATGAATGAATATTATTAATGTGGGTGGACTAATAGCAGCAGGCTGAGAGGGAAGGAACTTGTTTAAGACAAATGTCACATTAAAACAAAATGGGGCATCAATGTGATGGTGCAAAAGTGATTGCAAGGTCAAGGTGTGGTTATCTTTGCTTATTAATATATTTTGAAATGTTTTTTAATGTTATGATATGGCACTTCTATATTATACTAACAATAATGTATCAATATTAATAAATCAGTAGTTTGTTGAAAGAGGAATATAGTACGTATAATTGCACAGATATAATCTTTTATATACAGATTTTTTCTACTGTGTATTAGAGTGCTCAGATCAAATATAAATTAATAGTTGCAATTTTTTTTGTTGTTAAAAGACCTATGCTGACTTAAGTTATAGATTAAGCAATACAAGGATATCTAATATCATTGTATGCATATATATACATATGAATCAGAAATAAAGAACTGCAACCAACCACTGGAAGTATTTCCTTTCAGCTTCAAGTTTTTTTCTTTATTTCCCTGGGTGCATCGAAACACTTGACCATTTCAAATCACAGTTCTTTGCATACTTACAAATATTTTTTTCCTTCCATTACCTACCTGTCCTTCCAAGAATCGAAACTGAGTCAGCTCCATGTCTCATGATGTTACATTCCACCTCCATGTATTCAAATCCTTGCTTTGCTGATACTAGCAATATTGTTCCTGAAAGAAAGCAGGAGGAGCTCTTCAAATTTCTCTCTAATTCATGTCTATGCTGTTATCTAAAAATCAAATGCATAGTCTCGCTCCATCTCATATGGTAGGCAGAAAACAGAAGCTACGGGGCAGAAACAGATTGATTGTGAAACCACCCTGAGCAGTTTAACAACCTTATTGACTGCCATGGAGGAAGGAGTCAGAGCTCATGAGAGTTCAGTCCTCTCACCTATGTGGTACCATGTGCCAACTCCTGTCCTAGTCTGCATCTATGTTAAATGGGTCAATTTATACTGCCACTACTTTAAGTAAACCTGGCTGACTTTTGGACAGCTACCGTGGAGCATTGGCCGGTGAGGCACTAAATATGAGCTAGAAGGGAATAACCTGTGGCTTTTTAATTGCCACTCATCTGCAAGCAGCGCTATGAATTCTCCTAGACCTTTTCAGTGCAAAGTCAAAGAAGTTGGATTAAACGAACCTTTCATGCTTGATGAACATAGTCTCCTTGACTTTTGATAGGTTTGAAGATTTATCAGACCTTAAGAGTTGATAATTTAGGGCTTAAATAGAGCATCAGAAGCAGACTTAATTATGGCCATATCATAAAAAAGAAGTGCTGCTCAATTTCAGGCATCTTAAATTGTGTTTTGGTTTTGATTATCTTCCTCTAGGTCCTTCCAATGTAATTTAATTCCAGTTTAAATGTTTTGTTGGCAGTTGGTTTCTGGTGTGCAGTAATATGGGATCATTTATACCCTAAATTTCAGGGGTTGGAATGGCTACGCTTACATCCAGCTATAATGCTGTAGCTGGGAGAGCTGTGGGTCATCCTCATACCATCAGTCATTGTAATGAGAGCTCAGATGTTTTCTCTTCCTTCCCTTCTGTGTGCCTCACCACCTTGCAATGTATGTCTTCCAGTAATTTGACTAATGTTTTCAGAGTGCTAATTAATGGCTTTTGTAGCTGGGAATACTGGTGCAATGGACACAGCTATTGGTAGACGGAGAGTCTGAAAATGCAGGTAAGTAGTAGCACTGAAGCCTTATTTTCAAAAAAGGAAATCTGGAATATTGACTGTTGACATCTTCCTGTTCTCTGATAGTCTCTAAGTAGTCCATGTTGTGAACATTTGGGGACATCTTAACATTTTTCTCAAGAAAAAAAGGTGTAAAAAGGAGTAAAAAAGGTGTGAAAGTACTTCAACTATATGTTCCGCTCATTTGCTGTTTGTTCAGGAGTGGGAAAAAAAGATTTATTTTTATTTTCTCATATATTTTCAGTGGAGCGTTGTCATGAAATAAGTTTTCAGCACAGTTCAGTGGCGTAAAATAAAATATATGAGCTGAAAGAGAAATCCATTGCCATGTAGTAAGTTAACATTGTCACTCATTTCCCAACTGTGTTAATTTTCTGCCTCCCTACTTGTCTAAGACTTATATTCCTGTTAGCTCAGTCTTTAGAGCTGGAGCAGAAATTGATGACCTAGATTATTTACTGTATGGCAGAACTAGTTTACCAAGCTGAATACAAGGTATTATGAAAGGACACTGTATTTATTTACAAAATCTTGAGGTAAGTTGATCCCACCTGCTCACACACCTCCCCTCCTAGGCTTCATTTGCTCACATTGTCACACCCACATGCTCAAAAGCACAAGGACTTGTGTTCCCAGGGTGGCCCGACCATAAGCAGTTGTTGACAGTACAAAGGACAGGAGCTGCTGGTTACCCAGTCCTCATCATGTTTCTCATCTTTTTTACTGCAGACAGCAAGCTAGTTTTGGGTGTGGGGGCTTTGAGTCCTTTGCGCAATTTGGGAGTTAGTAGCTATTATTGGGTGGTCTTTTGCTTTAGAGTCATGCTTCCTTAAGTCTGACAAATCTGAGGCCACTTTCTTTCCTTTATTTGAGGCATATGTTTGTTCTCTTGGCAAGTTACAGGTGCATCACCCTGTATGTGATACACTGTAATCTTTTTGCCATCCTGCTGGTGTTAGGTGGGAGGGTCTTTCACTGAAAACCTCTGGTGTTCCCAGAGTCCAGGTATTACAGATTTCTCAATTTTACTGCTGGGATCAATGTCCTGGGAGGTGTGTCCTGGAAACAGTGCTCTTTGTTATCAGTCCCTGCTGTTCTGTTCTTTTAACCCTTCTGCTGCGTTCCACACTGCGTTCTCACACGTGCATATTTCCTTCCATACGGCATTTGTACTGATCTCATTTGTTCTGTTACAAATTTCTACAGCTTTGCAGGACAAAGAACTACAGTTACTCTGTAGCTGGTAAGTCAAGAAAATGGTGTTGACAGACCTGTTGGGACTCATCCCTGTGCATTAGTATAAGTATAGAAAAAATAAAACTAGTTTTCTTAATGAAATAAAGTATTAAAGATTCTTCATTTATGGGTACAAATACAGAGTTGGGAAATAGTTCCATATTATTATGAGACCAACAGTAGTTTGGAAGTTATTGGATTAAATGAAAATATCATCTTTTAAATTAATTTGGAGAGTTAGAACGGGTTGGTTTGGAAAAGACCTTTAAACGTCATCTAGTCCAGCCCCCTCTCTAGTCCTCTTGAGTGATCAGACATTTAAGATGTGAAATATAAATGCTTCTAAAGAAAGCAAATAAAAGAATTCCTTACCATTTTTTCTGAAATAAGTAAGTGTGTGGCAGATGGGTTTTTTAGATCCACCTGATTTCGGCGTGTCTCTTCTGACCTCTGAAGCCTTTGGAGAGGACAAATTACATCCTCTAAGAGTTAAACTTATTAGTGACGGTGCCAGCAGTGTATTTTGTTAAAAACAGAAAATCTACAAACACCTGTTTTCAGGTTTGTGGTACAATCTCTTGTAATTGTTGAGTGTTAGGAGTGCCCCTCAGTTTCCTACTAGTGGGAATTAAATACAGGTCTTGGATTGTGTTAGCTGTGTAGGCATATATAGTTATTTCTAGAGGCAGAAGGGGTGTCCTGTATTACCTGGTGCAGGTGAAGCCAACCTAGCAAGCAAGCGTCAGGAAATTAGCTGTTCTACTCTTAATTCACTGTCCTTTTCCTCCAGTCATGCAAACCCGCTAGTACCCAGTTCACACTGCAAAATGCAGCTACCCTGCAGGCAGATGGTGACAATTAACTAAATGTTTACAAAGCTTTAAAACAAGGGCCTAAACTGATGAGGGAGCTCATAAATCCCTCAAATGTATGGGGAACTTACCGAGGGCTTTGGACCACTGTATTGTTACTGTAAGCATTTAATTATTTCTAATCCTTTCTTTGATGCAGGCTTGCCCTTTAGTGCAGCTTCCCCGCCCCGGCCCCACCTGCCGTGGATTTACTTTCTGTGCATCAGTACTTGAAGTAGGCAGAGGTAAACGTTTATGACTTCTATGTTTTGTTGGAGCTTGTTCTAGTTTCTAAACAACAGGTGCTGGTCTGCCATCCAGCTGGTTGATCTTTCTTGATTCCTGTTATGTTTGTTTTTCATTTTCATTTCTTTCCATGTGCCAGATACCACCATCTTTTCATTTTAACCAGTAGCTTTGTGCAAGAAAAAAAAAAAAAAACCACACCACCACCCAAACAAAAAAGCCCTACCAAAAAACTCCTTTATTGAAGAAAGCATTTAATTTTCCAGGCCTGCAATTAGAAAAAAATCACAAAATTGCCGTCATGGCTTATAGCATAATTTACCTTTCATTTTTAAATTACTTCTTGGTAGAAGGCAATATCTAGTGAAAACAAATTATTACCTCTTTTACTTGTAGATGCAGTTCTGTATGATTAGCTGCCTATGCTCAGGGGAAGGTCAAGGAGTGGCACTGTGAAGCTCACGTGTTGGCTGTTCCTGTTTGCACTGTTTTGTTTTACAGTTCTGCAGTCTTTGCCATGACAAACGCTCAGCTACTTCCAAATATAAATGCTCACCTAAATAAATTATTTCAAAAAGCTACTGAAGTTTCTTTAAAAATCATGTGCTTGGTTCTCACAGTTATTTTTCCTAGAAAGATCCACCCATTTAAGAAGAAGTGATCACTTGCTGCTGGCACAGAGTGACTTCTCTCAGCAGTCCCTCTAGTGACTCTCTGCGTTTGACTATTCAGCGGGAGCAATGGAGTCGGCTGGGCTGAGATCTGCCGTCTTTGAGAACCTGAAACAAAATGGAGCCTGAGCCTGCCATTTCTTTTTTCTTCCTCTTTCCTTTCCTCAACTTCAGGTTACCCTATTAAATGCAGCTTTGTGGAAGTAAGGCAGAACACCTCTCAAGGTTTATAGTACATCATCGTACCTTTACATGCGCAGACTGATACAGGCTTTTTGCTGTACCATTGCTGGCTGTTCCTGTAGCAATAACTATTTTTAAGAAAAAAACACAGATGACTGATTCTACAAGTACACTTGCAATCTCCTAAATTTTTTTTCATAATGGAAAATCTAGTGTTTTGGTCTTTTAGGGAAGACAGGAATAACAAGGCAAAACTAAGCTTTTTGGTTTGTTTTGTTTTTTTAAAGAATGGAATACTGTTGTCGGATTTAATATCCTTTTGAAGAAAGAAGTTCAAACAGTCATTTCATAAATATTACTAGAAAAAAAATTTATGATAAAGCATGCATACATTAGCATTGTTAGCAAGGTGTTTGTTGGCTTCAGTGGTCTAAGATTTTGGTTTTAAATCCAGAATTATGTTAGGCATGAGAATGCACTGTACAATGTTATCACTATAGTTTGTATCGTATTTGGATTATTAGAAGGAGTGACATTTGAAGCCAATATTTCTGTACCATAAACAAGTAATTTGAATCCAAAGCAACACTATTTCTGAATTATTTTTAAATGCCTTGAAGCCATAGCCCAATAGACTCACATCCCTGCCCTAACATTAGCTAGTAACCTATGAACAGTCTTGGAAGTAAATGACAACTGCAGAGAATGAGGTTCCTTTTGTGTTTGAGATGACCAACTTCGACCTCAGCAGTGGGCTGCTGCAGAAGAAAAGTGCACTGTCTCTCTCATACAGTATCTAGTCTGTCAGAAAATCTGTCAAACTCCAGGACTGTCAAGCCACACCGTTCAAATGAATTAAATTCAGGTGAAGAAATAAAAGGCATAAGCTTACTTCCCAGTATTATCTGTTCAGCCAAATCACAACTTATAACAAAAATAGAAGCAGTTAAAAGAAAATTCACGTCAGAAATGTCAGAACCTTATCTTCTTGCCTCTATTATGTACTTCAATAGGCAGCAAGCAAAGCAATAGCAGGAAAATACACAGAATACTTCCCACACCACTCCCTGAGGCCTGATATGTAAAGCAGACTCCCTCAATGAGACAGTGACTCAGAAAATGAAGTGCTGGCTTTATACAACAGACCTGTGTTAAGCCAAGAAGACTAAAATTTCATCTCTGTCCTTATCCCTTTGAAGTATGAGTAACATTGCATTAAGCAGTCAACCTAAAGAGTACAAAAAATATTAATGTGAGATTTGGTCTTTATAAAAGAAAAAAAAGGAAGAGGAACACAGTTAAAATGATCAGTCTGGGAAAGGAAAAATAGGGGAAGGAAAGACAGGTCGGGGAAATGACCGGGGGAAGGTAGTGTTACGGACATCTTTCTGCTTGAGGCTCCAGCCTTCTTCCAAATTCTGATTCTCCTTGGGGGAGAGCTTCTGAAACACAGCAGACCCTGTTTGCCTGGAGCCCTGACTCAAAGGAAGCACAAGTCAGCTGTGTTCCAAATGTTCTTTTTTCCTCATTTAAAGAAATTCTGGAATCCCTGGAGGGAAGTACCCTAATCTGGCTTTTACTCAGTGTAGAATAAAACCCTCTCAGCCCTTGTGTAGACAGCACAGAAGAGGAAGCTGGAAAAAATGGGAAACATTGCATGAATTCAGAAAAAAAAAATTACATATTTCCCAGTGACTTGCAGAGAGTAAGCATGAGTCAGAAGGCATCATAGGTGTGAATAAGGAAGTAAATTAAATATAGAAATGAAAGAGCAAGATGCAATAGGGGGCCATATGGAAATGAGTTTCATGGAGGAAAACAGCTGCAGAAGAGAAATGACAGAATATGAGATAAACTATGCCAAAGAGAATAAGCAGAGACCAGAAAATAAATGCTAATTGCCTCAAAATAAATTTCTGTGCTATTTAACAGGTCAATAGCAATGCTCAGTGGAGAAGCTGCCATCTCCTGAAGATGTCTGAGTGGTGTACGATAGTATACATATATCCAGCAATAAAAGATCTCAAGTTATCCATTCACCCCCACTTCCTATCCCATCACCACTGGAAGAGGAAAGAAAATTAGTGAGGTGAAAGCAAGTGGATTTAACACTGTGCATATTTTGGGAGCAAGCACCAAAATTAGCGAGACCTTGCTGATCCTCTAAAACTGGTCTGATATTATTTAACTAGAAGAGTTGGGTTTGATGGTTTTTACGGAATTCCATCACTGATACGACGATACTTCCTGAACACGCACCATTCCCAGAACCCAGTCCACCAGCAAAGTCACACTATTCAAGTAGTCATTGTACTCCCAGGAGGAAAAATTCTTAGGTCCTGGCTGCTGCTCTTCGCTCTGAAAACAATTTCCTTTGGAAAGATCTCCTTTCAAATAATATAATCTTCAGTTTTCAGTGGTTGTGTATTTGTAATCTCTATTCTCAGCCTGGAATTATCTCTCTTTCACAGTTGCTGTTGGATAGAGAACTTCGTGCTTTTCTTATTCATCTGACAGATGTTGTGGGTTAACCCTGGTAGGCAGCTAAGCCTCCCCACAGCCACTCACTCACTCCCTGCAACAGGATGAGGAAAAGATTTGGAAGGGTAACAGTGAGAAACCCCTTGGGCTGAGATGAAGACAGTTTAATAGGTAAAGCAAAAGCCGCGCACGCAAGGAATGCAAAATAAGGAATTATTTCACTACTTCCCATCAGCAGCCAGGTCTTCAGCCATCTCCAGGAAAGCAGGGCTCCATCACGTGTAATGGTTACTTGGGAAGACAAACACCATAGCCATGAATACTCCCCCTTCCTCCTCATTCTTCCCAGCTTTTATTGCTGACATGATCTCATATGGTGGAATAAACCCCTGATCAGTTGGGGTCAGCTGTCCCAGCTGTGTCCCCTCCCAACTTCATGTGCATCCCCAGCCCACTTGCTGGTGGGGTGGGATGAGAAGCAGAAAAGGCCTTGACTCCGTGTAAGCACTGCTCAGCAATAGCTACAACATTAGTGTGCTATCAACATTGCTTTGGTCACAAATGCAAAACAGCATGATACAAACTACTGTGAAGAAAATGAACTCTATCCCAGCTAATACAGTACACCAGAAGGTCAAACCCAGGCTGCTATTAATAAGCATACGTTTGGCCTATCAAACCTGATTTCAGGCATCTTTAGATTAAAGTGTTCTGCCTTAAATGGAGCAGTGATCAGCTAGACTCTGGTCTAAATGCTGTTGGTGTTGGTAGACATCTCCAGTTCATGGGAGGTTTGTCAGGCAGGTTCAGTATCTGCTGCAGAGTGTTTTCTCAATTTCTGGAATTGTGAAGTAAGTAAAAATGGACGAGACTAGTGACATGAACCCACATAGACAATGTTGTCACCAATTCAGTTAACTTACTTGCCAGATCTCTTCTAACA
This sequence comes from Phalacrocorax aristotelis, assembly GCF_949628215.1. NCBI lineage: Eukaryota > Metazoa > Chordata > Aves > Suliformes > Phalacrocoracidae > Phalacrocorax > Phalacrocorax aristotelis. The sequence goes on from NC_134311.1 coordinate 41,396,480, forward strand.
AGTCCTGGAAAGAAAAAGGAACTCCGTTATTTTTCCCTGCAAAGCCAAATCAGACAGACACAAAGCAGGGTAAAATGCCCTCAGAATCACCCTCCTAAGGCTGTCTAGACACCCTTCTCATTTTCCTCTGTGTTTTCAGCTGCTGTACTTCCTGCAAAGCTGCTACTCCATTCCCTTCTCTTATGAGCAGAAACTCTGAGCACAGGGAAGAAAGCAGGATAAAATCAAGTGTAGTGCTTTTTCTGCTTTTTCTGTGAATGCTGAACAGAATCCAGAAGACACACTCTGTTTCTCGTCTCTAATTGCTTACTCTTGATTTTTGTCTCTGGTTTGTTTAGCCTGCTAAGTTATTTTTGTGTTTATTCTGACTAGGTGTTGTTACTTCTGTGTTACCATTCACTAGCACTTCCTCCACTGATAAGATTGCTAACTTTACCCTAACTTCAAACAAATAATTACTACTGATGAAAGGCTTAGTCTTTTCATGTTTCTAATTCAAACAGCACTATTTTGTTAATTGCCTTCTCTCAAAGTAGGAATGTGGTACAACGGGAATCTCAAGGAGAGAACAAAGGTTCCTCAGGACCTTTATTGACTGAAGCTCCTGGACTAGCTCACTGTGAAACAGTGTGGTGGCAACTCACCTAGGCAGGCAGATGTGATGTGGTGTATCAGACATATATATATGTGTGTATATATATACACACATATGTAAAGATGCATAAATATGTGAGCAAAGCTGGAGTTCAAAGATACTATATGGCATTCAAGCTTTAAGGAAACATCTGCAGCTCTTGCTCTGCTGTCTCCTGCCATGCGGTATGTTACGTTAGCTGTTCCAGGGATATAACAGTTGAAGGATCCACTGGTCTAAACTGCTTTCATGTACAACAATTGAATTGTTTTCTAGTGTGGAAATAGTGTCAATGACTTGAAAGGTTCATGTGACAGTGTCAAATCATGGAGGAAATGACAAGCTTTTGACATCTTAGTATGATTCAGATTTTCCTGATTGTGTTCCAGTATTTACTTTCTTGAAAAAAAAAAATGTGATCTGCATGTAATTCTGACTCCTAGCCTACTGTGAGTTATCACTGCTTGCCTTCTTTGCAAAATTAATTTTTGTTTATTCCAGAGTGATTTCTATCCATATGCACAACCCTCTCCTCAGTTGTAGTAATACCACTCTATACTAGTGGCCCAAGAGTGGGCTGGTTAAACCTTAGGTCTGCACAACTTATCAGTTGCTAACAGGATGGCTCCAAGGTGCAGCCACAGGGTAGGACAACTGCTGTGACAAATTCTTCATTGTCTTCCCACAAATCTTTTTCCTCCTGTCCAAAAAGGCAGACATCTTCCAGAATGCCTTGGTAAAGGATCCAGCATCTGTCTCTGTGTTCGGCAGGGCTTATGATTTGGGGATATATTACAGGAAGTCCAAACACCCCTGACAGCAAAGTGCAATGCAAACACAGACTTACTCTGTGGCTGCTCTCGTGAGAGCTGAGCTACCTCAGTTGAGGTCTGCCAGGAGAGCATACTCTTGACCGTCCTCATGCCCAATCGGATAAAGCTATACATTTCTTTAGAAACATTGTAAAAATGCAGATTCTGTGGGTTTAGTTCTAACTTTGTTTCAGTGGTAATTCACCGTTTGGAAATGCAACATCTCACTGCTACTTGCTGTCTCTTTTTCCCCCCACCCCTTCACCCCCCACCCACTTTGTCCTTCGGAGTGTGAACTGCAGGCAGATTTGTAAATGAAGGGGGGAAAATATCTGGAGGGGCTGCCTCCTCTAGTTTCGTTGCTCTTCCACACATCCAGCTCTGATGTCTATGAGGTGCCCAGTTAGTCCCACCACCTTCCTCTTTCCTATGGGAGGGGCAGCATGGAGGCCACACACCTTTTGCAGGTGCTCACAGCTGCCCTCGTGCTTTCCAGGGGAACTCTTATAATGGAGGGCAAAAGGAATCTACCTCATACACTGGCAACTAGTTCAACCAACCTGACTTTCCATGCCACTAATCCATGTGGCATACATGGACTGAGCGGATGTGTGATAGCCCCTCAGTTATTGGTGGGAGGAGTTGAGACTATTCCTTCAAATTTTCCTCAGGATCTTGTGCCCTTCCACATGCCCACACTGGTAAACAAGTCGCCCTATGAGTTTCTGGTTGGTAAGGTTTATGACCAAACAGAGTAGTTCTTTGTCCAGTAGGTTATAACTGCTCAGCTGAAGAAAAACAGAGATGTGCAAGTGTATAAGAGAGAAAATCTTGAGTAATGTTGTGCTGCTTTTACCTAGGACTTTGTTTCTGTAAATTGCTGAGTCTGTTTGGTCCCTAGACATTTTGACTCCATTAAAGAAATGCAAATAAGGAAGTAAACACAAGTAGCCCTGACAACATCTGAGAGAGAGGAAAGAGGAGAAGAGAGCGAACAAGTCTAATTGCTTGATAAAGAAGGGGCAAACAAGACGATATATTTAATGGATTTAGAAAAGTAACCCTCAGATTATTTAAGCATCCTTCCTGAGTTCAATGATCAATATTCAATATTAGTAACTTTGAACTTCTGTGAGTCACTTGTGTTTTTCTTTATTTTTATTAAGGTCTGTCCAAGAAGTTGAACAGAGTTTGACTGCACATTCCTTTGAACACGGAGAACTTACAGATACCTGCTCAGTGCCTCTGCTTGGGAAACAGAAGTGTTTGAATGGAGTGTAGCTGTGGTCATCAGCAGAGAGGTTCATCCTGGGGAGATTACTCTGTCAGCTGTTCCAAGCTCACTCAAGAATTAGAAACTGGGCACGTGTGGGGGATCCAAAATATAAATTAGTCATTTGGTGATCCAGGTTGCAAAGCTGGGATTTTTCGTAGTATATTAACAACAAAAATGAAAACCTGACCATGTCTATCTGCTGGGAGCTTCTTCATGTAGAGCCAGTTATGCTCTAAGTTTATAAGCAGCACTACTGGCTGTACCTGCCTTTGGTGCTCCTCAGCACACCACCATGTACCAGTCTCTCATTGCTTACACCTAGGAGCAAAGGTGAATCAAGTTACATAACTGTCTGCTTAGCACCAGATCAAATGTAGTCTGGACAAACAAACATACTGCATTTCAAGTTGCTTTCTGATTTGAATACTTATTTTGGTGTCTTTTAAAGAAGAAATTGCTTAACTGGAACAGTGCACTCAGACCCTGTTAGCTAAAAGGTGAATGACATTGTTGTTTTTATATTTTCTGTCTAGTCCCACTGCAATGCCCTAACAGTTTACTCATTATTTTTATTATTAATCCTCCATTTCAAAGACAGGGATAAGGCATTTATTATTATTGTTATTAGCAGAGTTAACATATCCAAAATGGTTTTGCTAGTATTTCTGCTACTGATAGGTAGCAGTACCCTGCTAAGTAGTAGAAGTTAGTATACGGCTACTCATCTTGACAAAAACTTTCCAGAATGAGTCAATGCAAATGTGTGCAGCTAAAAATAACCAGCTAATGTCTCCCATTTCCTAAAATGTGAACACTTACATTGGTGAGCAGAAGCTTTCTGTATGAATGCTAAGATGAAGATTTGCTTCATGTAATACACTGATTACATTTGTGACTTTGACCAAATAATGAATGAAATTTAATTTCTGAGCATTTGTGGTCATGACTTTAATTTAAATAATGCTGAAATGGTCAGTTAACACCTTTTGAAAGTTCCTCAATACTGCTGAATACAAGTGAAAATTTAAATGTATCTGCATGAATTTTGGCATATAAGTTTCAGGAAGTTATATCTGTGTTTTTATTCCTTGGTGTAAACAGAGAGTAATGCCAGTAGCACCAAAACAGAATTACACAATCCAGTTTGGTGTTTCTTTACAGTCATAGCAGATTTTTTTGGTAAGTAGCAACCAGTGTTAAAAGGGCCACACAGACTTTCTGAGGGAGGGTGCCACACGTTGGCAAAGTATTAATATCCTCGTATTATGATGTACTATAAATTTGTTTTTCAAAAATCAGCAATATTTTAAAAGGTGCAGGCAGTGGTTTGGAGGCTGTGGCAGGAGGGTGAGCCCGCTGAGTGCTGCTCATTCACATAAAGGCAACTTCAGCTGGCTTACTTGTCTCAGAACCTGCCTCCAGACATCCTAGGTATGCATATATTTAGACACATGTGAGCCAGTTTTCTCTTCAGAGACTTACTGTCTTCTGTTTGCTGTTCTGTTCATCAAATTTGGAAAGTATTTCTTCAAATTGGCAGATACAATTGCTTCTTCATTGTCCTTACACCAAATCAACGTACAATTTTATTCACAGACTAGCTAAAGCTTTTACTTTGGAATAGGAGTAACTACTACTTAATAAGAGAGTTCAGTTCTGCTGAGAGTGCCTAATATTAATTTGGCTGCATATCAGTTTCAGCCACTGCAGTCTCAAGCTGAGAATAAAAGCCTCATTCACTCAAATGATCTTATTTATTACTCTCTTAAAAGTTTCCACGAGTATGTGCTCAGGACTTTTCAACAGAACTGTTATTTTTCTCCAGGTTTACTCCTGTTCACATGAATTTAGAGAGGAGGAAAGTCTGTGTCATTGTGTTCAGGCCTATATGACTATTTTGCCCTGAATCCTCATTGCCATATTAAAGTCCTGGAAGTGACTTCAGGACCAAATCATAGTACATTGGGACACCCGTTGCGTTCAGCGAATTCCCTTCAGATGGATGCAGAAGTGAGCTGGCTGGGCTACAGTCTCAGACTTGGAAGATTCAGGATATTTACAAATGTTAAACATATTTAAAAGGAGAGATGTAGAAGCTGATCTAGTCCATGAAAACAGAGAAGAAGCAGTAATGAGAATTCCCTGCTCGATGTGATAAGCATTTCCTGAGGGTTGTCTGCTCTAATTCAGGCAGCTCACTGTGAAGTGTGTCATGGCTTCCAAGATAAGATTGCCTTGCATCCTGAGGGGATGGGGCATGGAGAACTCATATTCCACCAAAGACAGAGAAGTCATCCATAATAAAACCATATTTTTCCTCTGGGTAGCTACAGTTCATTGAGAATAGACCTGACAAAATAATGGGCAGCCTAGGGCTTAGACCTTAAAAGCAAAAGAAGGTACCCAGGAAAGTTCCTGCAGACACAGATTCAATTTTTAAGAAATCTAGGAAACAAAGTTTCAAAACTAGATACAGAAAACTCTGGCAACTCCATAATGTCAGTGAGTAACCCAGAGAACTGGGATGGTTCATGATACATCCCCATCCTTGAAGAGCACAATGCTTGCCTCTTGTTTACTGTAGTTGTTACAGGAATAGTTGCCATTCGCTATAAACAAGTGTATTTTAAATCGGTGTTGTAAAATCCTCTGTTGTAATTAATTTTAAAGCTCATTTGAAGTTTGCTGGGTGGTACCTGCATTATTCTGATTATAAGCTGACTCAACAGCATTCGATTTCACACTTAGGTTCAGTTTTATTCCTTTCTGGGCACACCTGCTGCTGCCCTGATCCTCAGCTCTGCTGGTGTCTGTGATTTTTCTGCTGTTGCCAGCATCATCAGTGCTGCTGTTCTTGCTGCCCCTCTGGTGCGCCTGGCGTTGCTGCCCTTGCTGAGGATGGAGTGGAAAGAAATGTGGCAATGGCAGCAACACCAGCAGCCGTGGCAGCAGAAGTGTCAGGAGGAGCTTCTGAGCAGGCAGGTTTGTGCCATGGCCCTGCAGCTTTCTGGACAGCTGGAGAGGGCTAGATAACCAGGTGTCATCTGATGTTTTTGTGGCTGTCTGCTGAAGTGACATCTTAGAGTCCTACTGTTGGGTGGCCATTTGTAGTGGGGATTGGGGTATTTTTCCTTTTGTGTACAGGAAAAGAGCCAGCTTGTAATCGGGACTATAAAGTAACTTATAGCCATTTGAAATTTAACACCTGGTCAAATCCAAGTATCCTGTGGTTATTCTGCAGTCGGGATGTTTAGCATCATTCAGAAATACTGACTGAAGTCCCTAAGGAGTGAAATGACCTATTATGGCTCGCCAGCACTGAGATTGAGTTTATAACTAGAGCAAATTCATTGTCCATAGAAATATATATCTGAGTAAGACAAGGTACTCCGTAAGAAATTAGATAAATGAAATGTTTAAAAGTGTACACACAATTTCTTAACATTTCCCCATTGCTATTAAGAAAATTAAATGTAGATGTTTGTTAACAAATATATAAAAAAAGCTACTGTAGCCCTTTTAAAGCCAGGGGAATTAAAGCAAATACAGCAACCCTTCTGGTACTGGTAGAACATCTGTGGAACTGGAATTTCCTGGTGACTCTTGGCCTCTATAAAACTGCAACTTAGCTACCGAACAGGTTTTGTTTCTTTTTCGAAACCTTAACTGGCATAACAATTACCCTAAACTTTTCAGGGATATTTTCTTTAATGCAAATGAAATCTTGGCTTTCTTTTCTGACCTCTACTCTCCTATGAGCCTTAAACAAACATGCTTAATGCTGTGTGGACTAAACTAGTAACCAAATGTCCAGCCAACAAAAACAATTGTATCTTGGCTCTCATTAATGAGGTTAAAAGCAGGAATTTGTTTGGGCAGGTTCTTTTCTGCATACAGGTAAATTAGTAGTGTCGTTTCGTTCTCTGCTTGCTGCAGAGGCAGTTTCTATTTAAAATTAAAACACCAATGGAAAAAAGAAAAATCAAAGAAATTAGCATGGGATTGCTTACAAGAGTGACAGATCTGGGATAAATCTTGTAAAGTGCTAAATAAAAGCATTATATTTGCATGATATGAAGCTCTTTTTGACCACTGCTCTATCAAGACTGGTTTTATACTGCAAATTTTCCTATCTACTAATGATGAAATTCCAGGTGCAAAGTCATGTGAAAATTAAGAACAAAACAAGAATTTATCTCTGATGTGGTTTAGTTAACGAACTTCCACATCATGATTGCCCTTATTTTTTTTATTTTTAATTTACTTAGTTCCATAATATTCATAGTTATCTTCTGCCATCATGTTCAGTTCTGTCTTTTTTTTTTCTTCTTTTTTTTTTTTTTTTTTTGGTCCTGTATGAGTAATTCTCTATGTCTATGGACAGAGAAAACCCTGGAGACTACAAAGTACTGCTACCCAGATGGAGCTAGTATTGATCTCATTCCCTGTAGGATAGATCTGCAGGTGTCTTTCTTTACCCAGGATTTATAAACAAGATTGGCATTACCTAATATACCTGCACAGGAGACAAGGTAAATCCTTACTCTGTTCAGTCTGTTCATGTGAGTGCAAGATTCAGTGTTGAGCCTAGAAGGTCTCTGAACAAGTCATCAGTCATCATAACAAATTACAAGTGGGTAATACATATGACACGGATTATAGGCACCAAAATTCCCAAAGGTATTGCAACTGCTGACATGACTTCCCATCATTTATTACCAGATGGAGAAAGAGAGCTGGAAATAAGCAAATGTACAACCCTGCAAAAAATGAAATTAACCTATGTATTGTTCTCTGAGGCTGTCAGTCCATTCTTGCGAAGACAAGCAGGAAGATGCAAAGCTGAAGACCGACTGAAGCAAATGGAGTTGAAGTTAGCTCTAGAGTAGCATCTAGGAGACCTGGCTGGCATGAAGTCCTCTTGTGCACCACAGCAAGCACTCTGAATTTTGGAGCCAAAAAGGCATCTCAGGTGGCCTCAACAGTCCTGATGAGGTGATGGGTGAGATGGTATCTGAGACTAATTTGTTCCAGACAGCTTGTTCCTGTATTCAGAGCAAGGCTAATAAACAGCGGACTGGAGAAAAGTGAAAGGAAAGCATATTTGACTGAAGTAGATGGCACTTACCGGTTCAAAGTAAACTAGAAAAAAAGGACATGCTGGTGGGTTTGGGATCATGTTTCTTCAGAGGATTGCCAGTTTAATACTTAATTAGATCTACTAAATGATGTGCACATGTAAAGCAGGATTCAGGCACTTTGTTGTTGGATGAGCCCCGAACTGCAATCTGTTTCTTTCCACAACCTGGTCTCAGAAAATAAAACCTGCTACTCAGTTGCTACATAAAACTACTTGAGCCCAAGCTGCTTAATACCTATCCGTTGCTTGAGTCCAGCCAGGATCCAGATGCAGAGGAGACAAGTAAATCCCTAGGGATGGACACTGATGGGAGCTGGACCCCTTTAATATGCAAGCTTCAGTGTCTGCTTTGTGAACAGGATATTCACCCACAAATGTCCTTCTTACACCTTGAGCATTCAGCTTCATGTGTCCTCTTGCCTGGAAAGTGCCCTCACCATTGGGAGAAGCTTAGGCTCAGGGCTGCTCTTCTGTCAGTCTTTTATGTGAAATGAGGTATTACATGTGAAATGAGGGACTGCATGTGAAATAAAAAGCAGTGCAGGGGGCATGGGGGAAAGGTTTTCTCTTCCTCCCGTTATTTCATTCTTTCCAGGCTTTCTTAACAAATAACGTGAACATCTCTGGCGTTTGAAAAATTATGTCTTGTACAGTATAATGGAACCTCTCTTTATCACCAAGAGATCATGCCTTGTAAAATTTTTTGTGTGTTTACATAGGTATGCATCTAAATAAACACAACCATATATTGCTCTGCTTCTCTTCCACTTCTCTGTCATGAAGACAGTGCTTTTCAATGGTTTAATTTGTAATGATAGTCTAAATAAAAAGTTTTTAACTGCATAAAGGTCTACATTGAAAGAAGGCATAAAACCATATTGACTTTTTAAAGTATCTAGTGAGAACAGTGTACTATTATATTTTAAAATGCCCAACTTCTAATTTTTACAAATGGCTGACATTGCAAAAATTGTGCATGTCCACATGTCATGCTACGTGATCCTGGGACGGTTGGGACAAAGGTAACATGGAGGAATTTAAGAAAAATTTAGTGGTCAAAGAATGGGGCACCTTGTTACTGTTAGGCTTCTGTTTAAAGATTGTCTGGTACTGTTAAGACTCCTACCTTATTTGGCTCTGTGGAAGTCAGTCAGTCAGTTAACACCTTCTCTAAAGAAACGTTCTGCAGGTTTTAACATTTCCTTAATTGTGGTGACAGGACTAAGAATAAATATCGTGCTATCTTTGTGGCAATGCTGCTGTTAAAGATAAGCAGCCTAGCTGAAGAAAGGTAACATTTTGATGCATAAAATAAAAGATGTGTTTGGTGGTTTAGCTTGCCAGCAGTAGCTGGCTATAACCAATCCCTACTGTCAACCTTTCCCATTTCTGGCGAATAAAGTTATTTTTAACACTTACGCTAATTCTCAAAGAAACTAGGATTCTCTGAGATTTAAATTTGACAAGGTTCATGCCCTTTTTAGAGTGGAGTCAGGGGAAGTCGATTTTAACTGTCACTGTGAGGGTAACTCAGCACTGAGGCAGAAAATAGGCACAGTGCCTTGTTTACCCAACCCAGTGCCCTCCTGTCTCAGTCCAGCTGCAGGACACACGATATGTCCCCTGTTCACTCTCCCATCCACGTGCCCCCCAGGGCCAATGCCGCTGTGTGCTTCTCCAGTGCTCTCTGGCCCTAAGTGGCCACCACCAAACTTGTGTGCACTCCCAGAAGACCATCATGCTGGGGAGCAGCCCCGTCATCCAAAGCCACCTGAGACTAAATCTTCAGGGCTGGCAGTAGTAGGAAGGCTAAGACAGTGTTGCCCATCACCACAACTCTCCCTCCGTCCTGCTTTGCTATAACAGGGTGCATTTTCTTTCCTATATGTGATAGAAAGGGATTTGGAGACCCAGATCTCTTGCATTGATTCAGGTCTTAGTTGATGCTAGGCTGGTGCTCCTGCAATTCATTAACCTTGGATCGACATCTTGAAATCACCCAAATGCTGAGGATACACAAAGACTTTCTTGCAGTATAAGCACATAATGTCATTTGAGCTCCGTTTAGTGCATATGAAGTGTCTGGAATATATTCTAATACTAATTGCAGAGACTGTCTGGATTACAGTATCTCATAAATCACTGTGGTAAGGAGGGTGTGTGCTCCCAAGAGAAGAAAAGCAATCTTAGCTGTCTGGTAGTAATAAACCTAAAAACTGAATTTGTTATACTTCTAGGCCTAAAGAGCAGCCTACACAGACTAGATGAAAACACATTGTGTAGTAGGTACTAGATGGCTTTCTGCTATGGTTTAGGCAAGGTCATGGCTGTATTGTGAGAAAATACTGAAGTCTGACTGCATACAGGGGCAAGAGATATATCTCATTTTTTAAGATGATTGATGTTTGATGATTAACTTCTTTTCGTTCAACTTTCAGATGGAAATTAGTATCCTGATCTGCATTGTTCTGTTTGTGGCATTATCTCAGACTTTTTTGTTTAGTAAAAGTCAGTATGGATGGCCCTGTTTCAGAATAATATTTGCATTGTTCCTATATAAATCAAGAATTAGATTTAAAAAAAAAGAAGATAAAGGTATTATTATGTTGAACAAATTTTCCACAAGGAGATATTTTCCCAGATAATTTTTCTAATTTAGGTAAGGTCGAAATATAACTTTACATGGAGGAAAAGCCCTAGGAGTCTCTGTGAAAGGGTTTTATTTCTATTTACTGTCAAATCTTCTGGCGCTGCCAGATGCCATTCATATTGAATGCATACATACTGCCTTGCAGGTGGGAAGAGATAATATGAGTTGTTCTTAGAAGAACAGTGTAAAGGTTTTAGCTTTATTATATTTTAGTTTTATTACTATGTGCTGGTTTTAGTTCCTTAGAGTGATATTCATTTAGGCTTCTTGTTTTGCCCCAGGAGGTGCTGGTCCATTGCCATCCCAGTGAGAAAAGTGCTCAGACCCTGTAAGGTATCACTCACAATGCTGCTTATTAGAGCTAACACAATAAGAAGAGAAAAGCATACATAATCTTACATCTCTTTGGGTGCTGGGAGCCCCAAGAATTGAACAGGACTGATCCACACGCAAGATGCCTTGCAGACCCTGTTCATGGCAGAGAGAGTGAGTCAACCCCTGCCAGTCTCATTGAAGATGTTATAGGATTTCTTAGCAAGAAAGCAACTCTATTCATCATTTCTGCTGTCAAAAAGGAAAGATGTTCTCCAGAGAACTTCTCGTTGCACTGTTAAAGACACGTCTTTATCACTACTGCTAGGTGGGAGCAGCCCCCTGGCTCCTCCAGCACCATGTGCAGGCTGTGGCAAAGGAAGGCATACAGCCCTGCACAGCACAACGCAGCCTGAAGGCCACGCTGGGCATGCAGCACCTGCCCAGGTTAGCTGCAGTGCATGACACTGCAGCTCCTAAATATACAGTGGTCACCTGGTCAGGATCACTACAGCTTCTGTTGCCAGGAACTTGTATTTTTCCACAAGTAAAACTTTAAGTAATTTGTAATGCTTCAGCACAGTAGTGGTGGACAGGCTGGATAGAGATCAACAGACAGAACAGACAACTTTTAAAACTGTCAAAACATCTTTACAACAGTTTCTTCCCCATCTCCTGCCATTTTACTATCATTACCCTTTGCTAATTTTTCTATTCCTCCCCTTCTGCTCTCTCTTCTTTCATCAGCCTTCCTGTATTCCTGTTTTTTTCCCATTTTATTAGTTCCAATTTTATTCCACATTATTTCCTCCTTCTATTTTTGTCAGTATAACAAAATATATTTAGTCTCCCTTGCCTTTTAACGCACTGCCCTGTGATTTTTGTGATATAGGTTCCTTGGAGAAGGTGGTCTGTCTTCCTATTTGTTTACATAGTACTTGCCACAGCAGGCCATTTGGATAAAGTTACAATGAAATCAATAACCCTGTGATATTTTGCTGCCTTTTGTTTCCTCTGGACAAGTTAATATTTAACTCTAGTAAAAACCATACTGTGGCTAATTTTTTTTCTTCTTTTTTTTCCTTCTTATTTCCCCCCCAGTGTGTGTCCTCTGCCATGACTTCAGAAAAAGTTAATGGCTCCATGCCATTTTCTTTTCTATACTACTGTGTTCCCAAGGTTTACATGGGCTTCCCTAGCCACTTCACTTCTTCACATCTAACACTGAAAGCTCTGTCCCTTCTTACCATCTCCATACTATGTGAAAAAAGGAAGTCCTTATGCTAAGCAGAGTCTCATCACTGGTTCTGCTTTTCACAGCTCATTTTTAACTTTTTTTTTTTTTGGGTCTAAGTTAATGCAGACAATTTCAACTTGCCTAGAAGTCACTATGCTTTCTAAACCTCTGCTGATGTTCTTTGTCCAACAAAAGATGTACTGTGTGAAGCCTCTTATAATGCACTGTAGAGCACTGAAGTTGCATCACGGAGCCTCAAATCTGCCCAGCAGCTGGACTCCTTATGGCAGGAATAACATGATCAAATGCGGGCTGAGCAGTTCTGAAGCCAGGATTTGCATGTTGAACTGCAGCACTGGAATTGATTCAGTGAGAAGAAAAATGCCAATGGCCTCTTGAAGTATACTTAAATACTATTTGTCAGTGTTCTTTCCAGTGGCCTAATACTTTTCTGCACATTGCCATTTAATACTCAGGATGACATTTTATTCTCCATGACATTTTTTTTCATAAAGGGAGAGAATCTTCTATCTGGTAATAGATAAGACATTTAAAAGGCAGGATAGCGAGGTCTTTTTTCCAGCTGAGGTTCATTTGCGTAATCATTTTGAGGTTGATAAACTTTTCTTTTTGAAACTGAAGAGTCCAGGCTACTCTAACTGCTATTGCTTTGTTGTGTTTTCCTGACTTCTCCGGTCTGGCATTTTTCAGATGTCAGTTCTTGAGACTTCCCAGCAGTCTGAGCCAGCCTCCCAGTCTCACGGTATGCTTCTGATATTGATTGGTTTGTACCATAACCTCAGAGGAAGACACAAGAAACCTGACATCGGACAAAGAGAGTGATACTTCGTCCTTTGGAGTATGAAGTGTGAATAGCATGCAACACCTGCCCAGAAGCTTGCAAACATCAGTGAAGATATATACATTGGACTGCATTTACAGACAGCATTTAAAATATTTTTCCAGAGGGATGTTGGAAGTATGTGCCTGATTCCCTATTCTGGGCAAAAGCGCCAGGCTCCATAGAAAACATGAACAACTGGCACAGGGAGTTAACAGCTGCAGGGGGCTGGCCACAGCAATAGTATGGAGAACAGTTTGTCTTTAACCCACTTATGTCTATAGAGCTGGTGACTTTTTTAGAGAAGAGACCAAATTCCTATGGAGACAGAGACATGTATTTCCTATTATTTTAAAAAACAGAGGGTGTGCTGTTCTTCTAAAACAGAAGGGACAGGAAAGGAAGGAAAGCTGTGTGAGTGTGCCTACGGCAGTATGTCTTTGTGCAGACTTAAAAATTAACTAGGCATTGAGCTATGCAGCATGGGCCAGGTCAGGTGGAAAGGGACATTTAGATGCACATGTTTAGATAAAGCATGAAAGATCAAAGATAAGAATATGATGGAAAAAGAGATGCTTCTAACTTCAGGTGCAGTGGGGCAGGGATATAATTTTGGACATAAATATCCAAGTTCTCACATTAGGTGCTTTCAGATCTTTTTGAAAATTGGCCAAGGCTAGCAGCTTGAAATAAAATTGTATCATAGTCAGTTACTGCAGTTTAGGCAATACCAAATACGGAAAAGAAAACTGGAGCCAGTGCTGTTAATGTGAAAAAAAATATTTCATGGTCACTTTTTCTTGCTGATATTTTTTCCTTCCAGTACCTTTGCCAGCAAATGACACAGAGCACTCAATAGAAGGTTAAATCATTTTGGTGGAATTATTTTTCCTTCTTTTTGCCAGCAATTAAAAAGAGTAGCACTTAACAAACATTAACCAAATACTGCCTTCTGCTAAAAATCGTTTATACTACTACAGCCCCAATACCTATATATAAAGAATAATAGCTTCCATGGGTATATTCTGATGTACCAATTCTAAGCCAAGTTTTTGCAAGGGATTGTTAGACTGCATATTGGGTATCAAGTTCCTATCAAAGGCCTACATAATGTGGTTTGTCCATCTAAACTATTTTAAGTATGTGCTCCTGTCCAAAGAGATGATGAGCTACACAAAACAAATACATCTAGCCTTTTTTGCAGTAGTTTTTTAAAGTACCATACAAGTACAAGTAAAATTATACAAGTTTTTAAAGGTACATACAGACCTTCCTACGCAAGAGGGAGCACACATGAAAATAATCACACAAAAGAGATGTTCTTTCCTACAGTTCATCATTATAGCTTATTACATCATATATATATATAATATAGATTATTACAACAATCTTTAAAAGACCAAAAAGCCAAATACCTTCTTAAAACAACACGTACAAGACTGACCTGATTGTGCTGATTTTTCTTTGTGTCCAAACAGGGACCTGGGCAAGTGCAAACTGATTTTCCTTCTGACTGCACTCCAGGAGAAAGCAGGGAACCATCTCCTACCGTCCCACTATTGTATCACACAAATGGATTAGTTTGTGGCTTCATTTGAGAATGTAAGCAGAGCCAAATGGTGGTTGAAACAGTACCAGAAAGTGCTAAGTGTCTATATGGTTTCCCAGCTTTTGGTTTTTTAATCACTATTCCTAGCTTCATCTAGGTTAATTGATCCTCTGAAATTCAACTGCCAGTAATGGGCAGATACCTTTACCTTACATGTAGTGCACATCCTGCCCACCTCTGAGTGTAATTCTGTCATTAATGTAAGCAAATATTTGACCAAATTTAATCCGAGGCAGATGCGGCAGTATTCTTGTGAAAAGAATACTAAGGTAAAAATAACGCAACAGGTGAAAAAAAGGGACCAATGTGTTAGGGCTTTGTGGGGACTGTTATCTGTGGGTGTGACAAAGTGGATGTGTGCAACATGGGAAATGAGTTACAACAAGCCTCAGGTATTACATATTATTTAAAACATTCAGATCATAAGAAATGTGTTGTCTGACTCTGGAAATATTTTTCTTCAGCTCTCATTCCTTTGGAGTGGTTTTGTAACTGTGTAACTGCTGGAGGAATATAGAAAAACTGTCATATGGGCTGGTGTGAGTTGCAGGTGGTTCCCAGTCCAACCCCCTCCCCAAAGCAGGCTCAGCTGTGGGGTCAGAAATGGGTTCAGGGCTTTATGTCGCCAGAGCTTGAAATCATCCAAGGACAGAGATGGCACAGCCTCTCCAGGCAGCCTGTCCCAGTACTTAGTTACCCTTAGTACCCTTAGTACCCAGTACTTAGTTACCCTGCCATGGAAAGTCCCCATTCCCACTTTCTCTACCTGGAAACTCTCCTGTTTCCATTTATGGCCACCACTGGCAAAAAGCCTGGCCTCTGGTAAGCTCCTCATAGGTAGAGCAGGCCCCTCAAAGCCCTTTCTCCAGTCCAGCTCTTGCTGCTTCTCCTCACAGTGTCTGTTGAAGCCTTGCTCATGTGCATGCAGGCCAACATCATCTGCTGCTCTCCCCTCATCCACAAATCCAGTCATTTTATCACAGATGACCATCCAGCAGGTCAGGCATCATTAATCCTTGCTGACTATTCCCAGTCCCTGTCCTCTCTGTCATGTGCTCATATATGCCCAAGAGTTCTTGTTCCACCTATGTTGTCCAGCAACCGAAAACAGGGCCAACCCGCCTGTAGTTCCCCAGATTGTTCCATTTGCCCTTCTCTGAAGATAGGTGCAACATTTGCTTTGCTTTGGTCTTGGGGGGCCTCCTCCAGTCTCCATGATCTGTCAGAACTGAAGGAAAACACCCTTGTGAGGACATGGGATAGCTCCCTCAGCGCCTATGAATGTAGCCCAGCTGGTCTAAGGGGTGTGGGTAGGTTGAAGGCTCACCTGAAAGCCAAGTACCTCAGCCTCTGCCATTGAATCATGACCCTCCGTCTTGCAGGTGGTCCAAATATGCTGTTTAACATCCACTGGCTGAAAGCAACTGGTGACTAGTGCTGAACCCACTAACTATAGCATCTCAGACAGAGCTATGTGAAATATTTTGATATGTTGATCGTCATTCTGTTCCATGACTGTCACTTTTAATTTTTTGAGAGACTGTTCCAGTCTGTGTCATTCGTCTTCAGGTGATGAAAGGTAGCCTTGTGGAGGATTTTCACTTTCATTTAAAAAATTTCCACATGTGACTATCTTTAATGCTAGAAAGATGCTTATTTGGTGGAAATTTCTCATAGTTTCATGCAAACTAACTGAAGAACACAGATTACACAGCTGAGCTGCAGATTTACAGTCTAGCAGATTTAGCGTTTTCTGAGTTTTCTTCAGGCTACTAGTAAAAATTCAACCTTCAAAGGTCAAGAAGGGTGAAAGCCCACTATATTGACTACAGATTTTGATAACATTCAGAGTTAAAAGAAATATGACTTCAAAAATACACAAAACCCTAGAGGTATATAGTTCAGTACTGGTTTAGTTAGACCTGAAAAATATTGAGCTTCTGTGAGCTTTGAGGGTTTTTGGACTACATCTCCATGAAGATAGGTGAGAGACATTTAAGAAAAACTCCTGTTTCCCAGAGTATTTATTTTAAGAATACTGATGAAAACTGAACTTGACAGTTGCAGCTGAGGGTTTAATTAAAAAAACAAACAAACAACCTGCATCTTTTAAATTATTCCCTGCCACATAAATGGCAGACATGCAAAAGCAATTATTCTTAAGAGGATTCAAGATTCTGAATTTATTAAAACATAAGGCTAAGAAATAGCTACCAAACTGAGAAACAAAGACACCCCTTACATACAAGACCTAATCCATTCTCTAGGTCCCACTTTCTCTTCACTAGTTGCTCCCCTTCCACAGAGGTATGGAAGCCCAAAGCTATGCTGAAATATGTAAGAAATTTTCCTGCTCATCCTTCCCCTAAACAGAGTATGTGTCTCCATTAAACAGTGCAGAAGTGGCTGTACTAAATTTAAAACATTTCTGTTCGATTGCTTTTTATAAAAAGGTCCTATAGGACCGAAGAAATATGTTTTAAGTGTTGTGTTAAAATAGTGAAAATTGTTTCTAGGTAATGGAATTTAACCTACATTCATGACTCAAATTTCTGTTTTATCCTGAATGTCAGTCCATTACTCTTAAACTTAAGTAAATGTAGCAAAATTGTAAATGTGATGCATACAGTAGTTCTTATTTTGAATTGTAATTATAAAAGGAAAAATGTGTGTGTTTGCAAATTTTACCGATTGGGAAGTACATAAAAAGATTTCAGCAGCTGAGAGAAACCTCATCATGGAACCTAGGGGATGGGAAGCTGGGGGTGTGGAAGACAACCTTCAGGACCAAAGCAATTAAGTACCCTTGCCCTGAGTCATATTTGTAACCCCATCTGAAAATAGTTTTACTTTAACTTCACTTCTTGTGCCTTGGCCACCTGAAGTAATGTTTGGCAAGGTCTTTTGGCACTTTTTTTCAGGTGTGCCTTCTCCTCCCAGAAGATCATGGCAGGAGGAGAAAAGGAGGCAGAAGACTGTGAACAAGGATGCAAGGGCAGGAAAAGTCTTGTTTGCTAAAGAAGGCGAAAGCCCATGACACTGGAGATACTGAGGAAGAGACCTTTGTTTTCTCTGTGCCCTCAGTTGCAGTCGGTAAGCAGGCAGAAAAGGTTAAAAAGCATCAAAGGCAAAATGCTTTGACTAGTTCCTGTGAAAAGAAAATTAAATTTCTCTCTGGCCCTTCTGGTTTTGGTCATTTGAAGAGAACAAGTGCTCTCCAAAGGTCAGTTGCCCTAGGGTGCAGGCATGGGAGTGGGGGCATTATCTCAGTTACTAAATGCCCTACTTGCTGAGCTTCCTGGTATGGCAGCAATCCAAATTAAATTTCGTGGGGAGGGAGGAAGAGTCTGCGTGGTGCTTGTATTGTACCTTCTAGCAGAAGTCCTTAAAAAAGATGTACATGAGTTCTGTAGTCTGCATATTTATTTTTTCTGAACTCTTTAAGTTTCATTGCTGTCTGATTGTGGTTAAGGATTTCGGTATCTCATGGGCAACAGCTGCTCAATACTATAGTGCCACATGCACAGAAGAAAGAATAAATGCTCACTGCCCCAAAGTGGGTTCACCTGGGTTTGCTCCAGTGCTAAAACAAATCCCCTCAGCTCTCTGGGGCCCCTGTAGCAATAGAAATTGAATGCATCAGGATGCAAGACTTACAAGTGTGTGATATGTTATTTCTTAAAAGCAACTCTCCGTGCCCAGCATAGATATGCCATGCAGGTAGCTAGCTAAAACAGCACTGCTTGGTCCAGAATTAATTAACCAGTGAGGCTCATTTGGGCTCAAGAGCTCCATGCAGGCAGGAGGGCATCTGGCCTGGCCAGTGAGAATTGGTGTGTTGTTGACAGATTTGCTGATTTTTGCAGAAGGACCTATGCCTTAAACTTCAAAACACAAGAGGTGGCTGGGATTAACTCAAAGTTAAGGGTGACAGCATTTCAACTCCTGCTTGTAGAGGAAGTATTACAACATCATCCTAATAATCTAGTGATTCAAAGAGGTAATTATCGTTTAACTGCCTGGTGCAAGCAACATGCTTAATTAACATCAGTCTGCTATTAAAAGCAATTACAAACATTACCTACAGACAGGTAATGTGCATTCTTCCAGTATGTTTTCCATACTAAACTCATTTCACATCAACATCGGGAAATTCCTCTTTCCAGCATCACTAATGCCATTCATGAAGATGATGCCAAAATATACTGAAGACTTACTCATAATTATTGATACTAAGCCACAGTTTTCACTTTCCCTATCACACACTAAAGTTGTATTCTCAACTTTTTCTTGTCAAGTTCTACTATAGCTGTAGAAGAGCTATAGCTCCTTGTCAATCTCTATTATAGCTATAGAAGACAAACTAAAACAAATACTGGCAGATCCTAGAAGAACCCAGCCATGTGTAAGGCTCCAACAGCAAAGCTCAGTTTCAGAGCCACAGAATTTAAATGAGGGCACTGAGCAAAATATTCCCCTGTCTGAAGGTATTGTAGCGTAAGGCAAGGCAAATAAGGGAGACTGTAATGCAAATACAAAGGATCTGAGTGAGGTTAGTGGCTGACCCAGAAAAAAGGGGGTGGGGCACGGAAGGGAAGAAAAAATAAAAAAACCCTAACTGGTATTTGTATACAGAGTAAGAAACTGACTCATTTCAGTTATTACATAGAAAAACTCAGGATACATATGAGGAAAATAACCTGATAAATCAGATTAGTCTAGACTCTTGAAAACTGAGCAAATGGGTTCTTCTTTTGTTTTCATCTTCTAATGCATTCATGTTATAACCCAGCTCAATTTTTAATTGTCATGCCATTGAAAATGCACCTAGTAATGGTGATCTGGCTAGTGACCTTAATTATAACTGCATTGTTCAGCTTGGAGGTTTCCTGTAATTTTCTATTGTGCTAGACAGGAAGCAGTGAGAGCCAAATGCATGCTTCCTGTCAAACCAAACCTAAGGCAGGAAGGAGATAAAAGCACAAATATTAGGTTTCAGATATCAGATCAGCCTTTGACCCTGAAGGCTTTCAGCCTGGTGACTCTTAGTGATACAGGATACTTGGTTACCACAATTATTATCAGTAAACCAAGCAAATTGTGTTATTAGGGCCACTCAAAATGGTTCTGTGTAAGTGGGGACTGAACTTGAGCAGGCCTCCAATGCACTGAGCTCTTCTGGAAAATTCTGCTATGGAAAATTAAAAGTTTGGGGATTTTGAATAGCATACATGTTACTTCAGCAAGTCTCACTGGCTACTCATTCCTTCCAGCACTGGTGAGCTGGACTGAGAAACTCAACCAGCTTTAAAACATACAGAAAGGAAAGAAATAAAAAAGCTCTTTTGTAGGCAGAATGTAAACCACTTTCCTTCCTAGCTGCCCAACGGATGATGAGGTCACAGTGTGAGGGCGGGTGTAAGCTGGGTGCATGCAACAGAGACTGGAAAAAGCAGGTACTCTGAGTGCCCTGGGCAGCACCGTAGCTGAACCCACCATCACAGCTTCAATTTTAACTGCTTTATCCTCTGTCCAGTTTCCAGGTTCAATCCTGGTGCAGGTCTGTGTGTTGCCTTCTTCCCTGAAGGTAATCAGAGTAAATCTGCAGTTTTCTTGCATTAGAGCACCACAGCATTCAGAATTAATGGTTGAAAGTTTGATGTAATAATTGTTTTTAATTTTTAGCTATTCCTAGCAAAAGCCCAGCATCTTCAGCACAGCATCAATATTAGCCTGTTGCTGCAGTATCAGTGAAGCACTTTTCTTTCATATTCACTCAAGCTAGTACTAGACTTCTACTCTAGTCCTCTAAACATCTAGTAGAAAACTGAAAAAAGTTTTGAAAAAAACAACTGCTAATGTTAGTAAGGGATATAGTCTAGAATTTATTTGAGTTTTGTTGGTGCCACAAAGTTGCTTGATCCTAGGATGATGATTCTCTTTTTAAAAACAGAGGACCAGTGGGAGATGTGATGGTCACAGGCTGTCTTGGACTTAGTGACCATGAAATGATAAGAGTTCTCAGTTCTTGGGGAAGTAAGAAGAGGGCTCAGCAGAACCACTACCATGAACTTCGAGAGGGCAGACTTTGGCCTGTTCAGGGCACTGGTTGGGAGAGTTTCTTGGGAGGCAGTCCTGAAGGGCAAAGGAGTCCGGGAAGGTTGGGCATTCTTCAAGAAGGAAGACTTGAAGGTGCAGCAGCAGGCTGACCCCAGATGCTGCAAGACAAACTGGTGAGGAAGACATCCGGCCTGGATGAATGGGGAGATTTTGCTGGGCTCAGGAAAAAGAAGAGAGTTTACCACTTTTGGAAGAAGGGGAAGGCAACTCAAGAAGAGTACAGGGATCTCTGTATGCAGAGAGAAATGCAGAGAGAAAATTAGGTAAGCAAAAGTCCAGCTAGAACTCAGTCTGGCCACAGTTGTAAGGGATAACAAAAAATGTTTTTACAAATACATTAACAACAAAAAGAAAGCCATGGAGAATCTCCGTCCTCTACTGGATGTGGGGAAAACATTGCCACCAAGGATGAGGAAAAGGCTGAGGTACTAAATTCCTTCTTTACCTCAGTCTTTAACCATCAAACCAGTTATCCCCAGGGTATTCAGCCCCCTGAGCTGGAATACAGGGACCGATCGGAGAATAAACCCCTCATAATCCAGGAGGAAGCAGTTTACGACCTGCTGCTCCACCTGGACACTCACAAATCTATGGGGCCAGATGGGATACACCCAAGGTTACTGAGGGAGCTGGCAGAGGAGCTTGCCAGGCTGCTCTCCATCATTTACCAGCAGTCCTGGTTAACAGGGGAGGTCCCAGATGACCGAAGGCTTGCCAATGTGACATCACCCATCTACAAGGTGGGCCAGAAGGAGGATCCAGGGAACTACATGCCTGTCAGCCTGACCTTGGTACTGGGGAGGACCTTGGTACCAGGGAGGATTTTGGAGTGGTTCATCTTGAATGAGCTTACCAAACATGTGCAGGACAACCAGGGGATCAGGCCCAGCCAGCATGGCTTCATGAAAGGCAGGTCCTGCCTGACCAACCTGATCTCCTTCTATGACCAGGTGACCCACCCAGTGGATGGGTGAAAGGCTGTGGATCTTGTCTACCTGGACTTTAGCAAAGCCTTTGATAGTCTGCCACAGCATCCTCCTAAAGAAGCTGGCAGCTCATGGCTTGGACAGGTGTACTCTTTGCTCAGTAAAAACCTGGCTGGATGGCCGAGCCCAGAGAGTTGTGGTGAACGGAGCTAAATCCAGTTGGTGACTGGTCCCAAGTGGTGTTCTCCAGGGCTTATTGTTGGGGCTGGTCTTGTTTCATATCTTTATCAATGATCTGGATGACGGGATCGAGTGCACCCTCAGTAGGTTTGCAGACGGCACCAAGTTGGGCAGGAGTGTTGATCTGCTGAAGGGTAGGACAGCTCTGCAGAGGGACCTGGACAGGCTGGATTGATGGGCTGAGGCCAATTGTGTGAGGTTTAACAAGGCCAAGTGCCAGGTCCTGCACTTGGGTCACAACAACCCCAAGCAATGCTACAGGCTGGGGGAGGAGTGGCTGGAAAGCTGCCTGGCAGAGAAGGACCTGGGGTTGTTGGTCAACAGCTGGCTGTGCATGAGCCAGCAGTTTGCTCAGGCAGCCAAGAAGGCCAATGGCATCCTGGCTTGTATCAGGAATAGTGTGGCCAGCAGGAGTAGGGAAGTGATCATGTTCCTGTACTTGGCACTGGTGAGGCCATACCTCAAGTACTGTGTTCAGTTTTGGGCCCCTCAGGACAAGAAGGATATTGAGTTGCTGGAGCGTGTCCAGAGAAGGGCAACAAAGCTGGTGAAGGGTCTGGAGAGCAGGTCTTGTGATGAGTGGCTGAGGGAGCTGGGGTTGTTTAGCCTGGAGAGGAGGAGGCTGAGGGGAGACCTTATCGCTCTCTACAACTACCTGAAAGGAGGCTGCAGTGAGGTGGGTGTTGGTCTCTTCACCCAAGTGACCAGTGATAGGATGAGAGGAAATGGCATCAAGGTGCATAAGGGGAAGATTAGATTGGATATTAGGAGAAATATCTTTACTGAAAGAGTGGTCAGGCATTGGAACAGGCTGCCCATAGAGGTGGTGGGTTCACCATCCCTGGAGGTGTACAAAAACCATGTAGACGTGAACCTTAAGGCCGTGTTTTAGGAGGCATGGTAGTGTTAAGTTGATGGTTGGACTTGATCCTAGAGGTCTTTTCCAACCTTAATGATTTGATGAGTCCATGATTATTTTGGCTTTCTTGGAAGATTCAGTGAAATACTAATATAAGTTAGATTGCTTTTTCTACTCATTGTAGCTGGCTGTGGTGTCTTTTCTGTATGTGTAGTTGCAATACCTTTAATTAATTTACTAACTTCCTTTGGCATATTCAGTACTTGTTCAACAAATTAAGAGTTCTTTTCATGAAATTGCCTTTCTAGACCATTTAAAATCTACTAGATTAGGTTGTCTCTTCTACAAGTCAATTTTAGGGAGATGGGGTATTTTGTGATTCAGTTTCCCCAGAAGAAAAACATAATCCTCCTTATCTTATGGAGAATGTATGCTGAACAGCAGTTCTGTCCTGTTCTTCCTTCGGTACAGAATGGTAGAATGAATGTACACAGGATCTCCCTTGACACTATCAAAACAGGAACATTTGGAGCACCTAGTCAAGTCTGTCTATCTACATTAGCAGTATCATTAAGAACAGAGATACAGACAGGAATTAATTGTATTAATCGGGTAAGTACAAAGCAGGGTGGATTAGGTGGGTAAAGGGGTTGAGCCTCCAGCGGTCTAGCAGATTTCAAGCAATTGAGTTGGCAGTCCATCCTGTGCAAAGAACTTCATTATCACTTCTATAGTCTATTTGAACTAGCAGTTCCAGTCTCACAGAAGCTATACATGTAGCTTGCCTTCAGGTGGAAATTCTTATGCAAACAAACAGCTTCCTTTATGCTAAAAATATAATACAACTTCCTGGAATTTCCTGGTACTATATGCAGTGAAGTTACATCTTGTTGTAGCTTGTGCAGAGGTGTTAGAGCACAACTGTCTGTAAAAGCATTCTTGCAGAAAAGCCAAAGGGTGGGGAAGATGGCGTACTTCCCTCCACTGCCTCAGCTCACAGGCTTTAATTACCTGTTCACGCATCATGTGAGAGCCTCTGAGGACTCCCTAAACAGCTCTGAGGTGGTTTTGAAGGCACAGGTTAGCAATAATAGGCCCTATTTCAGATTAAATTGCTTGCATCCCTAGCTGTTTGCATTATCAACAGTATGGAGTTCATTATGTTAATGTCTAAGTATTGGGGGACACCTTAGGAGAAACTTCATGACAAACTACCTTTGTAAGAAACACATGCTGCCATCACAGCAACAGTTCAAGAAACAAAAAATTTACTTTTCCATTTGCTAGTGCCTGTAATGAATTCCACTGTCATCTCAGGAGTAAGATGAGACACCTGGCAGTAACTACGTGTGGCAAACCTGAACTGATATGGAAAGAAATAGCATCATCCATCACAGTGTCCTGCTCTCTCATCACCATGCTTCTCTACCACATTGCAGCAGCTAAACTAAGCAGGGACCTAACCTGGACCAAAACTCACTCTCCTTTCCCCTTCCACCAAAAGAAGAAAAAGAAAAATCAGATGCACCAGCTGAACCTAAACAGCCACAGACACATGAACGAAGGAGCATATGGAGGAAAGGTAGGACTTGTGTCAGCTGCAGCTTCAGTTGTGTATGGCAACTTACAGTAAAAACATTTACGTGTTCATCATTAGGATTTTTGGTGGTGCTTTTAGAAAGACTTCAATTCTAGGAAGAGGTTATATAATTTAGAAAAATATCTTTATTTTTGCATACTTAATGTTAAAAGTACCTGGAATGCAAGTAGAGCTTGACAGAAAGCAGAAACCAGCAGTTCCACCAGTGATATTTAGACACTACTGCAGTTCTTCTAAGTTTTTGAGAAACTTGAGCCATTTTGGATCCAAAACCAAGACTCCTGATGCAGTAAGAAGTGTAAAATTACAAGTCTAACTCATCAGGCACAAAATTGAACTTTCCCTGAGAAGATGTAATTACAAACTAGTGTATAAACTTTATATCACATTATCAGGGGGGTTTAAGAATACAAAAGCAAGATTTGGCTACAAAAATTTACATACAAGTCCTTAATACTCCATGCTGCTGATGAAATTTTCAGGAGGATTAAGAACTACATATTGCAGAACTAGAGCAATCAGATTTAAGTTAAATTATAACAGCTGGCTTTGGTATATCCCCTTTTGTGTAGTTTTCAGATCAATTCTAATGTTATTTTCCTGAGATCTTTCGGTACTCAGTATGATGTCTGTGAAGTCCAGCTGCTTTTTACCTCTTTTTTTTTTTCCCTCTTCATCTTTCCCTTCCAGGTAGCATTACATTCATGGGAAAAAACTGAGAAATAACCATGAACAACAAGCATTTTCCAAGCCTTAAAACAAATAATTTAACCAAAGGAAGCCCATTAATTACATATTTTAGATAATAAATATTCCAAATAGTTGGCCTTCCAAGAATTGCTGTCTGCAATTTTGTGTCCAAAGTCCCAAGCCATAGTGTGCAACACAAGGCATCCCCATCTTCACTTAAGACATGTCTTTTCTCCCTCTTGTCCATGGACAAGGCAGGGAGGGAATCAGTGAGGTCATCATCATCACCATATCAACATGGCATGAACCACCCATCACCAGCATCAACACCATGGGTGTTGTATATTAAAGCACATAGCTATTTTTACCTATGTTTCATAATAGGAGCATGCAGTATTTCAGTTCTTTTGCAGATACAAAGCTTTGTGTCGCAGATACTCTTCCAAACATTTCACTGCAAAAGGGTCAACATCAGTGTCAAACTTATTAGCAAAGAAGTGGTGGTTTCGTAGCATCCAGTTCAGGTCTCCTACCCCAAAAACACAGACAGAGCGAACGTGAACTCCACCGCATGGTGGGTAAGGTGCACCCTTGGACACGTCACCTTCAAAGTACTGCCACTTGACAAACCTGGCCAGTGCATTCATGTCAGAAACGTCATACTTGTCACTAGAAGACACTGCACCTGGGACTTCAGGGATTCTCTGAATTGTTGCCCATAAGTATTCATCTGGGCTGTAAGTATCTTTTGCCCACTCAATTAACTTAACTATTTTGCTGCTTTGTAATACGTATTCTACAAATCTTCTGCTAACTACAAAATAGGCACTACCAGAAAAAATTGGAGTACTGAGAGGTGGTAGCTGTTTGTCTATGCCTGTGTTTTTTATTTTACCATCAATAATCTCATGGTGTTTTTTCCACCTTACTTCTTTATAAACAGGCATTTTTTCCGTTTCCAAGCTGTTTTCACCTTTAAGGGCTTTTAATTTCTCTACTATTTCCTGGTTGGTCTTTATAGGAAAGTCCATGCCACAGAGGTTTATCAGGTATTTCCAGTTTGAACTTCTTCTGTGGAGATCTTTCATGCAGTTAATGTCTGCCTGCACCCGGCTCCAGGAAGCATATACAACACTCTCTAACTGGCTGGAAATAAAGACATTATCAAAACATGAGACTATTCCCTTCACAGCAGCAAAAAAAGATTCTGGAGACTTTTTGTCAACATGAATGCAGTAAAAATTCTGAGGGGCATAGATTGATCTTAGAAGTCTATCAAGCATCTCAATTTTGTGATAAACCACTATGGAATAAGCAATTGGAAATTCTGCTTCTTCATTGCTGAGAGGCTCCATAATGTATTTTCTGGTCTTGGTGAAGGAGGCACAGTCTGCTGTCATGTTAATATAATCATTTGTTGTTAGTCTGGGGCGTTTCTTAAATGACACCGACAACGTCTCAAGTTTTACCTTTTGAATTTCTTCTATATCCCCTTCTATAATCTTAGTGCAGTTAACGTTGCCAACAGGATCTTCTTCTGTCAGCTCTAGATGTCTCCGATTCAACAAGTCTTGCTTCTGGCTAACTTTCAAAACTGAAATTATTACTAAAATAAGAGTTAGACCCAAGAAAAGCCTGACACGCAAGTTGTGGCAAAACCGTAATTTCCTCTTCAGCATTTCAAACACCAGGTAGCTTTGCAGGGCTAAAAAAAATTGCCCTCCACTCTGCTCATATCAGCTTCAACAACTTCAGAAAAAAACCATTTGTGTTCCTCAGGAATTTGGTGAGTTTGTCAGGGAGGTGGACGGAAAAATCCTAAAATAAAATGAAATATGAGTGACATTCAAAGAATAAAAGGCTTCTTTAGAAAAACTACTGGTTAATAATTACATTGTTGTTTAGTGACAGTAAAAAGGTAAATAGTTCAGCCAAAAATATTCTGTTGAAAATCAGAAATCAATGAATAAAATTAAATTTTTTTTTCTAGAAAAAGACTGGGAGAGGCAGATAGTGTTCATGAAACACTACTTCTGTAGTACTAAGACTACAAACTGAAGTTCGGTCAGAAAACAGAGCTGATGCAGCTGCATCTGGCAAAATGAAAGCCAGTTAGATACATTACTGAGAGGCAAGTATTTGATGTTAATTCGTGCTTCAGGGTTTGGCAAGAATGTTTTATACTCCCTTCAGCAGTGACATAGATTTCATCATAATTACAACTTACCACGCACTTGCTGCGTGCTAGTCATGCTTTATCTTCTCACCAGGAAAACAGTCCCTGAAGCCTTTCAAGATTTTATGTGAGATCCAGTCTCCTCAACATCCTGCAGTTGAGCTTAGAAATACCATCTGGAAAGAGCTGATGAGAAGGGGAGAAAGAAATTAGTACAGCATAGCTCCTCAGCCTTCAGAGTTGTGAGAACAGCTGTGACTGAACTGATGAAGTAAGTACCTTTTTAACATAAAATGCAATAGTTACAGCCTAGCTTTAAAACTGATTTATGTTAAGTCACTGCAAATGCAGAAATCTAAGAAAAGCAGTGTTGTGTTATCATTGTTTAAACAATGAATCAGCAATTGCTTTTATGTTGAAATATGCTGCAAGGCTGAGTTGCAACAAGATTTATAATATGCCAACCTTATTTTCATCTTGATTTCACAGGCACTACAACGTTTTTTCTTGCGAGTCTGGTTTCCCCTTAAGCACCTTTTTTCTGTTTCAGTGCTCTGTGAAGGGATCACCACACATCACTGCAGAGTTACACAGCTGGTACAGCTGTAGCTGTTGAGAAAACTGCACCTTAGAACTGGATTAGAGATCTGGGTGTCTTTTTTTTTAATAAGTACTACCTCATGCAGGTAAACTGATTAGAACAGCATATCCTTAAACAACTTACATTGCCACTCAAACGCTATTTGTACTCACAAATTCATTGCCTAATAATTCAGTGCTGGTCTAAATTTTAAACCAACCTCTAACTGCAAAAGCCAATAGAAGACCAGAGAATGTATTCCAAAATTTTAATCTATAAGTTAAAGTGTTAATAAAATATTGAAGTATTTGAGATTTATACAGCTCCTTTCATATTTACTATTCTCATGAAAAATTTAGTGCCTCTGAATAATTTACTGAACCACTCTAAGAATAACTGCTACCCCAAAAAAACTGGTAGGAAAATTCATTTAAGGAAAAGAAGTGTGTGCTGTGTCCACTTCCAGGTTTTGCTGTAGGATGTTCAGCATAAGATTTTTCTTCCCCGCCCCGCTCTTTTCTTGAAGTTACCCCAGTAACATTTTAGCTTTTAATTCTCAAACTGTGGCTTTTAACCTGCTACTTGCAAATCTCAGAACAGGTGCATCTAAGAAATTGAGGCCTGGCATCCCAGAGCTTTTTGGTGGTAATGCTGCCACTGGGATGTTCTACTCATTGGGTCCACCACTATACCCACAGTATTGCAAAGTGACCAGGGGAACTCATCCATGTGTAGTAGGTGGGAGGAAGGTGCATATCACTGCACAAATGTCTAGCACAGCTATAAGGATCAGCAGTATTTTAAGGAAGTACTATAACCAAGTATTTTGTAATT
Source organism: Phalacrocorax aristotelis (assembly GCF_949628215.1). Classification (NCBI taxonomy): domain Eukaryota; kingdom Metazoa; phylum Chordata; class Aves; order Suliformes; family Phalacrocoracidae; genus Phalacrocorax; species Phalacrocorax aristotelis. The sequence goes on from NC_134311.1 coordinate 41,425,016, forward strand.
CAAGCCACCAGCAGGCAGAGACCACAAACTATTTGTGACTAAAAGCATTATATAAAGATCTAACTTACCGTAAAATGTACTTTTTTTTCACAGTTACACCTGTAATTATTTTATCCTGCATTTTTAGTTTATCTTAGGGAGGTGAACGTTTGTTCCAGGTCTGGTTTAGGTGTATAGCGAAGTCAAATTGGAAGAACTAAAATTTTAACCCTTAAGGTAAGAAGCCTGGTGAACTAGTGTGCAATTGCAGCTGAAAGCACAGAGAGGTACCTTTTAAGTATCAGGTCTCACACATATGAAATTAACGAAGGAAGGACATTAGCTACGTGATCGTCTCCATAATCTCTACTGAGTATATATTTCCATTGGATGAAGCTTGTGATACCGATTACCCTTAAATTACTGTTTTCTACCCACCAATTTAGAAATTAAGACTTTCTAGAACTTAAAATGTACTTCAAATACACTTATATTTGTGAAGCTTTAGCTGACAGAAGCTGGAATCCTTCCTTCTTTAGGATGAGAGTTAGCACTACTATTTTATCGTATTCTCAGTTTTTACAGGAGCATTAGCATTGTGGAATAACAGACACTTCAAGCGGATTGCCACTCCCTCCCTGTTCTTTACAATGCAGGGAGACAGAGCCTCAGTCGAAAGCTACCATTACAGTCTTCACCTCCTACAATTTCCAAAGAATAAAGCTTGCTAAGAAGTCTTTCATGCTCCTGTTTTAGAATAAAATTTAATTGAAAGCAGGAGAAAGAGGCTCTTTCAGAAAGGCCTTGTATACCCAGCTGGGTGCAATTCCTTTACTGTTTTGAGTTCAGAATAATCAGACCCTGCATTTCCATTATACCAAAATGAGAGATCAGCAAACATTTACATGTTAACATGGCTCTTATCTTTAGGTGGAGGTTTTTCCCCCAGTCAAAACTCTGACTGACATACTGCTTCCTCTGAACAGTCTTAACAATAAGTTACTATTTGTTTATGCTTGCAATTCTTTTTCTAAGAAGTCCTAAAACTTGATCATATCTCATTCTTTTCAAAAGCTGGCCTTTACAGGATAAAGAAAGTTTTGGTACCTTTCATCTAAGAATATTTTTTTTTGTTTGTTTTATAAAGTTTTATCAGCCTAGAATACTCATTAACTTAGCTTGAGACTGCATTCTCTAAAGCTTTTAACACCTTTTTCTCAAGCTCTGCATAGCTTTAGTGTGCATACCGGAGAATGAAGTGTCAGAGGCAGCACCTTGCACTGTGGGAGAGCAGGAGGGAGGTTTGCACAGCCATGGATGAAGACTTTATGCTGCAGCCTTGGTCTTGCTTTCAACTGAAGGTCAGCTGCAAAAGTTACGTACTTGACCTGCTTCCTTCTTTCACTGCCTCCTCCTCAAGTCAGAGCCTATATTTCTGATGGAGTAGTCACTAAAAAAAGGGAGACTTATAGCAGTTGCTGGTATTTGGAGGAGTTACTACAAAGGTTGAGTTAGCTGCCCACTTTCATCTTTCCTACCAAAATTATTCTTCACTGCTGTATACAAACTGTATGGTAAGACTAAACACAAAACCAAGATAATTTCAACTTGATTGCTGCTAGAGACTAGTGTTCTCCATTTAAATAGACCTTATGGAAAGAAGGACTACTGAATGAGTTTAGTAATCTCCATTTAGAGATTTAGAAATCTCCATTTCTGGCAGGTCTTCTGTGTCAAGAAGGCAAATCACTTGGATCATCTGCCTCTTAGTTTATTCATCTGTGAAAAAAGTACCGGTTACCTGGAAGTTTGGGAGATATCTTATTAAAAGTCAGGTTCTGATTTAACTTTTATATTACTGTAAAGGTGCTACTGTAAAACAGCTGATTTCATTAACAATGTCTTTATCTGGTTACTATCTAAACATGTGTTAACCCTACACGCTAAATTATTAATCTGACCCATGGTACTGACTGAAACAAGTCAGCAATAGACTACATCGGTACTTATGACAAAAGAGCTGGAGGGGAATAACCTTCATCAAAGAAAGGCTGTGGCCACAGGCAGGAGGGAACAGCACCCTCAGAGCTCAGCACTGCATGCGATTTTAGTTAAGTTTGGCTTCACTCATCCTTAAAAACAAACAGAAAATCCCATGAGAAACCTAAGCCTTCAGAGAAAAAAACCAAACAAAACACTTTTAGAAGATTATGCTAGAGCTCAGAGAGAGACCAACGTTCACGCGGAGGCTTTATACAGGCAGGCTGGACTGGAGCTGCAGCACGCAATGGCAGTGCCATTAGCAAGGACCCTTATATCCACACCATGGGGCTGGCCCAAAGAAAGGGGATGTTTGTGAGGGCACAGAGCCGGCAGAATGTGGCTACAGCAGCCCTGACAAAGTCCACGTGCCTCAGCCCAGCGACACGGAAACCTGCCTTTGGCCGCCAGCACAGCGAATCTCTTTGGCTGCAGTTTCACCATGCGACTGGTCTGATATCACAACACGCTCCAAAAGGAGCAGCCCCGCTCCCATCTCTGCTGGATTCACATCAGGCCAGGAGGGCTGTGACAGCAGATCCAACCAGCCTGCCCCTGGGAGCTCTCTGCAGTCAGCATTCATGGACACCAGCAGGGCCCCAAGGGCACTAAGGCCTGATGGCTCCAACCAGGCCCCTCCGAGCTCCCCACAGGACTTGACATGGCGAGCCACCAGGGCCCTGGAAATCTCTGCTCACCATGCCGCAGTTCAGCAAACCTTGAGGCTCTTGTTTGGACTGGTAAGGCTGAGAGTGAGATGTGTCTTTTCCTAAACAAGGTTAAAAGCAATGGCAGCCTCTCATCAGTGATACAGCAGGGTGGCACCCCTCTCTGGGGCTATTCATATTGCCCGAGTTACAGCGTCAGGATTAGCAAAATGGGATTGCTGGTTCTCAGGCATCGCAACGCCTCCCTCGTGCCAGCTTGCATAAAACACTTCACCCTCTACCCTGTCTGAAGGAGTTCAGAGAGCAGAGTGAAGCTGTAAACTAAGTAGATATTTTTTGTATTTATGCAATTACCATACATTTTTATGCTAAGTATATTTTTTCCTTGGAAAAAGCAGTTAGGGCTTGCTCTGAAATGGTACACAGACCCATCTCACAATAAGATGAAAATCATTAGGGACTCATGGCACAAGAAAAAAAAATTGGTGTCTTTTGATTTTGGCACTTCAGTCTTTTCTCACATAATGGAAAAAACTGTTGAGACAAGATGCTAAACACTGATTCAGCATCTAAAAAGAAGCACTCTAGCCTCCACAATACACCATGGACCAGTATCAGCACCAGAAGTTCAGAAGAGGGTAGGGAGAGGGTAAGAAAGTGCTTTGGGGTACTTCAGCAGCATATAAATCTATGACTGATAGAAAGGCAGGAAAGAACTTAGAGCTAGGTAGCATCACGGAGGCTGTCATGAGGTCAAAACCAGTTACACCAAGAGCAGGGAAGATCTGATAGGTCTTGCAGGCATAGCTGCAATGGTGTGGTGTCACAACACTCTCAGCCTTGTGGCCTGCAGAACTAACGTGCACTCATCTCCCTTCCTTCATTTTACCTCCTACTCTGCTTTCTGTAACAAATACCAGAGGAATTAGATGGTGATGTTTGCTCTGTTGTTGTTGTTTTGGTGACATCTGGCATACAGCTACTGTGGAGAGGACCCTGCAACACAAACATTACGGAGGCCTCTATTATATATCCACAGACATATTAGCTTTTAACCAGAGCTTTAAAACAGGTATTTGAAAACTTCCTGGAAGTTGCACTAACATCCTATATCCATTCATGACAACCTGAGATTTTTGTTTTTACAGAAAAGTGTTGAAGAAAAGCCGAGTGGAAAATGTAGTGCTGCGTACACCTACCTCTGGAGCAGTAATTGGGATGGGCCAGGAGACAAGTAACCATTTTGATGGGTGGGGAGTGAGAGTCAGAACTGACTTATTTTTCCCTTTTCTTGCTTCAGAGGGAGGGAGGATATAAAGAAACCTCAGCTACCCGAGAATAGTAAGTAAAAAGGTGTTGACCAGGTCCTTGCTGTCCAATTTTTGCATTCACAAATTCCACCTGAGATACAAAACTTTTCCTCAATACTTCAGAAGAAGGCCCTCTGCTAAGGTTGGATTTGCTGGAAAGTCCTTGAGTTTTCCAGGGCATATCCACCATGCTTCAAAGCATACATGCCCTGCAAGCAGTTATTACAATTAACCTGCTTCTATTCAGATTCAGTTATGCAGAACCTTTGTTCTGATGAAGTTATTTTTAAAGCTGTAAACAGCTTGCATAAACACAAACATGCATAAGCACAAAGACAGACTGCACAGACACAGGGTTATCTGCAGAATTCTGCCAGACACAGAGCGGAGTCACAATTTACTCAGCTTTTCCGTGCTATCAAGCAGCACCATCTTGAAAGTAGACACTCCTTTAACTGAATGAAAGTACTGATGTTTGTTCCGTTAGACAGTCTTCAGTCTTTCTGAAAATAAGACTGTTCATAAGCCAAGTATTTGGTTACCATTAGACTCTACCAGATTAAGACCTTAATTCTGAAAACTGTGTAGAGGCAGCTGCAGGGTTCCACACGGGTGCAGCTGTCTGTTCATTGAAAACACTCTGCAAGAGCGGGGCTCTTCCTTCAGAGCTGCTTAAAAGAACCCAATAATAAAAAAGAAAGACATTTCCTTTTTATAGAAACCCTCCCACATTTCTAGTCCCTTGTTATCTTGAAGGCAGCTTTAAACAAAACGCCACAAACAACTAGTACTGGTACACCTACCACTACACGGAGATTAAACAGTGAGAGTCGCTAAAAGTAGATAGCTGTTTTTTGGGAGGGGTGGGTCGGAAGTATGACTATAAGTTCAAACCCCTGGGTTATTTGGAGATCTTATGTTCAGATATCAGGAATCTGACACACTTAAATCCTTCTCTCTTAAAAAATGAGTAAAACCCACATAAACAGTGTGAAAAAGGGCAATGAAAAAATGTAAATATTGGTAGCCTTTCTAGTACTCTCTTGTATTACTGTATCAAGTAAATCTTCCCCAGAACAGCACAAAGCCTGATTGCCATTTGCGTTCACATGTGTCCTTAGTGGTCTCACAGGCAGAGCTATAACAATAAGAAAATTTCAACTCAGGAAAGTAAAGCCATTATGGCAAAGCCATTCAGTGACCAGTTCCTTCCTCAAGAAGTCTGTGACTCTTAGAACTGACTAACGAAAAGGTAAGTTTTACCTCAAGGCAGTGAGAGTACACTCACAAATCCCAAAACAAAAAGCCACAAAATTTTTAAAGTAATGTTGTCCAATTTAACACCCAGTACAACTGCCTGGTGTTCACCAAGATAATTTATACAGAGTGGCTACTTCAAAGTTAAATACATACCTATTTTTTCACATTATTCTAAAGTAGGAACTATAATTTCACCACGAAGGGAGCAGTCGCTGCACTCCTCACACCCACCTACAGAACTAATTGCTGCCTTGTGACAATGCTGTATTTCAGAATGGAACACACTGGCAGACTCTGTTACAGGAAAGGTAACGTCTACTAAACCGCAACTAAATCTCATGGGGGAAGGAAGATGCTGTCAAATTTTTGAGTAGTTGGATCCCGCTTCAAGCACATTTAAAATGTTATTCTGAGGAGACTTTCTTTAGCCCTATGTAGAAGGCAAAGTTTGAAAGCCATGCCTACTGTTACAGTTCATCAATGAGCTAAGGAACAAAGAGTACCTGCAGCAATAATTTCCTCTGAAAAGAACAGATGTCTTTTGTAGTTACTGGACTAACAAGGATCAGCATCATGGTTAGGTGCACAGGTTTAACTCTATTGCACAAGTCAGTAAAATAATACTTCCTTCTTTTAATCTACAGCTCAAGAGGTAATATAGGGTGGGTTTTTTGTTTTGTTTTGTTTTTTCACTTTAGATGAGATAAGTTTAATCCAACCTGCAAGACAACTGCACATAAAACACAGATACTACTGGAAAGAAGGTTCTGTTGCAAAACATACAAAAAGACACACAAAAAAGCCCCATATTTTTGTTTATAGTGCTGTATGTATCATCAGGAATGGGTAACTTTCACTGTCATCACAGAAACTTCATACAGGATGAGAACTGCCATCTCTTACTCCCTTTCTTACAGGATTTTTCAGGAGGAAAACAGCCTAATCCTTCCACCCCTCAAAAAGATCAACAAAAGGTGGCTTTAATATATACGATAGTAACGTAGTTACCAAATGCAGTTTTTGTTATGATTTACAATGTTCTTGTCTGGTGTGTCCGAACAGCTTTCTCATAACCCATCACAGTCTTAGAAAAAATTCTCTGCTAGCACCATGATTATCCTGTGTATAATAATGCTTCACAGTGCAAAAAGTGGTTTCTCCTGAGCTCTGAAGAAAACCTAATAGCACAAGTTATTTTGGTTGTACTAGTTGGCCATGCTACAATCCTGTGGAATTACCTCTTTTCATCTTTCCTAACACAGAATTCTATGTTGTTATTCTATGATAAAGTTAGGTGTTTTCAAATTTCAGGAGCTTATGAACCAAAGTAAGGGGAGAACTTCTGGATTATGTTGGAATCCAAAGGATAACCAGGAGGCAATTATTAGAAAAAACAAAATTAAATTTTTTTGTAAGACTAGCAGTGGGTTTTCCACTGTGGCAACAAATTTGCAGAGCAGGATTTTGCTCAGTAGATCACCATATTCTCAGCACAGCAGAATGTAAATCTTCAGCTTGTATCCTGCTCTGTGCTTTTTGCTTAAGTTAGAAAAAAGAGAACAGACTTGGCAAAAGTATTCATGGGGTTTTTAAGCAACTTTTGGCTCTTCTAGCCTCAGGAAAGAAGTATTGCCCCAAACAATTCAGATTCATAGGAAAGAGATGATGCTGATAATTGATGCTTACTATAGGCAGAGTAGAGAATCACTGAGGAGAGAAAATAAAAGTCGTGTTTTCTTTTGTGTACACCTACTTTCAAAAGCAATATACCATTGTAACTGAGCCCCAGCCTAAGCTCCAAATCCTGCAATATTTTTCAAGTTGAAGCCAACAGACTGAAATGCTAGATCTGTCCGCTCTCCTCTTACTACCATTTCTGACTCTGTCATTCTTGCCAGCTCTGAGGTAGCCCACCTCATATTCCATTAAAAAAGACTCCAAAACGGCAATTCCCTCCTCCTGCCACTCCTCCTCTTTCTCACAAAGAAATCTACTTTTCTGAGCAACACTGACTGAAAGGAGGCAAAATGCCAGAGCATAACTGAGCCTCCTGTCAGGCTTCTGAGTCCTCCCACCCAACCTGGGTCACAGAAGACTATTTACAACCTTCTGAACAGCTTTGCTGTTCTGAAAAAAAAAAAAAAAAAAAGAGGTTTCTTCAAGTTCTAGCAAGTATAACAGAGTGGGGGGGAAAAAACCCAAGCCCCAAACCAACACACTCCAGGACTGCAACACCTCGGGAGCACCAGATGTCCCCTGAGCCCTGTGCTCGCTAACAGATTTGCCACCAACCCAGCACCCCGAGGCCAGCCGCTTGCCCCGGGCTCCCCTGAATGTGCTGTCGAGGGAAAAAACAAGGGAGGAAGGGAAGACAGGCAGACAGAAAGCAGGGGTAGGGGCGGGGAGGAGAGGAGGGGAAGAGGGAGAGGAAGGAAGGGGGAGGGGGAGGGGGAGGGGGAGGAAGGGAGAGGGAGAGGAAGGGAGAGGGGGAGGAAGGGAGAGGGGGAGGAAGGAGAGGGGGAGGAAGGGAGAGGGGGAGGGAGAGGGGGAGGGAGAGGGAGAGGGAGAGGGAGAGGAGAGGAGAGGAGAGGGAGAGGGAGAGGGAGAGGGAGAGGGAGAGGGAGAGGGAGAGGGGAAAAAAGGGGGGAAAGGGAATGGGAGGAAAAAGGGACATGGGAAAAGGGGAAAAGAAGAAAGGGACGGAAAGAAAGAGAGAAAGGAGGAGGGGGAGAGACAGAAGCGAGTAGATAAACAGAGGAAAAGTAAAACGGACCGGAGAGCAAGAAAGGAAAGAGGGGGAAGGAGAGAAAGAGGGGAACAAAGTAAAGAGGAGCAGAAGGAAGAGAAGCAGGAGGAGAGAGGCACAGCAGCTGCGCCTCCCCTGCCCTCCAGACCGGCAACTGCCCGGCGACCCCCGCGGCTCCCAGAGGAGGTCCGCGCCGCCGTGCAGGAAGGAAGCCCCGGGCAGAGCGATGCTGACAGCCCGGCCCGAGCCGCCGCCCGCCGCACCCACCTGCGGGGCCGCCGCCGCTCTCGCCCGGCCCGGCGCGATTGGCTGTGTGGCGGCGCGGCGGGAAGGCGCCCCGGGGCAGGCAGGGCGCCCCGGCAGAGCCGAGCTGCACCTCCCCGCCAGCGCGGCGCGGCCCGGCCCGGCGCTGGGCTCCCGCTCCCCCCCGGCCCAGCCCAGCCCCCACCCGGCCCCGCGCCTCCCCTGGCACCACCCACCCACCCACCGGCGCGGCGCGGCGCGGGGCGGCCGGTCGCCCCGCGGCGCCGCTGGACGCCTTCCGCCCCTGCCTCTCCCAGTCCCGCCCGCCTCCCTCTCAAGCCGGCAGTGCTGAGCTGTCGCCAACTGCTTTCGCAACAGCTCTTCCTCGGCCTTTTCTTCTTTTCTCAAGGTTTCCCCTGCCAGTGCCATTAAAGCTGAAAGCAACGTGGGACGGGTCGGCCCGGCCCGGCCCGTCCCGTCCCGGCCCGTCAGGAGGCGGCAACACCCGCAGGGCATAGCCCAGGACCACCATAAACCCACCGGGGCTGCGCGGCGTGGCAGCCCGCCCTGGCTTTCTCCCGGGGGTCGAGGGGGAAAAGCCACCGCGGCGGCGCTGCCCGGGTTCGGTTTGCTCGTAGCAGCCGCGGAGTTTGTGATCAGACCCCCGCGGGGCCGTGGGGTGCCGCGGCCGTGGGTGTGCAGCGCCCGTCCTGCAGCGCCCAGCGCGCCGCTGACCTGCCCCCTGCTCGCCTTTTGGGGGCAGATGTGTTTTAAAATGGGTCAGTGGGTGGAAAAACCGAGACGAAGAAAGGGGTGGGGGGGTGGAAGGGAGCAGACATGGCTGGGAAGCCGGGTGCGAAACTTGCAGCGGTGGAAAGAAAAGGGTGTGTAGGCAGAGTGTTAAGGAAGACTTTGATCTGTTGTTCACTTTGTCCCATCAGATGTCTGCCCAACAATAAACGTACTCGACAGGACTTGAAGAGCTGTGAAACATGAAGGTGAAGCTTTGGGGCAGGCAGCTTCTTAATATGTTGTCAGAGAATTTAGAAAATTTAATTCCAAGGAAATAGGAAGTTCAAAGAAAGCATCTTCCTCATTAAAAACCACCAAACGCTGCAGCCTGCAGCAGCTTGAACAATGCTTGCAGCATTCCCCAAGAATCCCTGCACATTGGCATTATCCAGAGCGCATCATGATTTGGCAGATCGAGGCATGCCTGAAAGACTCTCCTGTCCTTTCCGCATCCCAGTTGTGAGCTGCCACTGGAGGTTCGTGCATCTGCACAGTAAGCAGGATCAAGGGGCTGAAAGCTAACAAGAAAATGAGACGAACTGGTTTCAAGGCTGTCACGATGAGACACTGCCAGGAGAAGGGGGAATTGCCTCCACATGTCGCCACTTGGATCAGACGGGTTAGTTTGGGCATGGACTGCAAGACCTCAAATCTGCATCATTTTGTCAAGAAAATTTTATTATATATGTAACTTCTGGGTCTGCAGGATTGTTTCTCTCGTGTTTTTCTCACTCCTCTCTCTCACAGCTGCTCTGCAGCATTTTTACCCTTTCGTAAACACGTTGTCACAGAGGTGCCACCAGTGTCACTGACAGGCTCAGCTTTGGCCAGCAGTGGGTCCACCTTGGAGCCATCAGGAACCAGCCGTGTCCAGCACAAGGCATCCCCTGGCCTCTTCTCGCAGAGGCCGCCTCTGCAGCACCCACCTCCACCCAGACTTGCCAAGTAAACCCAGTAGAACCAACTGGTTTATTTTTTGTTACTCTGATCCAGTTAAAAAGTGTGACTTGCTGGTTGCACTGAAAACGTGAGAAGGCCTGGCGTTAACATGTCTGCCAGGGGAATGAATTACTCCTCCTCTTGCTGGCTGCTTTGGTGGGAGTGAAGAAAGATCAGTCTGCTGTGGCCTGGCAAAGCCAGCATTTTAACCATAAGGAGAATCAGTCAAGCTCCTTGTAAGACACTGACAAATTAAACAAACTTCAACCTTTCAAACTTCTCCAAGTTTTATTCATGAAGAACAGCATTTGCTTAGAAAAGCCCCTCTCCCAAAGTAAAATAAATCAGCACCAATATTATTTATATAAATACAAGTAAATCCATACATAAATGCATATACATACATACAAGCGGACATACACATATGTGCATGTATATGCCAAGAATCCTGAACTAATGTCTGAGCTGATTTTGTTTCTCTACAATTTTGAAACATTTCATGAATTTCAGAGTCTGGCCTCACAAATGCTTTAAGATGATCCAAGTGTAGGCTGCTTCTGAAGGGACCGCAGATTGTGTGTCTGCAATGCTCTGCTCAAGTGCTGCCTTTGATTTTTCTATAATCTGTTCACTATTTCATAGCTCAACTTTTTAATTTAAGTTCATTTCATTTCTCCTTCCTCCCTATGTTGAAGGTGGTCTGTTGTTACAGCTGTGAGGAACAATTGCACAATAAACTGTTCTATAGTGTCTCATGTTCATGTTTTGCTAGATAAACATGGAGGTTTTTTCCACTATAAATGGTTAAACTCCTGTGATCCTGTATCACATGAGCTGCATCTTTGGTTTAGTTATAATATTTTTTACAAAAATGGTGTTTTGCCACCAGTTTTTAGCTAAACTGGTGGTCTGGTGCTAAGCTTCCTCTTTGCATTTTGCTGACATTGCAGACCTCAGGGTTGTTGGTATAACATATACAGCTACTATGATTTCACGCTATATTTTCTGGTATTGCTACTTGTAGACAGGAGGAAAAAAGGATTGAGTATCAACACTTTTTTTTCCCAGCATATCCAAACAAATTAATGCCAGCTTAGGACCATGAACCTAACATTCCTTTAGATGTTATTTATATGTACAGCATTAGCCTCTTGTCTTTACTTTGTTCCTTATCATCAAGTTTTCAACATCTACTCATAATTTCCCCTTATTACTTTCTTTGTGACATTTTGTCTAATTCCTGTAAAATAGACAGTAGTTCTGTAATTTCTGAATTTTCTTTCAGTTACACTTTCACTGTACATTATCTGTTATTGTGGGTTCCTTTTTTACAGAAGAGTTGTTCTGTTAGCTGTGATCAGCTGAAAATTTTTCAAAAGGTAAGCTATCTTTTACCAAAATTTGCTCTGCTGGAAACAGAATGCCCTGCCGTGTCCCTCTGGGCAGTCAGTCTCTCTGTACAACACCTCCATAGAAGTACCCTATATGTGACCCCTGAGAAACTGCAGAAGTATGACGTATGAACACATGAATTTTCCAGTACTCCTGTGGGAGTTCTTCCCTATTGTGTCAGCTGTGAATAAATTATATAGACTGATAGTTTCCATTACTGGACTAGGTGCTCCACTCCCTAAGGAAATCATAATCTGTGTAGTTCCAAGTGTTGAGAATTGTTAGGATCAATAGCCTTACTTAGCATTTGAAGCTGAAGTACTTGAAGCCTTAGGCTGCAAGAGCTGTACAAGAGTAAAGTTTTTGATAAAGCTAATATTGTAACCACAAAACTAGCTGAAAGCAGCAGTTGCAAGAAGGATGAAGAAGATAAGGACCAAGAAAACAACTCTGAGAGAATGTGGTAACTTCAGAAGAAGACCAAGCCAGAGCCAGGAAAACCAATAAGAAATCAAGAGACTACTGACTGGAATTAAGTGATTGGACTTGGGGATTGGGTAATGGGTGGTACATTCTGGGAAATCTGTTTGTGAGGGTATAATTGGGGTGCATGGTCTGCAGTGGAGGTCCCCCCTTGGAGGCATCCAGCTCGAGCTGCTCTGCATGTTGGATAAATAAACCACTTATTTACACAGCGGACCGGTGACTTACCTTCTTCGAGCAGGAACCTAGGGCCGAGCCCTGTTAAGGTGGCATCCACGTAATTCCTGACATGGACTGGGTGGTGGCTGCATAACTCCTGCAACACAAGATTGTATATTTAGTACGCATGAGCCTATAATAAGAATTGTCCCCTGGTACACGGTCTGATTGTTGCCTGTTTGTGACTTTACTGTAAGCCTAGACATCATATAATTATATAAACTGCACATTACCATAAATCACAACAGTTTTATTCATATTACTAGGTACATCTGCCTGTTGAACTGTTCCTAGAATCTGTACTGGTGTACTGTAAAGTAAGAGTATACTTTCATATTTGTTAGGAGTTTCATCTTTGTCCACAGGCTTTTGCAGATGGCTTAAGTTCTTGGAAATGTAGCCATATCATCAAAAGGATGGATACTGCTGTGGTGTGTATTTTATTGTACACTTCATACAGTCTTTCACAGTGTCCTCTCCGAACTCATCCTATTGATTTTGCAGGCTTAAGTTTCCAAATCTGTCTTGTTTCCTTATGCTCCCAAGAGTTAGTGGTTTGGTCGTGTAGTCCGTTATTGTTCTGCCCTGGAGGGTGAATGTGGGGTCCTAATTACAGGCTAGTCAATTTACATTCTGCAATTCACCACTCCTTTTTTTATTCTAAGTTTAAATCTGGCTTCTATGTAACATTTTGTTCAGGTTTGACTGACTTATGTTTGTCACAGATGGATGCTGAACAAGAGGTTCCTGAAGACTTTAAGACTGCCTATAAAATTGAGGTCTCTTGTAAGAACTTCATCAGTTTCTTCTTCATACCTGATACCTTTCAACAGCTTCATAAGTTCTAGGTCAAGAATACTTAGTACCTTTCCTTAGTACAGTCTGATAAATGTATATTTTCACTTTTATATCAATTATTAAAGTATTCTTAAATATCCAGGACAAAACAACTTTCTTTTCATATTTGTTTTCAGCAGGTCCATTGAGCCTTCCTGAGGGACAAAATTCCTGCTGGATGTCTCTGAATTTTTTTCAATTGGTCTTTCTTTTCCTAAGCCCAGTCTTATCATGAGGTGTTCATAAGTGGTAATGTTTCGTGACAGAGGTGAATATTCCAAAAAAACCCAACCAAAAAATCCAGAAGTATTTACCTCTCGACGATGAGTTACAAATAAGGAGCTTGTGAGAAAGAAAGGGTTTAATTTCTTGCTCTCAGTACTGTAGTAAGTCCTCAAGAAGAGCTCTGTTCTCTCAAAAGGTTTTCAGTCCTCAAAATGGTGAAACTTTTGAAAAATACCAAACTTTTTCCCTTGTGAGAAGTCCAGAGGGATCTTCCACTGCTGGTAACCTCTTGAAACAGTGAAGTAACTCTATAAAAGGAAGAGGTCTGTAAAATAAATAAACACACAAAGAAACAAGCAAGCGTGGTTTCCAAGCAAAAATCAGGGGTTTGCACTTGTCACGATCCACTGTTGGGTTGAACAGTTTGGCAGAGGTTAAACTCTTTTGCTTTCCAACCAACCTCAGATAATTCTGGGAGGTTGGGGGTGGCTGGGCTTAACTTCTGATTAACTCCAGTGTGTCATCATGACTAGGTTCCTTTTATATTCTTGGAAACAGAATTAAGACTCAAAACGGAGTCAAGTGCCAAGTCACTTTATTTGGCTAGAAATAGATACAGGAGAGAAAAGCAAAGAAAGAGGAAAAAAAAAGGTAAAAAAGGGAACGAGAGGGAGAAAGAGAGAGGGAGAGAGTGGGACTGTTGCGATAGCTATCACCACAGATCTGTGGCAGTCCGTCCGGTCCAGGCGGAGAGTCTGGGCGTCCGATGCATCTTTGAAGCCGGTGTAGGGGGGGATGTTCCAGGACGCATCCACCTGTTGTCTCTGCTGGTTTCCCTGTTTATAAGGTTGCTCTCTTGCATAGTCAATAACTGTTCTGCATACCCCTGCCTCCCACGCGGCGGTGGGGCGCCTGCCCAGCACTGTCACTAGAGGGTGATTGAAAGCTCTAGAGGGTCCAAGCCCCACCCCATATGTCGCCAGTTGGCCTTGGGCCTGCGTGTGTGCATGGGGGACGAGTACTCCAAGATAATGGGGCACACATTCCTGTCAGGTCAACCTTGGTGATTAAACTGTTCTGCTCAGCTGCCGTAGTGGTCAGGCTTTGTTAAAGGAACTGTCCTGCCAACAATGTTGAGACAAGTTTCTAGCCCCTAACAGCACTATAATGTAAAAAGGTTTAGTAGTGAAAAATATTATCAACACATATTCTGATGTGGTTTTGTGTCCCAGCTTGCTGGCACATGCCTAGCTCTCCTAGGAAGTAGGATTATTGCCACCCTGAAGAAAACCATTTTTCCTTCAAGATCCACATATGAAGATTTGAACTGCATCCTCAGAGAAACTCCATTTTCCCACACAAAGGCTTCCTAGCTCAAATATCTTCATTTAATCCATGTATTTGACATTATCTTTATTCTTATTGTTGTTTCATCTGTCAGTTGGCTGCTCTCTGTACCTTAGGACAGTGTTCACCAAAAGGGTTTAAACCCACCCTGGAAATTGTTTTTAATTTACCAGAAAACTGTCCAGTAACCTGAAACAGCACTTTCTCCCCACATTGTCTAAAGTAAGGAAAATGAAGATCATAAGCAAGTGTGATGCTAAAAATCTTTATTCAAGCAGACACCAACAAACTGTAGTGACATAAATTGATACAACAGAGAAAATCATTCAAGCAAATCACTGTTCTTTCAATAATCTGAAGTCAAAAAACTGTTGTGTGAGAACACACGTAGTCTGTTATTTTCTAGCACCAAGCCAGAAAAGGAATGAGAAATAAATAGAGGTTGTCTCAATCTGAAAAACTGCACTTAAGTAAATACAAAGAATCTTTTCTAATAATGCATCTTGAAGCTGTGCCTTTGCAAAAATGTGTTTCTAACACAAACCAAGAAGAAAGAATACCTGATGTAGAGATTTTTGGATATCTGTAGTTTCTGAATTAAATAAAGAGGGCAATTATTTCTTCAGTGATACGCTTTGAGGTTTACTGATGAAATGTTCTGCATAGATGTAGATATTGCATTGCTGCAGTCATTGATATGACTGTCCAAACCTTTTGCAATCTTTGCTTCTTGCAGCCACCTGCTGTGTTTCAACTCAAGATATGTTTAAGACAATTTATGGTCTGAGCCCAAACCTTGTAAATATTCGCTTAAAGCTCAGAGTGAAGTTCAGTGTTGAAGATCTGTTTCGATGGCATACTGCTGCAACTTCCTGTACAAAGAGGTCTGACATATTGCTAGACCATACTGGGAAACTGGCCTGGTGTTCTGACAGAAATAAAGAACCAACCCCACATCATTCATCTTGTTTCTCCTCTCTCATATACATGCATGGCAACAGCTCTGTTAAAAACTGAAAAGTGAAAAAGGAAAAAAAATCTTCATTCCTACCACAGCAAAATATTGCATTGCACATTCTACTTGTGAGGACACATAAAATGAAGCTGTAGATGTTAATCATATCAGTTAATGCTGAACATAATGAGGCTCTGCTAATGAAGCAAGATGATATTAGAGAACCTTTTATGTATCAGACACGGTTCTTCAGAAACTGGTTCAGGACTAAAAGTTGATTGAATAAAAATCACTAGATATATATAATGCCAACTAATGCACAGGAAATAATTACCTTAATGTTGGAATTTCTGAATAAATATCACTTAGCTTTTTCACTAATTTACAATTGAATATAATCCATATTCCTGGCAAACATATACATGGACAGCTAACCCACACAGGTAAAACTGATGGGGTTTCATTACACTGTGAAGAAGTAAAGTATAGAATGGGTCTCTCCTGTAATTTGTTTTCATTTAAACCATTATAATTCAATTGATTTAAAAAAATTTACTGAGTATTTATACTGAGGTATCTAAAATCGAAATTTGGCTTGTTGTTTAAGCAACCTATTAGATCAAGGTCATTGGTCAGGATTTTGTTTTTAGTCATGTAGTGTGTTATAATATTTACTGAGGAACGGTTGTAAATCCTTCAAGATCCTTCAAGTGTTCTTGGGCAAGTGAAGCTGCTGTGAATGTGCTCACAATCTGACATATTTTATGAATTTATCAAAAATTATAGTTAGGGAAGCTGCCTGAAAAATACATTTAGCAGAAGTACTTGTCAAGAAAGTGGAAGATAACCTTTAAGTAATTGTCTAATTTAGCAATATTTTAAGGACTGAAATGGAGGAGTCTTCAACTCCATATCAACATTCTCTTTGTTTAAATATAGTGTTGACATTCACTCAAAAACTAGCCAACCGGCATAAACAAGTTGATATGAACTTGGCAGGATTTTGAGTGCTCATGTAAACAATTGTCTTCTGTTAGCCTTTTCTCTATTAATTCACTAATCCATGCCCTTGGAACAAGTCTGTAAGAAATCTACAACAAAAGCAGACAGAGAAGTTGATTGGATTCCGACACAGAAAGGTCACAATGACAGAGGTACTGATCTTCCTTGAACTTCCAAGTTCAGCCGTATGCATTATCCATCTGGCTGCAGTGAGAGTGAATGGGATATACCAAATGTCATTCACGCTGAGAAAGACTTGCAGAGCTGAGTGGTCTCACTGAATTGGGTGAGACCCCAAAACCACTCACAAACTGTGAAGCTGAACCTTATGTGTACAAAGTCTCAACCCAGTGTGGTAATTAATGAGGTCACGGGCTTACATATTATTGGAATGAAACTAGATACAGTGAT
This sequence comes from Phalacrocorax aristotelis, assembly GCF_949628215.1. Lineage (NCBI taxonomy): Eukaryota > Metazoa > Chordata > Aves > Suliformes > Phalacrocoracidae > Phalacrocorax > Phalacrocorax aristotelis. The sequence goes on from NC_134311.1 coordinate 41,441,864, forward strand.
ACCAACCAGCTCATGAAGTCACATTTGTGCCTTATCTATGAGCATTGTCCTCAGTTTGTTTGTTTGCTTTTTGTTTGTTTGTTTCTAAATTTGACCTTTTGGAGGATTATGAGTTGCCTATTGAGTTATGCGGAGAGTGAGTTAACAGTGCAGTGAACCGAAAGGTTAGAAGAAGATAACTGCAGCTGGTGTTGGTATGTGTTACTTCATGGCTTCTTCTCAAAGGTTTTTCAGAATATATTGAACTTCTGAGCCATTTGGTATTAAGTTCCTCCAAAAGGCATCAGGTTCAGAAACTAGGGTTCTAGTTAACAGGTCTACTATGGGCAGTAAAAAATTATTAAATATTTAGCAGGAAAACAAAAGTGTAGTTCAAAATACATGTTTGTACAGATTCTCTTCCATTGCTTGATTTCTCCTTAAAAAAAGAAGAAAATGTCCGCTTGTTCAGTTTTTTAATATTCACTAACATCCGACAAATCAGTTTGAATGATTCTGTGCCATCTCATTACTTACCTCCAGAGACAGTAAATGACTGTTGAAGTCACTTGTCTGATGTCAGAAAATATCAATCTGAAAACTAAATGAACTATTTCTTCCCTTCCAGCAAAGAAGGGAAGTGGAATAGTATTCAAACCACCCCAGTATATGCTGTCCTTTTTCTCTCTCAAGTAGATATTTTACAATACCTCACAATATGTGTTCCATGTTAGTAAATTCTGGTTGCCAAGGACAAGTACAAGTACAAGGTTGCCAAAATTCATTACCTCATATCTCTGATTTATTTTTTAGGCAACAAAGGACTATATGAACCCCTTCATTAAACCTATCTGATACTACACTGATAACGGCTATGAAGAACCCTGAGTCTGTGAGCATAATTAGTTCTGTAAGGTAAAGCAGTCTGGACAGAATCTTCTGCTCAACCTGTTTTGTAGCATAAATTACGGGTTCCCACTGCTATTTCTTTGCCAAGGTAAATAGCGTGGGGCAAAATGAGCAATCCAACTGCAGAGAGTAGTGTTATTAATAAGGTAGAAAAAGTGGTTAGAACATCTCCACTTGAATCTAGTACTGAGTTAGACAGGCTGTTTTGAACCTCTGCAGCTCAGGATACCCTTGAGAAAGTAAGTGGAATAAATGATGCCATAAAACCATCCTGAGATGTTGTGGGTTTTTGGTTGGTTGATTGGGTTTGTTGTTTTGTTGTTTGTTTGTTGCTTTTTTTTTGGGGGGGGGGGGGAGGAGAAGTGATTTTTAATGATAACTCCCAATGAACAAAACAGTAGTTTTAATTTCTGATAGACGCAGCTTAACTGGGAGAACTCAGGGAGCAGCAAACAGTGCTTCAACAATGTAACTAATTTAGCAACAAACATACCAGCTGCATTATTCAGACCATGCAAGCCCTGTTACTCTAAAGGCAAGACAAAATGACCCAGCAGCAGCTTGGAAAGCAGCTCTGTCAGATCTCACATATGGCATATGAGTTAGCTTCCCATATTACTACCAGCAGTCACTTTCCATCATCCACCAAGGAACTCACTGGAGACCAGTAGATCTCATTTGGTGAGGAAGTCAGAGCAAGTGTCATGCTGGAAGGAGTCCTGTGAGACAAACTGGTGATGCAGAAGTGGATGGAATAAGGTTGATATCCCACATACAAAAAGCTATTTAATACAAACTTCCAAGTAAGGACATAACTTACTAGACACCATGCTTGAGCCAAAGGACATACTCTCCTGTTTTGCAGCCCCATGTTTGGCATCTCCCACGTCACCAGATCCAACTCATGGGCATATGCATCATTGCCACCTTTGCAATGGTATTAGCACAATAGGCTGCACACCGCTGAGTAAAAAGTCAAAGAAACTGGAGAGAAAGGAGAAAGAGAATGTGGTGAAATGGTTTGAACTTCAAAGAAGTTGAAAGGAGTTACATGAGGAAGGGAATCTGATTTAACAGTTCGATTATAAGTATTGCAGTAGGGCTACTTTCTTTGGTAACACCCTGCTTACTGATATGGGTGATAATTATTTATTACACAACGCACACCCTAAATGCATGATGGGTTGCAAAAAAAGTACAGGGAATACATGGCTAGAATAACAGTTATTTGTTAGCAGCCCTGACCCTAGGAACAGCCTCTTACCCTTTCATATTTGGTGTTTTTTTGCAAATAGACAGCAGATGCTTCATTTGACATCAGGCTAGGAAATGATTTAGGAGGAATTAAGCAGAAAAAAAAAAGCCTTTTGCTTATTGTTTCTAAATATTGCTTCTAATAAGAATTTGATGTCTATTGGGGAAGAGCTAGCTCTGGAGGAAATGCTGCTTGATTTTGCCCTTAATTGTTTAGATCCATACATGGTTAATAGAAAGCAGTTGTAAGCTTTGTCTAGTTTATTAGAGGGTTTGTGTTTATGGACTCAGTATTGCTGTTGTCTGTGCTGTACAATCAATGGGATGAAATAATTTTGAAGGAATTACTTGAGGGAAGGTCACAGTTTTTTCTTCCTCTTTTAAGGTTTTATTCCCCTTCCCTACCCCCAAACAAAAGAAATCAGAAGCTGATCTTGTATTACTTCTGGGATTCTTCTTTGTACATGTCTTCTGGATGTAGCTTTGGTTTGACTCTGCAGGTGGGTAGGACAGGCAAGAGACTGCAGTTTGCCCACAGTGAGGCCACTTTTGTGAGACTGATGTGAAGAAACTCTTCCCTCCAGAGCACAGATGGGTCTGGCACAGGGATTGTGTGCATAGCAGTTGGAATGTAGCCCAAAAACCAAGAGTGGAAATTATGGCTAATGCTTTCCCTTGTTGTTGTACAACTATTTCCTGTGTTAAGAAAACATGAGGTTGCAGTCAAAAAAATGTGCATGGAGAAGGGTCTCGTTGCAGTAGCAGGCATGAGCTATGATTAGGGCTATTTCTTCAAAAGGCAACAGAAAGAAGATTGCTAAATGAAACAGTTGTTGCCTTATATAGATGGCAGTGCTGCTGTAAATGCAGGCATGCCCTGCATGTGCTTGGGAACCAGCATCACGTATTAGTGATGGGAGGAGTATTACAAACTCCAGGTTGTTTTTAACAATGAGACATTTTCATCAGAATCTGTTTCTTGTTTGCTCAGCCATCACTTAGTGTGTGAACAAGGCTATAACAGCAAGCCCAGGGAAGGAAAGAAGAAAATTATCTTAAAAACTGGTAATTAGCATGCAGGGAAAAACATTACAGCCATTTCCTTCATTACATCTTCCCTGCAATGTCAGTCACTAGGACAATCCATCTTCTGCTCTTTCTGATGCTGTTACATAGCTGAAAAAACTTTCTCCCTTGTAGCTTGAAAATTAATAAAGACTCTTCAGCTTTCTGTGAAGAGAATAGAGGTGAGGGCCTATGCAGGGTATTTCTGAACATCAAAAAGCAAACCTACCACTGGGGCAATATGTCTCTTTTGGTTTTGAGAGGATACTCTTCTTCCCAGCACTTTTAAATAGAACTTCCATGAATGAGTCCAGTGGTCACTGGTTCAATTTTTTGTTCTTTATGTCATTGTGAAACCAGTTCTTGCAGTAAAGACAGTTAGTTTTGACAAATTGGCTTTCTTTTGAAAAACGTTCCCAAACTTCTGAAGTCTCCTAAGTGTCAAATATCCGCTCCTTTTATCTCCGTACTCATTCTGGCTTAACTTATGCCCTTCTGACAGACTCTTCCCTGTGAGAGACTGCCATTTTCTATAAGACTTTAGCACCTTTGCATTATAATTTTCACCATGAAAAGTGGGAATTAAGAATGAAGCAGTACTTAAATTCTAGGTCAGAAAATATTTTGGTATCTAATTTTTTTGCTTGCCAGCTCATCAGAAACAGAAATTATTCAGATTCACCAAAACCTGAAATGAAGTTATTTCTCATTTTTATTACATTTAATGAGCTGAAAAGTCTATTGCCCATCCCATTGTTTGTGGCTTTCTTAATAGATCTCAGCTAACTACCTCCTGTAGCACATTATTACTGCTTACATGCGATTTCTACAGGAATACTGATCAGAAACAGCTTGACAATGACCTCCAAAGTGCCTAACATCTATTCATCTGCAAAGCATTGCACAATTCATGACAATACAGTAAACACCTCCTAACTTACTTCACTGAAATCCCCAGTCTTGTTCTTCTACATTTTATTGTGGGATTCCTGGTAGCAATCTGTGTTGATTGTTGAGGAATGCAAGGTATTTTGGAACACAGACTCTCAAACATATGAGAACTATATGAGTTATCTTAATGGGTGGAAGCTGCCTGAGATGTCTTGCCCTGTACTACTTTTCTGGTGCCACCAAAGCCTCCACTGGTAGGATTCCTCTGAAGATTACACAGAACCATTGATCAGGCTGTGTTTTATCTTTTATTCTGTAGCAGATTAAAAATCTATATCAAAGGTTTTAATTGAGTTTATAGTATGTGATAGACCAGTCATAAACATTTTGATCTGGGTCAACTGTGGCTGGAAAAAATATGTGTGACGTATGCCTGACATTCAGATGGCCATCATTATGATTCAGGCTAATTAGGACTAGCTAGATCACAGTTATTTAATCAGAGACACCTATTAAACTATTTTTGGGAAATGGACAAATAGGCAGGGCTGTAAGATGCATTTAAATGCTCTCTGCATTGTGCATTTAAAGGCTTTTTGCATAAAGGCTCTTGGGTTCTTCAGGAGTTTCAAAATTTAGAGAATTTTAAGTGCTAGCTATGAAGTGTGCCCACGTGGCACAATACAATGCTGTGCAGAGACAAGAGAAAGCAGTTAAGCTAGTTGAAAGCCATGTTCTGCATTTTTCAAGAAGCAGCTGAGGCTTTGGTGGGGAGAAAAAGTGCTAGAAGGAGAAACAGTGATTCAAAAGCTGAGGGAATTTTTGAACGCACCGATATAAGCTTTCAGAAAGCACCGGGCTCTACACTTTATGTCATATTTCTGCAATATCTGAATTGCACTAGTAAGTAATCAAACAAGCTTTGTCTCTCATAGAAGTGGTCATTCTCATAAAACTGGTAGTTCCTAGAACTTTCTGTAATTACCAGAAGCTGTTCTGTAGATTATATCAGCTATGCCTTACTAGGCAGACTTTGATAGTACTTGTTGCTTCACTGTAATCTAATGCAATCTCATTAGCCATCACATTAATCTGCAGTTATTTCTCTTAGAAGAACTTGGTCTTTTCACATAGAACAAAACTTCAGACTATTAAAAATCCCCAAACTTCTGTGGTTTGCTATTCCAGGCTAAAATACAGAAAAAATACTTTCAAAGCAGGTGTCTTCATTAGACATTCTTGCAAGACTGTTTTGTGTATATCTTTGTACTCTGATTTCATCACCTGATTTCAGCACACCAAAGTAAGGTGTGCCAGGGTGCCCTTGGACTGAACTCCTGAATCAATGACAGTTTCATTGTGCTGGGAATGGAAACTTCCAAGGAGCTAGTTAAAATGCTACTAGTTTTACTACATAGCACTTTTTTCTCTAAGTCACCTCCTGAATATTTCACTGAGCCTGGTGTAACCAGAATTTCCAGCTCGGCTACGACAGCCCTAGAATATCCCAGTATCTAGCAGATTTTTTTTGGCTATTTTTCCATCTTACGTGGAGGAAACAGGATATTCCTGCTCTTGCCATGACTAGGAATGCAGCCTTTTGCAGCATGGCAGTAGGAGGCAGGGACTGTGGCACAGGGTTGTGATGTGATACAGGTCATATGTTTTACAACAAAAGAAGATGAACAGAGTATGTTCTGTATTCCATTAGAAGTTGGTTAGTACGATGAGTCCACAAAGCTTATATTCAGTCAGGTAACCTGACACAGCCCTACACAGATGACATAACATGTGCTCCGTTTTCTTTATTCTTGTTTCTGTGGCTATATATATTTATACTAGAAAAATGTTTAAGTGCTTTCCACTAACAATAGCTGTAGATGAAGTAGCATAAGCCAGTAACAGAATTTCCTTCCCAGCTGTCTGAAATAGCGTCTGAGTGTTCTCACTGTAGGTATGAACTATCGAACTGCTGTTCTCTTGGCCGACAACACTAGCAGACATGCTCATCACTGAAATTTGATGACACTTTTGGAAGAAACATGCCTATTAGCTACTAAATTTTAGTCCAGGCAACTAAATTCTACTCTTCAAGATCCCCCTCTCCAATATGAACTAGGTACAATTGCGAACAGAAGAAAAACATGTCTAGTGTCCAGGACAGAATAAGTTTTAGCTGGATCACACAACCTGTCATGATGACTGATACAAACTGTTAACATTGCAACTATTTGACAGGATGAGATAGAAGCCATCAGTTAGACCTCTGTGAAATTACCTAACCACGTAGTTCTTAAATACTTCCCTGACTCAAGGTCTTCTCTGTTACTGCGAAGATTGTATACCTTATGCCCAAACCTACAGGCGCTGACAAACATGCACGCCATCTTGTGGATATCACAAGAACACGAACATTTATTCTGAAAATTCTGAAAAGATGTATTTATTAAAAAAAAAAGAACACAAATCTGTATCCCCTTAAATACTAATTATAACCTGATGCATAATTTGTAACTATCAGGAAGAAACATATTCTGGAAAATATAATTTGTTTTGTTTTGTTTCTTTCTCTTCAACTGAAATAAACAATTCTAATGGCCATTGTCAGCTGTTAAAGGTCTGTCATTAGTTAAGCAACTGTGTAACAACTTCCAGATTTGGACTTAATATCCAAGATACTTCCATTATGAAGTATCACTGAAAACACTTTTTGTAACATTATTCTCTATATGCTGGGAGACAGCAGAGCAGAATATGTGCAGTAGTAACATGCTTAGGACAACTTTCTCTGCCACTTTTCCTTCTAACATATATACTACCAGCACTCTGTTGCCCAGCTACAGCTACATATATATGATTCTGTAAGTCAGTCAAAGCTACTCAAATTGAAGCAATTAAATTAAATATTAGCATGAAAAGGATTGAGGGGAATCGGAATAACAGAAAAAAGAAGAGGGTAAGTTTGAGGCAGAATCAGTTCTAAAAATAATTTTGGCCATCTTATATAAAATAGTTTGTGTCCACAGCTTCCATGAACTGGTAGATTCAGTGTTTTATAGTATCACATATAAGTTCAGGACAGTTCCCAATTTAAAAAGTCATTCACCTGAAATGCAATGAGATGTAAGCTTAAGTCATAGTTGTTTACAATGCTTTTCCCCATTAAAAAAAATAGCTAACAGAGTAGAGGTAAGTCCTGAAGTACTTTGGTAGCTTATATCAAACTGGTAAAATTAGCACTGTGTTCCAGAACAACAAAGAGAAAAGATTAGAAATCCACTTCAAGGACTTTTATGGTATTTCTGGATATAGATATGTGTTTGTACACAAATATGCTTATGTGCAGCATAGCATGTACAGACTGGGTCCAGTCCTGTTCAACATATTCACTAATGACCTGGATGAAGGGATAGAGTGTAACCTCAGCAAGTTCACTGATGATGCCAGGCTGGGAGGAGTGGCTGATACACCAGAAGGCTGTGCTGCCATCCAGCGAGACCCGGACAGGCTGGAGAGCTGGGCCGAGGGGAACCTCATGAAATTCAACAAGGGCAAGTGCAAGGTCCTGCACTTGGGAAGGAACAACCCCGTGCACCGGTACAGGCTGGGGGCTGAACTACTGGAAAGTGGCTCTGTTGAGAAGGACCTGGGAGTGCTGGTGGACAGCAAGCTGACCATGAGTCAGCAATGTGCCCTTGTGGCCAAAAAGGCCAACAATATTCTAGGCTGCATTAAAAGGAGTGTGACCAGCAGGTTACACTGGGAGGTTATCCTCCCTATCTGCTCCGCCCTGGTGAGACCACCTTTGGAGTACTTGTTCAGTTCTGGGCCCCCCAGTATAAGGACACGGAACTGCTTGAGCAAGTCCAGTGGAGAGCTACCAAGACGATCAGGGGACTGTGAGCATCTCCCTTATGACGAAAGGTTGAGAGACTTGGGTTTGCTCAGCCTGGAGAAAAGGTTGAGGGGGGGTTTCATCAATACCTATAAATATCTAAAGGGTGGGTGTCAGGATGATGGGGCCAGACTCTTTTCAGGGATGCCCAATGACAGGACAAGGGGCAATGGGCACAAGTTGGAACACAGGAAGTTCCACCTCAGTATGAGAAAAAACTTCTTTCCTGTGAGGGTGCCAGAGCAGTGAAACTGGCTGCCCAGGGAGGTTGTGGAGTCTCCTTCCCTGGAGACATTCAAAACCCATCTGGATGCGTTCCTGTGCCCCCTGCTCTTGGTGTCGCTGCTGAAACAGGGGTGTTGGACAAGATGATCTCCTGAGGTCCCTTCCAACCCCTACCATTCTGTGATTCTGTAATAGCAGTGCTGAATGAGACCCCAGAATTCAAATTACATATATACCACTGATGCAAACAGACTGCCTGCTGCCAGGCTGTCTGCTCTGTACTTTGGACAGATTATGGACATTTTTCACACTTAATAATACTGTTTTGAACTCGTGCAAATTCTCATGATCTCATGGATCAGGGCCACAGAAAAAAAGTGTTAATCACTAAAAGACTTTAAAATAGATTTATCAACAGAACTACAACATGAAGAGCAACTCTAAACGTGAAGTGAAGGAAGGGAAATGCTGAGTCACCCTTGACTTATCTTTAAGTATATAAATACAGGATAAACATGTCTGTCTTGATGCTTTTCTTCCAAAGGAAATCCCTGCACTAGCAGGGGTAATGACAGAAAAGGAGATGTAAGCATGACGCTAAATCAAAGCAGAGTGAAAATTATTTAAGTGAGCAGCTACAGTTCCTTGCCATCATGTAACAAAGAGATCTATTCTCAGACTTCTCTCAAATGTCTGCTGTGCTCTGAAGTGTTTTGAGCTTATTGGAAAGAAAAGGTAAACCCAGAGTTACCACGGGAGAAACCATTTCTACATTTCTACAGATGGGCGCGGACTGTGAGATGCCGCTTTTCAGGCACGAGGTCTGTGATGTGGCAGCTGTCAGTCGCCCTGAGCAAGCTGACGAACAGCCACAGCTGCTACTGGTTAGCTTTCATCGCACGAAAGCTGCCGGACTGCCCGGACCCACTCGGCCCAAGAGAGCGGAGCCTAACGGAGCCGGGGCGAAGGACACCCCAGGGAGCTCGCCCTGTGCACCGGCCTCTCTCCGGAGGCACGCCCGGGGCCGGCTCCCCAGACGAACACCCCGCTTCGCAGGGCACAGATCCGGCGAACCCATGTCCCCGCCGGCGGGCCCCGGGCCCCTGCCGCCCCCCAACCACCACCTCAGCGCCCGCTGCTCCGCGGCAGCCTAAGTATACGCAAAGCACCGCCCATGGGTGGGGCGGAAGTGACGGAGCAGGCGGCCAGGCCCATTCTCGAAGTGGGGTGGGTGGCTGCTGCAGGGTCGTATGAACTGCGCAGCGCTGCGCTCCGCCTGACTTCCCCCCGCCCCCCGCCCTCGGTAGCGCCCGGAGCGCGGCGGCGGCGGGGAGCACCTGGAGCGAGCGGAAACGGATCGGTGCACCGTCAGGTGGGAGCTGCTGGCGGCTCTCGCCGGCGTCCACCGCCCGCTCCAACGGCCACCCCAACGGCTGCCGCCATGAGGCACCTGCCGTACTTCTGCCGCGGGGAGGTGGTGAAGGGCTTCGGCAGGGGCTCCAAGGAGCTGGGCATCCCCACCGGTGAGCGCGGTGTGCGGCTGCCGGTCAGGGCCCGGTCCCGAGCGGCCGGTGCCTCCCGGGACGGCGTGCGGGGTGGGGGTGCGGGCCACGGGGCTCGGCTGCCGGCGGCGGAGCTCCTTTGGGCTGGGAGGCGCCCGGCCGCCCCTCATGATTGCGCCATCGGCGTGACTTGCTGGTTCCGCAGATGGGCTTAGGTCGCTCCCTTCTACCGTTTTCCTGACTTTTTTTTTTCTACAGTCCTTAGAGTTTTGCACCCCCTTTTGTGTTGTTTCCCCCCATTTAGTTAAGCATTTTCTTTCAGTCTTGTTTTTTGTTCGTTTAATCACTTCGCGGTCGTCACGCGGATGTACAGGATGTAGGTAAGCGATCGCCCACAGGGTATTGTGGTGTCGCGGCTCGGAAAACACTCGTGCACGTAAACTTCAGATTAGAACGAGAAAGGGAGTAGGCGTTGGGAATCTGCAAGGAAGGAAGTTCTGGGGGAATAATGCAGAGGTTAAAAACGGGACGGGTGGACCTGGCCTCCGAAGCAATGAATTTTCCTATTGCTTGTCACTGTTTCAGCTGTCTAAATAACTAGATGTGTAATTCAAGTAAGTTTCGGCCAGCCTCAGACGCTGAAGTCAACAGTCACGTTGCACCGCTCCTAGCACACAAGGAAACTGGGTAAAACTAGTCTTGAGGTGCTGGATTTCTGCCAATGTCTGTTAATAACTTAACATTTTTCTCTTACCTTGCGTATAAATGGTGTATTGGTATCAGGGAGAAGGGGAGGGAAATCGTTACTGCTTGTGAACTTTGATAAAAATTCAGTAACCATTAATTTTTTCAAATCAACTTGATGTCTTGCATGAAAAGATCTGCTAAGGTGGGAAGTAGAAGTAGGATTGTAATTTTGAATGCAGGTTACGTTCGGTCAAAAGCGAATTTATTTTACTGTAGATGTAGTTTTCAAGGAAAATCCCAGAAATCCACAGATGCCTCTGAAAGGCAATTTGTACAACGGGCAGGTGATTAAATCATAAATTCATTTATTTCTACATATTTTATTTCATAAGTAATTATTTTACTAACAGGTAAGTAGTTCTGAGGTGCTATTTTATAGTGCAGAAGAAGCTTGATTCTACACCCCACCCCCCACCCCCCCGTGTCCTTCAACATACTAAAGCTGTGATAGTTAACCTAAGAGTGAAATGCATTCTGACTGGATATATTACACTTTTATTAAGAAGAGAATGTGGAATGTGTATAACTATAAAATGCAGTATGCATAAGAGATGCGATAACTCTGATATTACCGCAGGGACTGAATTTTATGAAGCTGTTTTGTATTTTAACTTTGCCAAATGGCAAGTTGCATCATTCTCATCATCATCAGTGTTATGTTGGTAAATATTACGTAGGCAGAGTTTGGCTTTTAAGCGTTTGAAGATTCTGTTATGTCCTTGACTTACACAAAGTCACTCACAATTTATGCTTTCTAAAATTTTTGCAGCTAACTTTTCTGAGCAAGTAGTTGGAAGCTTTCCATCTGATATCTCGACTGGTATATACTATGGATGGGCCTGTGTTGGAAGTGGAGATGTGCATAAAATGGTTTTGAGCATAGGATGGAATCCTTTCTATAAGAATATTAAGAAATCAGTGGTAAGAATTTTGTTTTGTGTGGGATTTTTATTATAATAAATTAGCAGGATGTTGAATTTGAATAAGATAAGCAGAATTTGGTCCATAAATGAGATCTAGAAATTCTGTTTTCTCTTAGAAATGTATTTGGTATCCCTGTCATGTGTTTGTATTCTGAAAAGAAAATAGTCTCAGTAGGCAAAGAGTATTGCAGCTGTAGGTGAATAAAGCTTATTTTTTTCCTTTCCATTCCATCATTACTTAAATTTTTATTTTGGAAGTATTTAACAGTATTGCTGAAATGCTGGTTGCTTGTGGTGCTGATAGCGAACTAAACTTGATAGATGCACTGAATTTACTGATTATGAGAGGCGTAGCATGAGCTGGAACATACTAATCTATTGTTCTCTGCAGTCTGTCCACATTTCAAGTAAGAGATGTTGGGATATCTTAATTTGAAATTATTTTCTATTAATTCTTCTCTTAAATAATGTAATCCATACATGAGGTGCTGTGGCTTGATACACAGAATAAATATTCAAAGGTACATAATAATAGGATGGAGGAGTTGAGTTAAAATCATGAGCTGTTACAGCTGTGTTTTTCTTGCTGGGAGGTGCTGATGCTTTTCCTCAGTCTTGTAGGACTCTGTTTTAAATTAAAACACTTTTATTTTGGCATGAATCTCTGGTTCTAAGGTTCTGAGTGTTTGAGCAGTCCGTAATGTGCTTGTGTTATGCAAATATATAGTTTTTAAAGTCTTTGCAGATAACTTTTCTGAGCAAGTTGTCAAAAGTTTACTATCTGATACCTCTGCTGGTATATGCTATAGGTGGGCCTATGTTGGAGAGGGAGATGTACATAAAATGGGTTTGAGCTCAAGATGGAACCCTGTCTCAGCCTTCACTCCTTCCTGATTTTTATCATTCAGTTCCCATGTGACCTGGTTGTAAAGGCTTTCCTTAAGCCAACTAATTCAATCAAAATCTTAATAGTTATTTGGATGCATCAACTTAACGATGAAACAGTAAGCTCTGTTTGTGATTTGCTGCCTTGGAAATCTTACTTCCGAGAAGTGGTGAAGCGTTTCTCCTGAGTAATGGCTTTCTTACTTTTAGACTATCAGAATACTCATAAGTGAATAATTTTTCTTAAATTCCATGCACAGTACAATTCTCCTTCCTAACATACGCAAAAGCCTTAGCCTTTTACTCTTGCATTATACATGCTAAACTAAATGTCCCTTTTATTGGTGCATGTTAGGGAGAATTTGAATTACGGATATTAGCTGTACATCCTTACAGTGAGTGGAAATAAACACAAAGTTCATAATAAATGCCAACTTATTTCTCTTCCTTTAGGAAACGCACATTATCCACACCTTCAAAGAAGACTTTTATGGAGAAATTCTTAGTGTAGTCATAACTGGATATATTAGACCGGAAAAAAACTTTGATTCCTTAGGTCAGTATTGCAGGTCTCCCTCAAGCTCATCTGTTACACTACTCACATGAATAAGACAAGTGTCTTCACTGTCCATTTCCATAATGAGATATTTTATCTGTTAACTTTGAAATTTCAGTAACGTGTTTTCATAAGCTGAATGTGTAAGTTGGTGTAATTAAAAACATTAGAAGATGTGGCAGTATGTTTTTGTGTCACACTAAAAAATTGTAGTGTTGTGTCACTTGTCCGAGGAGTAATTTAAAAATTATGGTTGTCATAAAAGCATCAGCATAGTCTGTTAATTTGTTTTTAAAATGTAGCTATGTTAGAGTTGAAATATTTAATGAAACTGTTGATGTTTTGCTAAAATGTCTTTCAAAACAAGATATGGTAGTGCTTTTATGGTGAAAAATGCAACTCTAGCATGTTTGAAAGAAAAAGCATTTTAAAACCAAAGAATTGTCTTTCAAACCTTGTAATAATAACTATATTCTGCTTCTGTGATTGTCTGATATTCTCTGGTACGCCTTATTTTCACTTGCTATTGTATGTTCAGAATTCAAACCAACTTTTAAATATCACGTTTCTTAATCTTTTTCAGAGGCGCTCATCTCAGCAATTCAGGAAGACATTGAAGAAGCAAAAAGACAGCTAGATTTGCCAGAACATCTTAAACTCAAAGAAGATAACTTCTTTCATCTGCCAGAAGGCAAAACAATGAATAACCACTGAGCAAACCCATGCTGCTTTTTTTTTTTTTTTCCCAATTTCCTTTGTTTTTTTTTTTTTTTCCTCCCCGGTCATGGATCTTTTATATTTGCACTGCTTTTATAGGTATTTTGTTTTCATATGTAAATCTAGGTAGCTGAGATTGGAACCAACCATAAAAGATTATTTCAGTCTCCTTGTGTTAATTCATCATTAGCCAGTCGTGCAAAAGGAATACAGATAAATTGTGTATCCTAAAGTTACCAGTTGTTCAGAGATCTGAGCACATGTGGAACATGACCAAAGTTCATTGTGACTTCTTCTGTCCCTAAAGTATGGGTAGTTCACTTAGGTGAAGAATGTCCTTTTTTAACATACAGAATGTTATTCCAAGCTCTTTTCCCAGTTTTATGTCATTCTTGCATATGGATTTTAGCTAGTAGCTTAGAAAATTTTGCTATCGACTGAATCAGAAATTTCCTGTGGTGCAGGAAGCCAGTGATTAGATAGCAATAGTGAGATTAATTCTCTTTAATTCTTACTCTATATATGCTACACAGATGTTGTGGTTGAAGCTGTTATTTTAATTGAAATAATTTATTTTAACTTTATTTGAAATGGGGGAAATAACTGTTGCGCATTGAGTTGCTGAAATTTGAGGTATACTTCTTCATAGTTGACTGTGCATATGACAACACATGACTTGTGTAGTTTACTTCTGAAGAAGTGTTTCACTGAAATTCAGGAAATACATGACAGAAAGTTGATAAACTTTAAAAGTTCTGGTGCAAGAGATGCAGAAACAGTATGACAAGGCTTCTGCTCATTAGGCTTTAAGGCAAAAGAGTTAATGAAAGGCAACCTTGCATTTTATGTGCTGCTGGCATTTGATTTAGGAAAATGTGGAGAACATTGAGGAGGTTCACTACACTGGCAATAAAATGTCAGACTTCAAGACTGACCTTATTGTAAGGCACAGAAAAATCTCATCAATTCTCTGCATCAAGTGCAGGTAAGAGCCAAGGTTTTGGCTGACTGAGTAGATCGATACACAAATGCAAGTCCTTGGGGATTCATGGAATAGTATATCAACACTATAGTGGGTATTCGTTATTTATTACAAGTAATTGCATCTATTCTTACTCCGAAATGAAGGGATAGGTAAATGGAGGGGTATTGTCCAAATTCATAGTAATATGGAAAGTATGTAATGTGTACTTCCAAATCTACCCTTTTCCTTTTTCCTCTGATAAATTCTTCTACCCCCTACTCAGTGAGTGGAAGTAGGTAATCTGAGTGACTTTATGTTCGTAATCTTTTGAATATCAGCTTGCGATGTGGCTGGAACATTTTCTGAAATTGGAAATGGTCCTGTGGATGTGTCTTAACTGTAGTTCTGTGTCTGAACTACCACGTACAATTTGGAATGCACAATTTCTATAGTGCAAAGTTATTAATTTACTACTTGTCCTATCTTCTTTGAATCCTACCTTTTACTCTAGAGTTTAAGGGAGTTTTAACAAGGAGGCAGTTTGGGTCTTTGTGGCAGGTACTGTCTGGATGTTCCAATTTACATTTTTTTAACTTTCAGGCAGTCTCATGGGATATTATTAGGGAAGATGTCTTGAGCAAATCAAGGACTCATGTTTGCGCTATAGGACTTCAGGAGAAACTTGATTTCATTTAGGTGAATTCTTCACCAGTGCTGTTGATAGCAGAGACAGATGGAATACAGAATTGGGGAGGGCAGTTATCACAAAGTAATTTAGTGGACTTATACAACATAAAGTGTTGGAAACTATTTTTAAAAAGTCTATAAAAGAACTGTCTTTCAGTAGTGACGGTTGGATTTTTTTACATTTTAAAATGGAGGGATGCAGGGAGAAATGTGTTTTTTTTTGCAAAGACTTGAGGCATTCTTGAGAGTGTAATAATGTCAAAATCTTATTTTACTTCTTTTTTAAAAGAATAAACAAAAGCCACACTAGTCAACTGAATATACCGTCAAGAATTTATTTAAAGAATAGATTGTTGTTCATCAGGGTACTGTAGCTAAACACTCATAGCCTTCTTTAAAATTGTTTTTTGCCAGTAATTTCATGTGTCTGTTGTGGAAACCACGGTGCCTTAAGCTGATTGTCTGAATAATACTTTTCTGTATCTGCTAATAAATGTTACTACCAAAAATCCAATTCACAGTGTGGTTATAGACCACTGTGCTATCGATAGAGAACAGTGGCAAAGGAAAAACTTGAAAAACTGCTAGTTTGCTCTCAAATCTTAGCTGACGTGTGATATATGGATACACTGAACTGATGAACTGCTCTCCATGTGTTTGTCTTCAAATTAGAGGAAATATTATTACATTAATTTGGCTGAGTGTCTCTGTCCACATGATTTAAGAGAAAATGTTACATATCAACTGTTTAAGCTCAATACAATACAATTCCTAGCACAGTATGAACTTTATGAAGGGTTATATTTTTGTATTATGTATAAACTATTTATTTCAGTTGATGTTGCTGCACTGTACCATTAATAAAGGATCTGTAATTGACAAAGTTATCCTTGTTGCAGGTTTTCTTTCCTTTGCCACATCTAGCAAAGTTAGTTATCTCAGTCTTGTGCAAAGCTTTGTGGAAGTGACTGCCTGGAAAGCTAGACTGACAGAAAGGAGTAGTGAGATGTTGTTCAACCCTCCCAGTGTGCCTGAAAACTGGCCCACCCTGGGGACTTCTGTGCTTTAGTAAAAACTTAAGGGACTACAGCCTTAGAATTCACAGCCTGAAAGCCATGAATTGATTTGTCTGTATACTTTCTTCCAAAACTTTTTAAACTGCTTGTTCCTTATAGGATTCAGGTGGAAGAAGTTGCATTCTTCTATGTTCTGCTTCAATTGCTAAACATTTATCTAGATTAGGGCAGAGAGTTATCTGCTACTTGTTGTGGTTTAACACACAGGCAGCTAAATGCTCCCCCTGCAGCAGGATGGGGGAAAGAATCAGTGGGGGGAAAAAAAATTTCATGGATTGACATAAAGACAGTTTAATAGGACAGAAAATGAAGGGAAAATAATGATAAAAGAATTTAGAAAACAAATGATGCATGATGCAATTGCTTACCACCTGCTCACTGATGCCCAGATAGTTCCTGAACAGCAGTTGCTGCCCCCCAGCCAGCTTGCCTCAGTTAATATTCTGAGCATGATGTCATATGGTATGGAATATACCTTTGGCTGTGACCCTTCCATCTTCTTGGGAGATAGGGCTTGAGAATCTGAAAGGTCCTTGACTAGTGTAAGCACTGCTTACCACACTGATGTTTTTCATCAGTTCCTAGGTCCTTTCTTTCGTGCACTGACATATTGTTTATACTGGGTTTTTTCCTTCTGAAGACCCATTTTATACAGGTCGGGTTACAGCATGCTTCTCCAAGCAGCCTAGCCTGTCTAAATGCCCCTGGGGGTAGAGGGCAGTCCAAGTCTCTCTCAAGCCTCTAGATACACCTAGCCATATGTAACCCCAGCCAGCAACTAAGCACCACAGAGCCGCTCAGTCACTCCCCATACCCCAGTGGGATGTCGGAGAGAATCAGAAGGGCAAGAGTAAGAAAACGTGGGTTGAGATAAGAACAGTTTCATAATTAAAATATAACAATAACAAAATAGTTGTCACCAAAATCAGGAATGTAGCGTTAGAAGGCAGGCATTCTCTATTTGCGACACCGGATGCATGGGGGATCGCTCCTCCTAACGGTGCATCCTGTCAGATCTCTTTATGCCAGTTAAGTACATGCGTCATATACATATTCGTTAGCTTTCTGATAAGAGATACATATTCAGACATTATTTGCGCATGCCTATTGGTGTCTCCGGGTGGTCATCAGGGGTCTCTGGATGAAGGACACACTCTTCCTCCCTGTGTCCACTAGTTAACCCTTGTGTTCGCGCAAACTCAGTTCTGAGATTGCGTACGTACTGCCCTTGAGGGGTGGTCTGTTCTGGTTTAGTGTCTGCTCTGCAGTTCCTTATCTTTATGGCTCTACATCTGCTTTTCTTAAGGCCAAATGTCATCGTGACTTTGTTTAGCTACTTCGAATCTTGAGGCCCCTCTGACTCCCTAAAACAACAAGTTGTAGTCATCGCGCAGGCTGTTCTTGTTTCGGCTACCTCCTTGGCTAAGTTTTGGCTCTGTGTCCCAGCCTTAGTTGAGCTACACTGGATTGTATTAGTAACTCCCAACCATTTATACCCTGAATCATTGCTACCTAAAAGTGAGGCTTTAATTTAATCCTTAAAACAGAGGTTTGGACCCTAAGCACTAGGAGTGAGGGTTGGGGATCTAAAAATTAGGCTTTGAGTCTGAAAGGAGAGGGGTTCTGACAGAAACACAGTATCTATTGCATTAATGATTAAAGAATACACTGATTGTCCCCAGACTTAATGTTCAGTTGGATGATAGAGCAGCACCCACGTTTGGTTATCTTCATCACCCTGGTTACATAGTAATAATAATGTAATGAAAAGGAAAACAATGAAAGAGAGAAAGAGAAGTGAAACCCAGGGGAAAAACAAGTGATGCATCTGCTCACCATCCACTGACTGACGCTGCCAGTCCTCAAGCTGTGATCACTGCCCCTCATCCTGCTCCCCCCAGTAAATATTCTGAGCATGATGGCATATGATATGGAATATACCTCTGACCAGTTTGGGTAAGCTGGACCCTGTTCCAGTGCAAATGGCAAATAGTAGGACT
Source organism: Phalacrocorax aristotelis (assembly GCF_949628215.1). Taxonomy (NCBI): domain Eukaryota; kingdom Metazoa; phylum Chordata; class Aves; order Suliformes; family Phalacrocoracidae; genus Phalacrocorax; species Phalacrocorax aristotelis. Next base: position 41,460,139 of record NC_134311.1, read on the forward strand.
GTGTTTCCACCCCTGGGGCAGTCCATTCCAGGTGTACTGGGTACTCTCCAAGTAAAAGCAAACTGGCCTGCACTCTGCTGCCAGAGGGATTGAGAAGAATGCATTAGCAATATCAATTGTGACACACCACTTGGCTGCCTTGGACTCCAGTTCGTATTGAAGTTCTAGCATGTCTGGCACAGCAGCACTCAGAGGCGGCATGACTTCGTTCAGGTCATGATAGTCTACTGTTAGCCTTCACTCTCCATTAGACTTCCGCACTGGCCATATGGGACTGTTAAAGGGTGAGTGGGTCTTAATGATGACTCCTTGGCTCTCCAGTCGATGAATGAGGTCATGGATGGGAATCAGGGAGTCTCAGCTGGCGCGATATTGCCGCCGGTGCACTCTTGTGGTGGCGATCGGCACCTGTTGTTCTTTGACCTTCAGCAACCCCACAACAGAAGGGTCCTTCGAGAGACTGGGCAAGGTAGACAGCTGTTTAATTTCTTCCGTCTCCAAGGCAGCTACACCAAAAGCCCACCTGTCCCCTTTTGGGTCCTTGAAATACCCTCTCCTGAGGCAGTCTATGCCAAGGATGCACGGAGCCTCGGGGCCAGTCACAATGGGGTGCTTCTGCCACTCCTTCCCAGTTAGGCTCACTTTGGCCTCCAATACAGTTAGCTCTTGGGATCCCCCTGTCACTTTCAGAAATACAGATGGGTTCTGCCCCTGTATACCTTTGATGGCATTCGGGTGCACTGTTCATACTAAATCCAAAACAGTACTATAGCAGCTACTAGAAAGAAAATTATCTGTATCCCAGCCGAAACCAGGACACCGTACTAGCACACAAGTATCTTCAGCCTGCTTATACACGTAACCCTTAAAGTAACTTGCTGGTGACCATTGCTCACTCTCGTGAGATGCAGAAATTCACTGTCACCTGATTTTGAGAAGCTATTCCCTTGCCTAATATTTTTTCATTACTCTGTTACTGAACAAATCCTTATGGAGTATCCTTCCTGGTGTCATTTGTAAGAATATAAGGAATACTCTGGGAAAGCTAGATATTTGGTCTCAAATTTACTGAATTAAGCAGTATTCAGGTTTTCCATTCTCCTATCTGTGCTGCCCTGTAAATCCTATGATTTTTCCTCTTTTAGAGATTAGTCATTTGGCACACTCCGATAAAGTGTTGAAAAATTGGAGATACATTGGTCAGCCATATAGTTTTAACAATGTTTTTCACTTTGCCTCAAAATCATTGGCTGAATTAAAGAACCCTCTGTTCTGCTGTCTGCCTGCCGTTGGACATCCTCAATTCTGTTGTCAGTTGCTTCTAAAAACTTCAGAAATTGTCAAGGCTAAATTCTGATTTTCCCATTGAAACGCGCTGTGGACTACATATGCAATATATACAAATTCTCATTTCTTTGCTTTACATCCACCTACCTTACCATGCCTTGTGTTTTGTTTCATTTTTGCTTAGTTTTAAATTTAATGTAACACCAGTTATGCGTGTGAAGATATAAGCCAAAAATATTACTTAAGTATGTGTTGAAAGGGATCCTGATCCTCATGAGAAAGTTTTTGTAATATAAAAATAAACAGCAATAACCTAAGGTTAAACCAAGAGGGGGTTAACTAGTGCTGAAGAATCCAGTTTCAAAAACATTTAAAGCCTTGCAAGTAAAAATAAAGATATTTTTAAAAGCGAAGTACTTCCCCAGCCCTCTTTAATCTTTGTTCCTTTAGGAGCATTTGTTGTTTTCTGTAATATTTGCCAGTCACCCCCAGAGGGGAATGTACACAAGCAATTGGGCTTCCGGTATTTGACATGAGTGACAACCTTTAACTTTACAATCAGATATAAATGCTTAAGTGCCCCAAACTGAATACTTCTTTTGCCTACAGAAGGAGTGAATTAGTCTTTTCTTTATTTAAAAAATAAATAAATGTTTTTTACAAGCCAAAAACTTCCCAAATGGACAGGTGTGGTGCAAAAGGTTTTCCTACAGAAACCTGTGCAGGCTGTTTCCAGTAATGTAACCAGAGCTTTCCCAAAACCAGCCTTGCAAAGTTGCCAAGAAAACCAGTCATGAAAAGGCAAAATGTTTATCCTAGCCTTTGAACCAGTGCTAAATTAAAATGGCAAATGACTGTGTTTCACCATAGAAAGATCTTTCACTTGTCAGTTAAAATTTTACTCAGGATAGTACAACAAGGTATGTTGCATAATGTTGCAGGAGAGCTAATTAATTAATGACAAAGTTGCTTGCCCTCATGGGAAGATTGCCCGCTTGGAGGCTTCATCCCTCTGTTCTGCCCTATCATTGTTCCTTGTGTAAGAACAAGTCTCAAATAAGGACAAATAAGTTCATGGCTTGTTATAGAACTCTTCTGTTGTATTTCTTTCTGCCCCAGTATCTACCATGCTATACTTGATGATCCTGTAAACTTCTGTTTAAAAGTTTCAGTCTGTTGCTCTTCTGGTTGCAAATGAAGCATGTAACATAAAAGTCGTGTGTACAACGTTGTGTAATTCTGAAGTAATTGTGAAACCATGGATCAGAGAAAAGTGTAAATTAATCATATTCTAAAAATAGGACATTGACCCTGGGAAAAACCCTCTATTTTATAGTGTTCTCAATGTTTAAATTGAAAAAATATATGAACTTTTCAGACCTACTGAGCTGTTTTTATCATTATGTGTATGTTCGTTCTTGGCTTTTGGGGTTTGTGGTTTTGGTTTGGGTTTTTTTCCAGACTGAAACACGTCATATATAAAACTCCTATTCAGGCCAGGCACTGACTCAACGTCCCATTGATTTTTGTTTATTTACCAGAATGAGTAACAACTTTGACATACATCCAGCTCAGTCTCCCGTATTCATTTCTAGAAACCGAGAAACTGATCACACCATGCCAGTTCTTGAGGTAAGGTTTACTGCAACTCTGAAGCTACCGTAATGCTCTGCCCATTCAGTCTATTCCAGCACTAAAAATACTGAAAGTCCTTGGAAACCTTAGGTACAAAAATTGAAAACTGATAGAGGATTTGTTACAAGGGAGATAGCAGCACCCTTCCTAAAGGTCACAGAGATCTCATTACTGCAAGGTCTAGTGGTTTGGCCTGATGGCACTATAACTCTAGGTATAGATTTTTTTTTGCCTTCTTCCTGTACCTTCTAGGCTGTTGATGCAAGACTCCACTCCTGGTAGATCTATATTTACTTCGAAGACTTAACACAGCCAGCTCTTATTTATGTTGGATGGAATTGTGGTGACCAAATACCCACCTGGGCTTAAAAAAAAAATTATTAAAAGAAGAGTTGTCTGAAGACTGAGGTAGGGATGTAAATGCCCTCAGATCATGAATGCAGTAATATTATTATGGCACTGAAGTGCACAGTCCATCTCTTTATTTACTAAATAATCATTAAAATGTTGTTACAGACTGATAAACTGTGCTTGTCATAACTCTCAAGCAGAGAGATTAGTTTGGTAAGTGGCAGAAATACTGTCTCTGTGTAAAGCATTGTGTGGGGATAATAAACCAGTTTATCAAGCAGTGTTATAAAACACTAGATTGGGTGTTACTTGTTAGTTAATCATGGGAAAATTTGTTCTAATCAAGTCTAGATATTTGAGAGAATTGGCTGTTCCTACTTTTTTACATAACAGAATAGGCTGAACAGAGTCCTGTATAATACATAAAGCCTGCAGCCATACCGTGATTCTGTAATTCTATACATAACTGGCAAATAACATCAGCAGTGCATCTCAGCTGTGCTGTAGTTCAAGAAATATCAGTGAGTTATTTGGACTCTTCCCAGATTTAATCTTCACGTAGTAGTCACCTGGTGTGGGGAAGTATATACATTAAAAAAAAGGGGGTAACTGAAAGTATTATAGGAGTTAGCTGTGTTAGCAGACATAAATCCTCATAATTGGAAGATTTTACTGTATAATGTTTTTTGTGTCCCTGGTTAAAAATTTTTCTTCAATTCCACATTGAAGCCTGTGGGATAGTAATGTCTTCAGCACTCCTGATGTATTCAGAGTGGGCACCCTGGTCCATAAGTAGAGAATTACTTCCGGGTGATACAATTTCTGTTAACCATTCTGTCTTGGATGCTGCAATAAAAACATTCAGTGAACAGGACCTCCACAGAGATCTCAGTTCTGCTAAAGAATGAGTAGTTTTGGAAAACATTGATGAACCCTATTTCTGTGCATTTTGCTCTAATGTTATTTCATGTCTGAATTCACGCTCAGTAGTAAGTATGTTGAGGAAAAACCAAAGCATTTGTTTGTATGTATGGAGGCAAAAAGCACTATATAAAATGACCTTCACATGAACTCCTTCTGCTCTACAAAAGCTGAAAAAGGAACCTCCACCTTCATGATGCTTCTTTCTGCAGACTCTCTGAAGTCACTCACTGTTGCATGTGTACAAATCCAAACAGATTTATTCCAGCATATTATACACCAAACTAGTTTGTCAAATGGTTTCATGGCAAAATTGATACATATACTGAGACTGATGTTACTCAAAACTCATTGCATTAAACCTCCTTTTTCATTCATCCATCTATACCTGACCTCCTCTGGATGAGCTCTAGATGACAATGACACTTAATTGTAATTTCTTGATATTAAAAGGTCCCATGACAGGTTTGATTCTGGAGCTGCAACATTACTTTATGCTGGACAGGACACTTTTCAAAGTTAGAACACCTGAAAGCTAGCAGGAGCTGTAAACAGAAATAAGACTCAACCCTGCCCCTTTTTTTTTCTTAATCTTTGATAAAACCTTTATTAAATCTAGATGAAGTGCGCTGCACCCAAGAGTTAGCTTTTTTTGTATTTGTATATTGTGTGTACATATATATATGTATTTTGTATTTGATGCTGGATATTTTTGTTTAACACTGGTCTTTGTTCTGGTATGATTCTCCTGTTGGGTTGCACTTGTTAAACTGTATAGACTAGTGGCAACATTTTTAGCGAAGCATGACTTTATGTCGGTGTCTGTGTAACTGTGATGTTAGGAAACACAAGGAATGAATCATGGTGAATAACCAAGTCAACTGTGCAGTAAGAATGATACATTGGTTGCCTCAGAGAACTCTAAGAAAGTGTAAGTCCCCACCACAAACTGGGTGCCCCTTAGTCCCCTAATAAATCCTTAAATAACATCTTTTCCTCTTGCTATGACTTCATATAATTCCCATATTATTCTTGATACTTAAAATTGTTTTTACTTATCACATTTTCACAGTTTCAAGTGGTGAAACACAAAACTCTGGTTCTATTGTTAGTACAATAGGGTCTTCACATAAAAATCCTTTGAAAGCAATGGCTTCTGAAAAACAGAAGGAAAAGTCAGCTCTTGGAGGAGAAAGCTATTTTAGGAAAATTTAGGTAAAGTGAACATGGCAAATCCTATTAATACATGTATGTATTGTGAACAGTGACGTCAAGCAATATAGATAGATGGTTAGAATAATCTACATTATGTAATTTTAGTATATCTTTTTCCTGAAAGAAATGGTTATGTAGTTCTAAAGCTGCCACAAAATCGATCAATGATTCTTCCTTTCTGGAAAGAAAATTGAGGTTATGATAGGAAATTAGAATGAATTCTGTCAAAAACAAAGAAATATGTGTATGTGCATTTTCAACTTAGATTCTTCATGTTAACTGAAAGAAGTCTGCCTACCAAAAAATATATTAAGGAACTAGCATGAGAATTAAGATTTCACATGTCAGCAACCACGTTGTACAGGAACTATGATACAGTAAAGCAAAGTCAGAGGCAAAAACACATAACAAAGGAAAGGATCCCAGTTAAATGTCAGTGAGTTATCTGCATACGTTGCAAGGTGGCATGATTCATATTCTCTGCTACTATGGTATTTTCCTTCTTCACAGCAGATAGCACATTTGGTGCCATGCAAACTGTTGTAAAAAGGGAAAAAATGAAGTGCTTGACCTGTGAGCATATAACAGCAACAGAGGACAGCAAGGTCATTTGCAAACCAGTGTTCTCCTTTAATAAAAGAACAACTCAAATACTGGAGTTCACCAGGTTCCTTCACTGGTCATATGTTACAGATTTAGAGACAGTAATCACTTCAAGTGGGAATGAAATGCAGTTTTGGCCATGGTGAAATAGCAGCTGTTTATGAACTAACAGAAAATATCAACAAGTAGTACTGGACAGAAAAAAAAGTAACAACGCCAAAGGGTATTAAAAAAAGCAGGTATATAAACCACAATTGCCCATGAGGAATTTGGCATAGGGTCAGCAGCACTGCATCTAGAACAATGCTAAGGGACTTGTTAACAAGATCTCATGCTTCTCTTGAAAGACCATCAGCATCTCCTGACACTATGCTACAGCACAGGCTAAGAACAGATTCACAGCTAAGGAAATCACCAACTCTTTCTGCACTAGCAGTTTCCTTTGAAACCTCCTAATTGAATGACAGTTCTGCGTGGCCGGGCATATTTGTCAAGATTACAGCTGAAGATATTCTGCCTGCAGGGACTTGTGAGAGAGAGCACAAGAGAGTGAGTAACAGGAATAGCATAATCATGTTTCTGTGTTTCTCTTTAAGTAAATATTTATGCTTTCATGTTATCGGGTGCCTACAGTAGGGTTTTTTAAACTAGGACTGCCACCTTTGGCATCTTCAGCGAAACCTCGGATTTCACCAAATTCAGCTGATTCTCTTAAAATGCTTTTCTGCTTTAGGGAGTACTACAGAGAGTGGGTGTTAATCCTGTTTTACAGATTGTATCCACTACAACTCACATGTGCTCACCACTACTGTAAATTTTCAAGAGTGGGTACAGTCTTGGTTTGGAAAACACAGCTTAAATCAGTAATTCAACAAATGTAAACACACCTGCTTCCTTATTAGTTTTCCTCAACTTTGTATCTCGAAGTGCTTTACGAGGCAGATAGCATTATCATGTTTTTACAGATGAGAAGACTAAAAATTTGCACAAGTTAATGGACCACTGGCTGGATCAGAACTGGAATCCAGGTCACCCAAGTCCCAGCCAGGGCCCTGCTGATTGATAACTCTGCCAAGACAATGCAGCAAGTGTAGAACTGGTGAATATGGAATGCATGTCCTGCAAGGCTCCCTTTATTTGCCACCGTCACACAGATGGTTTTCTGTAAAAACATTATTAGAAATTGTCTCATCTTACTAACATGACCCCAGAAAACATGACATTTTGGTTCATTTAATCTTTTTTCTTTCAGTTTCTCCTCATGCAGAATAGATTTTTCTCCCTTTTGCAGTGGTACTGCAAGCTACCATTTGTGTTAATTGACAGGGAAGTACATAAACAGAAATTTGACATAAACTTGGTTTGTGAGAAATAAAAATGTCAGCATAGCATTTTTTAGAAAATGTGACCGCTAACGTCAGAAAGTTGTAGTCTTGATTTTTCTGGTATTTTTTTTATTGTAGGAACTTCTAAACTGTGACTTTCCTGTTCTGATTTTACAGAAACACAGAAGGCCATGCTGAGGTTCCTAAGGTTTTCCAAAATCTTAATATGGAGCACATATTTAAAGTGAAGCAGGTGCTACTGCTTCACAGAGAGTTAAAATAGACTAACATTCTTTCCTTTCCATCACATCATACATCCTCTTTAGAGGGTCACTTGTAAAAAAGAAATATATTTGTAATAAGAAAAGTGCAGGCACCTGAAGTTTAAATGCAACATAAATACAGAAAAATGAAAATTCCTTTACAAAGTGTAAGGGAATTTAGCTATCGATGTCTGGGAACCAAACAACGTGTAGCTGCCACCAAATGAAAGATGAAAGTCCACACCCATGAAACACCCTATTCTGAAAGAAGAACCCCTACAGATAACAATACTGAGCTCTTTTTTTTTTTGTGACATAAAGACAACATTCAGTCCTTTACTAATTTTATGAGATTCTATGAGGGCTTTTTTCCTTTTCTGCTAGGATACAAAGGTTATTAATTCACTAATAAAGGAGCTTGAAATGTGTACTGCTGCTTTCTGGGTTTAACCCATCAGTTTCAAGAATGAATACTGGTCCCTTGTGCTGGTTTTGGCTGGCATACAGTGAATTCTCTTCACTGTCCTGCCTGCAGTAGTCAGGGACCTTTCCAGCTTCCCATGCTCTGCCATGTGGGCAAGAGGCCGGGAGGGGCGGGGCCACAGCCAAGACAGCTGACCCCGACTGGCCAATGGGATGTTCATTCCATACCATGTGATGCCATGACTGGTATATTTACTGGGGCAGTTGGTGCATGGGAGGCAGTGGTTACGGCTCGGGGATTGGTGGTGTCAGGTTGGCGGGCGGTGAGCAGCTGTGTCACATGCTGTTGGTTTTGATTGTTTGTTACCCCTTCCACCCGCCATGGGTTTCATGCCTCTCTCATTGTTTTCCTTTCCGTTGCATTATTGTTGCTGTTGTTGTTATTGTTTTATTTTAATTATTAAACTGTTCTTATCTCAATCCACAAGCTTTACCCTTCTGATTCTCTCCCCCATCCCGCTGGTGGAGGAGTGAGTGAGCGAGTGGCTGCGTGGGGCTGAGTTGCCGGCTAAACCACAACATCCCTCTACCAACAAGAAATATTCGCTCTTCTTTAGACTATGTGCAAAATATGTTGTAATAGAATTGAGCCTAAGATACATGAGGTAAGTGAATGACTGGATGTATGAAGGGACACAATAAAGACAAGAAAATAGTTCCTGGCTATTGCCATACTGTAGGTCAGAAAACTGTAGAAGTCAGACTTCCATATGACTGTGGCTTTCATTTTCCTGGAAATAAAAGGTTGTCTAAAAATCCACTGGCCAAAATGGCACACATTGGTACAAGAAAATATAGCTGAAACTGTAATGACATATAGGAAATGAGGGCTACTCACAGCTAAATAGCTATCTGATGTTCTTTGTTGGTCCCCATAGAAATACATGTCCTTAAGCTTCTACAGGTATTGTGTATATACATATACGCACACAGACATCTATAAAAGCAGAGTCAGCCTATCTGGCCACCTACTGCATTAAACAGAACACAATTAGGATAGTGAAGAGCAGAACTAAAGAACTAAAACTCTCATTCCAGTTAATTCCATTTATATCCACAGCAGTTTTAGGAGGCAGTTTTGTGATTTGAATTTTTAGAATAGAAAAATCATGTAAGCATAAAATCAGGTCTTCCATTTTGTCATAATTTTGAAATGAGAGAGTTTAGTTTTGTTCAAGACCGTAGAAAGTCACCTGAGTTTGGCTTATATACATCTTGGAAGAGGAAGGAGGCAGGATCACTAGTCACCTCTACATGCACACATTAGAATTTGTAGCACGCTTTACTTTTCTCCAAATCATAGTGAAAATAATACTAATTGTGTTGAGAGAGGACCACTTACCTTTAGCAGGTGATTCACACACAGCCTCCATTCCAATCAAAAATAGGAAGAAAAGGTTTTCCACTCTCTGAAGAACATCTCCACATCTTGGTGACAGAAATATTGACAGGACAAAGTAGACTTGAAAGTAAGTGGACCAACAAGAACTGAAACAACATTCTTCTAGAATGGTCAACTAAATCTCATGTGTAGAGAGGCTTGTGGTGAACAGAGCTAAATCCTCTTGGTGAGCAGTCACAAGCAGGATTCCCCAGGGCTCAGTGTTGGGGCTGGTCTTGTTTCATATCTTTATCAATGATCTGGATGAGGGGATTGAGTGCGCCTTCAGTAGGTTTGCAGACGGCACCAAGTTGGGCAGGAGTGTTGATCTGCTGAAGGGTAGGACAGCTCTGCAGAGGGACCTGGACAGGCTGGATTGATGGGCTGAGGCCAATTGTGTGAGGTTTAACAAGGCCAAGTGCCAGGTCCTGCACTTGGGTCACAACAACCCCAAGCAACGCTACAGGCTGGGGGAGGAGTGGCTGGAGAGCTGCCTGGAGGAAAAGGACCTGGGGGTGTTGGTCAACAGCTGGCTGTGCATGAGCCAGCAGTTTGCTCAGGCAGCCAAGAAGGCCAGTGGCATCCTGGCTTGTATCAGGAATAGTGTGGCCAGCAGGAGTAGGGAAGTGATCATGTTCCTGTACTTGGCACTGGTGAGGCCACACCTCGAGTACTGTGTTCAGTTTTGGGCCCCTCAGGACAAGAAGGATATTGAGTTGCTGGAGTGTGTCCAGAGAAGGGCAACAAAGCTGGTGAAGGGTCTGGAGAGCAGGTCTTGTGATGAGTGGCTGAGGGAGCTGGGGTTGTTTAGCCTGGAGAAGAGGAGGCTGAGGGGAGACCTTATCGCTCTCTACAACTACCTGAAAGGAGGCTGCAGTGAGGTGGGTGTTGGTCTCTTCACCCAAGTGACCAGTGATAGGATGAGAGGAAATGGCATCAAGGTGCATCAGGGGAAGATTAGATTGGGTATTAGGAAAAATGTCTTTACTGAAAGAGTGGTCAGGCATTGGAACAGGCTGCCCATAGAGGTGGTGGGGTCACCATCCCTGGAGTTGTACAAAATCCATGTAGACGTGGCATTTCAGGGCATGTTTTAGGAGGCATGGTGGTGTTAAGTTGATGGTTGGACTTGATGATCCTAGAGTTCTTTTCCAACCTTAATGATTTGATGATTCTATGTCCTGTCATGCTACCTTTCTTGCTTTAAACACATAACTGCTAGTACTTCAGTTAGCATTTTAGCTAACGTTTCTTTATGTGTGCCTTTTCATGTAGTGGAAATAATAGAAGTACTTAACAGATTTTGTGAGCGTTATTCAAATATTTTTAACAATGGCCAATAGCCTACACTTCCGAACGTTCTTAAAGATTCTTAAAAATCCCCTATTGTTAAGCTCACAAAGATATCTCTTCATGGCTTCCAATACCTTATTTTAAGTGAATATTTAGGTATACAATTTAGCATTGATATTTAGCAGATGAGTAAGAATATCCTGACTTCATTGTGAGTTTATTTGGCTGCCTGAAGTGTAATGTACCTTGTAGTTTACTGAATTATAAATTAATAATTAAAAAGTAATGTTATGGCAGTCCAAAACACATTTCATAACAGAAGTCTTATAATTCATTTTTAGATATCAGAAGGTAGTAATTAACTAGATTTGTCACTTCCAGTGCAACAGTGTTGCTTTATGACATGCTGTTCAATCAGGTATCAGGAGCAAGTGTTAATTTTGTCTTAGTGATAAAAACTTTCCAATATTTACTAGTATTTGGCTTTCTAACAAATATGTTTAAGTATATATTCAGTATTCATATTTAAACAGTGCTATCTTTGTCTGTATATAGTAGATCTCTTTCAAAACGGGTCTCAAGGCTGAAATTTCCAGTGAGCACAAGGGCAATTTTATACTTTATCTCCCATAACAAGCAAATAGAAGTACCCACTCCTGTGAGCTTCTTAAGAAAGTCCTTCCTTTGAGCTCCATTTGTTTTGATCTACTCATACTGAAACAAGTGAGTGAAACTGACCCGTGTAGTGGGAATTAAAAGCTGAAGAATGTCTGCAGCCCCAAAAATTCTTCTTCCTAAGAGCTGTTTGTTGGTGGATGAATGTGAGGTCTGCACACTTTGCACACACACATGGGAGCACAATGCAGCCTACCATGGTAGTAAGGCAGGGATGTCTTTATTTCTGTATAATGGGCTTTTCTAGTTATATAAACACTGATAAATGCCAGTGTTTTCCTTATGGGTAGCATAAACTGTACAAAGCGAAGAAAAACGACAAGGAAATAAATCCTTTGTCCCTATAACTCCTTAAGAGTCACTGGCACTGTGAATGCAGTAGAATGAGTCTGGGCTGCTCTAACTAGAAGTACTGTCCAGTAAAACCAGATTCAGCACCCAAGAAAACAAATGCCTGTATATGGATATATTATACCTTTTTTCAAACGGATATATTATTTAACTTTTTTTTCTGCCTTTTTCCTTGAAGACAGCATCTATTAAAGATTTTACTTAGTTTGTTTAAAGCACTCTCTTGGTAACCTGTCAGACAATACAAGAGTCTGAAGAACACATGCCTGCTATGATCCAGCTCAGGAAAATATGTAAGAAAACTCACATGCTGCTCAGGGCTGGAGTCCCTGTGAGAGGTGGATATCCACCAAACTCAGACCAAAGGAAAATGCTGTGTCAGTTTGGGGCAGTTACCACTCAGGCATCTCCCAGCATTCACACACAGACAAGCATCCTACTGACAGGGGCTCAATAATACCCATGGATGTTCCTGACCAAGAGGCAACTGCAGAACCCAGGCCCTAGCAGCGATGCTGATCCCAGGGTGAAACTGTTCCCACAGACTGAGTAAGGATCAATACAAACCCATGGCCCCTTGCTCCCCCTGGGGTGACTTTCTCAGGTCCCAACAGCCCAGCTGCTCAGGATCTCACCAGCAGCCCAGGCCAGTTCCCATTTCTGGTTGATTCTTGGTTGTCACCTCTTTTGTCAGCTGGGATCCCTATGTTAAAGAACAGCAGCCCAGCCAGCCCTGCGTTGGACCTTGTCACCATGGATTTTTGGCTGGTGAAAAGTGGGACAGAGGAAGGTGCAGTGCAGAGGGGGGAACTCTTTGCCCTGTGGTGGACAGAGTGGCACTCCCACGGGCTGTCCTGAGCTCTCAGCTCCTGCTAGGATAGCTCAGCTGGCTTGGCTCCCTGGTTGCTGGCAAGTCCCAGATCCATGGGTGCATCACTGACCCTCCCCACCCCCTCCCCATCTCCCAGTCTGCCACCTGTTCCTCCCAGTTTCAGCTGTTTGTCTAATGAAGCAGGCGTCTTGCTGAGGCCAGCAAGGCAGCTGGGGACAGCTGGGCTCCTGTGGGTCCCACATGGGGTTACTGGAGAGCATGGCATTCCTCCAGGTTAGAAGGGATGTCACTGCTTTATGACAGGGACTTCTTCTCCATCTCTCCTGGAGAATTTTGTAGTGCACTCTGCCACACAGGCTTGGGAGTCCAGGTGAGTCATCTGTAGTCTCTGGAGGAGGTCCCTCTGCCTGGGACCACTGCAGGACTTCCTGGGGTTGCTGTGATTTCTCTCTTTGCACCAGAAAAGAAAAGTGCTTCCCCTTTTTATTCCTCATGCCTCCAGAGTTCATGGCTCTGCAGCTGGGCTTCAGCCACAGTGGCTTCTTGCTCCATTTCCCCTGCAGTGGTCATCTGGAGCCACCATGATACAAACATGACCCCAGTCACAAGGTCCTGCTTCCTGCTCAGCAGTCAGATACAGTGAAAGGGACTGGATATTTTTTTGCTTTCCATTTCAGATCACCCTGCTGTCATTGACACAGACATCACCTCAGCTCTCAGGATCATGTAAATCAGCAGTCACCAGCCTGCATTCCCCAGACTGACATGGGGAGGAAGTTGTAAGTAGGTAGACAGCAGGATAACATGCTGGGTCGCTGAGCCATTTCCTTTGATTCTCTCCTTTTCAAAATGAAATAAGGAGAAAAGGAAGTGCTCAGACATCTGTGAAGACTTGTCCAAAGTGCAATAAACAGCAATCAAGTCACAGTCAAGTGATCAAGGGCCTACAGTCTAGCAGAACACAGAACCTTCAATAAGCAAATTTCAAAAGAAAATGCACAGCTTGTAGTGCCTATTGGGTGTCCTAAGGTGTTTGGCCAGCTTGCCCTGAGCCAAATTGGCATGGCTAAGCTCTGCAGAAAAGAGCTTTCTTAATAGCTCTGCCTCTCAGAACAACAACACAAATTTCCCACCATATTAAGGATTTGGATTTGAAAACTCTGGGAAGGGAAATCTCATTCAGAGAGCTGAGCCCATGTGGTCTTGAAGATGGAATGCTAGATTATTGTCTTCCTGTTAGAAAGAGAATACCTTCGTGTAAGAAAGAAACTGCCCCAGCTTCATAAGCTTCCTGTGCAAACTTGTGAGCAGCCCATGGGCCCCTGAACGACAGAAGTGATATTCGGTCTACAGGGGTAACCACAGAACTGGGGAAAATGCAGGGATAAACCAAGATTCACAGAATCACAGGTTGGAAGGGACCTCAGGGATCATCTAGTCCAACCTTTCTACGACGAGCACAGTCTAGACAAGATGGCCCAGCACCCTGTCCAGCCAAACCTTAAGTGTCCCACGTAGCCAAGTCAACCACTTCACTGGGGAGATTATTCGAAAGGTTGACTGTCCTCACTGTGAAAATTTTTCCTCTCGTGTCCAATCGGAATCTCCCCAAGAGCAACTTGTGTCCATTCCCCCTTTGTCCTCTCCATGTGACTCCTTGTAAAAAGGGAGTCTCCATCTTCTTTGTAGATACCCCTTAAGTACCGGTACATGGTGATGAGATCCCATCTCAGCCTCCTTTTCTCAAGGCTGAACAAACCCTGTTCTCCCAGCCTATCCTTGTATGGCAGGCTTCCCAGTCCTTTGATCATCTTGGTGGCCCTCCTTTGGACCCCTTCCAGCCTGTCCACATCCTTTTTGTATAGAGGGGACCAGAACTGTACACAGTACTCCAGGTGTGGCCTGACAAGCGCTGAGTAGAGTGGGATAATGATTTCTTTATCTCTGCTGGTGATGCCCTTTTTGGTGCAACCCAGCATCCTGTTGGCCTTCTTGGCTGCAGCAGTGCACTGTTCGCTCATGTTGAGCTTTCTGTCCACCAGGACCCCCAGGTCCCTTTCCACAGAGCTGCTCTCCAGCCAGGTGGATCCCAATCTGTGCTGCACTCCCGGATTATGTTTTCCCAGGTGCATGACCTAACACTTGTCCTTGTTGAACTTCATAAGATTCTTGTTAGCCTACTCTTCCAGCCTATCCAGATCCTCCTGCAGAGCAGCTTTCCCTTCTGGAGTGTCTACTTCCCCACTCAACTTGGTGTCATCCGCAAACTTCATCATGCTACACTTGATCCCATTATCCAGATCACTTATGAAGATATTGAATAACATTTGGCCCAATATCGATCCCTGGGGGACTCCACTTGTGACAGGTTGCACTTGGAAAAGGAGCTATTTACCACCACCCTTTGGGTGCGGCCTGTCAGCCAATTCCCCACCCACTGCATAGACCACTTGTCTAGGCCATAACACATTAATTTGTCCAGGAGGAGACTGTGGGGGATTGTATCAAAGGCCTTGGAGAAGTCCAGGTAGAAAATGTCCGCCACCCGCCCCATGTCAACCAGGCAAGTCGCTTTGTCATAGAAGGCCACCACATTTGTCAAGCACTATCTGCCTTCTAGTGAAGCCATGTTGGCTTTTCCCAATCACATACTTCGTTTGACTTGTGATGGCCCCCAGGAAGATTCATTCCATAACTTTCCCAGGGATGGAAGTAAGGCTGATGGGCCTATAGTTACCTGGATCCTCCCTTGAGCCTTTCTTGTAGATAGGGGCAACATTTGCCTTCCTCCGTTCTCCACGACTTCTCAAAGATTATGGAAAGTGGCCTTGTGATGATGTCAGCCAGCTCTCTCAACACCCTCTGGTGGATGGCGTCAGGGCCCATTGATTTGTAGGGGTCAAGCTCCTGTAGTAATTCATGTACTAACTCTTCCTTCACTGATGGTGGGTCAGTGTTTGGATCAACTGGTAGTTTCATCCCAAAGCCTGGGACCCTATAGTGCTGGTAAAGACAGAGGTGAAGAAGGTGTTGAGGACCTCTGCCTTTTCAGCATCATTTGTGACTGACTCTCCTTTTCTGTTTAACAGTGGGCCTATGTTTTCCTTCTTTTTCTGCTTATGGTTGACATACCTGAAGAAACCTTTCTTGTTATTTTTGACATCTACAGCCAGTTTCAATTCGAGCTGGGCTTTTGCTTTTCTACTGCATCTCTGCATGTTCTGGCAATGCCCTTGTAGCTCTCAACGGATAATCCTCCACTTCTCCATCTCTGGTATGCTTCCTTTTTGGATTTGAGTAGACCCAGGAGTTCATGGTTGAGCCAAGGGGGTCCCTTGCTCCGCTTACTTCCCTTTGTAGGGGATAAATTGGCTTTGTGCTTCCAAGAGAGAGTTCTTGAAGAACTCCCAGCACTCACTAGGTCCTTTTTCTTCCATGGAAGCTTCCCATCAAATCCCTCCCAGATGAGCCCTGAGTGAACTGAAGTTTGCTCTTCTAAAATCCAGAACCCTTGTCTTAGAGCTGACCTTCAGCACACTCAGCAGGATCCTGAACTCCACACTATTGTGGTCACTGCAGCCAAGGCTATCACTAACAGAGATACTACAAAGCAGGCTTTCTCGGTTTGTAAATAGCAAGTCCAGCAGTGCCTCATTCCTGGTTGGCACATCTAACGTTTGTATGGGAAACAGTCCTCTACGAATTCCAGGAACTTGGTGGATGACATGCGAGGTGCCATATTGTTCTTCCAGCAGATGTCTGGGTAGTTGAAGTCAACCATCGGGACCAGGTTCTGTTGGCCAGAAGCTTGCTTTAGTGCCCCAAGTGTTGCTTTGTCAGCATTGGCATCGTGGTTAGGAGGTTGATAGCAGATGCCCACCGTGAGGTCCTGCTCCGAAATGACCCCTTTGACTTTAACCCAGAGGCATTCGATAGAGCAGTCGCAATCACCATAGTTGACTTTGATACATTCAAGGTTTTCCTTAATCTAGAGTGCAACTCCTCCACCTCTTCTACCCTGCCTGTCCTTACAAAAGAGCCTGTAACTGTCCATTGTGTTCCCCCAGATATTTGAGTTGTCATTCCCCAGTCATTTAAGTTGTCAAAGAACAAACCAAAGCGATACTGCCAAATTAGAGTAAGTGCCTGGGAACTGAAGATATCAGATAAAGTGATCTTTGCCTCATTATGACAGCCTCCAAGACCCATTTTTTTTAAAAGACATTTGGGCAGAGACAAAAATCCTCATCTACAAATCCTCCATGGCATTGTGCACCTCAGCTGCCCATTGCCAGCTGATGTCCCCTGGGCCTTCCAAAGCTGGATGAGACAACACCTGCAGACTTTGACTATGGGTGACTATCCTCTCCAGCAGCCCACACCTGTGATTAATTAAGTGGCAGGACAGGGGCTCAGCATCTTTCCTGGTCAGGCTCAGCGTTCATGGGAAAGTGAACGACATGCTGAGCGGGTCCTTATGACTGGAAATGCCAAGATTGTCCAGGGCAGATCCAGAGGCCATCTCTGAAATTCTATAAGCAATGCTCTCCTCAGTGTGACCAGCACCCATGGAAATTGTGTCAACCATGATATGACATTCATTCGCTTGTCCTTAGCCCTCCCACAAGGCTATGGTATATGGTCTAGTGCATCTGGGAAAGGTTGGATGACTTTTTTGGTGTTGTTGCTTTTACCTGTTGTCTGATTTCTATATGCCCTGTACAGGTGGAACAGAAAATTGTTGACAAAGTGTCAGGGACGTAAGAGCAAGGATGAGCCACACTGTCCCTGCCCAACCCCCCAAGACTCCCACTTGCACCTGCTCCAGGACCCCATTTCTGCCCCCCAAGACCATCAGTCTCTGCCCCAGCACTGCTGCAGCAAGGCTGGTCTCCAGCTGTTCACAGCCTCACAGGACAAGGGTTTATAAAGGAGAGATTTAATAATCCATATTGGGATATCAAATGGGTAGAGGAAAACTATATGGACCCTATGGCAATCTAGTCATAGTGTGAGAGTTGGAAAAATCAAGTCAGAATTACACAGGTTACTCAGAAGTTGCCTGTGGACAGCAGTAGACAGGTTAAGAAACAGACAAGGTAAAATCTCTAGCTAAGGAAGGAAATTTACCCAAGGCAATGTAGCTTATAATACCAGAAATATTCAACTGGAAGCACAAAACAAGTACTTAGAAGATAAGTTACAACCCCATATCATTGCCGAGGTTCTGCAGTGATGTCAACAACTGTTCCAAACTGACAAAATACACCCAGTCAAGTTTATGACTGCTATGTACGAAACTTTTTGAGATAAAAATATGATGTGATCTGGACCTTAATCCCCCACCCCCTGGACACCCTATGATACCCAAGCCCCCATTCCCTGAGGACCCTGTGATACACTCCTTGACTCAGAGGGTGACAAGTCTCAGGGAGTAGCACCAGTTAAATACAACCGAAGAGCCTGCTGCACTGCCAGGACAGCAGCTCCACTCTGATACTATTACTGCCTGTGGTTTCACTTCTCAGGAATTAACTGATTTACAGACTGAATTTGCCTTGAAATCTGGATAAACCTATGTCCATGTAAATTATTCATTGAATTGTGCAGTAGGATGGCCTTGTACCTCACCCACTAGTGACAGAGGAGGTAAAGATTGATGGCTTTGGGAGAAGGCTAGGAAATCAGAAAAGGCAATATTGAAACGTGCCATCTAATCTTGCTAAAAAGAGGAATATAGGTCAGTGGTGGACAAACTGCTCCGAATAACCCATGGTAGCAATGCGCCACCGCAGGTGCACTCCATCCCATCGTAGAAGAGTCTGCCCCAAAATCTAAACCTCCAGCACTGCCGACGACGGCAGCTGTGTGTGGGTGCTGACTCACCGTGGCCAGGAGCCCAGCGTCAAGCCTTGGCTATGTTGTCATTATATGACGGTCCAAAAGCGCCACCTAAAGTCTGAGTAATACAAACCCAGGAAAAGTCCGACTCCACCACCCCCAGCCTGTCTCTGTCACACCACTATCACCACCTCGGGAAAGCCACGGGAGAGGAAAAAAAAAACCAAAACACCAAAACACCACAAAAACAATACAAAACAAAACAAAACAAAAAACCCAAAACAAACCCCAAACCAAACAACTTCTGTCCACTGTCAACGAGGCAGGAAACCAGAAAGGCTGACTTAAAGTTTTCAAGCAATCACAGCTGCAGGGTCTTTTCATAGCTACTCTCAAACAATTAGCAGGAGAAAACGTGCCAGTGCAAAATGCCCAGGGGCCCCAACCAGCAGCTGCCTCAGCCCCACTTCTCCAGGACCCCACCTCCACCTTGGGGACCAGGGCTGGCCAGGCCCCACTGCAGGGCTGGCAGCCATCCAAGCAGCCCACCACCATCCAAGTCCAGAAATGTAGGTCAGTGGCAAGCTCTCCACTGCCTTCTTAATAGATTCTGGAGCTCAAATATGTATGATTCATAAGTACATATAGGAAGGAAGATGTCCCCCCCCTTAAAAGAAGCAAAGACTCAGAAATAGGAGAGAACAGCAAAACAGTCTCATATCCTGTGGTTAAGACTATTATTTCTGCTTAACGTCAGAACGGTGAAACCTCAGGTCCTGTTAGGTACCACAGTTAACCTGGGGATGGACATCCTCAGAGGTCAGACATGGATAGACAACTCAGAAAAATGCAAAACTGGGTCACCACCCCACCATCTGAGTATGAATCAAAAGGAAGGTCACACCTGTTTGCTCCAACTTGCCGCATCTCTGTTTGAAAGCAAACTAATATGTACCCCACAATACAGGTTACCATTTGTCTTGTGTCTGAACTGATCCAACAACTAGAACAATGGGGAATAACAGAAAAGAAATATTCGACATACAATAGACTGGTGTGGCCAGTCAAGAAAACTGATGGTACTTGGCAGTTACCTACTGATCTCTGAGCAAGATCTTAACCATTAACAAGTAGTACAATAGGGCATGGATGTAATTACCAAACACCTCTCAACACTACGGGTAGAAGTTCCAGGCAAAAAAGGACAGGGTCCGAGTCAAGAAGTAGTATTTTTAAGAGCTAAGCATGTAGGAAGAAGAAAAACACTATTCCTCAACCAGTTTTGAATGAAATTCAGGACCTGGCTCCACCTGACAATAAATCAGAATTAGGAGCAGCAGTAGGTACTCTGGGTTTCTGGTGCGCTCATATTCCAGTATTTTGCATATTAGCCAGATCCTTATGTGTTCTTTTAAAGCAAAATACATTTCGGCAGTGACTTGAAAACATGGCCTGTAACACATACTTTAGCTAAACAAAAAGTAAGTATACTCATACGAGTTTTGCTAAACTGTGGCTTGATGAATAGACCATGGCTAACATGGCTAACAATATCCTAACCTGGGAAAAGGGAAAGTATTGCACAAACCTGGCAAATAGATTACACAGGCTCTTTGTGGAGAACTGTCAAGGGATGGCCACATATCTTGATATGAGTAAGTGGCTTGGAACATGTACATCCAGCCCGAGGTGCCACAGCACCACCTCCAGTAATAGGATTAAATTAGCAGTTTGCTACACTCCTGTTGTCTCAAGAAATACAATCTGATAGTGGATTCCATTTTAAAAATAAAGAAGTATATGAATAGTGTTTATTGAGATGGGTGTGACAGATTCTCCATCTACCATAGCAACCACAGAGTAAAGGTTTGTAGAAAGAGAGAATGGTCTGTTAATCAAATAAAAATTCATAGTCTCCCAAGTGGGGAAAATTCATGTGGACAATTTCATGGCATTTGAACAATCACGAAACACTCAGAGGAAGCCCTCTTAACTGAGCATTTGAATAGTTTTAGCATGATAGACCACCCCAACCTACCTGGAGGTCAGGAGATGAAACAGTAGATGTCCACCCTGCACTAGGAACCCACTGGGTTACCTTATTGTGCAACCAGGGAAAGGGTGTATGGAAAGCTTTGAACAAATGTAAAGGGAAAGAATTAATAAGAGCTGAGGCTTGCATAAACTCCAATACTGAGATTTGTTTTCTGTCATTACAGGAATCAATATGAAATGGCAGGTGCAGAAAAAAATCAAAATGGGAGGGGAAGTGCCAATATTCCAAACTAGCAGACACCCTCACAACATACCCACCTCCTGCTCCTCCAGTATTTGTTTTGAGTTTTTTGTGACTACTTCATTTATTAACAGGGAAAGTCACATCTACACCTTACCCTGATGTTCCATGTATTATGCAGACCCAAGACCAATAGGCAATTGGACCCCAACCCTGAATATACTCAACAGTACTATTGAGAGGAGACTTAGATACTCGTAGCCCAAATTAATCTGACAGAAAAATCAAGACAGTATCAGACATCCCTGTCATGTGCTCTGGCGCATCTGCATTAATACAGGTGATTGGCCTGGAGCCTCTCCATGGGGAAAACAATACCACAGTATCCACATACCAAATACCTCAGGAAACATTGTCTTCTGCTATCAAATTTCTGCCTGATTTGGAACCAGTTAGAATTGTAGAAGATGAGAAATGTTACAGAATTTTTAACAAATCAATCCAAATTGTTTTCATCTCGGACATATATTCATAATATAACAGAGGAACTACAAATAGCTTTCACTCTTCTTTTGCATGGTATAGCTGGAAGCCCCGTTGTGGAACAGGCCACTACCCCTTACCCTATGCTGTCTGGAATCTTTTGTGTGGTTTCTCTAAGGATCTTGAAAAAATCCCCATTCTGATGTTATGTGAAGGTCAGAGATTATGGTACAGAAATGGAGGACACTTCTACTTGTGAATTTCTGCAAATCCCACACCTAGTAAAAGTCCTCCTTCAGGAAGTGAAAACCATCCCCCAGATCTTTTGTGCTCTTGCCCTCAATTTGGAGCAATATGTAACCACTCCATGGGAAACAAATATAACTAAAATATACCCATGGTGCAAATTCAGTGTTGGCTTGGGAAAAATCAGTCTCATTGCTACCTTGAGGGCAGGTTAGGGAACTGTTGGAACTCTTTGGGGATCAGTATGAACAGATGGAGCAACGTGAATGCTGCAGATCTTGAAGTTGTCTGGAATAAGTTAAACAGGCTATGACAACTTAGCAGCCATGCCATATAAAGACAAGTGACCACTAAAGTTCCTTATCATGAAAATCATGCTAAAACTCTCAGAGTAACTATCCAGTCTTTACAACAAATTAAAAATATCCTAGCAGCTGTAACAAACAGCGCTGCCTTTGCTGTTGCATGTACTGTAATGCAATTTTTTGCTGTATCACAATATGAGTGATTGGCATTACTGGTTAAAACTGAAATATCTGCGGTTCCATCAAATTCGTATTCTGAATGCTGTCCTGAATATGAACCTGTTTACAGAAATTATTTTATCAGATATTACCTCTCCCCATTGTGGGAACATCTTCATATACTCTGTACCCCAAGACGTACCAGTACACCCTTTTTATGAGTGTGTTCTGGCCCCTTAGTCTTGGGAAACTGCTTTTGGTCTCCTCAGAGTCTAGTTCATTGCCTAATGAGCTAAATAACATTTATTATATTAATAAAAAATAAAATAATTATCTAATTAAATAAGACAATAATATAATAATGTTTGACCTGGATTACTGATAGTGCCAACAGTGGGGACAAAATGAATGGATGGGTCCGCAATGAAACATCTTTCTAGATTCCTCTAAGTTACACACAGACATTGTAGAAACATATATATGGGATCCTGTTGTTGATGGATGTACGTGGGCAGCTGCCAACACAGGATTAGACTAGGACTAGCCCAAAGTAACATCCCTGAAATACTTCAAGTAGCACCAGGACTCCCAGATCAGCTGTTTCACTCACTAGATCTGTTCCTGAGGGAGCACACTACTAGCTATTGTAGACATTCGAAAGGACCTTCATTTTCAGCTGATGTTATTGTGAATCAAGAAGCCAAGGGCAAGATACCTCCTTCCACAAGCTTCTAAATTAAATTTGCAACCAAATCAACTAATCGCTTTTTAGAATTTTATTTCAAAATCATCAGTTTAAGAAGAGCAGATCATAATTGTTCAATTGTCTTTGCAGAGAACAAGTTATTTTACTGCAATATATTTAACTTTACCTTGAAATTTTACAAGCAACCATGGTGATTTCCAGGCAATTTCTAGACTAGCATCTGTATAACCTAAGACAAGCTATACCTTCTTCTCCTCAATTACTGCAATGTATACTTCCTAAAAGAAAGTAAAATAATATTTTCAAGGTCTTGAAATGCAGCCAAGGCATTATGGAATTACCTTTTACACCAGATATAATTCATCAGAATACACACTGGAAACTACTGCAAAACTCTTGGATGGGATAAAGTGCCATGGATTTGTCTATTAGGAAATGAATGTAATCTCCTAGCAAAAGCAACAACTATATCGGGCAGAATTTAGCTCCCACTGACCAAGCCGCTTCCTTCCTTTTTACTAAATAGTTCTGTGGAATGTGGGAACACATTACACACTTAAGTTTCTAAAAAACAAAGCAATGTTACCTGCTGTGATACCTCTTAACTTGGCATGTGAACCTTCTAAAGCAGCCTAAACATACCACTTGTGTGACTAGTCCCTGAGCTCCAGCTGGTAATCATAAGTTAAGTGTTTGCAGGTGGATATGGGGTTGTAGCAGCTTTTTAGCCTTTTAATGGTGAGATGAGCATTGTAATAACATGCCAAACTGAAATATGGCAACTTAGTTTTTGGCTTTCCTGTAAGAGTGTCATATAAAGCAAAATTAATTTTCTTTTTAATATTAAAAATCTATACCCTTCTTTTTAAGTGACACACAAGAAGCTCAAGAAAAATTTATAATGAAGTCTTAGTTTTGTCTGCAAAATAGTCTGTCCAGTTATAAAAATACAATCCATTTTTAAAAAGCTTTCCAGTGTCTTGAAAAGTAAGTGGAGCTGTGTTCCCTACATGTTTTTATATCTTTGAGAGAGCAGAGGCCTCTGAAGTCCACTGCTATAGTGAGTTTAGATTATTTATTGTTTGTTAATCTATCTTGCTAGCCCAGGCAAATGAGTTGTATAAGGAGATCTAGAAAGACTTTGAATCTTTACCTGGATGCTGCTAATGCCACAGCTTAAGCGTACATCCTTCCTGTGCTGCTCTCCCCACTGCCACCTTTGCTTTCTACTAGGTGCTAGTTGCATATTATGTGAGAAAGCATGTGTGTGTGTGTGTGTAGAACGAAACAGCATCTTGAACTTAAAATTTTGTACCCCTTTCATCCAGTGACAGCCAGTATAAAAGGAGAAGGAGAATCACACCCTGCCAGTATACCTCCAAAGTTATCTCAGTCTCTAGTGGAGGTGGCACAGCTGGAGAACCGTCTTTCAGATTAGAACAAGACAGTTCATAAAAAGAATTATTATTTTTTTAAGCCATAAAAAAATCAAAGAACACACAAAATGGTGCTGAAACACGCCTGAACTAAAGATGTGTGATTATGGACTTACAGCAAAAAACCCTGACTTGATTTGAGGAAAAATCTCTGCATCCATAGTCTGTATTTGTGCTTCTGACTCCGCTTCATAAGAATTATCTCAGGAGTCAACACAATCTTCTACAGGCAGCAGTTGCAGGTCAGCAATGACAGAGTGCACAAATATGCAAATGTTAAGTCACATACAAAAGAGGAAGCCTTAAGAAAGTCAACGATCCAGCAATGCAATAACCTGACTAACAGCAAGGTGGAGATAGAGTGAAGCAGTACGGCAAAACAAAGTCAAGTTCTCTGAAGTCACAGGTTCCAGATCTTGAAGAATTTACTATGTTCCAGTTCATTGCCTGATCTTTCTCATACCTTTAATTTTGTTAAGCTTCTGATATTTTAGAGCAACTGGTGAGATAAAAATATCTATGAAAATGAGAAATAAGTACACGTACTCTGAAAGGGCTTGGATTTTCTAGTTAGATTTTTGACTACAGGAAAGGATAGTAAACGTATGAACAGAAATCAAATAGATTTTGCAAGAATCTTGTACTCTGATGCCCATAATAATATTTACCACAACACATGCAAAGAGGCTACTGCTTTTCCTGAGCTGAGAACAATTGTGTTGACAGACCAATACAATTTTACTGGAAAGCTTCTGCACTGAACTCCATTCCCTGGAGTTAAACAGGGCTGACATACCCTGGTAAAATTCCAGCCTATTTATGTGTCCTGGATATAATAAAGCAAATTTAATGCTGCTTAAGCACACGCAGTTCCGTTGGGTTTGGTTATGTTAACAGTGAACATATGCATGTCAAACAGCACAACAAAAATAGATCAGGAGAACTGCTGCTTGTAGGGAAAAAAATTCTACTCCACTGAAGATAAATCACAAATGAGAACTGTTAGCTAGTACAAAACCCAATAAAATAGGACAATAAAAAAGATCCATTTTTGACTTCAGCATTACATGGGGGCAGAAGGAAAGCAACATGTAGCGGTCATTCCAAGACCAAATTTTACTCTGCAGATGCTAGTAGAAATGTCCCAGGGACTCAAAGATAGTTGAAGGAGGATACATTAGCACCATTTCATAAATTCTCCACACCATGTAGAATACAAAAACATTCTTCTAGAGTTCAGAACCCTGATATTACAAGGAGAGTAAAAGCTGAACAATTCTCCCTTTGAACTCTATTCTTAGACTGTGAAGGAGTAGTATGTTTTGTGCATTACATAGCACCTTAAACAGTCTTCTGATGTGGGGGAGCCAACACCTGTCCCTTAAAACTTATCTGAGCAAAATGAAACCACAGCACCAGAATTGCTTATGGGCTGGATTCCAAACTCATAACCAACACCCCAGACCTCTTCTCTGTAGGAAAATGAAAAGGAAAAGGAGAAGCAGCAATGCCAAATTATTTTCTCTCACTCCTCCACCAAAGAAAGCAAAGAGGTGAACTCAAGACTTAGTGTGTTACCCACACTACTAAGTTCTCTGAAAGTCTGTTGCCTAACATTTGTAGAGCCTCTCAGAAGCAAGCAAGTAAGGCATAGCAGTTTGGTCAGGGAACAGTATATTTCAACAGATGCTCCTTTCTGGATTTCCAGAGATAATTAAAGCCATTAGAGTGCACTGAAGATTCTACAGGAAATTATGGAAAGTAAATAAACGCGTATTTCTCTACCACTTATGACTGGGATAAAGGGTAGGGCCACATACTGGATACCAGGAAAGAAGAAAAAAAAAAAAAAAAAGAACTGAACTCTCCCTAAGTGAGAACTGCCCATGAACCAAATGACGGAAGGGTCCTGGCTGGGGGGAAACCACATGGAAGAGATGATGGTCATGACTATCTCTTATTTTAGCTTATTGCACAGCTATCGCCTCATGTAGGCAGTACCTAACCATTTCCGAGTTAGAGCTGTAGTACCTGAAATTCAGATTTAAGAACATAAAGCAGGAACACAAAAGTTTTAATGCCAAAAAATTCTCTCTAGCCCAGTGTAAAAAGACTTAATGAAAGCAATTTGCAGTGAGCATCACAAGTTTCCTCATGTGAGATGCATCTATTCCTTTGTTCCAACAAGAAATTCTACCTTCTCTACTTTTTTTTGAGAGAGAATTGAAAAATACACTTTCTATTATATGAAAAAGAAAAAGAATTCCATGACCATTTCAATAATTTTTACCCTATCTAGCAGAATAAAGGATAAAAAGAAGGATTGTGCTACCAAAAAAACCTGAAAGCCTCTTCCCCCCCTCCCCCCCCCCCCCCCCCCCGCTATCCCGCAGCGATGGCCATTCAGTTTCATGCAGAATTATCAGAACTTTATCAATCTGGTCAAAAACAGCCTTTGTTGTGGCCTTTCTGCAGGCTCTATGACACAGTTGGCTGCACCACAGTCTCATCATCCTGTATGCAGTCCAATGCGGGCTTTGGCTGATTTGGGTCGAGGCACAGGGACATAGTGTTTATTCTTCCTCTGAGCAGGAAATGGGTCCAGTCTTTTCTGGAACAGGCAGAGGTGGCTCTTCCCTGGTAGCACAGAGTCCATCACTGGCACAGCTTAATAAACCCCTGCAATGTTGTTTTTAGATGCTTCCATTACTTTTGATAGCAATCAGGAGACAGCTGCATGCGAGAAATTCTATCAAAATCTTCTCCATCGTGATGAATTAGTCATACATGTAGCTCTTAATGAGTGTATTCAGCATGATGGTTGGTTCTCATATTCTTGTGAATATGTGTACTCAGTGTCTATTCAGAGTCCTGTGTACCCAACTGGGGCAGAGCAATGAATTGTTATCCCGGTCTGGAAGAAGCATCAATGCTGTATGATGTGGCTGAAATACAGCCTTCCAGCATACCAAGGCCATGGCCTGTGCTCACCATGAACACAAGAGGGTGCTGTTTACTTTGTGGAGACACTTATTTTTGGAATTACTGTCCCACTTCTTGACTGGGAAATCTAGAGGGAAATCTCCTGCCCTGATGAACTAGGAGCTGAGAACTAAAGAGACATGATGAAGCTAAGCAGGTTGCATGAAATCTTCGAGGGAGCTAATCAGATAAACTTCCTTAACAGTGTTGAAGTTATAAATGGATGTTATGCCTTTATAGTTTGCATCACATAGGGAGAAAAATATTCCGATGCCAGGAAGCAAGCTGGTCACCTCTCTGACCCAGAATCATAGAATCATAGAATGTCTTGAGTTGAAAGGGACCCACAAGGATCACCAAGTCCAACACCTGTCCCTGCAGAGGACAACCCTAAAATTTGACCTATGGAGAATATGGGAAAGTTCTGTAATTCCTCTGGTCAATGTCAATAGCTGTCCTCAAGTTCTCAATGGCTACAAAGGAGTTTTAAATCTTATCATCAGAGATTCCATAATGTAAATGTCTATTTGGTTTGCTTCCTTGTTGATAGGGACTTTGCTAAGTTCGTCAAAGGTATGCTGATTTGACAGTCTCTAGTTGGGGTGGCTAATAAGGTTTTATTCTGAAAGCATTATATTGCTTAGCTGTAACTAACTGCTGAGTTGCTTTGCTTCCTTCCCTACCCACCCCAAAAAAGAATGCTAATACAGGGTTTCATGGTTTGGTTTTTTTTTGCAGTAAGATATACAAGGTGCCCTTTGATGAAGGCTTTAAGGGATGCTTAAGGCAGACAGCAAAGGCCAAGGTCTTGACAGAATCTTCTGCAGAATACTCTGTATGACAGTATCTCCCTATTGACTTCAATATTCTCTATACGAGAGAGCAAAGTGACTACAATCACCATTGCACAGACTGGGAAGCTACCTAAGAAGGGTCCAGTTGCTTGCACAAAAGCCAGAAGGGGACTTGAAAGCTGATGCATCCCACCATTTTGTTCACTCATGTGACACTGCTGTTGAACAATTAAATTCTCAGAATTGTGCCTGCCAAATTACAAAGAGTAAAAATATAACCTCTGCAAGAAACTGGACAAGTAGGCAAGCCTTTCAAATTTTCTTCAGAAATAGTAGGTCCTAAAAGCAGCTTTGTTAGTAAATTTTGGTAGAGAAGTTACTTGCTTTAAAATAAATAAAAGAAACAGTGTTAGCACATAACATCTAATACAACTGGCTTTTCTAATGTTTGTTCCTTTAAAGGTCCCTTCCAATCCAAACCCTTCTATGATTCTGAGCCTTTGGAGTTTCAGGTACTTGGAGTGACATGGAACATGTGATGAAAAAGGGTCTAGATTTTTTTTTTCTGTTTCACAGATTCAGACAAGACAGTAAAAGGCTACAGAGAAAGTAATGTGGAGATCCAAAACGCAGAGGACTTCGAGCTCATGAAGGTTTTCTGTAGGTTTAAGACATGAAGTGACAACTTGTTGCTCTAGACTGAAAACAACTTTTTGTTCTGGTGTGCTTTTTTCAGCTTGTATTTTTGAAAGTTAAAAAGAATAGCCTATTCAAATAAATTGGAAAACAATGTCAAGATTTGCAAGATCCCACTCACTAGATGAAGTGCAGATACCTTGTTTTTATGTGTTACAAGTAAGCTGCTAGTTGGATGGGGCTGAAATCTGTCCTTTGATGGAGCACCTTTTATCTTTGGCTGCGTTTTGTGGATTTGGCAAGCTAACATTCGGGTGTCTGCTCTGAAGCCCTGAAATACATGGACATAGCATTTTCCAGTGGCTTGGTATTAGTGAGCTTTCAGCACATTTACAGTATCTGCAATTCTTTTTTCATTTAACAGAAAAAAAAAGCAAAATCATAGAAAATGTCATGGAAGTCAGCATGCATATGATAGTCTTCAGTCTCATGTATATGGTTATGTTACATGTTTACTAATTAATGGCTGAGTTGACAACTGGGAAGGGCATACAGTCATATGTAAAGGCAGTAGCACTTGGGCAACCCTCTTATGCAATCTCGAGTGTTAAAAACTCTTGCTCCAAACCCTGGTCCATAAACCCCTGACATAAAAGTTGATTTGTGAGGGCTTGATTGCAAGATGGTGGTCCAGGGTGGCAAGTGATTTTTTTTCTTGGTAAGGAGTGCTTTAAATCTTGAATATTCAGGTAGGAAATCAAGAGAGATGCACGAAGGATATAACTCCAAAAGCAGCCTCTCTAATGGTGAATCTTTTCCTTTCTATGTGTGATGTGTTACTGTAACAGTTTCAAAATCCTTTCTGAGTGCTGGATCTGCACCCTTCTCTGCAGAGGAGCGAGTGCTGTCATCTGAGCCAATGACCTTTAATGCGGCTTATTTCCCTACAGAACTAAAAGCTCTATTTTTAATATCTGAGATTTTCTACTTTTCAAAGTCATGTCCAGACAAGCTCAACAGGTATACAATTGCTTTGGCAGAGCTGGAGAGAGAGAGTAGCACACACGACCAAAGTAAATTTCTGAGCCTCCTTCCTTGGAGCACATCAAGTGCTGTCTGACCATGGTCACAACGAACTTTTCCCAAGGGAAATGTGGGAGAAGAAATAGGGCACAGACAAAACTCTGGAAGGTAGAAAGATTTCTTGGCCCCTATCTTTGCTCGGACAGCATGGCAGACATACACATATACAAACACAAATAGTTTTGTCTACCAAACCTCCTCCTCTTGTTGGAAATGGCGTCAACAATGAGAAATGGCTTCCCCCCTCCTCCTCGTCCCAGAAGGAGTTATTTTAAAGCTTAAGGCTTACTGCTGGCTAACAACGGTGACCAAAGAAAAAAGAGCAAAGGAGGAGCGGTGGGAGGGAGCACGTTGAAAGGGGGTGGGGAAAAACCCGGCAAGACTAGTACAAAAGGCCCGTGTAGAAGCAGAGACACCCGGGGCTGGGCTGGACGGGACGGGACGGGACGGAAGGGAAGGGAAGGGAAGGGAAGGGAAGGGAAGGGAAGGGAAGGGAAGGGAAGGGAAGGGAAGGCTAGGCTAGGCTAGGGAAGGGAAGGGAAGGGTAGGGTAGGCAAGGCGGGGCCCGGCACGTCTCGTCTCTGTGGCCGGGTGGGTCCGGGTGCGGCGGCGGGTCGGGATACGCGAGGCAGGAGAAGCACCTTTTCGGCGGGCTTGGTGCCGGCCGCGGAGGTGGCAGCTTTGCCTGAAGAGGTTGCAGGAGGGCCGTTTCTTGTACCCACCGGGTGCGGGATGCTGCGGGGCGGGCAGCTGGCCGCGAGTTCCCAGGGGCAGCTGCAGGCCGGGTCCGGCGCGGCGGCCGCTGCCCGGCGGAGCGGAGACGTGCGAGAAGAGGAGCCGCACCGGGGGTCGGTGCCCGGGTGGGCTGGCAGAGGGGCAGAGCAGCCGCCGCCGTCACCCGTCATGTCGCTGATGGCAGGGTCCTCCGTCGGGGGCCTCGCCCTGCTATCCCAAGCGTCCTCGGAGGCGGGGACGGCGGCGGCGGGCACCAACACCGGCGCGGCAGCGTTGGACGTGAGCATTGTGACGGAGGCGTTGGACGCCAGCATCGGGACGGAGGGATCGGACTTCACCACCGTCACGGAGGCGTCGTTGGGCTCGCTGTCCGCCGCGGCCGCCGACCCCTCGCTGCCGCCCCTGCACTGCCGCTGGGGCCACCGCCCGGGGGTCCCTCAGCACAGCAACCCGCCCCGCTCCGCCGGCCCCGCCGCGCCGAACCCGTGCGCCGGCCCCGCCGCGCCGAACCCGTACGCCGGCCCGCCGCCGGCCCGGCAGCTCATCTCGCTGGGGCTACTGCAGATCGCCCTGGGCTGCTCTATCCTCCTGTTGGGCTTCGAGGTGCTGTCGCTAAGCACCGTCCCGCAGGTGAATAACACCTGTCTGTTCTGGGCCGGCTCCTCGGTAAGTCGCTGCCGCGGACCCGTCCCGTCCCTGTGTCCGTCCGTGCGCGGCGATGGCCCTCCACGGCGCTGGTATGCCCGCCGGCCCTGCCCGCAGTGTTGGCGTGAGGCTTGGATGGAGTGCGGGGGGCTTCCGAGGCAGAGCTGCTGCCTGCCGCCGAGAAACGTTCGCTCCCGCGTCTGTAGCGGCAAAGAGCGAGCTTTCGCTTACTTGGAAGTAATAAGCCGATAACGCTTTTGCTAACAGTTTTACCACGGTGGCGGCATGAACCCCAACAGGATAACAGACATAGAGACAAATGGAGTGGGGATTTGTCTCCTGGTGTGCATTTTAGCCTAAAAAAATATGTACTCAATTATTTTAAGCAATCAGTAACAGGATTTTCTCAAGTCATGACGCAGGGAGATGCTGTGTGTTGCTTTTGTGGCCTGTATACCGTTACTCTAGGGAGAGGGAGATGAAGCTGTGATGTTCCTGGGGGAAAAAATGGATGGGCTTGTGACAGTTTTGTGAAGAGTAGTGAGAGAAGTTAATCCGTCTCCTCCCGGACCCTGCTTTGAACTGCACCTTTATAAATACGGAATATATAATAGTTCGTGTTGCAGAAGCTAGGCAGTAGTAAGCAGAAGTTAAGAGGGGTAGGAGATAATCGGATAGATTGCACCCAGTTTGCAGGCCCTTGAGCAATGGGCGAGTCATGTTCTGTGGCTGGCACGCCCTGCTCCTGCTGCTGGTGTGAACAGCATCAACCCATCCCTCGGTTCAAACATTTAAACTACTTTTCCAGTGTCATTCACAACCTGTGGAAATGTGCTCCATGATCTGCAGTTTGGGGGTCAAATAGTGTGTATAATGCAATGTTCGTCCCCTAAAGTTTAGACAGCTTTCACAGGGGGGTGCAGGGGAGGGAACCCAGACCATCCAAATGTGCACGTTTGGCATCTCTCTTGTGAGCTTTCATCTTTTTTTTTCCCCCAACCCCAGGTTAAAACAACTTTAAATATGTGTAAGCTATGGACTTTTTTTGAACCCTGCACACAGAACCATACTTAAGCTTTCAAAATGGTTTTGGTTGCACGTGTAAAATAGAGGTATTCAGTCTCTTTAATAACGAAGGACATCTACTTTTCTCATGGTGGCTCTGAAACAATAGTATATTCAGTCAGAAAAGTTACTGAAAATGCCTTTTGGCTGTAACAGCATGAGTGAAAATTTTAGTCCAGAGGCGGCACCCTGGAAAGGTAGAGGCAATTAAAAGCTGGAATGGACAATGTGTCTGGGTTTGCTTCTTGGTGATACTATGTTTTCTGATGTTGCAGGTAATTTTATCTGGAATTTTAGGCTTAACAGTAAGGAAGAGGCCAATGATAGCTCTGGTAAGTATGGATTAAAAACTTGTTCTAAGGAAATTATGACAAGATGATCCTGATTTAGTAGTCATCGGTTAAAAAAAAAAACCACAAAAAACCAAACAAAACTTCTCTCTCCTGTTGAGTCTCTTTTTCAAAATTGTAGAATCATTATTATTGAAAGAGGAGTCAAAGCTGGTGAAAAGCTACATTCTGCATTCGTGGAGACCCTGTAACGACAAGAGTGGACCATGTCTGGAGGAAGTGTTAATGTTGTGTACAGAGCACTTTTTGTAGGTATAAGAAAGTGCTGGTTTAGTATAAATAAATTAGTAAGGCAGTGCTGCTTAAACTTAAACAGTGGAGTTGGTTTTAAACCTTAACTCAGTTGTACTGTTTTAGTGTCTGATAGCAGGTTTGAGAGCTAACCTGTCCAGTATTACTGTTTCAAATACACTTGACATTACATCGCTCTGAGACAAGTAAATTGACCCGCAGGGTGTGTAAGCTGTTTCTTTTAAAGTGAAATCTGACGCTGTGTGGCTTTCAGTGTATCAGAGCTGGGATTTGAAAAAAAGGTTTTGAAGTGGGTGGTTGATTGGGGGTTATTTTGGTTGGTTGTGTTTTTTTTTTTCCTTACCATAACTTCTGAAGACTTCTTCCAGGCCAAAGCAGTTTTATTTTTATGTAGCCCTTCTTTGGGATCTCCATGGTCATCAGTGAGGAGGAGTACTAACGATCAGTTGTGCGAGCTGTGGATGAATTGTTGTTTTTTGGTGATGCATAGGTTAGCACAGGTAGAGCAAAGCAAGATTTTTACCAGTTCCGAGGACAGAAAGAGGAGCTTGGTGTCTACGGCTCCCAATCTGGAAGGACCATATTTTCACAAAAATAAATGTAAATGCCATCTGTCTCAAAATGCCTGAGGCTTGCGCAGCCTTCCCTGCTTCCATATTGCTTGTTTCATGCTGTTTCTACAGCATGTTGTTGCTATAGTTTCCTTTTGCCTATTGCTCTTTTGCTTTTTCATGTTCTCCTTTGTATAAACTTTCTAGGCCCTTCTTAGTTTTATTTAAACATGAAAGCACCAAACCCTTCCTGATCCTTTCATTTATACCAAATGATCTTTAGGATGGTCAAGTGCTGAGGCAGATTTCCCAGGGATGTTGTGCAGCACATGGGGAAGTTTCCAAGATGAGTCTGGTTGAAGCCCAGAGCAGCCTGCTATCGTATAGCTGGCCCTGCTTTGAGCAGGAGGATACACTAGAGTCTTCCTGAGCTCCCTTGCAGCCACAGTTATTCTATGATTATATGATTCTGTTAACTACTCATTTGCTTGTTTGTATGTATATTTTACAGAGATTTGATTTTTGAAAGCCAGATTACAGCAGACAACATTGGGAAGCATTTTTTCAACAAAAGGGTGGTCAAACCCTGGAACAGGCTTCCTAGAGAGGTAGTCGATGTTCTAAGCCTGATAGTGTTTAAGAGGCATTTGGGCAATGCCCTTCATAACGTTCTGTAACTTTTTGGTCAGCCTGAAGTGGTCAGGCTGGACTAGATGGTCATTGGACGTCCCTTCCAATGGAAATATTCTATGTTATGTGCAAAAAAAGGAAATTAGCATTAAACATTTCATAAGGCTAAGGAAATCATGCATTGAACACAGTCTGTCAAGGACGGATTGTTAGTTTCTGTGAGCATATTTATTTTGGGCTAAATTTCTAACATGTACCTTCTAGTAACTTGAACATTTTGTATCTTGGGAGTTATGAGGAGTTGTATGTGTTGTAAAAGCAAGTTTCCTAAATACCTAGCAATGAAATTCCTTATACAGCCATGACTTATATAACATGCATAACTAAAACTATAAAATGCATTCAGAGCTAACACATATCCCTTTTCCAGCTGTGGCTGCCCTCCCCTTTTTACTCCTTATGCAAGGCGCTTAGCACTTACTTCTTGTAAATATGCTTCTAACGGATTCCTCTCTCCCGACTTTTGGACTGAATCCCTTTTCCCCTGCCCTGCACAGAGCCACCTTCCTGCTTTGAAGGAAGCCGCAGTCACACAGCTGTCTCCCTGACAGGCAGGTGCCAGGTGTAGAAATGCCTTTATGCAGCAAGTGAGCTTTGTGGAGAGGATTGCTTGCATGTGAAGGTGGCTTTGTAAGATTGCTGTTGAACCCAGATATTTAGCATGTTGGGTACCTGTGCTAAAGCCATGTCAGAAATCTAAGGAGTGATCTCAGTTACCATGTTTAATTTTGCAGCAACTTATGTCAGCATTTAGTTGTCTTTATGCAGAGACTTTGGACTTGGTTCAACTGTTAACAGTGAGTTTGTGGCATTAAGTGGTCATTATTCTTTTTCATATATAGTTATGTCTCAATCTACAAATGCTGTCTTGTTCATAAGAAAGGGCATCTTCTCATCTTTCTTCTTATGCAGAGCTGTTTTCAGTCACTCAGTTCAGTTTCATCATTTCTTCAAATTGTGCAAAGACCCGCTGGAATTCTTCATATGCATCCAAACCCCCCAAAATAGCCTTGTTTTCAGCGCAAGTTGGATAATTATATCTAGATTTTAATTTATCATGGTGTGTTCTGAAAGCTCTCGGATGTAGCAGTTAGGCTGTAATTAATGGTACCTGGTTGAGCTCTGTCATTTAGCCCCCTCTCCTTCCCAGAGCTGGGTCTTGGAACAGAATTGCGGTGACTGGTGGGTGCCACAGAATTTGCCCATGAGGAGGTCTGGTCCTCAGAGCAGTTTGTGGTATGATTTATGTTTAAGAACATGGTAATGCTTTTCTTGTGGCTTCCTGTATTGGATTATTTTTGGTTCTGATTGTCAGTTTGTGGTACTTAAGGAATTTTATAATGCAATTCACATTTATCTTCACTCCCTTTAAAAATATGAATTATTTCTAAAAGAAACCTGTTCGCTAGTCTGATTCAGGATTTCAGGATCTTCACCTCTGAAACCTGCTGGAGTACACCTATTTGCCTGCTGCTCCCTTGTGTGGTAGCAGTCTAGCTCCTCCAGTAAAAGGGTGTTGTCTTGGTTCACAAAAACTTTCTCTCCATCTTCCCCCTTTAGGTGATGATTTCTCACTGCCTGGGTTTGTTTTTTTGTGAACCACCAGGCTGTCCCATGGCTGCCTCTTCAATCTGAGGACTTAGTCATGAGGAAAAACAACCCAGCTGTTGTTTTTTCCTGTGATGGCAAGGTTCTGGTGCTGCTGGTGCTTGGAGAAAGCACAGGACTGTGATTTTGCGAGAAAGGACCTGGGGATGGGCTGCAGTGTCAAAGGCAGAGAGGGCTGCTGTGTTTCAGTTGCTCATGTTTTTACCCTGGAGGGGAGAAAGGAAGGGAAACCCATTAGTTACAGCTGTAGTGGACCTTTACTTGCACCATCTGTGAGAGGAAACCAGTCTTCGAGAGGGCTGGCTTTTAGTAAAGAAAATTGAGAGCCACATTCATTGTTTTTTTGCCACCCAGGCTGTATTACAGCATGGAAAGATACTAGGTAAATAATAAGTTCCAGAGATAGGGTACTGCAAAGCAGAGTCAAAATATTATCATGTCTTTGGAAGGACGTTCTTGCAGGGGAGGCTTGGCCTTCAGCAGTACAGCTGCTGAGAAGCCTTGGCTCTGAAACCTTACCTTGCTTTTAGTTGTCTGAGGCTTCTGAAGATAATTTTTCTTCCAGAGAAGCTTCTTCCTGTGCATGCCTGTCCAAGTGTATTTTATGGGGAAAGGGAAACTCTCCTCAATGTTACTCTCTACTGGTATAGAAACAGGTTCCTTCCTCTCTGCTCCCAAACCCCTTCCATTCCTAGGGCTTTAATTCTTATTTTTAACTGAAGGAAACTAACTTGTTTCAGAAAGAGTATCAAATCTGCATTGTTTGTTTGATTGCATATGTATGCATTGACAGCAATTCACATCTTTGGTAGGCTGTGTTTTCTATACTAGCCACTGTCCTTACTTGTATACCAGTTTGGACTAGCCAATGCAGTGTGAATTTATGTTGCATTCCCAGGTGTTGCCTGGAGCCATATGTGCTTTGCTGAATGCAGAAGCATTCTACTAGTGAAGCATCCTTTCCTTTCCATTCACATACAAATCAGTTGCAATCCTGTAGAATGTGCTTCTTAGGAAGCTTTCTGATTGTTGTTTGGTGGTTTTATTTTTGGTTTTGTGTTTTTTTTAAATACCATCTGTAGCAAATATTTCAAGCTAAGCATATCGCTGGTGACTGCTTGGTGCTCGGGTTCTGCTGCTAAAGAGGAGATTTAGCTGTGAGTGCATGAAAAGTGAGAGGGGTGCAAGCATGCAGGAAGACACCAGGCTGTTATGCTGGGTAGAGTGTAGCTGTGGCAGCTGCATGCTCTGGGGAGCTGGTTTGGTACCCACAAATGCATGGGATCAAGAAATTAATAGAGGGGATGCAGGTTGGGTGAATGTGACTCTGGCTTTCGGCTATATCAAGTGCTTTATGGTTCAGCTGTTGGCTAGCGTGACAGCTTCTGTGTTCATACATGTCATCAGTTTTCATGTAAAGTTCTGTGAGGTTTGCCTGAGAAAAGTCCAAGTCGCCTGTTCACCCTAAGTTGTTCAATCTACAATCTTCTCATGTTTTACAGTGTGGTAACATGAGGATTTGATATTTTTATTAGAAATATTTTTTTTAATTTGAAAGTGAACACAAGAGACAACTTTTTTACTGTGAGGGTGGTCAAAAACTGGTGTAAGTTACCCAGAGGGGTTGTGAAGTGTCTCTGTAGAGATACTCAAAAGCGACTGGGCGTGGTCTTGGGCAACCTGCTGTAGCAGGGTATCGAACAAGACTGTCTCAAGAGATCACTTTCAACCTCAATGATTCTGTGAAAATGCTGACATGTGATGGAGCAGAAAGCAAAATGGATTGTTTTCTCTTGACGCTAAACAAAACTATATTCTTTTGTCCAGTATAGCATACATAGTACTGAAAGTTATGGTTCAGATCATGGTAGTGTTCTAGATTGTATGTAGAAGAATTATTTTTATCTTCTGACTCTTCAGTGGGATTCTCTGCATATTAGGTTATACCATCAAAAAGACACTATATATTTAATTAAAAAAAACCAAAATCTCATTTTTGTATGGTAGAATTTATTAGAACATAAAACAAGGCTGAAAATGTCTACATTTATATACTTATAATAATGTTCCTTTTCTTTCTTTTTCTTCTTCGATTTTAACATGTTTCATTAGGAAACTCTGTGTGATTTTTATTTTTTTAAATTCAAGATTTTGTAGACAATTGCATTAGAAGTCTGGATTTTATATATGACTTTTTATATAGCTGTATGCTGGATTGTCCCTATTGCAGCTTCTGTACCAAAGAAGAAAACTAATATGTGAATTTGCCTCTCTTTTCAATTTTAAAAAATCTTTCTTGACATGTTACTTTGGCCAAGAAAATCCTTTGCTCAGAACCTCCATTTTTTCATCAGTTGAAAGAGGACAAATGTAATTCTTGTTTTCCTTAAAATCGTTTCTTGAGATTTGTACTGTAAAGATATTTTATGTTGAAACAGCCTCTGACAAAATGGGCTTCACTTTCACTTATAAAATGGGCTAAGTTCTAGTTGACAGTGCTCTGTGTTGAACACAGATGAAAAGTTTAGGATGAATGTCATCCGAAGATGTTTCCTCTTCACGTTTCTTACTGATCTAAACATATTGTGAGGTAAACTCGGTGGAAGGATATGAGATGCAGTGGAAGTCAGACAGCTTGCAAATCATGCTTTGCACTCCAGAAGAACCTTTAGTTGCCTGTACTTTTCCATAGTTGCATGGATTTTGTTCCCAGTGCAGGATAAGGAGAGAGGGAAGACAGAGATGTTTGGAGTAATCATCTACTGGGTTAAGATGAGACACCCTGGGCCACTGAAGTCATGGGGAGTTTTGAAAGAAGGGGGTGTCATTCCCAGCTTCAGTTTGGAAGTGGGATTTGCACTGCCATAGGTTCCTTGAGTCAGGTTTCTGATACTGTTCCCACTGTTTTTAACTTTGTTTTTCTCTTTCAGGCTAACTTATTTGTTCTGATCAATATTGTTTGTGTTCTACTGAACCTGGCTGTATTTATCATGGGATGTCAAGGCATTCAATTTGCGTCCGGTTTACCAAGATGCAATTTGGTGAGCAGACCTAGTGATTTACATGTATTTCTTCATAGCGTGCCACGTAAACTTGCTGTACTGACATCACAAAATATGCTAATATAGAGATGTAAGTAATGCAGCTACAGCATGATGGGGGAAAAAAGAAAACTCTGTTTCAGAGTATGTTTCAGTTCAAATTGTGAACAGACTCACTGAAATCCACAACAGTATTTTTATTGTCTGTGTTCCTAAACACTTAGGGTTTTATGAGTCGGAGTCCTAATAAGGTGTTCAGCTCCTAAAGCTGAAGACCCCAAAAGGATATGTTTTGAAAGGTTTTACTCTTCATTAGAAGAGCATACTTAGCCCAGAAATGATTTTGTTTGACTTCATTGAGAGCTGGCCTCTGTCTTTGGGGTCTGAAGACACAGCTGGTTCAGTACAAGGCTTTCTAGATAGTTTAATGTAGGAGGGAATCCCAAATACATCTTTAGAAAACCCCTCTTGCCAGCATTATATTGATTATTGCCAATCGCTATATACTGGTTTTAATATCAGAGTCATTTAAAAACTAGCATAAAGGATTTTTATAGTAATGTGACAAAGATAAACTGTTGAAAAAAGCCTGAGTGTGTACTGGTGAGCTATCTACAAAAAGCTCAGTCAGTGTAATCTGTGGGTGGGATTATTTTTCCTGGTTTGTCTTACCTGGTGAGGACAATTTGTGTTGACACCTTACAGCAAGAATTGTGAGGAAAAAATTAAAGTAGATCAAATCATACTAGCTTTTCAGAACACTTTTCCTTAAGGAAGAAAAAAATTTGCACAAGAAAGGACAGAATGCAAAAAGTTTCTCAAATGAGTGTCATAAGAAGTAGAAGAATGCCTATTTATGAACCAGAAACCATGGAATAATTGAAATTAAAGGATACAGGTTAACTTGGTGATGAAGATGATTGTGTGTAAAGGCTTGAAGAACTGTAAGGGTTAATGGAAAGATCTTTGAATATTTATTTTCATTCATTTATTCCTTCAAGAAGGCTGTTATTTGTTCCTTAACATGCCGGTAGGTATACTGCAGTGAGAGTCCAAGATTACAAGCATTTGGCAATCCAGATTCACCCAATATCAATACACCAAAGCAGCACTAAGAACTGTTAATGTTATTACGGTCAAGGTGGTTAAATGTTTTAGGAATTTCAGAGCCCTCTGTGGCTGGAAGCACAGGGTACAGCTGAAAGGCATTACTGAAATAATAAATTTTTCTGTAGACTGACTTATGTAAGTGGAAGACCTTTGACACTGTGACTCTAGAGAGTCTGACAGCTAAAACCCCAAATATCTCTAGATGCAGAAACATTGGATTTCTACCTGAAAACTAAGATGACAACATTATTTTGAAAGTTACAAACAACAGTGTGTATGGATGTGACTATTACTGATTTGCCTGGGTTGAAGTTATAGTTGTGGGTTTCATTCCATCCATAAAGATGCAAAATATACTCATGAATCAAAGAAAAAGTGTACACTCCGTACACAGTGGACTATATGCCAGTCAAAGAAGGAATTTCCAGACTGTTCTGCATCTGAAGGAAAGTAGATACTAAAATTGCTTAGCTGCAGCTAAGCTGCATTTAAATGTCTTGAGCTTATCAGTAATGCTTCTTTTCAAATAAGAAGTATGCATAATATACCTTTATAATGCATGAATCTTTGGCATACCAAACTGTACAAATTTCTTTTCGTGAGCCGGTATTTCCAATCTGCTTTGTGGCCAGAGGTATAGTTTAACACATAGGCTCTATATTATGCAGGTAAAAATGTTGCATAAAAGAGTTAATACATTTTAAAATGGAGTTCTGTGGTTTTGAAGGTGGGTATGGGTGAAAACAAGATCTGTTTCTGCTGTGAAGAATTTAATCTTGCTAAATGCACAGAAAAGACTGTGCTGAAGCTGTACCATGTGAAGTCATGCAACGCTTCTCACCTTCTTCTCAAGGTATGCAGCACATATTGCTTATCATGACTGCTTTGATAATGACCACTGCTTGTGTGACAGTGCAGTGCTGAGGTGATGCTGTGTTTACTGTGAAAAATTCTGTTACTTTTTATGGTCTTCCACACTGGTCAGAAGCACTTCATTGTTCTGTAGCAGGTTTTTTTGGTGCGGTTTTTATTTTTGTTTGGGTTTTTTTGTTTTGTTTTGTTTTTTTCTCACCTCTGGGTTTTCACCAGCGGATTGCTGATCCAATATGCAGTTCTTGTCCTTTCTGTATTTTATGCAACCAAAACTACAGCTGAATTCAGACAAGATTGCATGGGTAAATATGGTATAACTTTTAGCTAATGATTTGATGCCTTGACTGGTCTTACAATCCTCTCAGCCTTTCTTGGCTTACAAATGGCTAAAATACAACTTCCAAACAGCATAATCTTCAAATATAAAAGTGCTGTAACATTTCTTTAATGGTGACTATCTCAAATCTGGATTTCTTACAGAAAAGTTAAGAGGAGCGTTATAATTCTTGGATGAATAGATGGACAATCACATCTAAGCAGTATTAAGCCCTTCTAGATCTGTCAGGACACACGATAGGGCAAAAGAAGCAGATTACTCCAATCTTAGAGATTACCTGTCCTGAAGACTTCATCACATATGTTTCAAAGATGTAATTGTCCTGGTCATCCTTGTGTTTTCTGTGTTTGCTTTAATTTTTTATCATTATTTTGACATTTACAAATACCTTGATTTAATCTTTTAATTTTCCATAATCTTCATGTTCTTCAGAGAGTTCTCCTTGCTCTTTGTGCCATGAGTGCTCTCACCACTGCAATCTGCTTGGTAGTGGCTGTCCTGCATTGCTTACAGATTTTTGCAGCAAGAAGATCCTGCATAGTAAGTCACTGCAAGACATTGTCTGCTTTAAACAACAGTACTAACAGTATTACTAGATTACGCTGTTCAGCAATCTTTTATATCTCAGAAGGATTTTAACAGAAGTTTCATTTGTTAGAATGAATCTCTGCTTGAAGGCCAAGGTCACACTTTGGATCCTGATGATTCTGCTTCACCTGTGCTGCCTCCCTCCTATTCTGTAGCTGTTCATTCCTCTACTCCACAAGCAAGTGGCAGGTAAACCTCTACACTCTCTTCCTTTTTTTAATGTCTTTGGAAACACTGCATAATGTTCATTTTTTTTAAAAGACTATTTTCTTTGTTATAACTGAAAAAGTTGGTGACTTTTGGAAAAAAAAAAGAAAAAACCTGTTGAGTTAGGAGGCAGTGCAAATACAGTGTGGGTGAGGGGTATAATTTTGTGCTTTTTCACTTTAGATTCTGTAGGCACTGTTTCTGAGTAAGAGCAGCACCACACTTTGACAGGGCTGAAAACTTCTATGATGCTGTCAGCAACAGGGCAGGGCAGTGATGGAAAGCCGTGTGCAACCTCCTGGCAAGGCTTGTGCAAGAGACCCCCGAATGGAAGCCTGGTCCCCTGCAGACATTCCTGCCAGAGTGATTCCCCTCCTCCCTTTTTGGCAATTAGGGCCAGCTGAAGGGTATGTTTTGATTGTACTGCCAGGCCGGGTAATCACTACCCTTACCTTGGTATGTGTTTGGAAGTGATCACGCAGGGTTTGCATCTGGTGTTACTGCTCGTTTTCTCTGTAGCTGCAGGATGGAGGAGGAGTGGGAGTGAACATGGGAGGGTGAGTTCACATATCAGAAAGAAAAGGATGACAGACGCAAGTCACTGTAATCTCTTTTGGAAAGAAGGATTCAGAGGAGGATAAAACAACAGGTGTATGAATTTTTTTGTGAGAGAAAACGTGCAGAAAACTTATGCTGCAGAAGGCTGCCTTCTTTGGTATAACTAGTATTATAAAACATTAAAATGCAAATTTGGTGGGGATTTTTTTGGTGTTGTTTCGAAGAAGAACAGGGCTAGAAATTGTGTAGCTTGCATATTAAGCATCAACTCTGTTGTTTTGCTGTACTGGGACTTACTAGTGTCTATATTTCTTGAAATTCAGTGTTGTCTTGTGGGTTTTGTTATCCTTCGTTCTGCAGGTGGTTATATACTCTTCGCAGTAACTTGCAGGTTAGCAATGTTTATTAGTTTATGACTCAGGGCTGCATTGTTCTGCTGTGAACACACCGTGTTTATATATAAATGATATCATGATGCTCAAGCAGACTGTACCACTCTACTCTTGTTTAAAACTCCTGCTTTTGGCAGTGGACAGGAATGTTTATTTCACTGTTTTGTCAGGAATAGCATGCATGACTTTCACAACTGTGTGGTCCTTGCAGAGCTCATTAGAGATGCTGAGATTACCTAGGAAATTGTAACATAGCACAGAAATAGAATGTAGAATGAAAAAGTAATCTAAAACACCAAAGACTGAGGTTGAATTCCAAACGTTACGAAACCCTCCCATGTGAGTTTTGGCTCAAGCTAGTTATGAGAACAGAATGGTGTGCATAATGATCTCTTTGGAACATTAGGTATTTGTTGAAATATGCTTGTCACATTTCCCCTGCTTTAAAATGGGGCTGTTCTTTGTCTGGCACATAATTCAGGATGGTTATCTCCTTACCAGCAGCAGTATTTCTCTTTGTCCTTTTTCAGCACAGTAGCGGCCACTGAACAACACTTAAGGCTTCTGTGGTATAACATTGGATAGCTACTTTGCCTGTAACTGTGTTAAAACTTGTTGACAATAACATTTAAGTGCTGGTGACATCTTTCTGAGGTCAGGCTACTTGTTTCAAGGTGCTCAGGGTAGTTATGCAGCAGTGCAGAAGTTGAAGCAACAGACAGACTTAATTTCTGGTTTTGGCAGATGAGGAAATATGACTGGAAATATGAGGAAATATGATCCATGCTGGACCCACGGTGTCCAGCTGAGGTGGGACCTGGCCTTTGCTGAGTCAGCCTTCTCACACTTCTCCCTACCTTCCCCATCTGGTCTGTTCCCTGAATGCCATGCTACATCTGTGACCTGGCTTTCTATGCCAAGCTCCCATGGACTCCGCATCCAAAACCTTTGGGCAAAAGGGTGATGATAGGAACTGCATCCAGGGTGGTGAGCCACAATCTTCAAGCTGCACCTGGGGTGACTTCAAAACAGATACATCCCTTTGAGAAAGGAAACACTGCAGTGATCAAAACATGTGCCAAGGACATGTTTGGAATGGGTAACCATTATCTTCCACTCGCTAAATTGCAGAGCCAGGGGCACAGCTAGCAAAGTCAATTAATTGGATTGTTCATTTGTTCATGGGAAAACTTTTACATTTATCTTATTCAGTGGTAGACAAAAACTAGCATTACAAATATCTGGTCAACTGCTACCTCTAATCTTGTTATTTCATAAATAAGGAAATAGCAATGAAGTTGTTTTTCAGGATTGGCAGTGTGGGAACAGTTACAGCTGAGTTCCCACATGAAGAAT
The DNA here is from genome assembly GCF_949628215.1 of Phalacrocorax aristotelis. Taxonomy (NCBI): domain Eukaryota; kingdom Metazoa; phylum Chordata; class Aves; order Suliformes; family Phalacrocoracidae; genus Phalacrocorax; species Phalacrocorax aristotelis. The sequence goes on from NC_134311.1 coordinate 41,504,019, forward strand.
AAAATCCAAAGTATTATAAGGCATGAGAATTTAAGGGAAGAGGTGATCCATGTGGGGCAGCAAACCAATGCCTTGGGTTTAGAAATCTACCCTGGCCCAGTTTAAAGTACCTCGTGGGAACTAGAGGAGTCTGCCAATATGCAAACCTGCTTCTCTGAGTTGTGTATTCTCAAATTCAGTGTGTGCCTCAAATTGGACCCATATGCTACTGACTGTTTTTCGACCACTGAACATGTTCCGGCTATTGAAACACTAAAGTTTGCAGGAGGCCAAAGCACTGATGCTGCTGCTCGGCTGAGGTACGAGTGCAGAAGGTGGGCAAGAGTTGACCAAGGATGCACCTTCCTCTTTCCGTGTCCTGGTTACCAGCAGCAGTGCAGAGCCTCCTCACGGTCTGGAGCAGTCTCTTGGCACTGGAGTTCTTCTCTACCTTCCTGTATCATCACTTCAGAAAGCTGCTGCCTTTTGACCAACACAAGAATTTACCTTGCTTACATAAAAAAACAGAGTGGAAATTAAGAAATAAAGAAGAGTTAGGCAAACGTGCATGTACTGGAAACAGCTTTTATATTAAGTGACTTAAAGGAATGCTTTTCTGTTTGCATGTTCTGTAATAAGTTTTAACATGATATAATTCTTGGGTGCAACATTGATTTTCAAGGTGTGACAGAGCTGGGTAGGCCAGATCAGGCATGTTTAAGAACAAAACTAAGGTTCAAGAAGTATATGATTTTGTGGCGCACATTGAATGCAAGCTCAGCACGAACATACTGGAAAAAATTGAAGTAGTGGCAATGGAGCATCAATCTCCATCATACTCCAAAATTATTCTGAAGCTTATAGGGGCAGATGAAATAGGCTGAAATGAAAAACTATTTTAACATGTAATAATTCCCCTATTTTGAAGATTAAAAAAGTAATGACCAGTTACAAAAATCTTGTCTTTCTTTTCCTCAATTTTTTCCATGTATTACCTCCCTTACCTTGACAGGGACCTTTCACAAAAGTGCTCGCCATTTCTGTTTTTGGAAATTTTATTATTTTCTTCTGTAAGCAGCCTTCCATAGACATTTCCATTCACTCTGCCCTTTCCTTGCAGCTTGCAAGGAAATAATTTTCAGACTCATCCTTGTTCCCTCCAGCCAGTGTCCAGAGAAGCCCTAAACTGTGAGAGGAAGGACTCGCTCTTGTTTAACATTTTGTAAAGGGACCATATGCACTAGTGATAGCTGTAAGCCTGACATAGGTCTAGAGAGCAAAACATCTTAGCCAAGCATCATCACAGAAATAACCTTCAGTTTGAGTTTGCCTTTTTCCATACAGCTGTATCTGAATATAAAGCATGAGATTGGAAGTATCTTGAATTTCAGTTGTAATTAAAAATTTACTAGTTCACAAAAATCAGATCTAGGCTATCACATTTTGAATTAACACCTGTATTTGAACCTCTTGAAACAAAACTGAATCTCTGTGAAGTAAAACTGAAATGGGCTTCCAGGTGCAGTACTGCCCAAAGATGTTTGTAGCTCTGGTGAACACTTTGGAGAGACACCTCCTAAGGAGCAATTTCCTGCCATCTTCTGGGAAACTCACACGCAGCTCTTGGCCAGTTCATGTGCTGTGACTGGCAGGGTAAAACCAGTGGAGTTGGGTAGCTGATATTTTTCTGCAGCTGGAAAGCCATACTGATGGGGTCACTTGGTGGTGTTTGTTGTAGGACGCTTGGCTTAAATATGGTTCCACTGTCCCATATTTCTGGAGCACGAATCAAAGGCATTGAAGTGTTCTGCTTTCTGGACCCACCTCCTCCTTATGAAGCTGGGAGAAGTTCTGAGCAGGTATGGCCCACAGGAGCTTAAAGTGTAACTTGTTTTTCTGCTATAAAGGTAAGGTTACACCGAGGCACAGTAAACCTGAGTCAGGTATCTTTTCATTTCAGAATAGCAGGAGAATATGTTTGGTTACAAATGTAGCTTGCTGTAAATTTCATGGAAGATTTTAATTAGTCACTTACCTTTACAGGTGAAAAGTTCTCCCCAGTTGGAAAATGGTGTCTGAGCATGGAAAAAGGAGCAAAATACACTGTGGAGCACACCTGTTGCTTGTTATTCTAGAGGACACCTGTGCTGCGTCTTTGCTTTACTTCCCTTCTGCACCTGCACTCCTCCCATGTGGGACTGGGTCAGGGTTTTGCCATGCTCACTGACCCCTTTGCACTGGTGTTTTCAGAAGGGAGGTGCTTTTTCCTAGAAAATACTCAGCAGGATAAAGTTGGTCGACCTGGAGGATGAACACTAATTTCAGACATTTGCTAATCTTTGTTTTACAGTGGAATTAAACACATATCACAGAGTCACTGTACAGTTAAACAAAAGTGTCTACTTTCTAAGGTGGATGTTGCAGTTGTTAGAAAGTACCAGAAAAAAACAACAAAAAAGGTGGCTTGTGATTTTTCAACTTTTCTATTTTATTCCAGGAAGGTGGACAGCAAGTAAGTGGTGCAGAAATTGCTGATTTGGGGGAAGTAAGTGACAGAGAGGCTTCTCAAGGTAAAAACTACATTTTAAGTTTTGTTCTAGAACAGTTCTATCCAGCCCAGGTGACTTAATGTAGCAGCAACATTATTATTCCTTTGAAAAACAACCACCATATTGCAAGCTAGCAATAAAGAATCATGATTGTTTTGGGCAGTAAGAACAGGGATTAATGTTTAAAATACACAAAATGTTGTTTGCTCTTAAGATACAAAAAGAAAGATATATTTCCTTCATAGTAATCTACCTGTTAGTTGTTGACTCTATGTCCATATGTTGTAAGAAATTATGTCCAGCTCCAGTGCTTCCATTTGTTTTGTGTACGTGATGGTGCCTATTCACATTGTGTTGCTGGTGAAAATAGGAAAAGGATAAAATAATGCTGTACTGTGTTGAGCTACATGTGGGAATTACTCTATTATTCAGCCTGCACTGGAAGAATTACTAAACAGTTTCAGCCTGCTGGTATAGGACATAGCTTAGATTACATGTAGAGGTCACATCAAGCTTTGCTTAGCATTGTTTTAGAAAACCATGGAAGTGGTTCCAAGTTGTTTTCAGCTTAATCTTTGTTGCAGCGTATGCTTGTGACTAAACATTAGTGGCTCCCAGATAAAGTCACAGGCAGCTTTTCTAATACAGCCCTGGGGAAAATCTGTTCTACTTTTCATTTGAACTTTGATCCTTTCGGTAGCGGGGAATAATATTGAATGGAACAGTCAGACCTGGCTGATCAACATGTGGCTCTGAGGCTGGTGTCATCAATGGAACTTTGGGTTTTTCGATCATGGGGTGGTCTATTCATCTTCAGGTCTGCTGACACCCTTCTGAGACCTTTCTCAGAAGGGGAAAAGGGTTTTTGCTCAGGAACTAGCAGGGCTGACGGATAGAACTTTAAACGAGATTGTAAGGGAGAAAGGGACAATATAAGGCTAGTCAGTGACGAGCTACGCAATGGCATGCCAAAGATCAAGGAGCTGTATGCTAGTGAGATTCTTCAGACTGCTCTGTGTAGCAGTAGGCACAATGAACCGCACTTGAAGCATTTCTACACAAATGCGTGCAGCATGAGGAACAAGCAAGAGGAGCTGGAAGCCTTGGCCCAGTCCCAGAGATATGACATCACTGGCATAAGTGAAACCTGGTGGGATGAGTCCTGCGACTGGTGCACCATGATGGGTGGTTACAGGCTCTTCAGTAGGGATAGGGCAGGCAAGGCAAGGGGGTGGCATTGTATGTAGCGGAGGAGCTGGAATGCATGGAGCTTGCAGTGGGCAATGGCAGTGTTGAGACCCTCTGGGTAAGGATTAAGGGACAGATAAATAAAGCGATGTTGTCATGGGAGTCTACTGTAGGCCACCCAGCCAGGATGATGACAGTGATGAGTTATTCTTTAAGCCTCTAAGTCATCCGCGCTTGTCCTTATGGAGGACTTCAACCTGCCAGATGCCAACTAGGAATACCACACAGCTGGGACAAACAGGTCCAGAAGATTCCTAAACCATTTGGATGATAACTTCTTGGTACAGGTACTAAGGGAACTGACCAGGAAAGCTGCCTTACTTCATTTGTTGCTTATTAACAGAGAGGGTCTGGTGGGTGAAGTGGCAATTGGTGGCTGCCCTGGCCACAGCAACCATGAAGCAGTCAAGTTTAAAATCTATGGTAACAGGAGGAAAACTGCCAGCAAGACCTCAACTCTGGACATGAGGAGAGCAGACGCCAGGTTGCTTAGGCAACTGCTTAGCAAGGTCCCCTGGGGAAAATCTTTTGAAGGTGCTGGGGTCCCCCAGTGCTGGTCACTTTTTAAGTACCACCTCCTAAGAGTACAAGAGCAGGCAATTGAAAAATGCCAGAAGTCAAGCAGGTGAGGTAGAAGGCCAGCTTGGCTGAGCAGGGGTCATCTTCTCAAATTAAGGCAAGAAAAGAAAGTATATGGCCAGTGGAAGCAAGGTCAGGTGACATGGGAGGACTACAGGGATGCTGCTCGCTACTGTAGGAAGGAAATTCATGCAGCCAAAGCTCAACTGGATTTGAAGCTGGCTGATACTGTGAGGGACAATAAAAAGGGCTTTTTAAAATACGTTAATGCCAAAAGCCAGAAATAACATTGGCCTGTTGCTTGATGAGACTGCTCACCTCACAGCTGTAGTTTTTTTGCTAATCCAGTTGTATGAGGCTGAACAGGTTTCCGCATAAGTTTAAGCAGCGTTCAGACCAGCGTTACTGGTAAGCGTAGGCATAGGCATGCATACATGCACCTCTAGGCTTTTGTGTCCAGACATTTCTGCTTCGCAAAAGAAAGCGGGGGGGGAGAGAAAAAAAAATTAGTAGTAATCTTAATAACGGCTTTTACAGACCTGCTTTATTCTGACTACTTTTCCTTCTCCTTTACTATTCCTGGTTACTCAGGTGAAGAAATTCCGGAGCCTTCCAGCAGAGAGAGCCTTTCACCTTCAAATGCAAGCCTGGTGGCTGCAGAAGTAGCATCCAGGAGAGCCTTCAATCCCTTGCGGAAACGGTCTAAAAGTGACCCTGTGCTGCACTGCCGACTGCATCAAGGTGACTTGATTTTCTCAAAGTCTCAAGATCAGTACTTATGTAATGTGTCCTTAAAGGTACTAACTTCTGACAAATGTTTTTTTAACCTAGTACCTGCAGAAAGCAGTTACTGTCTCCCAGCAGAGTACCTACATTATAACAAACAGTTTGTGCTTTGCCAAATCTTCCCCACGCAACACCTTAGTCTTACTGCTTTTTAGGGTTTTGCATCTAGGAGCAGGGGCTGTAGCAGGCATTGCTGGTTTGGGAAGGAGGGAGAGATGTGGAAGATGAGGAGGAGGGAGCACACAGGATTTCTCAGTGTATTCGTACACTGGCATCTAAAAGTTTGCAAGGGCAGTTGTCAATGTGAGCACTTTAAAGAAAATTAGCTTGGTTATTTGGCATGAACCTACAAATTTGCACCCCTTTTGTCACTCCTCATAGCATCAAAAACCCCAAAAACTCAACATAAAGAAACCCACAGTGAGGAGTTGATGAAGTCTGTCACAGCTACTTTGGTGTCAGTGATCCAATTCATTTGCTGTAGGAAAACTGCTAGGGTGGCTGCAGTGTCGTTGATTCTGTTGACAGTCACAAAAATCCACTAGTCAAGAGTCTTGCAGTTTTTATTCTAGGATATTGGAAACCCCACAGTAGCTGCTGATACATATTAGCACTCACAAAATGTAAGCAGGGAGAGGGCATGTTAGTAACAACCATTTTGAATATTGGAAGCATGTCTTTCTGGATTACACTTACTATTTTGTGGAATGTTTTTATGTCTCTGCTACCATGTGTTTTCTCTTTTCTTCCTGTCAACTTCCACCACAGCAACCCAGAGAATGTGCTGCTGAAGCAATAGTTACATGACACAGATCCTATTCATAGCTGTGAAAGCACAGCAGCGCATTTCTGCTATAGAGTCAAAAGCATTTGGGTGCTTTAGGCTCCGTGTAACTGAGGTTAGGTGTGTTCAGCACTGGACCTCAGAGTTAAACATGAGTGCTACAGAAAGGGAACTCAGCTGCAACAGAACAACAGAAGTTGCTTCAAGTTACTTAGTGCTCTTCTTGCTGGAAAGTTTAGGATCTCCTCCTGGTATTGTGTTTGGCATAAAGCCAACGTTAAAGTGCTCTTGAACAATCTGTAGGTGCTCTTATTTTTTTTTTAAACAACGCTAAAAATTGATGATTGCTATTTAGGCCAAAGACAGTGGATTTTTATTTGGACCGAAAGCAGTGGAATTGATTCCCTGATGTCCCTTGTTTAATCCTTGCAAGGTATTTTTGATTTTTTCCTCCCCATTAAATTTACACTTTGTAATATTACTAGCTTCCAGCTTGACAAGCAATTATTTTCAGATATTTTGTAACTAGCCATCTTGACTGGTAATAACTGAAAGTTACAAAAGTTCAGGAGATACCATAAAAGCCTTCAAGCTTTGCTTAACCTGGTTTCTATAACTGTATGTTAACATTTACACTCAGTGATGATTTCAGGTCTATTCATAACAGAAGCAAAAGAGAAAATAAATGATGCACACAAAATGGCAAACAGCTTTCCCAGAAATGTCCCTCCAGACCTGTTGACATGTGATATGCACTCAACCATAGCTATGTACTACTCTATGTTACAGGCATTTTCTCTAGTGTAAATCCAAGACAGAATGAGCCTTGCTTGCTGCCCTGACCATGCCAGACTGTTAAGTTTTATGTGGTTAAACTGTGCACTGTATCATCACCGAATCAGAATTGAAATCTCAGGGGATACTTATTGAGCAGTACTGTGAACCAACTGGATTGTTTGCTTTGTTTGATCTTTGTCTTCAGCGGCAGTGCTTGACTATGAAGCTGCAATGCAGAGTGAAGTAAAACCACAACTCTGGCCTGTCACCTTGCAGAAGCGTTTGAGAGTAAGAGCTTTGAGGGTAAGACCCCAATCTTTGATAAACTACAAGGCTTACACTGGCATTAAACAACTTGAGGCATGGATGGTAGAGCAGTCCTCCTGCAGCATGAGCTCTGACATATACAATTTGGTGGAAAATGTTGAGTCTGTTTTAAAATCAGATGAGAAACACATGGCAGGAGCTATCACCAGTACCACCTTCCTTAAGCGGGTAGTTTTATTACTTGTATTTATTGGGTGGTGTGGAAACCCAAGCTGGTCTTGGCTTGGGAGTATAGGTTTATGCTTGCCACTCTGCCTTATGTGTCAAAGTTTTTGGGTGCAGTCAGCTTCCATTGGTATTTTAGTTTTATTTAGGAGTGTGCAAGAGGCTGTGCAGCTATGATGTCTCTTGCTCAATCAGCCATACAGCCAGGAAGGTTTTCAGAAGACTGAACACATGCGTATTTAAAAGCTGAAGGAGATGGTCTACTGTGGTAGAATCATGAACTGTAAATAACATGACAGTGTTTTATACTGAGCATGGCAGGGGAGAGGGAAGAGATGTTATAAAGCATTTACTATTATAAACTGGAAGGAATGGAGGCTGACAAGGAAATTTTTATGTAAACCCACTAGAAGCAACTTTTTGTAACTGGTTCCCAGGTTAAAAATAAGACCTAGTACTAAAGGAGAAAGTAGAAGATATGTGCTTATATTAATGGAATGAATATTCCGAAGTTTCAGACAATACAGGCTTTATTAAACAAATGTTTTTGTAACTTACAGGCCATTTGGATAGATAAGTTGATTCATGCATGGTACAAGTGATTTGCTGTGACTACTGGTTTTGGTTTGCGTTCTCATGCAAAACACAAAAAAGATTTTAATTTAGGCTCTGCAGATAAAAGTGAGATTTCCACTCCAGCCTACAGGCAGCAAAAGCCTCAACAAATTTGACAGAAACAGCTGGAAAAAAATTCCTTATGAGAATTTTGGTTGGACAAGATGATCTCCAGAGGTCCCTTCCAACCCCTACCATTCTGTGGTTTAATTTATCACACTGGCTTGAAGCTTATTACAGTCAGTGGCTTCTGCAGGAAGCAATATTTAGATTCCTTTTAAGCAATACCTGACATGTTATTGTTTGGGGTGAGCTAATTCTTGTGCAGGCTTTAAAAAACAAAAAATGACAACACTCATTCCTGTTCCCAGTTGGTATTGCTTTTCCCATGACTCCTTGACAAATAGCAGTTTTAGTGTCAGCACTACAACTAGCTTCTTCCTAGTTGTGTAAGAGACTATTTTAATGGAACAAGAGCCTGAAAACAAATCTGATTTACTTTTTTTTTTCTTTTAAAGGTGGTGACACCAGCCCAGCAAGCCATGTCATTGAGTGGCCATGTGTTACCTTTCAGTTGTCATTCTGGATTGCTGCACCTGGAGGGCTGTGGTGACCTGAGTACTTTCACCACAGGTGAAGATTAGCTAGTAGAGAGGCGGATCCAGAGAGCAGAGCACGAGCAGCCTCTTAGTCTTACCCAGGTTTCCAGAGAAAGTATTATTTGAGCAGGTTTCTATCTTTCTTTGAGCTGGTTTCTGTTTATTCCTCATTAGAGCCCTCTGTCAGACATATATCTGCACAGGAAAATTATCTCTGACCAGTGGGTGAAAGAGTGTGCCAATAACTTTTTTTTTTTAATACCCTCCTACTGAGACTAGTAAGGGAAGCTTGTTCAACAAAATGTATTAAGGAGATTGCAAGCTGACAGGTTTTGGCTGCTCAGGTGCAGCTAGTGTGCTTGTGACATGCTACTGTCTTGCCCTTTTGCTGTATCTCTCTAGTCTATCACCACTTAGGACAGACTTGCTTTTTTCCTCAACTTACAAGAGAGACAGCAGAATGAATCTATGCCTTGGTTTACTGGGGCAAGGCAAGGACAGTTAATACATGTGTGCACTTTGTATCTCATTGGAGAACACGGCCAGTGTCAATGCCTGTGCTCATCTGGTGTGTGTCACTGTAGCTCCACAGATTTATATATTTATTTAACTTTTTTCCCCTGGCATACAGCAATTTTCTTCCTAGTAGAGGTGCTTGTTATGTGCCAGCTGACATCCACACTGAAGCATGTACGAAGCCATCTCACATCCCCTGCAGACGTGCAGCTGACTGCCTAACATTGTTTTGCCAATCTTAACCACCAGGCTACAGCAACCTGGAGTTGACACCCTCTGGCTGGTAAACAAATGCATATGCCAGGTGGCTCAAGCTGTTGACTGCAGATAGTTTGTTAAGCTCTGCTGTGTCTGTATGCTGCTAATGCGGAATACACTAAGTAGTTCCAGAGGCTGGGATCAGGCACACAAATTTGATTTGCAAGGTTTGTTGTAGCCTTCTGTGTCTCAGCAGGATGGTTAAATATTTATGCCACTATTTTAATAATAAAGTTTCATTTTAAAATTATTAAACAGCTTTCCCACTGAAGGCAAAAAAGCTTTGAGTTTAATTAAGCTTGTTCAGAAGTTGAAACTGTGCATTATGACTTGACTCACTAAAGGTAGCTTGAATAAAATAAAATTCTTATCTCTACACTGGAATTGATGTGTTATTTTTCCTTTCTAGTAGAGGAAATACATTAGGGATATAGAATTTCCTGGAGCACTGGCATATTGGTATGTTTTGCTCTCCGAAGTAAGAGCATAGCAAGGAAAAACTGAGGGGTTTTGTCTTGGAGAAGAAAGACACAAGAACACATTGCTTTGATTTGCTAGCTTTTACCTTAGCTCTGATACATATCTTGTAATTCTATCACATTTTAAACTCCACCTCTTCTTGTAACATGCCATCATCTTAAGTTGGAGTTCTTTCAGATCATCAGTATTAGCTTCCTTTTCCCAATTAATCATTGCCCCTCTAAAACTAGGTTGTGGAAGAGGAAGATCATGTGTACCCGATCAGTGCAAACTGTACTTTCAGTAGCTCTTGACAGCTCTTTCTTTGCTGTCACACTCAAACTCCCTGCAACTCTGCAGGGAGAAAAGGCTGCAAAGGTCCTTGGGTTCCAAGTCAGGATGCAACATAAGCCTATGCTTTGGAAGATTTGATTACAATTCAGTTAATTGCTTATTATCCCAGTGGAACAGGACTAACCTGAGCTAAAGTTATCAGCCATTGGACAGTGCTTCAAAAGGCAGGTATGTGTTTCAGATAACAGGAGAGAAAAAAACCTGATTTCAGTAAATTGCCTGCTTGCCATAGCTCTTAAGTTCTAATTGACCAGGTAATTACTCCAGGACGAGTGCCACAATTATTTATAAAACCTATCAATCAAGTTATTAACCCAGGTCAGCTGTTTCCTTAGTGACCTGCACAAATCATGACATGCTTTTTTCAGTTCATGCTTTAATAGATGCTAAGAAAAACAATGTGGCAACAGCAGCTGCCACTAGAGGAAAAGATTAAAAATATACATATTCTGAGTCATCAACTTTTCTGAACAATACTCACCTTTCTGTTGTCAGAGGCTTTACCAGAAAATCCTCTTCTGTCCCAGAGGAGTGTTTCAGAGAGCTGATAGCCAGGTCTATGCCCAGGGTGCAATACAGGTAACCAGTCTCACCTTATATGGAGAATGTACAAGCTGAGGCACATTATGCCAGGCTAGGAGCCTATCTGTTCTCCATGTACCTCACATAACATACCTGCAAAGTCTGTAGCTGAATCAGTGTGTAAAAATAATACTGGCATCTCCATATTTCTTGGAGACTAGCCTGAACAGCAAGCAGGCTAGTTTCTGTAGTCAGGCTGTGCTTTATTCCGCACCAGTGACTTGACAACCTTACTGTCTATGGCCTGAAGAGGCAGGTCCTTGCTACGTATCATTCAGGACTCTGTTTTGCCCACTAGTGCCCAACCCCTTCAGTCACTACACCTAATACTTCACCTTGACTGCTGTGAATTTACAGCCTGTCCCACGTGCCACTATGACTGTGGCACACCAACCCAGAAAAGATTAAATACCTTCTAGATAGGAAGCAAATCTACTGCAAAATAATGCAGTAGGTTTCCAAGAAACAAGTATGTTCCTCTACAAGTATTGGAAAAATAACATTGCAAGTTTTGAAAAAATGAGTTACCCATCTACACAAAGAATGTAGCAAGTTCTAATTTCTCTTCAGGCACTGAACGGCATGGTAGCATAGCCAGTTTCTTTTCCTGAGCCATCACTAGCAGCTCAGTAAGAGCTAATGTAAAGGGCATTTACCACACAATGCTATTTTAACAAGTTCAAAACATGCAAAGATTTCGTGAGCTACAAGGTGTCTAGTGGTGGACTTTTTAATCCTCACAGTTCCACTGACAGTGCAGCCCTCAGCAACAGAATAGTAATTTTCCTTTCCTAAAGTGTTTTTTATCCATCATGGAAAAGTTTATGCAACACTCTTCATCAGAACCAGTCTTCCACCAGCAGCTGTTTTTGTTTGTTTTAAACTACCAGCTTTATGAACCATCATAGATTCAAAAGAAAGAATTCTCACACCCATGCCCATTTGCAGATGTGGCCTTATTTCCTGTCCAGGCAGCCTTCAGAATGAATAAAAAAAGTCTTCTTTCATCAACAGCACTGTCTCACACACAGATGCCTTCACCATTCCTCCTGCAACTCCCACCCAATGGAAAAGACACCCGTCAGCGCAGTGGGTGAGGTGCTGTCCTCTTAGTCCCACGTTCTCATTCTAAAACAGGGAGGCACAAAACTCAGTGCAATCTGTCATAGTGTCTCTTCTTCCACTGCTGCCAGGGTACATCCTCTAAAATTCCATGGTCTTGCCTGAAAATGCCTTTCTGGAGAAGGAGCAGCATACACATCTCGCTCAGTGAGGAAATTCATAGAAGCCATGGAAGGTGCTGTATGGGATGGAACAGGGAGGAAAGGCAGAGTACATGCAGACTGTGACAGGTTAAAGGTGGTAGGAAGAAGCATCAGAAGTGATAAGTGGATGTTTATCATAAGGATAAGCATGAAAGTCAGACTTAAAGTGAATAAAAAATCTATACCTGGTTGCAGTTTACTTTTCTGGAAGTCATTTGTCTTTCCCCTAGTCCCTCTACTCCTATACAGACAAGCACACAGACTATCAGAAATGACAGGGTGGTGGAGGGAGAGGTAACAAGCCCATTATCCAATTGCTTAGGCTTCAGAGACATTTTTCTGCCATCTTTATTTGCTCATTGGCAAAATCATCTAGTGGGGAAAAAAATCTGCTGTGAAAACATGACACTTAGCATCTAAGTGATATGTTGCCTGGCTGAGCTGGAATGTAAACATTTAAAATGGATGCTAGGTTTCAAGGGAGAGCAGTCATGCCAGCTGGTCAGTGGCAGAGAAAATGGGGGTATCCAAAGACATTGTCCTGGAGAAGGGAAAAAATGTCCCTTCTAGAGTGTTCTACAGAAAAAGAGGTAGTTAGGATTGACATTTACAGGAACAATCAACCTGTTGGAGAATGAACCACAGCTCCCTTCTGATATGTGCTGCAGTTACTTACCTTGCACTAGGTCTGAGAAGCATCTCTTAATTAACATGCTGTTAAAATTCTTTGGTTTCCTAAGAATTGCTGCTGCCCTCCCTCAAAAAAGCCAGCATGCAGGTTCATGGATAATGGGCTTACACATAATTCTGTTTGCTAAATGTATACATACACCTTATTCTGTACACCAAGCTCATCAATATCTAACAGTTTCTCTAACAAACTATGACTTCTATATACAACTTATGACCTACAGTCACGCTTCATTGTGAAGGCCAATGAAATCACTGTTCAGTGGCTGTCACATTGGTGAAAAGCTGGGAAGAAAAATCTGCCAGGATGCACATTCACAATCTGGGCGCGTTATGTGACACCTGATTTGAAGTTACAAAACAGGAATATTTTCTTGGCTCTGAAGTTTGGTAACCTGTGTGGTTACAGGGTATGACTATACACCATTCTTGTGGAAGCAGCTGTCAAAGGCAGCATTGAAGAACTTTGCAAATTATCAGTACTATGGTTTAAATTAAAAGCTCCAGTCACAAAATGCAGACCTTCAGATATAAAGCAGGCTTTCAGTGAAAACTGGTATTCAGAGTTCTATCACTATCATTTATAAAAGAAGGTTGTTAATTTGCAAACTGTAATTAAAATACAAACTGTCCGAAAGAAGTTCTCTTTCGGCTCAGTGAGTTTCCTCACTTAATAGTAGGACATTACTCTTGCCTTACCGACAGACCAAAACCCAAACTCCAAAGCATGTGTTTTGCAACAGGAGGTGCTGGTTTGTTATCATGACAGTAAGAAAGGCACTCCGACTCTGTAAAGTCTTGTCTAAAATGCTATTTATTACAGCTAATGCTATAAAGAAAGAGGAGAGCATAGATAATTTTATATCCCTTCAGATGCTGGGGACCCTAAGTTGTGCAGCACCAAACAGGCCTATGACCAGGGTGCAACAAGTTGTGCAGATCCCACCCACACAACGGCTACCCCATTTTGGACACTTGAGCTACTACAAGATTTTCTTAGAAGGAAACAACCCCATTCATCACTTCTACTGTCAAACAAAAATGATGCTCACATGTGAACTTCTTGCTACACTTCTAGACAAAGGGAAGGACACACACGTGGTGTCATCACTAGTACCCAGTGGGGGCTGCCTGCAGGCCCCTCTCCTATAATCAACTAGCTAAACTTATGCTGTGGCCAAGGGATATCCCTGAAGGCCACACTGTACAAGAAGTAGCACAGAGCAGCACAGCACAAGCCTGGCATGCTCAGCTTAACTGATGTGTGGATCACCCACTCCTCCACGTACAATGTTATTCAGGTCAGGAGTGCTACCACGTGTTCCCACACCGAACATTTATTTAAATCACAATCCCAGTCCTGTTCACAAACACTGTTAGTCCCCACATGGAGTTTCAGCAGCACCTCTCCAGCCTGCAAGGCACTACAGGGTGCTGGAACTGGCGTGGGGTCTGCTCTGCTTGTCCTCCCAGTGTGGATCCAAACCATTAAAAAGCTGGAAGTGAGGGCAAGAAAAATGTCCCCTGTTAAGACAGCAAATCTGTGAGATCCATACTGATAAAGGAAAAGTCAGACTTAGGTTTATCCACTGAAAGGAAAAAGAAGTTTGTAATATAGAAAAGGAACGTAAAGTTTTAATAAGAACAGTAATAAACAGGAGGATGGAGGGTGGCACGCAGGGAAACACAGAAAGCAACTTCAGCCTGTCTGCTGCACCATTCACCAAAGACTTCACAAGTTCTCCCGTCTATCATTTAAGCAAATACAGTGATATACTTCATTCTCCCACATTGGCAATATTTGTATTTCATGTTATGAACAGCCACTCAGTGGCTGAAGGCCCACGTTTAGTTTTCTTCTGAATCAGCCGTGGAGTATGTTTTTATTTCTGTAGTTTCAAAGTACTCATGACAATGTATGAAGCACAGAAAATACTAAGAAGCCCCACCTGAAAAAATGCTCCTTTGTTGGCTTTTGCTGGTTAACTTTCAAATACCATCATGTTTTTCATAATCAATCTTTCATTATACAAATACTTTTTAACCTTAGCACAGGCAGTTCCAGGATTTATTCTAAGGACAGATATATTACAATTCTAATTTTTATTTATTCAAATGGTATTAGGTCTTTAAGAATAAACCATGCTAATGACCTTTGAAGAAAAACAGTAGTTTCAGAAATGACAGTTAAGTGTAGAGGATTTTTAGCAAGGCCTCATTTATGAAAAAAGCATATTTAAAGTTATTTAGACATTGAAGTAATATTTTTGTCACATAAAAGGCATCCTGAAATAACATTCTTGGAAGATTCTAACATGGTGACATGTCACATGGTAAAGCTGAGATGCAACCTTAAATAAGGAATCAGCTTCATTTAGGAGCTCTAGTGCCGTTTATTACCTGAAAATAACGCTGTTTTAAAAATAAAGTTAATAGCATTGGTTCACATCTGCAGAAACACATACAGCATTACTCCAGACTAAGTTGCAAAAGAGAAGTTTGGACACATTCATGCATTCAGTATTGGCAAGCCAAACCCCAGACCAGTATGAGCAAACTCTCAGCCTTGTCTGAGGTATTTTTGTTCTGTTGTTTTATTGTTGCAAATCTTACAGACATTAGCGCTCTGTTAAATAAATGAATGTAGCACAGTAAATACATCACAACAAAATAGCTGGCCAGAAATCCCCCCTCCTGCCCCACCCAAACCAAAAAGCCCACTCCTCTCCCCGCTGCCCTCCCCCCCAAATCAAACCCTGGCAGCTTCATTACAGAGTTCAGAAACCTGTGGCAAAAAACATCAGAGGAATTACATTCAGTAGATGTGCAGTGTCAACATTCCAGGCTCACATATATTTTTATATATATTTATATTTATATATAGAGATCATTAAATGTTTACAAAGAACAATATTGTTACAAATACAATACTATACTTTTCCCAATGCTTTACAATAATTTCTATTCACCCTCTTTACAGAACAATAGTACAACTTCATAGTCTAGGTACTCCGCTAAATATGTACAAGAGATCTCAACCACACTGCTGTCTTCAGAAATACATTTCATTTAGAAAACAAGGAAAGCAAGCAAACCTGGAAATCCCAACTGAGTCTCAAATTCAAACAAGATTCAAAACAAATTTATGAAACTTGCCAGTTAAAAAAAAAACATAAAGGATGTTTCATCCTTAACGTAAACACTGAAGAGTTAATTAGACTGTATGAAGCAGCAAGGATGAAAAAGAATTCAGGTCTGTCACTGAAGAAGGAATGTAAACCAGGAGTTTGTTCCTTTGAATCTGTTAAAAATTCACATATGTAACCCGACACACTGCTGCAACTGTCTAGAAAACTGCCAGCTCTCCCTTTCAAGCTCCCTTTTCTTGAAACTCTTTCCCTTTACAAAGTAAAATGGGAGTGTTACAAGACTGTTAGCAGTGTGCACACACTATGGACCTCCCAGTTTAGAAATGTTATGCACATGCTGTAATTGGAAAAAAAAGATTTTTTGCTAGACACTGATCCTGCAAGCATTCACTTGCTTAATGTTAACCATCAATTTACCATGAACTGTTCAAGCACTCAAGTGCCAGTAACTTCACAGAATCTTTGCTGCAAGATTTTCAAAGAAACAGTTGTTTCATCCCCAAATAAATTTGTATGTTCAGGTCTTCATCATTTCCCAGTGAAGTGAGTTGAAGACCCCACCACATGAGTTGGACAGAACCACAGAAACCAAGTGAAGCTGAGGGTGTAAACGTAGCAGGAGCCAGAAGCATAACTGTTTCTTCAAGAGTTCACTGAGATTCCTCAGGCAATTTATGGAAAGGCTGCACTGTATATAATCTTCTAAATTGTACATGGTTATATATCATATTTACATATATTACTATATATACGGAAAGTTCTGGAAAAAAGTTGAGATGATCATAAAACAGATGCCTCCAGTTAAACACTATACTCACAATCCATTCACTATCTAGTTGCATCAGTCAGGTAGCAGAAGTAAGTACTAACCTGGAATACTACCACTGCTCTCTTGTGCAATCTGCTATTCTGGAGATTAGGATTAAATTATATAACAACAAGAACTGCAGTAAAACTAATTCATTATACATTAATCTCAACACTAAAACATATTCACTTACAAAATAGTTTATGCACCACTTCATTATCTCCCTTAAATATTTACTGCCCACTGAAATACAAAGTTTATTCTCTACCTGTGATCACCCCATGGATATCCATGATTTCTGAAAGCCAAAAATGGATCTCTGGCAGGAGTGCTCAATAGCTTTCAGCAATGTTTCCACCAAGCGTGTGTATGCACGTACACATCCACAGATCCACTTCCACAAATCCCCATAGAAATGCCTAGGTATCCTTACTGGACTGCCAACAATGCTTACATTGCGCAGTCCACCCCACAATAATTGAGGAACAAGTGATGATGACCAACGGCACATTTGCAAGGCAGAAGTGGTGTGTGACTGCGTGTGGCCTGCTCTTGTTTTCATCTCACTGAGCCTTTCTATCACAGTAAAACACAGCAGAAACTGTTTCTTTAAAAGAAATCAACATATTAGCCTGGACTAAATGCATCGTTCAATTTCAGCATAAACATCAGTATACAGTCCCAGTAAAAAGTAACTACAGAAAATGGAGAATTTTCCTCTCACAAGGAACAAAAGCCACTGATTCGTTTTTCCCCTCTTAGAAAAAAAACCAACCAACCCATCCCCTTTTCCCACTTTTGACTCTAGCATGCAAATTAGAGGCCAGTCAAATCCTAGATTTCATATATCCCTACAGTTTATCATCTTCATACAAGTGCATATAGTATACGCATATCTCCTTTAAGTGCCATACATATGGAAAAAAATCACAAGTTAAATTATATAACAAAATAAATAAGTTTATTCCCACCTCATCTCTTCCGCTGTTATCTATATCACGAACTAAAGGAAAGTCAATAAAATTAGACAGGTCTTTGGACAAAAATATATGTTAAAATTGGCTCAGAGAACAAAATTACTTAGAATAGTCTGCAGATCTCTTATATTCAAACTTCATAAATAGCAAGCACAATTTAAAAAATATCTATATACACCGATGCACATGGCTGTGTGCACCAAATTCAGAATTAAGAGCCTAGAAAAAGTGTAGGTATTCAGGAAAGCCCCGTACTATTTCTCTTGCAGATATTTAAAGATCCTCACCCCCTCCTTTAACCTCTAAAATAGGAAAGGGACTATAAAAGACACGTTACATTAAAACAAAGTAGAATAAAACAGAGAGTTAGAAACCTATGGGCAGAGTAGGGGAGGCAGCTGTAAAAAAAAAGCCTCCTGATTACTCTAAGTAATGCAAGTGTAACATGTTTCCACAACTCACAAAAGTGCCTTTCGAGGTCCTTCTGTCACAAAGAATGGATGACAGAGGGGAATTAAAAGGTGTGTATTTGGACAGTCCATTTTATAACAACAGCATTTACTGAGTCTTCATAAGCAGGTAGTTCTTCCTGAGGGCAAAACTATCCTTTTAGTATTTTACTTTCCCTACAGACATAAACCTTTAACACTGAGCTTAGTGCCTGTGGGAAAATAGGGCAAGAAAAGCAGAGTCACATGCAGGATATCCAAGAGAACACTTTGCACCCTATACTTTTATCCGTTTGGTAAACACATCTTGCATTCAGCAACATTTAATTTACTCAGTTTGTCAAATTATAGCCACAAAAATAAAATCAATTATGTAGCATGAAGCAGAGTCAATCTTCTTTGTGAATCCTGCTGTGAACAATGCTGCTGTTACTTTCCTGTTTTGCCTGTGGAACTGCATGAAGTTTCACTTGTGAAAAGGTGTAACCAAAATAGTCCCCTTCCCAAAATAAAGGAAAATGGCAGGGAGAAGAGGAAAAAGGTAGGGAGGAGAAAAAGACAGTGTGTTTGTGTCTGTGAAGGGGAGAGAGAGAGAAAAAGAAACATCTCTGCAGACACAGAAATGCAGCACTATAGAGACAAGCACTAATGAGGAAAACAGCCTCCATGCACATTGTGACAGTGAGGTGTTGGCTTTAGATGTAAACTGGTTGCTCTTGTGCAGTCAACAGTCTGTACATGGCAGCTGGCATAGTCTTCATATGAATCTAGAGGAAATACGACAAGTTAGTCAATGTTCCTAACACGCATACTACAACAGTGCATCGATGAAGGAACTAGCTAAGGTGATACACAATAGAAGAGGAAGGTAAAACCGGAGAGTTTTCATACCCTTGTTAAAATATTGCAGGTGGTGATTTTATAAAACAGTATCTTTAATATCCGTTAACCATCTAAAGTTGTGGACGCTTAATTTTTCCAGATTAGGATTTCTCTAAAACATAGGAGAACTACGGCTAAATAACAAAAGAAATGGTGTGTTGGCTTGCTCTCACTTCCACTTTTTAGATTTGAACAGCAACAAGCTAATAGAGGTAGAATCACAGAGTTATAGAGCATTTTAAGTTGGAAGGGACCTTTGAAGATCATCTAGTCCAAACCACCCTGCTGCAGGCAGGGACATCTTTCAGTAGATCAGGTTTCTCAGAGGCCTGTCCAACCTGACCTTGAACACTTCCAGGGATGGGGCATACTCAGCTTCAATGGGCAACCTGTTCCTGTGCCTCACCACCTTAATTGTGAAAAATATTTTCCTTATACCCAATCTAAATCTACCCTCTTTCAGTTTAAAACCGTTGCCCCTTGTCCTGTCAGTACAGAACCTGCTAAGAAGTCTCCCGTCTTTCTGAGAAGCCCCGTTAGTATATTTAAAGGCTGCTATAAGGTCCCCCCACTGCCTTCTCTTCTCCAGGCTGAACAACCCCAGCTCTCTCAGCCTGTCCTTGTAGGAGAGGTGCTCCAGCCCTTGGATTATTTTTGTGGCCCTCCTCTGGACCCGCTCCAACAGGTCCCTGTTGTTCCTGTGCTGGGGACCCCAGAGCTGGATGCAGCACTCCCAGGGTCTCACCAGAGCAGGGTAGAGGGGCCCTCAATCTGCTGGCCACAATCTCCTCACTGCCCTCAATCTGCTGGCCACACTTCTTGTTATGCAGCCCAGGATCCAACAGGCTTTCTGGAATGTGAGTGCACATTGCCAGCTCCTGTCCAGCTTTTCATCTACCAGTATCCCTAAGTCCTTCTCTGCAGGTCTGCCCTCAATCCATTCACCCTCCAACCTTTATTCATACTGGGAGTTGTCCTGACCCAGGTGCAGGACCTTGCACTTGGCCTTGTTGAACTTCATTAGGGTTACATGGGCCCTCTTTTCAAGCTTGTCAAGGTCTCTCTAATAGCATCCCTTTCCTCGAGCTTAGCAACTGCGCCACTGAGCTTGGTGTCTTCTGCAAACTTGCTGAGGGTGCACTCGATCCCACTGTCTGTATCATTGACAAAGATATTAGAAACTAGTGGTCCCAGTGTGGTCTTCTGAGGGACACTAGTTGTTACTGGTTTCCACTGGCTGTTACTGGTAACAACGACAAACTATGTTATATTGCCTAGTCACATTGCCTGCTCTTACCTCACCAACAGCATTTGAGAGAATGTGAACAATTTTCTCATGGGGTGTTGCTACAACACTCTGTCCATTGATTTCAATGATCCGATGGCCGACACGCACACCTCCTCGCTCTGCTATACCTCCTCTCATAAGGCTACAGATCTGGAGGGAAAGGACAAATTTATCAGGGGCTGGATAAGGAACAGAGGCTTTA
Organism: Phalacrocorax aristotelis; assembly: GCF_949628215.1. Classification (NCBI taxonomy): domain Eukaryota; kingdom Metazoa; phylum Chordata; class Aves; order Suliformes; family Phalacrocoracidae; genus Phalacrocorax; species Phalacrocorax aristotelis. Next base: position 41,524,306 of record NC_134311.1, read on the forward strand.
GGTTACCTGTTTTTACCTGTAAACTGTATATCAGCATTTAAACAGAGGTTTGCAACAAATTCTAAAATGTAATCCATCGCTGATTCAAAGTAAAATTTGTTAGTGACAAATAACTACTGGATATTCTTTTCCAAGAGCCAAACAAACTGTCAGAAAAGGTTGTTCGTCTTGTACGTCACATGCTGTGGTTTGGAAATTTAAGAGTGTATGAAGGACCACAGTTCAACAATGTTCAAGATGCAGATGCCTTACAGCAAAAGAGGATGATGGACAGCCTTTTTCTTTTGAGATTATGCAGTGGCTTGGTTAAAGATGCAGATTGAAAGCTGCCTCTGCTACACAGTTTTGTTTCTCTACCCTAAAACAGCTTTTCTATTCCTCTGGCTGACTTCAAAGTTGTGAAGCAAGTAGAGTCAAAGACAAAAAACAACTCTGATTAACTCAGCTTTTGTAACTTAGACTTAACACAGGGACAAAGTCCTGCTTGCTGTAAGGGAGAAAATGGCAACTTCCCTCTTCCCACACTGAAACTGAACCGCAAAGGGCTAAGAAGTTTCATGTATATTAAAGCTTAACTAGAGAGTGTGGAAGCTACTTACAATCCCATTCTGCACACTGAAGCCCAACTGATATCTGAGGTCTGGTCTCCTGATCAAGACTGTGGTGACTGGAGGACACCTAACTATGTTCAGTTTAACCCGGGCCTGGTTTTTCAAACCCTGCAAAAAGAAATCACCATGAAAAATGCTGGCAAAGGGAAATTGAAACATTTAACATAAGCATTGTGGGGGCAAAGAAGGGTGTTAAAATATTGACATGGGAACAGCCCTGAATAACCAGCTGTTTTTATGCATTGTAACACAATCTGATCACTGAATGCCAGACAAAAGCACCCGAATATTCAGTGAAATTCATGATAAAATATCAAATTTTTCTTGCCCAGAAGCTGACACAGTTGTTTTAAGAAAAGTAGCTTCCTGTTGGCAATTTCTTCATTTCATAATACAAATCATGTATAAAAAGAATATTAAACAGGTCTATGCAGCTCACCAAAAAAGCCATAAACTGTGGATGGGAAATAAAACTGCAAGTAGATAAGATAGTTACAAATAAGTGGCTTCCATAACGGGATATATTCAATTCTGTCAAGCAAACAGCAGGTCCTGTTCATATTATTCTTATATAAGCAGTGCTCCTAATTTCCATTCTTCCTCCCTTCTAAATTAGTTATATCACATTCATCATTAACTCCTTGCTACCACAAAAAAATTGGAGGGAAACTTATTTTTACTGTCAGGCTGGTAAAACACTAGAACAGATTACCCAGACAGGTTGTGGGGTATCCCATCTTGGAGTTATTTAAACCCCAGTGGGCACAGCCCTGAGCAACCTGCTCTACTTTGAACTGAAGTGTTGGTCTAGACCAGCTTCAGTGGTGACTGCCAGCCTTGGAGACTCTCTGATTGTGAAAACTCTCTGTGAAAACTCAAATGTAAAAACGCAGATAACTGCAATCTGACCCCTTGTACAACTTCAAGTATTCAGAGCTCTTGGGGATTGTTAAGATATATTTCTGAAATGCTTCATTCACACAAAGGATTAGCCATAAATAAACATAACTAAAATCCACATCAAGTAAGAAATGCCTTATAAAGAATACAGCAACTTCCACCTTACTCAACACAACACCTACCAACCCCAGTATCTACTTACGAAGTCCTTTTATCTGTACAACTGAAATCTGGGTCCCATTGCAACTAACAGGTGTCTGACACTGACTTCAAATGGTTAATTCTGAAAAATAATTTCTACTGTAGGTAAGGTAATACACTGAATTCACAGAATCATAGAATCGTTAAGGTTGGAAAAGACCTCTAAGATCATTGAGTCCAACCACTAAACTATCACTGCCAAGTCTACCACTAAACCATATCCTCAAGCACCACATCTACCCTTCCTTTAAATACCTCCAGGGATGGAGACTCAACCACCTCCCTGGGCAGCCTGTTCCAATGTTTGACAACACTTTCGGTGAAGAATTTTTTCCTAATATCCAACCTAAACTTCCCCTGATGCACCTTGAGGCCATTTCCTCTCGTCCTATTGCTTGTTACTAGGGAGAAGAGACCAACCCCCGCCTCCTTTCAGGCAGTTGTAGAGAGCAATAAGGTCTCCCCTCAGCCTCCTCCAGGCTAAACAATCCCAGCTCCCTCAGCTGCTCCTCACAAGACTTGTTTGTTAGACCCTTCACCAGCTTTGTTGCCCTTCTCTGGACACACTCCAGCAACTCAATATCCTTCTTGTCCTGAGGGGCCCAAAACTGAACACAGTACACGAGGTGCGGCCTCACCAGTGCTGAGTACAGGGGCACGATTACCTCCCTGCTCCTGCTGGCCACACTATTCCTGATACAAGCCAGGATGCCATTGGCCTTCTTGGCCGCCTGAGCACACTGCTGGCTCATGTTCAGGTGGCTGTCGACCAACACCCCCAGGTCCTTTTCCTCCAGGCAGCTCTCCAGCCACTTCTCCCCCAGCCTGTAGCATTGCATGGGGTTGTTGTGACCCAGGTGCAGGACCTGGCACTTAGCCTTGTTGAATCTCATACCGTTGGCTCTGGCCCAATGATCCAGCCTGTCCAGGTCTCTCTGTAGGGCCTTTCTGCCCTCCAGCAGATTGACACTTCCACTCAGCTTGGTGTCATCTGCAAATTTACTGAGGGCGCACTCAATCCCCTCATCCAGATCATATTGATCATATCCAGATCATATTGAAGATATTGAACAGGACCAGCCCCGACACTGAGCCCTGGGGAACACCACTTGTGACCGGCCGCCAACTGGATTTGACTCCATTCACCACAACTCTCTGGGCTCGGCCGTCCAGCCAGTTTTTAACCCAGCGCAGAGAGCACTTGTCCAAGCCGTGAGCAGCCAGCTTCTCCAGGAGAATGCTGTGGGAGACAGTGTCAAAGGCCTTACTAAAGTCCAAGTAGACAATATCCACAGCCTTCCCCTCATCCACTAAGCGGGTCACCTTATCATAGAAGGAGACCAGGTTAGTGAGGTATGACGTCCCTTTCATAAACCCATGCTGGCTGAGCCCAATCCCTGGTTGTCCTGCACGTGCTGCATAACGGCTTTCAAGATGATCTGCTCCATGACCTTTCCTGGCACCAAGGTCAGGCTGACAGGCTTGTAGTTCCCCGGATACTCCTTCTGACCCTTCTTGTAGAGGGGCGTCACATTCGCTACTTTCCAGTCATCTGGGACCTCCCCGGTTGACCAGGACTGCTGGTGAATGATGGAGAGTGACCTGGCGAGCTCCTCTGCCAACTCCCTCAGTATCCTTGGGTGGATCCCATCCGGCCCCATGCACTTGTGAACATCCAGGTGAAGAAGCAGGTCAGTGACTGCCACCTTGTCAACAACTGGGACTTCATTCTGCACACTGTCTCCATCTCCCAGCACAGGGGCCTGACAACCCTGAGGATGACCAGTCTGACTATTAAAGACTGAGGCAAAGAAAACATAATGTACCTCAGCCTTCTCCTCATCTTTCATGGCAAGGTTACCTTCCACATCCAACAAAGGAGGGAGATTCTCCCTGGCCCTCCTTTTGTCACTGATACGTTTATAAAAACATTTTTTGCTATTTTTGATGGTGGCGGCCAGTTTAAGTTCCAGCTGGGCCTTCGCCTTCCTGACCTTTTCCCTGCAAAACCTCACAACATCCTTGTAGACCTCCTGAGTCACCTGCCCCTTCTTCCAAAGGCAGTAAGCTCTCCTTTGTTTCTTGAGTTCCAGCCAAAGCTCACTATTCAGCCAAGCCGGTCTTCTCCCCCCCCTGCTCGACTTAGAGCACATGGGGACGGCCTGCTCCTGCACCTTTGAGACTTCATTCTTTAATAACATCCAGCCTTGCTGGACTCCTTTGCCCTTCAGGACTGCCTCCCAAGGGACTCTGTTAACCAGTCTCCTTAACAATCCAAAGTCTGCCCAAACTTCTGAAGTTCAGGGTAGTGGTTTTGCTGACCCTCTTCCTTACTTCTCCAAGAATCAAGAACTCTATCATGTCATGGTCGCTGAGCCCAAGACAGCCTCCAACCACCACATCACCCACCAGGCCTTCTCTGTTCGTAAACAGCAGGTCCAGCGGGGCACCTCCCCTGGTTGGCTTGCTTGCCAGCTGCGTCAGGAAGTTATCTCCCACATGCTCCAGGAACCTATGAGACTGCTTTCTCTCTGCTGTGTTGTATTTCCAGCAGGTATCTGTTAAGTTGAAGTCTCCCACGAGAACCAGGGCTAGAGATTGAGAGACTTCAGCCTACTGCTTGTAGAGTACTTCATCTGTCTCCTCATCCTGGTTGGGTGGTCTATAACAGACTCCTACCAGGATATCTGCCTTACTGCCCTTCCCCCTGATCCTTACCTGTAAGCACTCAACCTTATCATTACCGTCATTGAGTTCTAGACAGCCAAAACACTCCCTAACATACAAGGCTACCCCTCCACCTCTCCTTCCTTGCCTGTCCCTTCTAAAGAACTTGTAGCCATCCATTGCAGCGCTCCAGTTGTGTGAGTCATCCCACCGTGTTTCTGTGATGGCGACCACATCATAGTTTCTCTGGTGTGCAATGGTTTCCAGCTCCTCCTCTTTATTGCCCATGCTGCGTGCATTGGTGTAAATGCACTTCAGTTATCTATTGATCTCTTCTCCAACACAGGTATGCCAACCCTAGGCTCATTCCTAGCAAGCTTGGTTTTATCCCCTTCCTGCTTCATACCTAGTTTAAAGCTCTCTCAATGAGGCCTCCTAACTCCTGAGCCAGAATCCCTTTCCCCCTTTCTGACAGGCGAACCCCATCCGTCTCCAGCAGGCCTGGTGCCATGTAAACTGCCCCATGATAAAAAAAAAAAAATTCCACCGCTGGCACCAGCCTCTGAGCCATGTGTTAATGAGATGGGCCTTCCTGTTCCTTTCCATATGTCTCCCAGCTACCGATGGGATGGAGGAGAACACTACCTGCGCTCCTGATCCTTCAAGTAATTGCCCCAGTTCTCTAAAGTCCCTTTTGATCGTCTTTGCACCTCTCTCAGCTACCTCATCACTGCCAACCTGAACAAACACTAGCGGATAATAATCGGATCCTTTTACTATCCTAGGGAGCTTCCTGGTAATATCTTTTATTCTTGCCCCAGGGAGGCAGCAGACTTCCCTATGGGATGGGTCCAGTCAGCATATCGGGCCCTCTGTTCCCCTCAGAAGGGAGTCGCCTATGACAATTACCCTTCTTTTTTATTTACTAGTGGCCATTGTAATGCGTGGGGCTGACTGGTTCCCTCCAGTCAACCCCTTGGGTGGATCACTGTCTGTATCTTCATACTCCTGGCCCTTGGGTTCCAGAGCCTCATACCTACTTTGTAAGGGCACCTGGGGGGGCAAAATCGGCCGGGAGAGGATTCGCCTACCGTGCCAAGCAGGGATCTGCATCCATCCTCCTCCGTCTCTTGTGTTGCCTCCCTCTGCCTTGCGGCACGAGGGCACAGGAGCCACTCCTTCTCTTGATGCTTCTATCTGGTGTGCTTGTCTCAGGGATGGCAGGGAGTGGCTCCACCAGTCTATCTCCCTCTCGCACTCCTTGATACTCCTCAGTATCTACATCCAGTTTACTGCTGCTGATTGTGTTGAGCCAAACTCCAGACTCAGCAGTGACTTGGATAACTAGACTGGCATCCTGCCAGGGTGAACTACCTTAAAAGTCTGTTTTCTTGTCAGCACCTTAAACTGGATGCAGTCATCGCATGGGAAACAGCTGCCCTCACTTCCACACAGTGCTGAGCTCAGCTTGGCTCATTACTGGAAGTGGCTCCAAAAGAATGGGTGTGTGAACATAAAATGACAAAGCACGTGGCTGTGGGAATTCCCTCTACTCCACTCTCTGCAGAAAGAAGGTCTGAACTCCATCTCTCCCATGACTATGGACCCATCCAGTCCAGTGAGGAGTTAGCAGCACACCACACATCCTCAAGGGCCTTTCATCTTCTATATGCAGGTGTTCACAACAACACACATCACAGAAGACAGGGACTAATCAACCTGTACTAAGCTGTGGGTGCAATGTTTACCCAAAAGTCTGAGGGGCTTTTGCCTCAGCTGCCTAAATCCAGGAGGGGAGAAGTCATGCAGAGTACTGCAGACGCTCATTTCTGTGAGGAATTTAGGAGTGTAACTTCAGTCACCTGAGTTCACTCAGGTTACATGCCCTCAACAAGAGTTGATATTGCGCTCTTACTTTCCTTATAAATGGGTAAGTTATTTATATTTATTCCTTGAAAAAAAGTAATGTGGTCCCCAACAAATAATTTCCTAATTTTGCAGAAAATGCATATATTTTGAAAGTGGATAATTTCCAGTATTATGCAGACTGGTAATATATGCTGATCAGAATCAAAATAAATGCATCATTTGACCAACTTATTTGCTTGTCTAGTCCCTGACTCTACTTGTGATAGTAGCCAGCACCAGATGCTTCTGAAAAAGATACAAGCAGTATAATACAATGAGGGAATAACCACCACATACGGGAAGCTTCTTCTGAGCTCTGTCAGTTTGCAATTGGTTTATGGTCCATTAGTAGCAGAGATTGCATCCATAATACTGAAATTATCTTAATCGAAGTGCTTGCAATATATTCTTCTTATCTACATAATATTCTCATCTTTTCATAGGAGTCCTTAGAGCATGCTAAAGAAATCTGAAATCCTGAGATATTTCTGCCACGTTTAAATGTGTGCTTAGATCATTCAGTGGTATATACACTTGTTACCAGACATGCTATATGAACAGCTCTAGATGTATGGTTATGAACAGCTGCAAACATACAGAGTATCTTCTCTTTAGAAAGACAAAAAAAATGGCTAGCAGTTCCTACAGCAACAGCAATAAGTATCACTGAGGAATAGAAGGGTCTGCAATAGCTGGAAACAGCAAAGCTGGTTGTTTCTTTTTTGAGAAACAGAGATGAGCACAATGAAATTCCACCTCAAAAGGCTCTGAAGCAGTGAAGCATAACTCATCACAGTTTTAGAGATAAAACTGATGTGGGATAGGAAACAAGTATGGTTAACATGAAAAGCCTGGATTTGCAGGGAAATTTGTTCCACTGAGGCTGGCACATATATATTTAATACAATTTTTTTTCCTTCCTTCCCAAATGAAGATTGTTTTTGCCATGTTTTTAGTAAGCCACACTTCCAGGCTATCATTTCTACCCACTTCATCTAAAATGATTGGTTCAGTGACTTATGCATCTATTACTCATCAGAACTCAGCATTATTGTTTTTGGAAACCAGAATGGTAAGTCTTTATAGCAAACATCTTAGTTCAAGTATTAAGAAGCTAATCCATGGACAAAAAATAAAAATTTACTTTGTAAATGTACTTTGTAAATGCAAAATTTGCTTTGCAATTTAAAGAAGTACAAAATGCAAAAAACCATATTACATAATACAACTTGTTACCAGAAAGTTGCCTAAATAAATAAGTTTAACAGGCGTATTCCTAGAAATTAGAGGATTTCTGTATAGTACACCACCAGCATTACATTATATGTTTACATGGTATGATACACAGGAGCTCTGGAGGGGCTTTTTCAATAAATGAAAAGGTCCACATAGCTTCATCTCAGACATTCCCTAGTATTGCAACTTTCCAGCTCTTGAAACTCTGATGTTTAAATACCTATTTTCCCTTTTATGCTACAGCTATGCTGTTTGGTTCTAGTTGACCTCCAAGCTTTTTGCAGTCACATACTTTTCTGGCAACTAGAAGAAAGCTTTTCCTATTAAAATATCCCATTTGGCCATGGAAAGAGAAGCATCACGCTTTCAAAAAATTTGTGCAAAGTTTCTACAGAGGATAAGTATGTCTTTAATTAAAAGTTTAGAAGTTTTAAATATAGCAATAAACAAACAAAAAAAGCATCAGCTCTATTTCAGCCTCCTCTAGGAGACCTTTAAACTGCTAATATGGCCTAGGACTATATTAGGCACCTGTGCCTCCATTTGTCACATAACATTTTAAGTGTCTGTGCTGCTTTTGGCTGGGATAGAGTTAATTCTCTTCACTGCAGCTGGTAAGGTGACGATGAAGCTGCTCGTAAGTGTTGCTAAGCAGTGCCTGTAGTACTCAGGGACCTTCCCAGCTTCCCATGCTTTGCCAGGTGGGCAAGAGGCTGGGGAGGGGGGGCACATCCCAGACAGCTGACCCCAACTGGCCAATGGGATGTTCCATACCATGTGATGCCAAGACTGATATCTTAACCAGGACAGTTAGCACATGGGCTGGGGGGTGGTTGTGGCTTAGGGACTGGTGGCATTGGGTTGGTGGGTTTTGGTTGTTCATTCCCTCTTCCTGCCCTGGGTTCTGCCTCTCTTGTTATTCTCCTTTTCATTGCATTATTATTATTGTTGTTGTTGTTATTATTATTGTTTTATTGTAATAATTAAACTGTTCTTATCTCAACCCACAAGAGGTAAGAACCCTTCTGGTTCTCTCCCCCATACCGCTGGTGGGGTAGTAAGAGAGTGGCTGTGTGGGGCTGCATTGCTGGCTAAACCACAACAGTCTCTTTTGGTGCCCAGTGTGGGGCTTGATGGTTTGAGGTAATAACTGCTGCTGGTCACAGCATCATGCTTTTGTTTTTGCAGTAGGTTTCAAAGATTGGTGTTTTTTTTAGTCTGCTGTGTTCTGCCTAAGAGATTTGTTATACAAACACTGGTTTTTAGCTTCATCTGGTATTTGAGTTTTCCGTTGGAACTGTTACTGTACTTTAGATACCACCTCATTGAGGCGATTAGCAATTATACCTCCTCCTCTGAGAGATTTTATATGGAGACAATACACTATGGTATTTTTGCTGCTTTCTTCTATGATGTCTCCACCTTTATTGCAACAACCTTTTGTATCTTGAATATCCTTGGGTATTTAAGATATATTTTTTGTTAGTTTTGGGGCATGTTGGTTTGGTTTTGGCCAAGGCTAGGAAGCAATTTAAGAATCTAATCCTGAGATCTGCCCCAAGGCTTGATAGTTACGAGTGACAGGACACATGGGATAGCATGGGCAAATACCTAGGGCAGTGGGCACCCCCAATGTTTTGGAGTTTCACCCCTGAACAAGTGCAGAATCCTGAAAAACTAGTAGAATATTTGGAGAAATTATGTTGTTACCCTGGGAACTCCAGAGAGACACAGAGCACTGCAACGTGCTGGGGCCTGGCCCATGAGTACTGAGCCCAGCTCAACAGTGTTCAGTGCTCCCAAGGGGAAGAGAAGGTCTCTGGATTGAAAGACAAAGTGACAGACACTGTGGCCACTCAAACCCCTAGGACAAGCACAGTGGCTACTCAAACCCCCATGACAGGCACTGCAGCTGAACCAGAAAATCAACCCATGCCAGTATCAGTTGCCCCCATGCACAAGAAGAAATCTTGGAAGCGGAATTCAACTCATTTAGAAAGGGATGATGGAAAAGTAGGGCCATCACGAGGAGAAGAGGAGGAATAAATGAAACAGAGACCACCCGATCTCTGTCGCTGAGTGAGTTGTGAGATACGCAAAAAGCTTTTGGCCATCGTTCAGGTGAGCACATTGTCACCTGGCTGCTCCAATGCTATGATAATGGGGCCAGCAGCCTGGAATTAGAGGGGAAGAAAGTCAAACAACTGGGAACCCCTTCTGGGGAAGGGGGCATTGACAAAGCAATGGGAAAAGGGACATAAGCCCTCAAGCCTCTGGAGGCAACTCCTGTCCAGAGTAAAGGAAAGGTATCCCTTCAAAGAAGTTGTTACATTTTGCCTAGGAAAATGGACAACCATGGAGAAAAGTATCCAGTACCTGAGGGAACTAGCCATGCTTGAGGTGATTTATGGTGACATGGATGATCAACAGCCATCCAAAAATCCAGATAAAGCACAGAGCACACGACCCATGTAGCGGAAGTTTGTATGGAGCGCACCATCCTCATATGCAAACTCATTGGCAGTAATGTCCTGGAAAGATGCTGAGGCACCAACGGTGGTAGAGGTGATTAATAAACTCCAGGATTATGAAGAAAATATCTCTTCCTCCCTCCTCTTGGGTGTGGAGAAACTGTCCTGAGAGGTCCAGCAACTCAAAGAAGATATGTTAGCAATAAGCGCCCCTTTGATCAAGAGAGAGGACATACACCACAGGCCACGCTATAGTTCTACCTGCGTGATGCAGAGAGACAACATGAGGAGGTGGGATGGAAAACCTACTTCGAGCCTAGTGGCACACGTATGTGTGCTGTAAGGAAGAACAATCACTCAGGGGTTCTTTGAAGAAAGCTGCTGCTCCAGTTTCCAGTGAGCAGGTCCCCAAACAGAGGGGTAGAAGTGCTGATTTTACTTCTGAGCTTAGGAGAGAAACTCTTGATTCATATTAACAGGAAGTGAGTTGTGAATGCCATGATCAAGACTAGAGGGCCCCTGCCTCCAGCCAGGTGGAAGAAAGGGACAACTGGGTTTACTGGACTGTGTGGATCTGATGGCCTGGCACATATGACCCACAGGAATATAAAGCTTTAGTGGACACTGGTGCATAGTGCACCCGAATGCCATCAAGGTATACAGGGGCAGAACCCATCTGTATTTCTGAAAGTGACAGGGGGATCCCAAGAGCTAACTGTATTGGAGGCCAAAGTGAGCCTAACTGGGAAGGAGTGGCAGAAGCACCCCATTGTGACTGGCCCCGAGGTTCCGTGCATCCTTGGCATAGACTGCCTCAGGAGAGGGTATTTCAAGGACCCAAAAGGGGACAGGTGGGCTTTTGGTGTAGCTGCCTTGGAGACGGAAGAAATTAAACAGCTGTCTACCTTGCCCAGTCTCTCGAAGGACCCTTCTGTTGTGGGGTTGCTGAAGGTCAAAATAAAACAGGTGCCGATCGCCACCACAAGAGTGCACCGGCGGCAATATCGCGCCAGCTGAGACTCCCTGATTCCCATCCATGACCTCATTCATCGACTGGAGAGCCAAGGAGTCATCATTAAGACCCACTCACCCTTTAACAGTCCCATATGGCCAGTGCGGAAGTCTAATGGAGAGTGAAGGCTAACAGTAGACTATCATGACCTGAACGAAGTCATGCCGCCTCTGAGTGCTGCTGTGCCAGACATGCTAGAACTACAATATGAACTGGAGTCCAAGGCAGCCAAGTGGTGTGTCACAATTGATATTGCTAATGCATTCTTCTCAATCCCTCTGGCAGCAGAGTGCAGGCCACAGTTTGCTTTCACTTGGAGGGGCGTCCAGTACACCTGGAATGGACTGCCCCAGGGGTGGAAACACAGTCCTACAGTTTGCCATGGACTGATCCAGACTGCACTGGAACAGGGTGAGGCTCCAGAACACCTTCAATACACTGATGACATCATCGTGTGGGGCAATACAGCAGAAGAACTTTTTGAGAAAGGAGATAAAACAGTCCAAATCCTTCTGAAAGCTGGTTTTGCCATAAGGTCAAGGTACTTGCACAGGAGATCCAGTTCTTAGGAATCAAATGGCAAGATGGGTATCATCAGATCCCAATGGATGTGATCAACAAAATAGCAGTCAGGGCTCCACCAACTAGCAAAAAGGAAACAAGCTTTTTTAGGTGTTTGGGTTTTTGGAAGATGCATATTCCACGTTACAGTCTGATTGTAAATCCCTCTCTATCAAGTGACCCGGAAAAAGAATGATTTCAAATAGGGCCCTGAGCAACAACAAGCCTTTGAACAAATTAAACAGGATAGTTCATGCAGTAGCCCATGGGCCAGTCCGGGCAGGACAAGATGTAAAGAATGTGCGCTACACCGCAGCCGGGGAGAATGGCCCTACCTGGAGCCTCTGGCAGAAAGCACATGGGGAGACCCGAGGTCAACCCCTAGGGTTTTGGAGTCAGGGATACAGAGGGTCCGAAGCCCGCTATACTCAAACTGAAAAAGAGATATTGGCAGCATATGAAGGGGTTTGAGCTGCTTCAGAAGTGGTTGGTACTGAAGCACAGTTGCTCCTGGCACCCCGACTGCCAGTGCTGGGCTGGATGTTCAAAGGAAACATCCCCTCTACACACCATGCAACTGACGCTACATGGAGTAAATGGGTTGCACTGATCACCCAGCGAGCTCGAATAGGAAACCCTAGTTGCCCAGGAATCTTGGAAGTGATTATGGACTGTCCAGAAGGCAAAGATTTTTGGAATATCAGCAGAGAAGGAGGTGACACGTGCTGTTAGTTTTGGTTGTTCGTTCCCCCTTCCCACTCTGGGTGTCGCCTGTCTCGTTATTCTCCTTTTCATTGTATTATTATTATTGTTGTTTTTATTATTATTTTAATTATTAAACTGTTCTTATCCCAACCCACGAGAGATAAACACCCTTCTGATTCTCTCCCCCATCCCTCTGGTGGGGGAGTGAGTGAGTGGCTGTGTGGGGCTGAGTTGCCAGCTAAACCACAACAGTGTCTTCAGATGTACATCTGGTAATATCTTCGTTTTGAGCAGAATATTCTCTTGTGGAATGAAGTTCTGCAGAGTCCTTGCCTATAAAAGTAAAAGGCCCTGCTCACTTTCTGGGATTCGACAAATTGGTGTAGCATAATTCTCACTTCAGTTTAAAGATCATGAAATGGAGTGCTATAAAGCATTTGGTAAGAGTTCTATACTTTCTGCTCTCCTGTTATGTAACCCTTTTTAAATGTGTAACTTCCAGAAATATTTTCCATACCTTTATAATGCTCTGACACGTTGAGAGTGGTAAACCAACCAAACTGGTCCCATTGATTGACATGATCTGGTCACCTATGTTTAGCTTCCCAGATTTCTCTGCTGGTCCTCCATGCATCATGTTGGCTATAATAACTGTAGGCAAAATGGATCCCCAGCCAGACTCCACAATCACTACACCTAGGATTTCTCCCTTTTGTTTTTCAATGTAAACCTGTATCATAAGAAAAAGTATTTATAAAAAAAAGCTTCTTCACACCTATGGAACTCATTAACAGCACCCTCCCCCCCCCTTCATATAACTAACCAACCTATACCTCTCCTTATGTGCAACCTGCATTTCTAATTCAGAGGCAAAACAAAACAAGATACACGTTTTACTATAGTTCATTTGTGTCCAAACATGAAATAATCAATGCTATGTAATACAGATTTTGCTTAATGCAAAACACCCCTCAGCTTATTTCTGCATACGAGCAGAGGAAACTGGTGTGGAAGAAACCACGGTGCCATGGGTTTTGGTAGATAAAGCCAAACAGTAGGAGACTGCAAGATTTTATGACCATGGACTAGAAAACCCCTACATGTGTGTTGCAGTGGTTCACTGGTTCATCTTTATTAACCAAGCTGCAAATCCAATCCTTCAAAATCTGGAATCAGCCACTTTCACAAATACCCATGCCTCTATAAATTTTGTATTGTTTACTTTAATCTGTTAAATTGTATTACTCTGTTAATCTGTTTTAAATCAATTTCATTAACATACAATGTCAACAATGTCTGAAAGTTGTTTGGTAAAAAGAACACAAACAGATGGTAAATCATTGTACTGCTGATAAATTTTGGGTTCACGGTTTGCCTTTGAAACAGAACTGATGACAGGGTGTCCTACTTGGGAGGATATTCTAGGCTCACTGAGGTCATTTATAGGAAGTATTAATGGTTTTCTGATTTCTGCCAGCATGGGCCTGAAACTGGCACAGAGCAGCTTAATGCTGTTATGGAAAAAATGAGACATACATCTTTGCAGTTTTCAGATTTGGAGAAGTGAATCAGGTCATCATTGTACATGTCCTGGGTATTGAGCAAGTCACTGTATTCCTTCTGGCTAAGGTCTTCTGGGTTGATTCCATTTGCCCTCAGAAATTCCTGGTAGGCCACGCTAAATGCTTGACCTATGGACTGTGCAATCAGCTGCGCCTGTAGCAGTTCCCAGGGAAGAGAAAAGAAAAAAGTGAAACATTCTGATGGTCTTGTCCACTGACACTTTCTCTGTTACAGTCACACTGCAAAATTATCAAGTCAAGCTGATGAACCTACAAGTCAAGTTACTGCAATCCAGTTTAAAAAAAATTTGTGCATTAAATATGAATTTAAAAGACCCACAAAATGATAACACATTCACCTTCACCATGAATCCAGCTTGGTAAGCAATTACAAATGAGAAACATAAATAAAGCCATCCTTTCATAGGTAAGAACTGCTAATATACATGTAAAGGTATACCTGCTGCCGTGACTGTAGCTCGGACCTAAAATTCTCCCCACACATGCAGCTCCCAGATGGCTCTCCCTCCTAGCAGAGGCAATGCCATTCTCTGACAAGCCAGCAGTGAAAATGAAAATGCATACTAGAAAGCACACAACCACATTTAAGAGGTTATTTCCTCCTTTTCTTACCCTCCTTTAAAACCGTCACATCCATATTGGCTGCTCCTACCTCAGTCTCAGATGAAACAGGAAAAGGGCAGCAACTAGTGAACAGATCCAGGCCTTGAAGTGATTGGAAATAGCCACACACATCTCCTCCTCCACCCTGCAACCTCCTTCAAACTCTCTCCCCTACATTTCTTGTTTCCCTCCCTTCAACTCCCAGGACTCTGTCGGTGTCCTGCCCCTCTTCCTTCTCAGCCTGTCCTTTGTGTGCACTCTCTTGCACCTACAGCTTCCCTAGCCTTCTCCACACCTAAAGCCACCAAAGGCATCACTCACTACACTGCCCTGCTCCCACTGTGAGCTGTTCTGCATCTACAGCAGTGGGCACAAGGCAGACATGGGGAAAGCTCTGTGTCATGCAAGGTAGGGGATGCAGCTGAAAACAGCAGACCAGAGGGATACCTCCCTTTGAGGTAGTGACCATGGCTAGCTAGTATGAGACAGGTAATGGACAGGCGAGGAAAGCAGGACATCAAGGTGCAGAGTACTGCTGTGCATAACTGGAGTGATACATGCAGTAAGCACTGTGTAGGGCACAGGAGTTGGCCACCATAGGTACTGAAACAGCCTCTTGGAGCACAGTGCTGGCTGTGGAGAAGGGAGGGAAGCGGAATGCTCCACATATGACAGGGTAGGCTTAGGGGCATGCTGGTGATGAATGAATACTGCTGAATTTTATTTTTATACAGCCCACCAGCTGTATTTAAAGTTCAGTTTGGTGCCTAATAAGGGAAAGGTTCCCAACTCCGAAATAAAAAGTTGATTGTATCTTAAAGCAACTCAAACTAGCGTTAAACCTGCTGATGAGAATAGCATGACTGCTATTGCTGAAAAGGAAAATATCTAGACTGGCTGTATTGAAGATCCAGCTCTAAATACAGTTGAAAATTTGGTACTGTCCTCCTTCGATAAGGACTCTTCCAAGCAGAGACACATTCTGGCCAACACAGCTTCTGTGTCAGTTACTAGGTAAATTCTTCTAAATACCCAGCTGTCCCAGAAGAAAAGGTGACAATGATGCATACAGGAATTTCATAATATAAACAGCATGTACTACTCCACTGGATGTACAAAGTCTTTGAAGCTGCCATCTCCTTGCTGCTAACAGGTGATACAATGTTTCCATTCTAACTCTTTCTTAGTCATTTGGGTATTTGAGATAAATTTTGTAAGTTATTTGTGAACTATACCATGACTAAACAGAGCTGATATAATCTCCTACAATTTCTCAGCATATATTCACATCACTAAGCAATGCTCTTACTGGACCTACAGGCATGAACTTTCCAGGCCAATAGCTAGTGGCACAGGAAGGATGGTCTGACACAAATATGGTCTGATTTGAACAAACCACAGGAAGTAATACCAGTGATCCCCAAAAAGAAGCACAGATTCCAGCTAGCCGAAGTATTAACAGCAGCCTGGGAAACAGATCCAGGAAGTCTGGGTCACAGTCAGACCAGCACATGCTGAAGGAAAATAAGCCTCAGCCTCTGGCATCTGACAGTTTGATTTTTGCTTTTTCAGCTGGGCAGTAAGAGAGCTAGCAGTGTCCAAACTTGTGACTAGAAATACAGGAACAGCAGCGTTGAAGTGGGCAGCATACCAAGTGATATTAAGCCAAAAAAGCCATTGGATACTCCTTTTATTTTCACACAGTTTCTTGAAAAGCTTTGCAAACTGGCTTACATGTTATTTTGGGAAAAAAATTCCACAATTTTTTATGCTCCCTGTCAAAATTTTGGCAGAGGCTTATTTCCGCCAATAGTCATGTCCTTACTTTTTAACCTCAGCACTGGGTCATGTATGTACATTCATCTGCAACTAGATAACTTATCCAAACGTGTTTACAACAGATTCACCATTACATAAAATCAGCTGCTTATTGAAGAAAACCTTTAAAGGTTCTCAACGTTCTTGCTGATACGCTGTAGAGTGGAAGACATATAAGAAACTGGAATTTTCACCTTGCTTCTCTTAAGTAATACCCTCCTATTTGACGGGCTTAGAACTGGCATTTTTTATTTTCCCAGATTATTAGGGTTAACTTGATTATGATCCTGACAGCTACATATCTAGCCACTTCAATCTGATATGTATGATTTTACCTTTCAGTTACTGAGTTTTAAAGTGTCCATAAAATCGACAAGTTATGCACATTGATTGTGAAGACAGGATATTAATTCATCTACAAGGTAACTTAGTGAACTGCAGCATAGACTAAAATTTACTCAGCTGGGCCTCTGTTCAGCACACTTCCAAGACTGCTGGAATTACCAACTTTCTTTACTGGCTTTTTGATATGATATCAGCAACTACCCCCCAACACAAGTCTCCTCCCCCTCAAAATTAAAAAAAAAGACCAAAAAAGAAAGAAAACACCGCCTTTCTAATAGGTATCAATGATCCTTGATGCAATACTTGGGATTGGAATTTCCCCATGCAAATAAGCATCTCTGATAGACTTTCACTCTCACATGCAGAATCTGAGCTGGTATTTGTAAGCTATGGCAACTGGACCCTCCTCTAATCTCATGGTTACTGGAAGGCATTGAAGGAGCTTAAAAATGGGAAGGATTTCTATAAACATCAATTTTGTTAGTAAAATGTCAGATCCAAAAATACAAACAGAAGGCAAGTTCCTCTGCTTAGACGAAATATTTGGTTGTAGTTAATGAACAAAGAAGACCACTTACAATGGACTTCAAGCCTACCAAAATGTGCTTACATTTCCACCCCTAGAAAATTACAAGACAGAGTAATTCCTTACATCCTCAGACTCAAAGACATGGCAAATCATTTTGTACTGCCTCTTTCCATCTTGGGAAGGGTGAGATGCTTCCACATTATCCTGGGAGTTAGACCGTGGCATTCGCCTACGAGCCATCAAAACAACTATATTTCCTATATCCGCAATGTAAGAAATGGTCCGCAGGGGATGATCCATCATGGTTTCCTGGGGAATACAAAAAACAACATGAGCAGCTGTTTCAATGAAGTCTTTATTCCACACCTAGTATTTAAAAAACAAACAAATGGCAATATAAGACTTTTGTTAAGTGAGGTCCATCATACTTGTCACGTGTGAAGGGAGATGCAAATAGAAAACAAGAGCTTCACTTTCCAAAAGTAAAGAAAAAAGCAAGTTTTATAAATTAAAGTCGTGTTTGTGGAAAAGCACATAAAGACCTCAGCATCAGAACCTGAATATGCTGGGCATGTATGTGCTACGGACTACGAACTTCAGATTAGCACAACCAAACATACTGGGCTACTCTGGGCACAATCAATACTTGACACATCATGGCTCATAAGAAAAGAGCTGACTGCAATTAGCCTACCCACAAATTCTAATAATTTCTACAGTCAGACAAACCAGAGTAATTGCAGGTATGACAAGGTTCTTTTGGAGTACAAATTTTGGCAGGTAGGTGAAAGTCTATTTCAGTAGCCTACCACCACAATACTGACAAAGGCATCTTTGTCTATACCTGTGTGTCTGCATTCAGTACTTTTATTCTCTGTGTAGAAATGAAGAGGTCCACTTCAGTCATGGGTTGAGATTCACCTTCTGGAGCCTGTGAATAAATGGATTAGAGTCAAACAAACACATTAGGTAAAATACTTACTAATGACGTTAGCTCACAATTGGGGGCACGCTAAGACACAGTCACCAGAACAGCAATGCAAGATATTGTATTAGACTGCAGAAGCTAAAGGTAAACACAAAGATATGGAAAATATATACATATATGTGAAGGAATTGGATATAATTTGAGAAATTGTTAACCCCATAAAAGCTTCCCTGATATTTTTCCTGATTGAGTAAAATTATACCTGACAGCAACAGGAACTATATAAAGATTTCTTGAAAATGGAAATGATTCTCCCATTTTCCCCACGCTATTAATCCCACTTTAAAGAAGGTTTTTCACAAAAGCAATAAAAAGGCCTAACAGCATCTCTTGCCTGAGGAATTTCTGTATGGGCTAACAGTGACTGCCAAGACCAATGGAAAAAACGGTACCAAAGGTGGGTACAATTTAAGCAATTCATAATGCAGTTCTGGTAAGACAACCTTCACAGTCAGACAACATACTATTCAAGCACTAACTCACTTTAGAAGTCATATTTTGTTAACAGAAAGCAAATGCTTGTAATTTTTTTAAAAATTAGATTTGTTAAAAGATACTTAAAAACTCCATAAACGAAACTTATTACTAAGATGAGTCAGTCTCAGCATATTACTGTATGTATATACATAATTTTTTTCTTTTTTGCATCCAGCAATTTAACACATCTGTGAATCAAACAAAGCACTCTTATAGAAAGATAAAATAAAAACCAGACAATTTTAATCTATCATTTTACTGAGTTAAAACCTTTGCCATATCAGTCCTGTTTTAGTATGCATTTTGGGTACTGCCTGTAACCATTTGATAAATCCAATCTTTACTCTATTTCTAACATGAAATGGCTAATGATAAGCAACAAAAAATGGCCATACAGGCAACTGATTTCTGAGAAATGTCAACTTGTATGGTGGCTCAGAAATAAACCTCAAAAAAAAAACTTGCTGGATGCAGAAAATAAAAGCACAAAATAAAAAGAAAGGCAAAAAACCCTCCCAGAAAACAAAAGAACAGGCATAACATCAAGCTGATGGAGTTTGTACTGCACCTTCTTCCTGCTTTTGGCCAATTTCTGGGCCATCTGCTTAGCATGGAACAAACAGAGACAGGAGAATAGTTAGAGAAGAATTTACAGAGACTCCAAGTCAAGCAGGAATCTGCATGCTAATTACAGGGCTCACAGACTACTAGCTGTTCTAAATTAGTCCCTGCTTACATTAATTTCCTCCTTTTCTTTTTGGCTTTTAAAAAAAATTTAGAATTTCACATTTAGCACAAATACTTTAAAAAATAAAAAGCAACCTGGACCAAAAGAGTGAGGAGGAACACAAAAGGATTTTCTTTATTCATTTAAAATGTTACTCACAACAAACAAGTGGGGGTTTTTTTTTGTGAAATTTTTTCCTTTTTTTTTTTTAAAGGAAAAAACCAAGCTTCCCCTCATTTACAGCAGTGTAAACCATGAGGTTACTTCTTTTGAAGCAACACCAGTGTAAAAGGTGAGAGAAAATTCTTTACCATTATTAGTCCAGCTTTTTCATTTCTAAAGAATTTAGATTCAAGTTTTCTAATGCTTTCAAACTTAAACATCTTCCAAAAACAACCTCCCTGAAACTATGCTATTTTTCCTGGAAAAATGTAATGACAGAAGGTAACTTTCACCTCCATTTTCCCCTCCTGTGCAAATATACCCATACCAATGTTAGCATAGTGCATCTGGGGACACCTGCACAAAGATATTTCCATACTACCACATTTTTTCATGAAGGCAGTGGAGCATGTACTTCAGTTCCACAAACACCTGAAAACAGGTCTCTTGTCAATTGATTTACATCCAGAGATATATCAAATCATTGCAACAAACTGATTCCCTATGTGCTACTAATGTGGCAAAAATAACAACACAAATAAGCATAATTCTTACAGTCTTGCAATTGTTAATTCAAACCAAGGTGAACTGAGCTTACAGACTTGCTTACTGAAGAAATGCAACACTCACCAGGCTGGCAGATATCCTTTTACTTCCAACAGTA
This sequence comes from Phalacrocorax aristotelis, assembly GCF_949628215.1. Classification (NCBI taxonomy): domain Eukaryota; kingdom Metazoa; phylum Chordata; class Aves; order Suliformes; family Phalacrocoracidae; genus Phalacrocorax; species Phalacrocorax aristotelis. The sequence continues at coordinate 41,544,474 of NC_134311.1, forward strand.
ACCATCTCTTATCTAATTAAACTAACAGGTGTTGTGGTGGGAATGAGGCATACTATCAAGGGCTTCATAGAGATTCATGGCTAACTACTTTTATGAAGAACAAACTGGAGACCTGAATCACAAGACACACCAAAAGTTTTATACTGACGCTCACAACTTAAATCTGTCAGGTTTCATCTAAACAAATCTGAAAGCAGCTACTGAAACTTCAGATCATGCTGCTCATTTACAAACAAATACTTTCACACCAGCTTTTAGTCACTTTTTCCAAACTAAAAAATATTTGATAGCCTGGTGATTGCAAACTATTGCAAAAGCAATTAGAACTGCCTCATGCTCTACAGACTCTTCATTACATTAGTATTAAATTACATTGGTACTCAGAAATAATATACTCATCCTGAATAACAGCTGCCTGCTATGCACTGGGCTAAGGGGAGATACTCATGAGATAGAACATTTAAATTGCTTTCAAAAATCAAGCTCCTCTTCAGACAATTCCCCCACTCTTCCCCAAAATTTACAGTGATGGACCTTGCAAAAGAAGAAAAGCACAGGCCAAAAAGAAGAAAAAGGGGGCGAAAAAATCCTTGAGCTAGAGGTTTACAATGCAGAATCAAAGATTAATCGAAATACACTATCATTCACTGTACTGAAAACTCTGCTCTTGCACTGGAAGCATCTGGTCTTAGTGGTATTTTAATTTTTTGAAGAATTACTTTAAAATATTTCCTAAAACTAAGGTAATGACACGGAACAAACAATTTTAACAAGTGATTTAACACTGCACAGAAATGTCATAAAACAAGTTATGGTCCCTGAAAAAAAAACAAATTAGGATAATTCTATGTAAGACACTTTATTAGACAAATCTTCTTTATCACCACGTTGTTTTGCTAATTTATATCAAAAGATTCTTTCTATATACTCAGAAAAAACAGAAACTACCTAATCTAAGCAAAATATTATTTTTAAAAGATATACAGATTCCAGGCTTTTCATTTAAGGTAAATGAAATGTAACTATGCATTTAGAAGCCATTTCCAAAATTATAATTGTTAAAACCCAGCAAGCTTTCACTTTTGCTACAGGAATGTCTTAAATACACTCAATGCATTTAACTGCTACAGAAAATGTACTGCAACTCAGTGAACACCCAGATGACACTGAGTAAACATAATGTACAGAATGTGAAACTATTTCCACATATGGGGTCTATCTTAAATTACATTCAGTGATTAAATCAGTTGTTATCTAAATATGCTCAAACCTGCCACACAGCTCAAATCTGCTGACGAAAAATAAAAATGAAAGTTAATTGTTAGTTCACATGTGAAACGTAACAGCACAGACCAGCTATGAATTTTAACCATGAACATCAACCTTTTTGACTATTATAGGTGCTATGGATCCACTTGAAGTAAAATGTGAAAAGATATTTCTTTCTGTCCTGTCTGAAGCAATGAGACTACGGTCTGGAAACGATGAAATACCTTTTCTGTTACTCAAAGTGCTTCCTAGTGGAAATATGAAATAACTACCTTTGACAAATGCCTTCAAAATAGCATATCTGTTTTAACTTAGTTGGACTTCACAAGCAACGAAACCCCCCTCTTATACTTCTAACTGAAGAGATACTTGTTTAAAGAAGCAGCATGGAGAACTGTTTTCAAAACCTGTTCGTATTCTAAATGAATGAATATGTGGTCTCAAGGCTTTGCTAAAAGGAAGCATTATAGGGATTATTAAATTCAAAAGTAATACACTCATATGCAAGGTACGTGTACACAGTAGGCCTTAAATAAAGCTCTTCCCTTCTTTTTAATGCTCTTACCTTCAACCTGCAAACTTTTAAAAGCTCATTCTTAATTTATAACCTCTGTTTTCTTTAACCACAGAGAAACGTTTCACGCGCAACACACTAAACAAACATGAGTAGGGCACAAGTATCTTAGTCATTGTGCAAGCAATATTTTACATATTTGGGCTAAAGGCTATCTTATACAGTGATTAATCTGGCAGCAGTAACTCCATCTGTCATAACAGATTTCTCACTGGAAAAGATTAGTTTTAATGGCAATCCACAACAAAACCAGCTAAAACCAACCCTAATAAATGGAAGACCCTGAGGTGCAGGGATGTGTATTTACATCGCCAGAGCTTCACCTACAATGAGAAAAGCAGTAACTGTCAAAGAAGTGTACAATGGAATTGTGTGCCATGCAGTAAGGCATCAGTTCTCTGACATACACTTACAGATCCAGGAAATTATGCACACAAGCTAGGGTTTTATCAGGTAAACTACTTTGGCCTCCACCCTGAGACAAATTTACTACAACCAAGAATATGCATGCCTGCTGATTTAAATGGATGCATAAATTATGGGTTTTATGACAGAAACGAGTTTAACAGATCTCTTCTGTTTTGAGACATAGCAGTGCTGAGGCATAACAGAATCCTCACGAAGAACTTTATTTTCCTAATAAATTTCTAAAAACTACATTTAGTAACAAAGACTCTACACTCTTATACCTCATAGACCCACTCTGAACCAATTCTGTTCCAGTCTTCTCTAACACATCCCTTCAATCTTTGTCTATCGTGTACTGCCACGCAAGCTTTACTTCCTAGGTGCAAACTCCCTGCCCAGCTCCAGGCTCAAGTTCAACTCCTGACACCAGTTTCCTATGACAGCTGATGTTAATCTTTCTTTCCAATCTCCAGTGATGCATCTCTCCTAGGTCCAGCCTCACTGAAGCCCTCATTTCTCTCCCTTCTCTTCCTTACCTTTAGTTTCCTGTGCATTCAAATCAGGTAACTTTTCTACCATGCGGCCAAGCATCAGGAAAGAACACACAAGGACTACTAAACAGACAGGTGCAGCCTTACTTGAACCCACAGCAGGAAAGAAGCAGACTTTGTAAGGGAAAGCCTCCACCATAGCTTTGGGAAGAGCCCACCAAGACCTGCCAGGGTTGAGAAAGCTGAGTGAAAAATCTTTTTAAAAAATGGCACTGAATCAAGAGTCTCCAATGAATACAGACAAATCGTTCTTTTTCAAAAAGCTCAGCAGTTGCTTAAGTTTGTGGAAGCTTCTACTGAGACAGCAGATGATACCTTTAACAGGAAGGCTACATCCCTGCCTCCTCTAGAATTCTAGAGTGTTAGTGATTTTCAGAGTGAGGTCACAAAAACGTAAGTATTTCAACATCTGCAAAATTACAATTTCTAGAAGTGTCTCAGTGTTTCTCATTGGAGCTTCCTTGAGAAAGTTTCATACACAGACCAAACTGAACACTGGCATGGAAAACATTGGAAGGATTAATAACAGTAGGAAGCATCAGCCGACCTTAAGAAACAGTGCTATCGGCCTTGCTGATAACATGCTGTCTCTCTTCCCCTCTCTTTCATACAACTGAACACAGAGTCTGAGTTGGAATCCAAAATAAACTATACAAAAAACCACACAAATATTAAACTAAGGAAAACTTTCACGTGAGACTGTGTTTGTTAGCTGAATGAGCAGAAGATGAAGCTATGTGCCTACCACCCAGTCATGTAGGGATAGCGGGAATATTGCAGTATCCTTTACAACCCTGCAATACTTCATCCACACACCCTAATTTCAGTTGACAATGTCACCATTGTGACTTATTATACAGCAGCATGCCCATTGCTTGTCGTGACCCGTAACGAAATCAGTGGGCATTTCTGTTTTCCAAACAAATAAAGCAAACATACCAGATTCCAGGATAGATGTTTTCCTTCCATACGTCTCTGTACCATCTCAGGCTTTTCTCTTTCTTTTAAATCAGCTCATAGCTGTTATGCGGTAGAGAAACTAGTATCCACAGCAGGGTCAAAAATAACTGTAGACATTGCCACAGTACCAGTTCCATGAAGTGTCAAGTCAGAAGCAGCTGCAGTACTTATTAGTTATCTCCTAAACCTGTTTTCCCCTAACACCCAGGTAATATATAATTTAGACCATCACTCACTTCAGATTCTGGCTTAGAGTACACAGCACAAGTATTACTTTATACATTAAAATGATCTGTTAAAATATTAGACTTGTTCCAATGATTAAACATTTCATTTATTTTGCAGAAAGAAAGATGAGGCACTTAGCTTCTCTGAAACCACAGATAACCCCACATGAAAAAATTCCTGCATACATGAGAAGTTCATGTCCACAACCTTAAGGCACCCATATGAGAAGCAGCAGGAATTATTCCTCACCTTGATCCTGCTAACAGCTTCCTGAGCTTGCATCATTCTCACATTCTTGGAGGGAGTTTTATCAGAAAGGAGTTGTGTTGAGCCAAGGTAATTGGCAGCAAAAATTATTCCATCTATTAAGTCTTCAGGATCGCAAGGTCCAGGAACTGTAACACAGGAAAGCAATCACTGGAGAAAATCATGCTGAACCTCAGGAAAACAGCAGCACTCTGACAACCTGAGCCTGCACCTGGTGGCTTCAGAAGCCTCCTCAGAATTACTTCAGTTTAGCATGATGATATGCCAACCAGTACTTTCAAAGGTACAAAACAACAAGTAAATGCTCTCAACATCTCTCCAGCAAAAGCTATAATTGTTAATCCAGCCTTTCTTGCACAATAGTTTATTCTTTTGTGAGCAGTGATCACCCTGGAGCAAAATAATCTGTGAGTTTTCACTGCTATAAAGGGACAGACACAGTTACTTGGCTCGTCCTTCAACCACCAAAACCAGCCTTGCATTTCTAAGACCACCAGTCACAAGCAGAAAGAGGAAAGGTGCAATTTAATAACAGCCATTAGTCACTTGCTCACTTGTGTGTACCTGCAGTCAGTACAACAGGCAGAGGAACCTCCCCGGGAATGCTTTACAGGTACAACACATCTCCCTTTACCAAGACGGCTGACTGTCCAATTAAGCAAAGTATTTTTATACAATAGATCTTTTAAAACCATTCTTAGTCTCAACAACAATATTGAGGTAAAGTACAGAGTCAAATAAAAATGTTGTTAAACACACAGAGCATGGGCTTTCCTGATGGCAAACAACTCTCAGTCCCACAGATTCTTAAAGGTCTGACTCCCACCAACTTCTGTGGAAAGTTACAGGTGGTGAAGTGTTTAGTGTCTAACAATGCAAATCCTTAAAAAGCAGCATTTATGATCTGTAAGTGTTTTGGTGTTTGGTGATTATATCTAAAGATTTTATATGTAAAAATATTCTATTTTAACACCTTACTACATGTTAAAATTGTCATGATCCAAAAGGGAGACTGGTTAAACTAAGAAGCTTCTTGTTGTCTTATAGTTAAGGAAAAACAACTGATGTTCAAGGCAAGTGAAAATGCAAAGCATCTTAAAGAATGCTAATAGTGCAAGTGTCCACATTTTATCCCCCGAAAAATAAACTGCTTTTGTTTGCTTTTTTCTTCTCTAAGAACAAAGCAAAAACCCTACAATATCAGAATGGAGTTTTTATTAGTTTAAGGGGTATCTTGAGATATAAGGTCATGAGGCCTAATGTCTAACATTACACAGAATGTCAATTTTGTTCTACAGAAGAGATTAACAGCCACTCAGAATGAGCACAGATAACTTTGGCCCCAAAGAAATGCAAGTCATTATTAAGATTAAAATAACAAAAGAAAGAGCTGAAGGTAAGTATCACACTGAAACTACATACACAGACAGAAGAGATGTATAAAACTTATGAGCAAGTTTGTCTCCTTTATGGTTTCTTAAGTATGAAAATTTATGACTAATAATTTTAAGATGCTCATCTCCAGTGTGCAGAATTTGTGCAGATACTATGTTCCTGGAAAACTCTGAAAATTAACAAGTCACTTCAAGTACATGACCCAAAGAAATAGAATTGCTTCCTTTGGAAAATTTATGCATCTGGAAGTACTACATATTTGCACACTCTTCCAGTCCTGAAACCACACAGCGTTTTAAGTGTTGCTATTTGTTACTCTACATGTCAAGTCCTTTACACCACTTCCATCACTTCACTATAAAGGGTACAAACCCCTTTATAGTACAATTTCTGATCAAAACACAAAACCATAAATATAGACTGACAAAGCTGTAGACAAGAATCCCAGGAGGTAGCATATTAAAACCAAAAAAGGTATTTGCTCTATTTTCATCAGATGTGAACAAACAGACAGCAGGGTTTTTTGTAAGACATCCTCCATTTATTACCCCTGACAATGAAATTATTATCTGAACGGAAGTGTAGCATAGGTGCTAGCAAGTTTTTCTCGGACTACTAATGCATAAAAATGGAAACCTTATTTTTCTCAGGATTTTGCATAGGACCAATACCTAAGAAAAGTTTAATTTTTTAATTTTTTGTTTTTAAGGAGGGGAGGATTATTTAAGATAGCCCTTGATAGACAAGGCTACCTCTATAAGATGAAATTCACTTCTAAGATAGTTCCTTCATCGCTGCAAAATTCTGAAGCTCAGCTAGTTTCAAAACAACATATGAAATTTATGTTAGTTGACATTCTGGCCACAGACTCCAAAATGGGCAACCCATACACTGAAGACTAAACCAGTGATCAGTCTGTAATCTAAAGAGAATGATCACATAATTGTTTAAACACAGCACACTGTAAAGCAATCCAAGGAGTTCCAAGACAGTCCAAATGATGTATCAAATCAACTGTATTTCTGGCATTTCATCAAGCATACTGTCAGGGGATTTTAAAAAAACACAAATGAAACTTTAACTTTTCTGCCTCTGTCATGCTCTCATAATAAAATAACGGGGTTTTACAGCATGCAGTCTTCCTGTATACACAGGAGGCAGATTCATACAAAAGGTAACAGCAGTTCACCTAGCAGGTAGCTTGATTTTTCACACTGTTCTGAATAAATTCAGCACTAGTACTAGCACAAGTACAAGCACTAGCACAAGAACAAGTAGCTGTAAAGCAGTGCAGATTTCCTCTGGCAGGCCTGCCAATTAATCCAATAAATTAAATTCTGCTAATTAATCCAAGATTGGATTGAGCCTGCCAATTGAAATCAGTGCTGGAGAGAGCACTACACTCCTCTTGCCTAACCTATTTTCCTTGTCCATACACATTCACATGTGTTGTGTAAATAACACAAAAAATTAGTAGTGTGTTAAGTGTTACTGATTAAAAAAAAGCAGATCTGGGACAGAGACTATGAATGAAACACTAAAAAAAGAAAAGCTCCCTGTTTCTGAACTTCTGAAAGAGCAGAGCAGGATTTAGCTCAGGTTCCAGATTAGACACAATTTAATCTAAATCAGCATATCCAACCGAGCAGCTCTTCTGTTCAGCAAATAAAAATAAAATTTTATATGTTATAAAATATTGGAGTGTTTTGGATATGAAAAAAACATTTAGAAATTGTAGAACTATCTTACCTTCAACATATGTTGGAAATGAAGCCAAGCTTTTTCTGGACTGTAATTAAGACAAAAAGGATTACAAACAGAACACAGCATGCACAAATATGTGTTTAAAATTTCTCCATGCCAAAAAATTAAAAGAGTAAATCAGTCAGGGTTACTAGCATAGAAAGATCACCGTTTATTAAGATTTATTATTATATTCAGTATTCTCAAACTCTAAGCACCTACTAGAGTTAAATTCAATGTATTGCATGTTTTTGTGATTTTGTGTAACAACGATTTGTGTCATCTATCAGGCAACATGCTAGGCCCGGTTTTCAGTTACTTGTTGGTGTTCAGTAGTATATTAACAGTCTACCAACAGGTGCTCTACTTTTACTAATCAAGTAGTCTGCAGGAAAATACATCACATATAAAAGACACTCAATCTTCCAACTACAAATAAATACATGCATGAATATATAAAATTATGCTATACTGTTACTATTAATGACTGAAACCATCAGCCCAGTCAGTTATTCATTAACAAAATTATGTTATTCATTAACAAAATTATGTTATTCGTGAGGACTGTTCTTAGATCTAGCCTCACATTAATACAGCCTGTAAAAAGTTTTCTAAATTTCAACAACTTAGGTAGCAACCTGTATTCTGTGGGGTAAATGAATTCACTAACACTTCACCACCAACTATGTTCACACCGTATCAAGCACAAAACCACATCTGGTAGCTTCAATTTCATAAAAGCTGAACATAAAAAAAATAAAATCCCGACTAGCACATGTAAGTACACAGTCTAAAGCAAGACCTTACTTCCAACTGCAACTTTATGTGAAAGACTCTGTGGCTAATACCTGAAACACCTGAAAGCTACAACTTTCAGTAAGACCCACCATTTTGTTATAATCAATAACATAAAACACATAGTAAAATTTGTCAAAGAAAATTCTGTGTGGCACTATACAGATTGTAGTAGGTATATTGAAATATCTGCTGTTATCATATGTGTCCCAGATAAGATTTTTGGATAGTCCAAGAATTACAAAACTTTAATGAATCTACAATGGATTGTATCAGCAGTAACTCCTCCAATGACTGCTTAATACAGATAGAAAAGAAAATCTATATATGATCAGAATAATGCATAATATCTTAGACAACTTCCAGTGTATTTACTGACAATATCCATCGAAACATATGCCAAATTATTTTCCTTTATGATGGGCAACTTACTAGGTTCTGTGTATTAGTGGAAAAAACAGGTAAACTAGGAAGGTCACAGTTACATGACAGGTTGAATGACTAATCCCAAGGAGTGTTTTCCACTGTAACAAATAGAAAATGGATGTAACAAGTAATATTTTCAACCAGTGATGCTGGTCTTGCTATAAAATAAAACAAAACTTGTGAAATAAAAACAAAAGGTGCATTTCACAACAGAGTCTGTGCAGCCTTTAAGTACTTGCTGTTCCTTATGAAAATGACTAAGCTGTACCGCAAAACCAAGAAAGCTTTCCATCAGATATTGTACTAGCATAAATAAAGGTATCAATAAACAATGATCTCCCGCTGCCAAAGTATTTAAGCTGCCATGAGGAGACCACCATGCGTTTTCAGATCTGTGGCTCTTTCATCTCTCCAGATCAATGTTTTGACTGGATCACCTACCTATACAGATGCCAACAATTGTTTGTATTTGCTGCTGGTGTAGTGCTAAGAGGAAGGTTCAACCACTGGACTTCGACAGGCCTACAGGACAAATCCCCTAAACACCAGAGACAGCTCATGTGCCCTTTCCAAAGTACTACTTTTTTTCTTTTTTAATGGAGTGAACAAAGTCTGTAATTACAGATTTGGCAACTATTCAGCAATCTGACTAGCGGATGCAACTTCTTTTCAGGATTCAGTGGTGTAAACTGTCATCATATATGCTTTTATTGCAAAAACTCACACATAAAATTAAGTTTTTTGTTCGTTACCCAGGTTGAAAGACATTCCACTAAGACCACAGGAATAGTAAATTAACAGGTAAAATTACCAATAGGAGGAAACCTACACCTTGTAATTTTACATATCCATGAATAATGAAATATCAAGGTCATTAACATTTAATTACTCTTGTTAATCTCATTGCCACCTAGTATTATAAAATTTATATTTCAATAAAAGGTTTCACTAAGACCTAAAAGTCAGTCCCAAAAACTATGAGACTGCTTTATCACTGTTTTTCTTGCATTGGAAGTACTAAAGCAGGCTTTATTGCACACCTGAGGGAAACAAACAGCCTGACACATCATAATGTGAACCCTGGTTTACCACCTCTGACACCACCTGTGAGCACATGCTAAAAACTGAAATGAGTAGCATCCTGTTTGTTTCTTCCTTTAGGTAAGTTTATCAATACCTAAAAACTCCTGAAAGCTAGGATGTATCTGAAATGACAAAACCTGTACTGAAGAAAGCTAAAGGTTTTAACAAGCTAACAATGTAGCAGATGAAAATTTAATGGCACAATCTATTGTTGAAGACTTCGGCACATGAGAAATTATGAGTTTCTTAAGTCTTTTGAAATCTTTCATTATTTTCTATATGCAAGTACAGACTGGCACAAATGCATACATGTTACAAGCTTATTTTATCCCTTGATAATAACAAAAGAAAAAAAGCAAGTATGGATTACTAATTGTTTCCATTTAATCTGTTAGATTAGTTTCTAGATTTTTTTGAAATTTAAAAAACAAAAAGCAAATAAACTAAATATTTGCAGATTTTTCTGTTCACGGAGCCAGCCATTCTACACTAATCCAAATACTTCTTATGCCAAATTATTTTCTTTTCGCACTGCGAGAAGTTCTACTCACTCGTTTTCTGTTGGTGGAACTACTGCAGTGTAAAAAGCTTCCAGGTGAGAAAAAAACAAAAGTAAGTAAGTATTTCACTTTATTTTGAGGAGCCTGGAGTCATGAACTGAATTCTGACTATGAATCACTTGCAGGTCAGTTTCTACAATGACAGAATATTTAGCAGCATAAATTACTACCTAACTAATAATATTTAAGCAAGCTTTTTCTTCTGGCTGAGAAACATTCTTTTCTCTGTGGGAAGATATTCTGCATCGAAAAAAGAAAAGGGCTTCTTCCTTTTGCCTCTAATACAGAGGTGATTGGCTGTTTGGTAAATCAATACTTCCCAACCTGTTAAATTTAGTGGCAGCTGAACACAGAGTCAGAAATGCCATGATAAACAATCTTAAGTATGTTAGAAATTCAGTCAGACAGCCAGGCTAGCATAAGGGAAAGGAGCTTAAATCAGCTTTTTAAGTCTGTTGCAATTTTGGATGATGAGAAGTGATTGCAACAGGTACAAGGAGGCAAGGAAAATAAAAAGGCATAAGCAGCATGAACAAGACTGGCTTTTAGAAAGATTTCACTCTACCTCTTTATTAGTGGAGGCCTCTGCTGTACTGCAGACATCCTGATGATGTTGCCTACTTGACGATTCAGCACCCCGAGGTGAAGAGGAATCTGGAGATGGAGACTAGACATGGCAAGAAAAATAAATAATAATCTGAGTGACCAATGTACAAATTGTTCTTTTGTATTTTCCTCTAACTTGGCAGTGGAATTAAGAGATGAGAAGGGAAAAAAAGAAAAAAAAGAAAAACATTTGTAAAATGTTGTAACCCTTGCTTTTTATCAGCATGATCACGTATTGGTATCTCAGTGGACTTATTCTGAACAGCTAAATCTTTTTAAAAACACCTGTGTTTACTGTCAGTAACATATGAAAGGAAGCAATTGGAAAATAAAAAGCTATACTAGTGGCAAGCAACAGTCAGCCAAAAAGTGAGTCATAAAAATATTTTTGCAAGGTGAATGGAGGATCGTCTGATATTGGTATTAGGCCAACTACTTACACTTATGTCAGTGTTCAACTGAGGTGCAGTTACAGGACTTTCAGTTGCACAAGTACATGCCTATTGCATGCAGGCTAATGACTGTGAGCTTACTGAAGGCTGCAGGCAATGCAGACTGATATCCTAGATTCTGACATTCTAGGAAAGAAAAGATAAAGTCACTAAGAAGTAAGCTGTGATGGGAGGAACGTGAATTGACAATGACCAGAACACCAGGGATTCAGCTAAAGATTACTTGTGAAATTGGGGAGGGTGAAGAAAAGACTGCAATTTCCCCATAAACACATATGCTGTCAGGTATAATTAACCTGAAGTGCTAAACTGATCTAATCTGAGCAGACGTAGGCTGCAGTGGTTGTCCATAAATGTTATTCCACCATCTTTGAAAACCACTTTTATAATTTGTACAGAGTAATACTAATGTATTCAAGGACTTACTAATATATTCAAGGACTGCTTGATACCAGTGTAATCAAGGACTACGATTCCTCACCCTAGATACAGAGCAAACTTGGAAGATATTTCACAGTTCATGCTATGATCTTAGTATTACACATGCTCTCCAGATCAGATTTCCTCATTTTTCTCCTTTCACTGTACACAATTCAGTTAAGAAACTGTCTTTCCAATCATGTCCTAGTCATTCATCATCATCAAGAATGTCATAGCACAAAAACAAAGGAACAGCATAGAAAAGCAGTATCATGGAATATCTATATGACCTGTCAGCAAGTATCTTGGTAAAGGGAAAGAATGCTTTGTGAAAGCATATTCTAATCATAGGTAATCCTTAATGAATGCTGGTGACACTAAAAAGCTGTAGTGAGGTATCCAAATTCCTGCTCTGGGGGGACTGGTATGGGGGTATGACACAGGAATGCAGACTGTGGAATTAATGAAGATGCCCAAAATGAAAGAGAGTACAAAGCTTCAACCCAGAAGGGATTTTTAAAGGCAGGTATGAAAGAGATACCTGCAAAATATGTCAGTGCATTCAAAATGTGAATCTTCAAGGGAAGGTTTAGCATTTAGCTATGCAAGCTCGGTGTTTAGCTCAGCAGTCCTGGCATTCTACACTTTCCTTTGACATAGGGAGTTTGGCCCTAGCTTTGCCAGCTCATCAGTTCATCACTGATGGCAAAACAATCAAATACTGCTCTTCTGGTTTCATGAACAATTACGCGATATGGCTTTTCTTTATGCCAATGAGTCATACCAGAAAAGGGCTATGCTTCCAGTACTCTGAGCTGGCAGCAGCTCCAATCTAGGACTGCCCTCCTGCTATGCCTCCATTCCAGCTGAAACATTGAGTTCTATGAAACTGGGGGGGGGAGGAAGTAAATTTTGCAAGTTTAGCTTCACAGAATGGAATAAAACAGGAAAATAAAATTCCCTTCTCCTCTTCTTTCCCTTTACCCCACTCCTTTAAAAAACTCACTAATTACTAATATTAGAATTATAGTTAAGTAATAAAGGCTTTCAAAGAGTTAAGAAGCAATTCCTTTCACAGATATCTCCTGGGTAAAAGAGCAGTCCTTGCATTTCCCTGTCTTTTGAATTACAACTGCAGGGCAAAAAGGAGATGCAGCTGTGAAATGGCCCCTGACCAGATACACCTGTGAAACGGTCCCTAGAATGCTGGCATGTGCTTGCCCCATCAGACTGAAGGATTGCTCATCACAATGCTCGCATTCACACAGAGGTTGTGGGAGACACAGTGACTCAACCGCGCAGATGGCAACTCCTGTTTACTTAAGGAAGTATCCTCGTAATGCTCACATTCCCAACAGTTATACTGTATTTCTGTATTAGGATTAAAGGTAAAAGGTGCACAATACTATCAACCTAATAACGGCATTGGGATATTGTAGGATTGAGCTTTAAAGAGTAAACAAAGAAACAAAGTAAAGCATATAACATTTTAGCAATAAATGTTTTCACAAAAAAAGTTTGTTAAAATTTTGCACTATTCAAAATGTATTAACAGCTACTCCAATAGCACTACAAATACCTTTACTCAGCCATTTTCATCTACAAAGTATCAGAATTAAGCAACCATCCAAATGATCACACAGCTTTCCATGTGCTCTGTTTGTATGTCTGCCTAAATTTTCCTGGGAAAAAAAGCCCCAAAACCAAAACTACCAAACCCAAATATCAAACATCCTATAAAGTTTGCTACCTGACATGACATGAGAGCTGTCCCCAAAAACATTTGTATGAAAAAGTTCAGTCTTTGAAGAATGAACACGCAGGTCTCTTCTGCAACAAAATGCATTTTTAGAAGTACTATGTACAATGCACAAAGAAAGAATGCAGTCATAGCCATAACAAGAACTATTTTGATACATCACAGTGGACAGAACTTGTATAGTTGCTCAAAACACTACAACTGAAGTCTAAAATAAATACTTAGTGACTGCTTCATTGTGTGTTAACAAGTTTTAGAAGCCTAACAGAAATGCTATGAGAACAAACATAGCAAGTTCATGTGAAGCATGCTATTATTACATAGAGAGGTTCATAAATGGAATTACGAAGTTTTTTAAGTGCAAGAACAAAAAAGTACTATTTAACCCACCTCTCCTCTTGAAAATCTACTTACATTTTTCTTACGATACTCAACTTGGTACATCCAAAAATTCTCCATCTCAATTTTGGTGGTGTTTGACTCTAACATGCAACCCACTCCACTTGAGAAACCTTCCTTGCTACTATGCAGAGGGATTTAGTACAGAACTTGTAACAGGAGAGGATTGTGTTGCATCACCTTGCATCTAACCTATCCAGGTCAACGCAGCTGGCTGCCGAGTAGCTCATGAAGACAAACATAACTGACACTGAAACATCTTCAGATACAAGCATCTACTCCTGCTTTATGAAAAGTAATGCTGTTTAAACTGCTGCTAAAAGCAGGTAATCTGAAAAGAGTATAACCTAGTGGGTCACATCATCATATATAACGCTGGGGCAGAGGGGATGAAATCAACAAATACTTCAGCAATGCAAGATTCATTTAAACAAAAGGCTATTACTTATATGACACTAATGTCCACCTACATGCTTCTTGGCAGAGGAATGGCAAGTATAGTTGTCTTCTACATTATTTCAGAGGAGACAACTGGATAAAGCAAGGCTTTGAAATTTATTTGATTTCAGTGATAAAAAGTCTTCTGAGTGATACCCATACACATTAGACAGAGGTCCAAGCAGTGTGAAATATTCAGTTCCAAGATGCAAGTATAGTGAGATGCGTAATTTCACAAGCACTGCCCAGTACAGCACAACTATAGCAGTAGATCTCTTACATAATAACTAATAATCGTTATTGGTTGTCTGTTTAAATTTGCTTTAACTATGGTGTTAAAAATTGAGGGTTTGAAAAAATAAAACCAGCTTAGAACTATTGTACACATGTATGCATACTGTGGCACAATGTAAGCAATTTAATTTATAACTGTGACACAAGGATGAAACTTAAGATTGTACTGTAGTTGTGGTGTAACTGCTCCTGCACATACGCAATGCATTCACCCATCAGTTTGCTGGGTGGTCCAGGACCCACCCCCTGCCAGTTTGTGCATAGATGATAGCAGTTGACTTGAGACAAGGTAACTGACTGAACTGCTCACTTCAGAGCAAAGCATTTGACTAACTGTTCCTCCATACAGGAATTTCAGGCAGCCTCAGAGACTCCCCCAGTAAGCTCCCTATGTGCATATGACAAGTGAAAGGCACGACTGTTTCATGGTGCTAATTACCATCCTGGGTGGGGACTCTGGCTGACCCAACAGCTCCCCCACCCAGTTTCTGCTGCAAAAACGACCAAACAGTACCTGGATAAGATACTTGCAAGTAGTCAACAGAAACTACGCCCACAGATGCAGATAAGGTTATATATGACAGTCTTATGTACACAGTTAACAGAGGAGGTGTTATGTGTGTAGCTTAAGGCAAACCATTGCAATGGACCACATGTGCTACAGTGGTCATGTAGGATCACAGACCAGCTGTTTGTAAGACCTGAGAACAAATGCATTTTGGGGAGTCTCCCCTGATCCAGCTGACAATGCCCTGCAAGGATGGAGCCTCCTGCCACTTGCCACCATCTGGATAATGACTGACAATCCCACTTGAGAGATCTGACTGTCCACACACATTATACTATGCAAACGCTCTGAATGAACTTTTTTAAAACAAACACACTGTCCATGAGTGTCTGCATGACACCACTAAATTGTAATTCTTCAGTAAAATTCACTGAAGTACAAAAATAGAGTCAGACCACAGACTACAGAGAGGTTTAGATCTGACACAGAGACGTCTGAGTGAGCAAACAATAAATGTAACTGAGCAATATGGCCCTTTTTTTTATCCATTTCAAAGAGTCTATTGGCCACATGAGTCAGTAGCAGTAACCATGTAGTACCACAGTCACACTTTGTGAGCTGGTAACTTCTCTTTGAATAAAATCTTAGGCTGTACAGACTCTGACTGCCTGTCAGATCACACACGCACTCTGTGTGGGAAGGGTCTGTCTAGCAGCACACAAACTGGATGGAAGGCGGCCAGCACAGCAGGGCTCCTGGAAGCTGTTTCAGTGCTGGCTGTTTCTCTCTCTCAGGTATGGGCTTCCTCAGCTGTACTTTCACTTGAACTTGTAGTTCAAATGCAGCTTCATGTGTCAGTCTGAAAAAAAGAATGTGGATCTCTACTGTGTTTTCAAAAGACTTTACCTGTCTTTTAACTGTCTAACTAAGCGAGTGTTGTTCTAGTTTTTAACAGCACAGAAAAATTACTTGAAATTGTTTTCATCTTTCAATAATTAAAAAACATAATTAAACAACAACAACAAGAAAACATTCGAGGGGTGATGTATCCAATGCTCACTGTAATTTAAAAGCCCATAATGCATCCGGAGAGTGTTTGTCTTCAAGCAGACTAATTGATAAATTTAAGCTTTCTTCTGGGTGATTGATGAAGCAGCATAAAGCTTCCTGCCCTGGATATTAAAATGTTTTTCGTTTGGTTTGGGTTTTTTTTAATACATATGGTTTTAGTTCAGGGCTTTTGAGGCCTTTTTTTCTCTATAATTTTAAGACTGTGGTCTCACATAGATGATGGAAAGATGACCTGTATACTGTATGCTCAACCAACAGTTTTAAAAGGTCTGCTCAGAAAAAAGAAAACAATATCCTATCAATATAAACTCATCTCTATTTAATTTCTTTTCTTTCTCTTTTTTCCCCACTCAGTTCACCTATTACGGAAACCTGCTTAATTATTTAGAACAGACTTCTCTATTGCCTTGTTAAGCATACATTACTCCTGCTGTGGAAAAAGTGAAACAAATTCAACTCCATGAAAGCACATCACTTCTAGAGTTGTCAGAACTGAAATAACTCCTGCAACTGAGAACTCAAAGGTTGAATAAAATATACATAACGAAAAAGAACAGAGAAGCAAAACAATGCAGCTCAGTTCTGTTTTACCTGAAAGGTCTGTCTTCGGCTCTGAATTTCTACTTCACAAATTCAAACCACCCATGTACACGGTTTTACTTTCTATTAGGGTTTATTCTTATATTGCACCACCTAAAGTCTCTCCAGAGGAACAGAGGCTGTGAACACTGATGACAGGGCTTTGCAAAACTGAAGTATTGGCATGTAGCTACAAACCCTTTTCCTAAAGGGTATCCCCCTCCACCACTATCAGGCCAGCTCCACGATGGTCTCCAGCTATGAACATTATTCAGTATGGTGTGAACAGATTCTCTCCCATTTCACACTCAGAAAACACAACTGAAATGTAGTTCCACAGTCTTTTCCATCATGGGTCAGTCTCCTGATGTCACACTTCTTGCAGTTGTGCAGCTCTAACTGCTACTGTATTTGAAAAAGATATCGTCACAAGGCCATATCCAAGTGATAGTCTGCTTTGGTTTAAAAAGTTTTCTGATAAACAGATTTTGGAAAGATATGTCAATTGTTCATATCTCATATGTGTGGCAAACTTAAAAAAAAACACACTGCATTTATTCAAAGGACACTGAGATATTTTTTCAGCTTTTATCAGATACACAAGTGCAACACCTTCCCACAAGCTAGATGTCCAGACCACCTCTTATTCAAGGGAAAGCATGCATCAGGGGCCACAAGGCACACAATAGCAAATACTCTCCATTGTTAAATATTAAGCAGGTACTTTAGTACACTATTTATTTATTCAAAGAAATCTGCTACCTGCCTCCTACATCACAGGACTACCAGAGTTTATTACAGTAGAACTGTCCACGGGCTGCGAGCAATTTTCTTTTTTTCATATACCTACCAAACATTTCTTTCGAGAAGAAATACATAGGAATGACTGAAATTCCTGGTAGATTAAACTGTGAATAAACCTGGACACAGGGGATCTTAAAAACAAACTGATACAGTGACCTGTAGCTTTCTTATCATCACAGTCATTATATGTCTTTCCTAACAGTCCCAAGCTATACCCAGCTGCAGGCTAGCTGAACACTTCTGGATGGTTAGCTTCTCAAAATAGTCTCTGGACACTTTAAATGGTATTCTACCAAACATTCTGCCGTGAATGTGTCATCCAAATGCTCAGTACTGAGGAATAACCGTCACTTTCTTGTGAAAAAAGGCAAAAGAGGTTGTCATATTTAACTGCAAATCATTCTTCCAATGCCCTGGCTTCATTGCTCTCTTGTGGAGAGCTCCTAGCTAAATAAAAAGTGACTGCTATTTAGATCTAAAAAGTCTTACCAGTTTCAGTATGATATGATTAACAACACAAAAGTTTATAAATATTTTCAAGTAAGTTCTATCTCTAAAAGCAAAATGTTTTGTTAAAAACAATGTGGGAACATTTTTCAAGGTAGACCTGCAAAACAACTGAAGGTAATAAAAGCACCCAGCTTACATCTTTTATCTGCAACTCCCTGATAGTTGTGGGAGACAAAAAGGGTGTCTGACTGAAGGGAATTACATGAAGAGACTGTTTTGCTTCTTATTTCAAGGCCAATGTTACAAATAAGACTGAATGACATCTCTGGTATATACTGGTTATACTGAAAAGCTGCTGTCTTGTGATCATATTTCTTTCTCAAAGCAGACAGAAGAAAAAGCTACATTTAGATGAGTGGGCTTCAGCTATATTTTTATTGCAATTGATCATTCATGGCCACTTCGTCAACACAACCTAGTTTTGCCCAATTTACCGCTAAGCAATTCTAGGAATGGTTTGTTAAAGAAAGCTGACTGTTCAGACTGTTGGCATCTGAATTAAAGAATCCTGTAAAGCAAACACATACCTCAGCTTCAGTGAAAAACAAAATTCCTACCCAGTCCCAAGTCCCTCCTTCTACAATATGTGTTCCCCTCAATCTGCTACAGATCTTCTAAACTATTTGCTTCATTTACTCCCTCTTTCTAAGAACACAGGATGTCTGCACATCTACAACCATCATTTATCTTTGCACTGAGCTACACTGTCATTACACATCACTGTTTTGACTACAGCCAGCACTGAAAATCTCAGACAGGTTCTTATATGACAGGCTACAAAAAATATTGACTGAGAAATTAACTTTTGGTACACAATGGAAACCCATATGTACTTCGTACCTAATGTAAACACACACCAATGGAACCCCATTTTGTTTACTACATGAACATACCAGGCTGAGTCCTACCACCGTACCTTAGAAAAGTTCAGTCCTGCAAGGTGCGGCACGATTTTGGAGAGCAGCTGGGCACCTTCAGGAAGGACTCAGTGCTCTCTGGATCCCCAACCTGAAGTCACTGAGACCACCACAGTACTGGGTTACAATCAAACAGTTGGGAAGCGAAAGAAAGTTCTTTGATCCTCCAAGACAAGGACAGCGCTTATAAAGACAGACAATACGGTGAACAAAATGTACAGCAAAAGTGTAATGTGATCTACGTGAAAAAGGGGAGAGAAATAATTACAGCTTTTGGAAATTTTTAAAGAAGTTAAAGATAATTGTTCTCCTGTAGAATAACCTGGGAAGATTGCTTTAGCCCTCCACACGACTGCTAATCAACCCTGTAACAGACGTAATTTAAAAAATATTTGTAGAAGTAATTTTTGCAATATATGTTTTAAAAAAAGAGGTTCAATAAATAAACAAAACAATAACCAAACATACTTATCACTGTGTGTTTCCAACAGTGTTCAAGGAAAAATAAAATCTGAAAGCTACATGTCGCAATCAGCTTGCAAGGTTTTTCAGCAGCTCAAACACCATGCTCCAGAAATCTCTCCCCATTTGTAGAATACTAGCCTTCATCGTTATGAAGGCAGACAAAATAATCAGAAGCCTGCAACAGATCTAAACAGCATGTGACCTTTTTTCACCATCTAAATTCCCTTTACAAGGCTGAGGTCTTTGTATAGTTCTGATGCATTCCTAGAATGTTATAATAATTCAGTTTAAAACACTAAACAACACACAAAAAGTTCAATTTTCAGTGTTCTTCAAAAAAAACAGAAGTCACAAAAAACATTCCACATCAGTAAAGAGGATGGAGCAGGTGTTTGCACTGCAGCTACCCTTGAAGAAATACCATGGGTCCATATGAATAATTTTGGCCAGGAAATTTAGCCTACCAGCTCTTTTCATATCAGGCATAAATTTAATGCAGTTAACTGTTGTTTATATGTGTTTATTTTATTAGAAATGCAGGAAACCCAGAAAACTTCAATTAAAGATTATCATACAGGCTGCTGGAACGACAAACTGGGAACTGATTCTGATCCAAGTTAAACCTCATGCCAAAAGTACAGAATTTCAGAAATGCTGATCCTGTAAATCTGAATGATGGCCTTTGATACTTAGGTTGCTTAGGATACTCAGGATACTTATGTTGAGAGTGAATATACTTTACAGTGCTAACGTAATACACTGAGGTTCATAACACATTTCTAGAGCCTGCAAGTGGACAAAAACCCTGCAACTTTTCTGGATTATTAATCTGATCTGCAATACCATCATAAAGAATATTAACAGATTGCTGATGGAACTGTTGGGATTGTTATGTGACAGAAAATGCCACTTAGAAACTCAGAATTAACAGAAACACTAAGTATATAAAATAGATTATATATATAATAATAAGTGTGGTGCCCATTCTAAAATATTCCATGGCAGTAAAAAATGTAACAGCTTTTATTTTAGAAAAAATAAGAGCTTCATGTGACAAATTCTTGTATAGTATAACTGGGGTCAGCAGTGCTTCATAAAGAAATATTTGGCCCACTGGTAATGCACATGCTTACTTTTTACATGGTCTCTAGAGTACAAATTGAAAATAAAGCACTACATACTCTACAGAAGGATGAGGCACAGAACAAGAACCAAATGCACCCTCCATCACCACCATGTATGTCACAATTAAAGGAACAAGACATACCTAAACTGAGAGCTGGAAGTTTTATATACTTACATCTCCATCTAGTGGCCTCTGGTCGTCAGAGTCCCTGGTTGGACTGATGTCCTGCCTCATCACCCAGATAGGCTCCTTAGGTTCATCAGGGGTATAAGGAGAACGGATGGTCCTTGTCTTCACTTCCTCAATAGCCTCTTTAATATCCTTGATGGCCAGTGAAATTGCGTCTCTCTTTTCCTTGCTGTACCTCTGTACAGATTCTCCCGAGCTAGATGTTACTCGAGAACCAGCTGGGAGCTGGCCGTTACTTTCATGCCCACCACCAGCAAGAGCGTGACCGTGCTCCAAACTCTGCT
This sequence comes from Phalacrocorax aristotelis, assembly GCF_949628215.1. Taxonomy (NCBI): domain Eukaryota; kingdom Metazoa; phylum Chordata; class Aves; order Suliformes; family Phalacrocoracidae; genus Phalacrocorax; species Phalacrocorax aristotelis. The sequence goes on from NC_134311.1 coordinate 41,565,554, forward strand.
CTGCCTCTGGCATGTCTTCAGCTGCCTTGTCTAAGCTCTGGGAGCTCATGCTCTGCTTCACCTCTGCTACAATCTGATCAATGTCCTCCTCTTGTTCATAACTATCCATTCTTGGGTAGGGTGCAAACTCTGCCTCCTTCTCAGGGCTGTCAGACTCTCCATCAGACCGTTCATCATAATGGTGAAGACGGGCACCAAGTGCCTCCTTGCGATAATTGTCAGCTTCCTCCCTTTCCTGCTCATACTGTTGGATGCCCTCCCTAACATCAAGGTCTGGTGTATCTCCTATCTCCTCATACACATGTTCCTGCAGTCCGTAGTCAGCATAAGGCTCGGCATACTGTTCATCCTCTCCTCGGTGGAAGAGCCGATGTGTATAGACATAACCTGAGTAGGCTGCATTCATGGCTTCCTCATGTTCGATGGAATGGAAATGTAAGTGATTGGGCAATGTTCGATTATGAATGGCCTCACCGTGCTCAGCCTCGGCATTCTCCGTGTACTCCTCAGACTCAGGCCTGTACTGCACTGCATAGGCGCTCTCATCCTCATTTTCCTGAACTCTCTCTGTGTCGTAACTGTCCTCCACTGTGGCTATCACATCCCCTTCTGCAGTATCCGTGTGATTGTGGAAACCACTCTCAGTGCTGGCAGACCGAGCTAACATCCCTTCCTCCTCCTGCCCAGAAAGGCCCCCTTGGCTGCTGTGTGTATGCCTTGGGTAGTGAGTTGCATACCGCTGCTCCTCTTCCACTTCTGAGTGCTCCAGGTCAGCCTCCACTGACTCATTCACTGCTCCATTTGCTGGCTCTTCACTTACCTCCCCCTCAGGCGGTCCAGCCAAATGGTTCATGGCAAGTTGTGGTAGGTAGGTCACTTATTCTATTGACATTTTGTCTATCACAGCTGGAAAGAAAAAAAAAACCTCTGATGTTACTCTTAAAAAAACAAGTGGAGTCAATAAACAGAAGCGACAAAAGGCACCCTTCCTTCCCCAGCAGAAAAACACTTGACTTCATCAGCTCTGAAGTCAGACAACAGTCAGCACAACAGTATAACCTCTCATGCAAATGATCTCCAACAGTGGCAACAAACAACGATCGCCTTGGGGACTGCACTTCTCTGCACAAATCCTTTGTGGAAGAATCATTTCCAAGCAACTCATTGGAGATGCTTCTATGGACTTTTGTGGCATTTTGATGATGTTGGCAAGTGCTAACTTTTGCCAGGGTCTCAACTGTGGTAGAAATATGACAGAAATATTCCACCTTTGCTCCGCTGCTCTCCCTACAGCTCATAACTCAGTGCAAAGGATGTTGTAATGTAAAATTACAGATTTAGCCCCATCATGGGAGTCTGCAATTGCCCAGATCCATGGCAGCTAGGCATAGTACACTTCTTCAGTATGGTATCTTCAGCTGAGCTAGTCACCCCTATGCACTTTTGAAAAATAATTAGAAAAAGAAATGCACTTTCAGGGTATCTGAAGCACTTGTTCCTTTTCCCTAGAGAAGCACACGACAGCCAGATACAACATAGTCACCTTCATGGAATATATCTATGATCACTTAAGATGGCTTCTGCACCAAACATCTTTCCTAAAACACTGAGAAGACATTACTAATATTCATAACTGTGGCCACATTGCAACTAGTAAGGCATCCTAGCCTTGCTGACATTGAGTAAAAATCTCAAAAGATAACATATACTAGAGAGATCTGCCAGTAATAGCAAATCTGCAGGCCACAGGAACAGGAAAACTTCATAAAAATACAGATTAGCTTCTACAAGTTTCATAGAGCAAACAGGCCTATCTGAAGATTTCATTTTTATGTAAGAGCTTTAGCTGTTCTGAACCTTGCCCTATGTTTTTAAAACAGAGTGTCATAAAAAGGACATTTTATATCCTTTAGGGCCCTAAGTCAAACCACATATCCGTAAGTAAAATACATCTCTAGCCTGAAACTTATTTATGAGTACTAAAAGAAAAGGTACCTTTTGGAAGAATTCTAACTTGAAGGCTCTATAAAAGCATGCGTCAATTACCAATTCAAAAAAATAATGTGAATGTAAAATAGAACTTGAACTAAATCTACTGAACTGAGGCAAGGAGGCCCAGGCAACACTTCGCTGGCTAAATGAGCTCTATGCAAAAGAGCGGTGGAAAGAACTTCCTGTGATGAGTAATTTCAGTTGCCTGCTATTAGAAAAGTTGACAGGCAGACAAAGCTAGGTGGGAGTCACCTGCACTATACTTCCATGGGAAATCTAGCGGGTGCAGCTTCCAGCTCAGCTAACACTCCTTGTCTTTGTCACATCTAATGTTTTAGCCTTTAAAACTCAGGAGACCTTAAAAAAAAAAGGAGCCAAAATACATCTTGCCCCTTGTTCCAGGCAGATCTTTTCATTTTCAGAAGCAGCTCATACACAGCTTTTGCAAATCTAGCATGCAGTGTTTAACCTCTAAGACTTGCCTTACCCACCCCTACCACAAGGGAGAAAAATGTAGAGTATATCCTATAGTATATAAAAAATGCAGAATGCTAAATTCTGCAAAAAATGCTAATAAATCACATTACCTGTTCAGTTAAAGATGTTAGACACAAACTAATCCTTTTTCAAAATAACTACAAAAAAACTCATTTTGCTTTTTCCAGCTAAAGAAGGTATGTTAGTAAGAAGCCTTCAGTGACAAGGTAAGGTCTTTTCCAGCTAAGTCTTCCAAGAGATCAGGAAACAACGAGCACAATACAGGTGTGTATGGAGGTGTGTGCCAAAACTAACAAACCAAACAACTCTCCTGACCTGCAGCATATGACATATTCTTTAAGTAAACAAGAACAAGAACACTGGAGAGCTTTCCATTTTAAGCTCACAAAAAGAAGGGTGAAGATGTCAAGGCATAACAGCCCTTTGAAAAGTCCATCCCAAGCAGGATTTCCTGCTTCCAGTTATAAAACTTCCATTGCTTTGCACATAGACATAATTAGGCTAAAATACAGAACTGTTTAAAATTTCTACCTTAAACCTGTTGCATTCAAAGCAGCTCCTGACTCACATCTAATTGTCATTGGTCACCCACAGAAAAAGGGCAGTGCTAGTTGAAAGAAGTGAAGTTACAGACAAACACAGGATGATGACCAAATTTCTGAAATCTTCATTACATGTATCCTGCCACATCTGTAACTGAATTATGTTGTTAGAAAGAAGGCAAAATTTAACTGCGTGAACACCACCTATACCTCAATTCAAATAAGGCATCAAATGCTACAATATTTCTGGTAATATCTGAAAATATGTGATCCTGTGGCTTGCAACAAAATGCATACTATGAACAGACAGCATTGCTGACATATCTAGCTGTGAGGAGTAAATTACAGATATTACAAACCGTATAAAATATTGCTAAAAACTGCCTGAGAGCCCCAGTATTTTCATTTTGCAAACTGAAAGTTTCCAAAGTTCCACTTGTGAAATTACCCTCATTTGAAGAATGATCTCAGGTTAATTTCAAATATTGATATCCTGAAATATTCAAGGTTGTGTCTTTTGGAGGGATGAGGAAGAAACTTAAAGATTTACGTAAAGCTTTTTACTGGAAAAGGTCCTCTTCATTATGCCTTTTCTCCAATTATTTCAATTTAATTTCACTTTATAATTTTGTACACAATAAAATATTATTTTCAAATGTGTTTTTAAATTTTCAAAAAAAGACAAACATTTTAATTGTTAGAAAAGAATCAGAGTTAACTTATAAAATTGTAGATCTGAATAAATGCCCTGAGGTCATCTGAGTCCCAATAACCTTCAGTGAAAAGTAAGCTTCTAAGTCAAGTGCATTTATTTGTCTGGTTAACAGTCAGCCTTTAGGACAGTCATTTAAAGAACCACCTATTAAGGTTGGGGCTTAGAATCATACATGGCAACTGGAAGACCACTAAAAACTGCATTTTTTTTATTCTTAGTAGCATTTCCTCAAGCAAATACAAGGTCTGCCCAATTTTTCTCACCAGGCCTTCAAAAAGCACTTTATTTCCAGCAAGCAAAGAAAAGTCAATAACTGACATAAAATGCCATAGACAGAAGAGAATATAAGAAAGAGAGGTCATCTGACCTTGGAAATAAAGACACAGCACCCATCTGAAAGATATTATACTCTCATATTAATTATCCAGAGCAGCAGCTGTGCACCAGTGATCAAACATATATGGGAAAGTGCTCTGTAAGCACTCTTAGCTTTGTACTCAGGACTTGACGGATGAATCTGTCTCCAATATAGAGAAATCAGAGCTTGATTACTAGCTCTTTGCTAAAGGTTAAACTACATTCATGCCTGTAAAGAAGAAAAATCAAACATCTCCACATATTTCTCAAGCAACATAAAGCTGGAAGTTTAAGGATTTTTCTCTGCTATTTTATATTAGAAAAGAAGTATTTATAACACCACCAAGGGGCACACTGTCATCTCAGACCCAGACCACAACATCCATGCCCAGTGCTACTCAGGAAAAGACATGCAATAAGAAAAGGTGAAAATGTCAGTGCTCAGATTCCAGTTTGGTTTTTTATTTGTTTCCCAGGTCCAGGTGTATAATTGTTTGCTTTTTTGTGCATGCAGGCAGGCATGAAGCTTTTTAAAAAATTATTAGTCCAAATATGCCTTTCAGAATTTACTTAATAAGAGCACTATGCATCGTATTTCCACAGTCTAATTCTGACTTTTTGGAACAAAAGATGACACTCTCAATAGGTCTGCATACTACTGTTACTGTCTCAAATAAAGCTGCGTGCCATCTGGATCCAAGACTACACCTACACACACACACGCACACTGATTTTGGTCACATATAGTATAACAGAATAACTCAGTTAGGAAGGGACCACAGGAGGTCTCCACTCCAAGCCCTGCCCAAAGCACCGTGAACTCTCAGCTCAGACCAGTCTACTCAGGTCCTTATCCAGTTCTGGCTTGGCAACCTCCAAGGCTGGAGACAGCACAACCTGTCTGGACCCTGGCTCCACTGCTGGGCTGTCCTGTGGGGAACACGTTTCTTCCTATAGTCAGTTTGAATTTCCCATTTCAACATGTGCCAGATGTCTCTAACCACCCTCCTGCCACGCACTACCATGAAGAGCCCAGCTGCATCTCCTCATTCCCCTGGGCTGTTGTTGGGTTCCCCCGAAGCCATCACTCCTCCGAGCTAAACCAGCCTCGGTCCCACAGGCTCTCCTTGCAGGGCAAGGGTTCCAGCCCCACCATCTCAGTGGCCTCCCCTCACCTCCCACCAATTTGTCAGCATTATTCCTGTATCAGGGACAGCACCCAGGTGGCCCTGGCAGGGGCTGAGCAGCAGATACAGTTCCTACCTTCCCCTGGCTCTTGACTGTGTCCTGCCCACGCTGCTCCAGGCACTGCTGGCAGTTTTTTTGCTGCTTGGGTCATGCCCCAGAGCTGCTGCTTGGCCCCACCAGCCCCAGCCTGTACAACTGCAAGGGGTATTTACAGACATGCATTTTTAAAATTAATTTTTTCATTTATAAGAAGCATAACTGTCTCCTTTTACTTTGCAGAACTTTTGCAAGAGGAAAGTTAGTGTGCCAGTTGAGCACGTAAGCAAAAACAGTTTTGTCTTCCCAAAAAACTTTGGTCATAGTTACCCATGTCTTCCATAAAAAAAACATTCTTTGAACATATTTACCTGTAACTCCAAGTCACACTAGAAGTAGGGAGACCTCTGACTGAATCTGCAAAGGCATCCTACCCTAAGCGTAAGTTGTCTTGGCACATTCTCTGAGGAATTTTACAAAGCACCTATGTTTTTCTAGACTCCAGAATACACCAATGTTTCACATGTACAGATACAGTTATCTTGGCAAGATATATGAACACCAGCTACCTTTCAAAAACCCAGCATAGTCTTTTAGCAAACATATGTCTTTGAGACACATTTTCAAAAAAACTTTTTTTTTTTAAAGAGACAGTACAGTGTCAAATGGCTGAGAATTTAACAGCATATGCAATGCCACCTTAGAGAGAACTCCCCACCGCTCCTGTGTTACATGACTCTCTCTTTTCTGAACTGTAACCTGCTTGGACATCTGACTGCTTCTGCTGCCATGTGCTAAGTAAGCTCATCCAAAACAGCTTTAAACAAAAAAGCTGTGAAACATAAGTTTTTTGCCAGTCAGCAAAAGCACCACATATGCACCCACAGGTTCATACCGATGAGGCTGAATGACTATGAACACTCAATATGGTAACTGTAAAGTAGAAAAGCTGCATGCACAATATTGTTTTTCACACAAAATATTCCACAAGGGCTTGTGGAATCCTTGTATCACTGTAATATTTTGAACAAGTTAAATACATTAGTTTCAACACTACAATTTGCCTTTAATATTTTCTGCAAAGTCTTTTACTCCAATTTTGTTCATAACAACCTTGGAAGCGCCCACTTCTGAGTCCCAGGTCTGCTTCCAAACTCAGGAGGAGCAAAGTTTAAACCACACACTACTCAGTGTTCAACAGAAAAGCCTTTTGTTTTTTACGAAGGTATGTAAATTTCAAAAGGGGGTAGCTTCTACCTGCATCAGTCTTTTCTGACCACAACTAGCCTAAAATAGTACACAGATTCCTAACAAAAAGTAAGGAAATACCTTAATTAAAACAGAAGAGAGCTGTACACCGGCCCACGCTTACAACATTGGCTTGGCCATGGCACCTAAAAGAAGTCCTGTTCGTAACAAGAGAACTACAACTAGCCAAAGATCAAGCACTGTGGCACAAGGCTCAGTGGCTTACCATTCAGGTTTCCCCACAATGGAAAGCACACAAAAAGTCAAATTTTGGGCATAGCAGAGGAAAAGAATGCAAAACCATGAATTTACGACCAAAGAACCACTGAGCTACTAGAACAGGACCATCACCAGATTTAAGTCTGCAGCAGAAAAATAAAAAAAACCTAGAAATTCTTGGGAAGACATAATTACATCTATTGTTTTGATATGAGTAGGTATAAACTTTTCCATACACAACACAGTTAAACACAGTGTTATTAACACCAGAAATCCATACAGAACAATAACGAACAGAGTAAACAAGCTGCACAGGAAAGGAAGTTAATTGGATTAAGCTGCAGTGTGCACCTGAGTAACTCAAAGGCAAATCATACATCAGATTTCAGTATCTACTTTGGCTTTCACCAGGGTATAAAATTCTGTGGTGGAAAGGATGAACATGTGTCAGCAGCAGACTTCCTAAACCACATCATCTCAGACTAACCCTGTGATTACAGGGAATTAATTTGAATTTATGCTTCCACTTTAAAAATTGTTTACATCAGCTTTAAACTGAATGGACATAATAACTAAAGAAACCTGAACAAGTCACACGACTCTCTTGTGGAGTCTGGAAATGTCACCACTCAATGGATAACAGTACTAGGATCACACCACGTTTTTGCTCAAGAGTATTTTTAACTCTGAATTTTTTAGTTCTATGTACCTACTTTTGATTTTGAACTTTTTATTTTGATAACACAACTTCACCTCCAAGCCTTCAAAAGCACATTCCCATTTAATCTACTGCAGCACATAAACTGATGAAACTACAAAAGACCAGTTTAAAAAAATGTCCATTTATGTGACAAATCTCTTTACAATTTTTCCTAAGGCTTGAAAGGTACTTTAGGAATAAAAAGATAAATTATTATATTTACAAATTTAACAGCTTATTGAAAACAGGAATTATTTACTGCCTATGCAAATCATCTCTACCTGTTTTTAATATGGGTTTAAAACAGATAAGCAGCAGCATTTTGCAAGTCTTCAATTAATAAGTAATCTTTTTAGAAGAGTAATAATTAGCTTTAGGCATCCTAATTATTAAACTGAACATCTGAAAAAAAAAAAATTGGTTTCCTGTTCCACTGAGTCTGAGTATACTGAACAGCTGATGGACAGTACCCAGTCAAGGATGAAACACAGGATGGACACAGGATTTAAAAAAAAAAAAAAAAAACCACAAACCAAACACCAAAAAACCAAACAAAACCCAGCTCCTTTATTTCCTGCTCATGGGCCTCCTTCCTCCAGGCCCATGCCTGCCCCCGTGAAAAGAAAGGGGAGCTGAGAGTAACATGCACCTGACATAAAAGAACCCCAAACTTTTGTTAATAGCAAACAGATCTAGAATTACCAGTTAATGAGCTCTCAGATAAACATTTAACTTTTCTCCCCTTCCAGTTCCCATCTTATTCAAAACGAAAATTTAAGTTCGAACAAGAAACACCACTCAGTAATCCTCAATGCAGACAGGCCAACCCTCACAATGCTTTAGAGCACTGGAGAGTGCTCTGATTAGAAAAGGAACAGACCCTTCCCACCACCTTTTAGCACTGAAGCCCTGCCCACACAAGAAACAAGCAGACTCCAGGATTATCTGAAGCCATCCATCTGCTGCCAGAGGAAGGTTAACCAATATCATGGCCCAAACAGAAAAGATGAACCAAAAGCAGTAGAGAAAAATCTTGTCAAGGATCCACAGGCAGCCTCTGCAGTAAAGTACAACAATCAGACACACTAGACCAAAGACATTTAAAAAAATAAATCACAAATCCCAGATTGTAATTAGTTGAGGGAATAAATCTGACTGCTCTCACCAACCAGAACTATGAGGCAACACAAACAAAAGTCCTAAAACAGCTAAGCTAAGGAAATTTGGGGTTCTCTTTCACTCTGCTGTGATTCTCTGACAGTTTACTGTTGGCTGATTCCTGGGTCTATTATGGATTCCATCTTTAATCAGTGGCAACATAATCTAAAATTTTGACCACTAGAATTGTTATTCTGGTATTTAAATCATGGTTACTAATAAAATCCACTTCCAAAGAAGAAAGAGAAATTGAAGTAGTATATAAGCAACGTCAAAGCACAACAACATTTAATATTACAATGAGACACTAGCCTCAATCTGTTATAGGCACAATTATTAAAAATTAATCTTTACTAAATCTGAGCATACGGTTGTTTGTAATTTGCCATTTTTTCTCCTCTGCATAAAAGGGCAGAACTGTATCAGAGAGCACAGTGGAAAATGCTGACTCTCCAGTGATGAATTCTGAATGTAAATCTTGTTATCTTTACACCAGTGTCATATCTATAGCAATGAAAACTATGTATTTCTGTCTATTTAAACAAAGAGGGATTAGATCAATGCTACCAAAAACCCCCCTAAATCACAAGCCCAATACCCTTTCCAGCTCCTTTCAGGTGCCATTAACAATGTAGTACAGAACAACTGGAGGCAGAGCTAAAAAAAACATGATCCAGTAAGCTGCAGGGCATGGCTATCTTCAGGGTGAGTAAGAATGCCTCAAGCTTTGCTCACTGAGAGAGTAAGAACAAGTACGTCCAAAAAGCCCTTGGATTCTCCTTTCAATCAGGATTGAGAATACTTTGCATCTGTTGGAACTTTTGAGTTGCCTAGTCCTCCTGATTTAATAACTTGAAATGATACTGTGAGGATTAAATTCACATTTTCTCAAGACTTAAACTCTAGATTTTTGAATTATTGAATCCAATCAAGCCACTGGTTGTGTCAGGTACACAGAAACATTTGGGTAGTGTTGAGACCAAGCCAAGAAAGGAAGAAGGATCTGCTAGAATGTGAGAAAAGGCTCTTCAGCAAATATGGACTTTTCAGGAAAACCAGGTTAAACAACAGATAGTGAAGTCCAGCTAGTTAGTCTGTTAGTCTAATTATCTTGCTTCAGCTGAGAGAAGCAAGTGGCAGAATACTGTTTCCAGGAGAGATTGTTCCAAAACAATCCTCTGAGTCAGCGATGAACTCAGCAGCAGCATCAGGGTGCTGGCTTGGGGCGGGCAAGGGAGTCCAGGGAAGCTGGGCATTCTTTGAGAAGGAAGCCTTGAAGGCACAGGAGCAGGCTGTCCCCAAATGCTGCAAGATAAACAAGTGGGGAAGATGACTGGCCTGGCTGAACAGGGAGATTTTGCAGGGACTTGGAGGAAAAAAAAAAAAGTCTACCGCTTTTGGAAGAAGGGGAAGGCAACAAAAGAAGACTACAGACACCTCGTTAGGTCTTGCAGGGAGGAAATTAGAAAGGCAAAAGCCCAGCTAGAACTCCACCTGGCCACTGCTGTAAGGGATAAGAAAAAATGTTTTACAAATATATCAACAACAAAAAGGGAATCAAAGAGAATCTCCATCCTCTACTGGATGCGGAGGGGAACACTGCAGCTGAGGATGAGGAAAGGCTGAGGTACTAAATGCCTTCTTTGCCTCAGTATTTAACAGTCAGACCAGTTATCCCCAGGGTATTCAGCGCCCTGAGCTGGAATACAGGGACAGATCACAGAATAAGCCCCCCATAATCCAGGAGGAAGCAGTTTACGACCTGCTGCTCCACCTGGACACTCACAAATCTATGGGGCCAGATGGGATACACCCAAGGGTACTGAGGGAGCTGGCAGAGGAGCTTGCCAGGCTGCTCTCCATCATTTACCAGCAGTCCTGGTTAACAGGGGAGGTCCCAGATGACCAGAGGCTTGCCAATGTGACACCACCCATCTACAAGGTGGGCCAGAAGGAGGATCCAGGGAACTACATGCCTGTCAGCCTGACCTTGGTACTGGGGAGGACCTTGATGCCAGTGAGGATTTTGGAGTGGTTCATCTTGAATGAGCTCACCAAGCATGTGCAGGACAACCAGGGGATCAGGCCCAGCCAGCATGGCTTCATGAAAGGCAGGTCCTGCCTGACCAACCTGATCTCCTTCTATGACCAGGTGACCCACCTAGTGGATGGGTGAAAGGCTGTGGATCTTGTCTACCTGGACTTTAGCAAAGCCTTTGACACTGTCTCCACCAGTATCTTCCTAAAGGAGCTGGCGGCTCATGGCTTGGACGGGTGTACTCTTTGCTGGGTAAAAAACTGGCTCGATGGCCGAGCCCAGAGAGTTGTGGTGAACGGAGATAAAACCAGTTGGTGACTGGTCCCAAGTGGTGTTCTCCAGGGCTCATTGTTGGGGCTGGTCTTGTTTCATATCTTTATCAATGATCTGGATGATGGGACTGAGTGCACCCTCAGTAGGTTTGCAGATGACATCAAGTTGGGTGGGAGTGTTGATCTGCTGAAGGGTAGGAAGGTTCTGCAGAAGGACCTGGACAGGCTGGATCAATGAGGTCAACTGTATGAGATTCAACAAGGCCAAGCACCGGGTCCTGCACTTCGGTCACAACAACCCCACGCAACGCTACATGTTTGGGGCAGAGTGACTGGAAAGCTGCCTGTTGGAGAAGTATCTTGGGGTGCTGGTTGAGGGCGGCTGAACAGGAGCCAGCTGTGTGCCCAGGTGGCCAAGGCGGCCAACAGCATCCTGGCTTGTATCATGAATAGTGTGGCCAGCAGGAGTAGGGAGGTGATCATGCCCCTGTACTCGGCACTGGTGAGGCTGTACCTCTAATATTGTGTTCAGTTTTGGGGCTTTCAGTACAAGAAGGACATTGAGTGCTGGAGCATGTGGGAGTTGGTCTCTTCTCACAGGTCGCTAGCAATAGAACAAGAGGAAATGGCTTCAAGCTGCATCAGGGGAGGTTTAGATTGGATATTAGGAAAAAATTTGTTACTTAAGGAGTGGTCAGGCATTGTAACAGGCTGCCCAGAGAGGTGGTGGAGTCATCATCCCAGGAGGTATTTAAAAGACAAGTAGACATGGCACTTCAGGGCACGGTTTAGGAGGCATGGTGGTGTTGGCTTGACAGTTGGACTTGATGATCCTAGAGGTCTTTTCCAACCTTAATAATTCTATGATTCTATGAAAAAAAGAAGCTAAAGTTGCACAGTACATAGTACACATATGGAGGTAAAAAAGCCTCTAGGACATAACTTTTTTACTTAAATGCATCTGTAACAAATCTAGTAGTTAGCAAGATAACTGAGCAACAAATCCTGATCTAAAAATCTGTTTCCTGTCTTCCCAAACTCAAATGCAAAAGTACAGGATCAACTTACTGAAGCAGTACAGAAACAATGCTAAAACCCCAGTAAGTTCTAGATTCTGTCGTATGTTCAGTAAAAGGATTTGTTCTGAGACGCTTGGTATTACCTGAGAGCTTCAAGCTAAGAATACTCTCTCGTGAAAGGCAACCATGGCTCAGAGAGCATAAGAGTAAGAGACCTGATCCACCTTTAATTGATTCTATTTCACAAGTTTCAAAGGAGCTATACCCAAATTAACGTGGAAAAGTGGGATAGATGGGATACAGAACTTGCATACCTTTCACAGTATAAATGTACTTAAAAAGGTACAACTGCCTGGCAATTGTAACACCTAGCTACGGAAAACACTAGATTTTACAATCCCTCCCTCCTGACCGTCATCCTAGAAAAATAAATGCCTCAAAACCAGCAGCTCTTATTTCAACTGTTATTTCAATTAGACTTAAACTTTACTACATGGGTTTGGACAATGACTTTTTCTGGAAAGGCTTTAAAAAAGGCAATATGTTATTCAGACTGGGGAAGAATGAGGAAGATAGATGAGGTAACTAAAATTCTGAAGTATTTTATTATGGTGGGCATCTCAGCTCTTTTCCATCCACTTCTCACCATTCAAAACAACTGAATTAACACTTTCTGGCTGTCATACCACAAGCTCCTTTTCAAGAACCTGATGCATGCCTGGATTACATTACTGAGATCAAAATTTTAAGTATTGGCTAGCTAGCCTCTTCTTTCTGAGTGACAGCAAGATATCACAGCCCATATCTGCTTCCATACACAGAAATCAGGTAAGCGAGAACATGTAAGGCCTGCATGCTATCAAAACCTCCTGAAGAAACAGTGAAATCCCACAAAGAGGTTTCATTTAAAGGTATACTCACCCCTGAAAACTGACAAAGTTACAACAAAAAAAAAAAAAAGAGAGACAGAAAATCTTAGAGGTTTCAAGCTGCAGTATTCTTGGAATTAAATGTTCCTTCAATAGATTTGTGCTTGTATCTGTATAACATTAATTTTCAGGGGGAAAAAAACCCACAAAACAAAACAAAACAACCACAAGAAATAAAACTATGGAACAAATCAAGAGATGCAAAAGAAGAGGAAGGTGTAGGTATAGAAGATTAAAATTAACCTTTTTCTCCCCCCTACATGGACAACTTTCTCTTCTACTGTGTTTTCTGTTACCATTTTAGCCCACATAGTAAGCCCAATCTCATCTCCAACCATCAAGTTCTAATAACACCTGCAGATCATTTTACTACTTCTATTTCAAGAACAAGCTGCTGATTCAGTCCACATTAAAAAAACCACAAAGCTGCACAGACCAGCCCATGTGTTTCCAAAGGCTTGAAGCAAAACTGATCTGCCACTTGCATTTTCTTACAGATTTGCAACTGCGTCACAATGCTATACTGTGAAGAAAGCTCCATAGTCCTCTCCAAAACCACATGGAAGGAAGTCATCCTTCCCAAGCATAGTCCTGAGTGATGACAGAAAAAATTCTCAAGCACGTCTTCCACTGTTATGACCTTTCTGAGGTGCTGTGGCCTCTTGTCAGCACCAGAACAAATGCACCGCTGGGCACTACACACTAGATTTTCAGCTGGAAGGGGCCTGCCTGGCTAGACCAGCACCTACCTGCATTTGCCTGGCCTCACCAGATGTGTCTGCCTGTTCCAGGCTCCCCAACAGTGAAGTTTTTTCTAGCCCAAAACATTAACAATTTCTACACATTCAGTGACTTAGGAAGAAAGCTACACCCTGTACTCCTCCCCAGGACTGATGAGAGAAGTGTTAGTTATGCAAAGAGGACATCAACTTCACTCTTCCTTCTGCACTGAGACCTACTTTTCAGCACAACCACATTTCTGTTTGTGGAACTAGCTGCTCCAAGGGACTTCACATGAAATCTGTTCCCCAGACATAATTAAACCGTAATGAAGGCTGGCATTTCTCCACATCTGCAGCTCAGAACAGAACTTGAAGAATATTAGTAACTGAACTGCACGCAGCTCAGGGTCCTCAGATCTGTGTCTCAAATGGCACTTGCTTAGAAATTACAGTCTGAGCAAGGTAGATGGGAGTGATGCCTGGCTGCAGCCACAGGAGTCCCATCAGGTTAAAAAAAACCCCAACCTGTCAATGCTAATCAAGTTAACCAGATCACATACTACTGCCAGATCATGAAAATCAAAAAGAGATGCATTCTGACAAACCCACAAAGCTTTCCATACACTTGCCAGTCTCTACCCACGAAGAAAGCAAACTTACCAGAACACAATTGCACAGGAGAGAGTTCCGAAGAAAACAAAGAAAACTGAGGGGAGTCACCCAAACACACTTTTCATATTCCTATGCAACATTTACAGCGAGAGCTTCCACAGAAACCAGTCCAAGTCAAGTAATACATACAGACAATGGGAAAAAAGGATATAGTGTAACAGCATTTAAAGATGCAGTCATAAGCAAAACAGAATATGAATAAAAGAATTTCTAAACACATGTAGGGTGGCAGTTGTCTTCTTTTTTAAATTATTTGTTCCCCCTCCTGCCGTGCTTTTGTCTCCCTTCCAAACAGAACTGGCTTCAGATGGCTCACATTTCTGTAAAAGTAGGTTACTTTGTCTTCTCTTTTTATGTAGCAATACTTAGATTTTAGTAGAAGAGTATATTCCATTTAAAATACTTTTATTATGCATTCTTAACATTATCAAATCTTTTTATATTATTGACACATCCAAGTAGTGGACTTACAGCAGAGAGAACCAGCGACTAAAAAGGGTAGCTGTAAGGTAAAATACATTTCAATGGATAAACTTACAGGAAGAACAGTACAATCCTGAAATGTTTCAATAGTTGAAGTAATTAAAATATTTAGGTATTCATCTATTAAGATATTTATCCTTTTTGCTTGCAGACAGTCTGAGAGTTAATGGCTCCTTTCACTTAACCTCAGAAGTTATTATTAAGGCAGTGTATTTCAAAGACACTCATGACCCTTCCTCTCCAGGAAACAGAAGACCTAATTATTTTGCTTTATTATGTTTTATAAAGAGAAAAATAGATGCCTTTTAAATGTTCCATAAAACCTAGATAAAAGGGAATCTATAATGCCAGGGAATGGTATATTTGAAGTTATCCTGCTTTATCTTTTCATTCCTTTTCAAGGAAGGAACATCCCTCCAACAACACAATGCTTTTCTCTTCTGACATCCAAATTTAAGTGTGGTATTTAACGATCTATTACCTAGTGGTATTTAACTCAAATTGAAAGCTATGCTGGTCTGGTGTCTGCTATCCATCAGGCAGAGGAACAGTCTGGACCTCTCTTCAAATATCTGACCATATAAGGATGCATATACTAATTTCCGTTTTCTTTGCTACCCTACAGCACCATTTTGTTCCTAGTTTCTTAAATCCAGGACAAAAAGTACTGAGGATACGATCTCTCTAATGGAAACATCCTTTAAAATGAAGGAAGTTATTGAATTAACTTTAAATATGGAAGACATTTTAAAAGTGATGAAAATAATAAAGAATTATATATTTCTCATGGCTCTGTAGGTTGCTACAAGATCATGGTAAGATTGCCACTTTACTACAGAATTTGACACTTTCAAATCAGTCAGGTGGCTACTATTGGTATGAATTTATATGGACTGCTCTGGACCAATAAAGCTTTCAGCTCTATGAAAATTGTAAAAACACAAGGCAATCAGTAAACCTGACCTCCTAAAAAGCGTAAAACATTTTGACCCCCTAACCTCTTGCTTGCTTGAACTGCAGCATAAACCATTTAGAAAGACCTGCAATTTTCAAGGTTTGTCAACCCACAACATCCATTCCATTATCCTACACAGGACTGATGCTAAGCTGCCACGCTACAATTATCCAGTCATTCACTTTACCTTTTAATATATCAGCACAACATAAACTTCCTTACAGTCTTCTGGGACTCTGGCATTGTTATAATAGCTATAGAAAACTAAGAATCCAAAAGGTTCTTCTACCACACCTTTCTAAAGATGATACATCAGTTACCTGAATAGAACAATTTTTATGTTCAAAAGCAGCCAGTCAACAGTAAGAATTTAGCACGGCCAAGTTTCAAGACTGTCGAACAGGCTAGTTTCTGCAGACAGTTACTCTTGCAGATCCTGAGCTCAGATACGCAGCACCCAAGCTCTGGAACTAAAAGTGAGTCACTACAAACTGAAGTAATGTTTCAAAAATTTGATTAAAGCAGGCACACAATTTAAAAAATCACCGTCACTCTAGGGAAAACAGTGCTCTTTTAGACCTATGACTGGGGTTTTGGCTTTTCTGAAAGTCTCTGGACTTCTGACTCTCATCAGTTCTAAGGGGAAAAAGTCTGGAAAAAAGGGAAGGGAGAGGAAGGGGAGGAGAAGGGAGAGGAAGGGGAGGAGAAGGGAGAGGAAGGGGAGGAGAAGGGAGAGGAAGGGGAGGAGAAGGGAGAGGAAGGGGAGGAGAAGGGAGAGGAAGGGGAGGAGAAGGGAGAGGAAGGGGAGGAGAAGCTAGGGGAGGAGCACAGAAAAAAAATCTGCAGCTTGCAAGAGACAGTGTCATCTATGCTTGTCAGAGCCAATGTTTCAGAGTGGGTCTACATTTGTGTTTTAGTCTGGATCCAAAGTATCCAAACTTTTGAAGGGCAACTTCTGATGGTCACTACACACTGAACTCCAGTGCATACTGCAGAGCAGACCTGGCGGTCACATAGTGGATTTCTTTCAAGCAACAATCAATTAGCAGAAGAGAGATCCAGGAGTGCACCTAGTTTGTTCAGTCTGCTGGTAAGCATTCAGGCACAGGACCAGTCCAGAGCTAACATGATATGAGATTCCTCAGATGGGTGTAAGGCTGTGCATTTGGTCCTTGGTACCAAACCTTTCATCCTACAGATCCACCCAGGCTTCAGCTAAGTCAGGGACAGCCCCAGAGCGGTTCCACAGAAACATTTGTTTGATAATATCAATCATTATTTCTAATCTATGTTCACTCTTTCAATCACACAGGAATATTTTCTCTCAGATGCTTTTTCACTAGTGGGACAGGGAAGATAAAGAAAAGGGAAGACAAAACCATCATAGACACAGATGAAATATTTGAGAAACCAGTACATTCTGGTACCTGCTTGCATACTTAGATGGTTCTTACAAACTCACAGAGTCAGAAAAATGTTGAAAGTGACCACTGGAGATCACCCGGACCAACCAGCTCCTCAAAGTAGAACTAATGCCATTACCAGACTGTGCTGGTCACAGTTTTGTCTGGCCAAACCTCGAAACCCTCTGCACATGGGTTATTCCACCACCTCTCTGGGCAATCTGTTCTGGTTTTGCATTAGCCTTACAGAGAAGACTTTTTCCATTATCTTCAATCTAGATATGCATTACTGTGATAATTTGGTGCAGCTGAAACATCAGAACTGACCTTACCAACAAATTCATTTGTTCATGTGATGTGCTTGTTCAGAAGAGTACATATGAGCTTGGGGAAAAACATCCAGAGGACCAGGAGACAGAAGAACTTAAGGCAAAAAGGGAGGGGGGAGGGGCAGCAGAAAAGAAGGGGAATACAACACACAAGGTGTGTTAACATGGCAAGAATTGCTTCATAATAGTCCTTCTGCAATTACCCCTCATGCAAGCAGTTGCAAGTAATCTAGCTGAAGATCCAGCATTCAGGTTTAAAACATTGCAAGTAGTATATTTTTTGATTGTTTAATTTAAATTCTTGTTTACTCTTCACATTACTGTTTGGACTCCTCACTCTTGCAAAAATAAGACATGAAAGTCAATGACGCTTACTATTAAATCTATGGCCATGTTTTGCTTTCTTCTTCTTCTTTGCATGCATCCTGGTATTTTTCACCTTTAAAATGTTTTTTTTTTAAATGCAGTAAGAATCATAACAAAACTACATAAGCTATGTGAAGAAAAATAAGAAGTCTTGGGGAAAAAGAAGAGGGAAAATTGGCAACTAGCTTCTTTAAAGGTTATTTAGACATTCAATTTTTTACTCCTGAATATATTGTGAACTTCATTGTATGGGATCATTACACTTTGCCTAAGATTTATCTGGTGGCACTGAAAAATTTCAAAGAATCACATTAACATAATTCAGTTAAAAATAGACTTCTGAATGACTGTTATTTTACATTGGAATTGTTAAATAAAACTACAGCTCGAATATCTTTGCAAGCATGCAATGTTTCCTAATGAAAAGACTAACTTTCATGTAACCACATTGGAAGATGCTATTAACAGATTCTTTTATGCACCAGGGTGTGGTGGGTTGACCCTGGCTGGACACCAGGTGCCCACCAAAGCTGCTCTATCACTGCCCTCCTCAGTTGGACAGGGGACAGAAAATATAATAAAAGGTAACTTTCACTACTTAAAGAACAAAACAGCTTTCTGAGTTAATTCTCTTATGCTGTCAGTCTGAAAGGTAACTACTAGTCTGCATGCATGCACACAGATTTTTTTCTTAGGACCAAGTGGATGAGTAAACCATCTCGCCTGATCTCCTACATATTACAGGCCAAAATAAAATTCATCCTGTAATTCTAGAGCAACTCTGTCTACATGTTGGTTTGCTCACAGGCTCCTAAATGTGCTGACAGTACTCCCTACTAATGGTGCTGTCAAGATGAAGCTGCAGCACAGTCTAATCACAGAATCACACAGAATCACAGAATGGTAGGGGTTGGAAGGGACCTCAGGAGATCATCTTGTCCAACACCCCTGTTTCAGCAGCGACACCTAGAGCAGGGGCACAGGAACATGTTCAGGTGGGTTTTGAATGTCTCCAGGGAAGGAGACTCCACAGCCTCCCTGGGCAGCCTGTTCCTCTGCTCTGTCACCCTCACAGGAAATAAGTTTTTTCTCATACTGAGGTGGAACTTCCTGTGTTCCAACTTGTGCCCATTGCCCCTTGTCCTGTCATTGGGCACCACTGAAAAGAGCCTAGGTCCCATCATCCTGACACCCACCGTTCAGATATTTATAGGTATTGATGAAACCCCCCCTCAGTCTCCTCTTCTCCAGGCTGAACAAACCCAGGTCTCTCAGCCTTTCCTCATAAGGGAGATGCTCACAGTCCCCTGATCATCTTGGTAGCTCTTCTCTGGACTTGCTCAAGCAGTTCCCTGTCCTTAAACTGGGGGGCCCAGAACTGAACACAGCACTCCAAATGTGGTCTCACCAGGGCAGAGTAGAGGGGGAGGATAATCTCTCTCGACCTGCTGGCCACACGCCATTTAATGCATCCCAGGATATTGTTGGCCTTCTTGGCCACAAGGGCACATTGCTGACTCATGGTCAGCTTGTTGTCCACCAGCACTCCCAGGTCCTTCTCAACAGAGCCACTTTCCAGTAGTTCAGCCTCCAGCCTGTACCGGTGCATGGGGTTGTTCCTCCCCAGGTGCAGGACCTTGCACTTGCTCTTGTTGAATTTCATGAGGTTCCCCTCAGCCCAGCTCTCCAGCCTGTCTGGATCTCACTGGATGGCAGCACAGCCTTCTGGTGTATCAGCCACTCCTCCCAGCCTGGCATCATCAGCGAACTTGCTGAGGGTGCGCTCTGTCCCATCATCCAGGTCACTGATGAATGTGTTGAACAGGACTGGACCCAGCACAGACCCCTGGGGAACACCCCTAGTTACAGGCCTCTATCCAGACTCTGCTCCATTGATAACAAAATGACTCTTCCACTTGTACAAGCACAAAATTATGGCCTTTAGAGCAGCCTTGGGGCAATTCTCAGAAAAAAACACCTACAAGCCTTAATAAGGGATTGTAATTTGCCAAAAGGGTCTGATCTAATACCTCTCAACACTGCACTTCTGTAAGTAAATTTACCTCTGAACCACTGGAAGAAAAACTTCTTCAAGGAACCATAAAACTAAGGAGATGCAGCCAAAATTCAAAGTCCAACAGCCAAAATTCACCTCTGAACCAACTGCACCAATTGCTCTGTCATACACACACAAACACATCTTTAGGCGGAATGAAGAAGCATGGCTCGTTGTGCAGAAATTTAAACAATTTTATGATGCTTTGCCATGAGATGAAACTGTGTCATTCAAAAATCCTTCTCAAAACTATTTCTTCTTTTACCTGCCAGAGTTATTCTGGCTCAACAATCACTGATGGACATCAATGGATCTTGAAAAACAATTAATGTTCAAAAATGTTTTCCTGTGAGTTTCAACTTTTGCATCTCTTATTCTTACTGTGGTACTTCTTGCGTGAAGACAGTCAGCAATTCCACTTCAGATCCTACCAAAATAATCTAACAGGATATCAAAAACCAGGCCGCACCTTTCCAAAACAAAAACATCCACCACTAGGTGAATGCTTAAAAGCAAAATACTTTGCCACACAAGTTATCCCAAGTAGATTTGCAAAAAGACCAAATATTTAAGGGAAAGAAAAAAAAAAAACAAAAAAAAAACAAACAAACAAAAAACCACAAACAAAACAGAAAAGGCACAAGTAGAAAAGACTTGTGCATGAAGCAGATTAGGGCTAATGACAGTGTTTTCTTTCCATATTACTTAAGATTTGGCAAAGATGCATGTCTTTTTTAGTAGCACTTCTACTTTTTCAAAGCAGTGTTTGAATCCTTCTTCTGTGTGTGGTTTTGAGCTAAGAAATGCACTTGTATAGCTGCTTTAAGCTACACAGGTCTGACTTTTTGTCAACAAAGATTACAGTAGTGTGCCATCTGGCAAAATGAGCAAGGTAACACTGTCCACAGGTCAAGTCCCCAGGTTACAATTTCACCAAAATTTGGAATAAAACTCTTTAAAACCAATGTAGTATTAAGAAGCAGGCATTTTTTATTACGGCATCACATGCACGGGGGATAATTCCTCCTAGTGTGCATACCACAGGTCATGATAGACAGCGCTTATATTGCTCAGTTATAGACATATGCATTAGATTTTCTGGATTAGTTATACATATTCATTCTATTTCTTGGAATTAATTATAATAGTTGCATCTTAATTATCCATGCGTTTTAAGTGCCTTAGGAGCCCCTGAAGAGGTATCAGGTGGTCTCTGGTGGTCCCTAGTGGTTTGTTGAAGGGTGTTTTTTATGTCCTTTCCATGAACTCTGAGTCCTTATTCCACATATGGTCATGAGTTGGCCCACTGAGTAATCCTGTCACAGTGTGTTGCAAGGTGTGTTGGTTTCAGCTGGTGTTTTGACTCTTACCTAGCTGGAGATGTGCTTAGTTCCTTTTGACCGGCATCTGCTGCTAGGTGGTTTGCATCCCTCCAGGATGTCCCCAATCATGATCATGCTTGCAAAGATTATGTCCTAGAGTGCATTCTTGCCTGAGGCCCCTTACAACAATATGATCCTTGTGACAGCATGGGGGATTGGACTAGGCGATCTTTAAATGTCCCTTCCAACCCAAACCATTCTGTGATTCTATAAAAAATGAGCTAAAACTCAGCTCAGTGCTGAAGATGTAGCTTATATATCTCTATCCCAGAAAAAAGCCCTCTCTTCAAGTCTGCAGATTGGCTTCTCCACCTATTAGAAATATGTTTTTTATAGCTAGCTGCATCACTAGAGGGATTGTTAAATGTGTAAGTCTCAGGAAAAAATGAAGCAATATATGAATCTGTACTCAGACTAGGAACTGCCAACATAAGATCTGCCTCTAATTTCTGCTAATATGTAGGAATAAGCCTTGCAAATACAGACATTTCTGATGTAATTTGTTTATAGAATTAATTTTATCAAAAGAAAAACTAAATTCCAAAACTTATGTGACCTTATCTCTTCTAATATTTTCAGAATTATCTCCAGTAACCAAGAAAATAAGATGTTCTACATAAAACTTTTTTTACTCTTACTTACTCTCAGCTATTGTAAAGCTCAGTATGAAATTTGGTTCAAATATCTATATACCAATGACTTCACACACTGTAAGAGATTATCAGCCCCAAAGTGGAGATAAGCAGTGGGTCCAAACTCCATTAATCAAAGCATACACATGCAAACCTCAAATCAGGCTGCAAGGTAAATGTACAAGCCAAAAGACAGCAAGTGCATAACAGATATTGGAAGGCACTTGTCAAACCATTTGATATCACAAGGTTATTTTATTCCAATAAGATAGGCAATCCAACACACACAGGAAAAGTTGCAGGACATTGGGTCAGAGAGTAAGAATGGATCAAATGATGTCATGTCCTGACTTCTCAAAAGCAGTTCTACTGAAGTGGAACAGACCGTTAAGATTTTCCTGCAAACTTTCCACCTAGGGGTTACATGGAGCAAAGATGCAACAGGGGGATAAACTCCAACATCACAAAACCTCTAACATTCACATGGAAAGGAAACTCACGATGCTCTGCCTTGCTGCTCTCTGGGCAGGTCTTTGCAAACCCAGCATATTTAACTGTAAGCTACTCACAGCCACAAACATGAGAAACACTAAAGAAGCAAGCACACCCCCACCAAGCTCTAAGGCAGAGGCAAGCATTCAAAACCTTCCACTTAAAAGCAGGTTACAAAAAACATAAAGGGTAAGAATAGCTTTTCCTCACACAGCTCAAACTGGACTGGAGAGTCTGGCAATAGGTTTTTGCAGCCCCAGTATGCCGCCAGAGTACATAAATCAAATACCAAGTATTTAAATCAGACAGTCTGGAAGCAAGGAGCAAACATTCTGCATCACTTAGATTGGTGTGCAAAGCCATCTAGGGGAACACAAATTAGCACATATAGGCTGATTATTTTCTCAAGGGGACACAGTGTGTAACCATAAATGGAACAATGAAAGATAGAAAAAAGGTCAGCAATAAAAAACTGTGCAAATAAACTATGACCTCAATTCTTTTATCAAGTATAGAGATAGACCTAAATAACAGCAGCAAAGCAAGATTCCAACTCTGCATACAATTCTAAGCACATCAGAACAAACATGAGCAAAGCAAGATACATCTTATGCAAATACCTGCTCTACGAAAGTTGAGAGAAAGCTGAAATACAGATTTACTTTTCAGCTTATAGAAGTAGCAGTATGCAGACAAGTATTTTAAAGGGCTCATCCAGGAAACCTGAATGTTACAAAAAAAAGGAGAAAAAAAAAAAATCAGCAAACCCACCAGTCTAACTCAAGGCACAACAGCACAGTCAGCTACAGAATCAAGAAGCTCAAGATTCATAATCTGTACATAAGAACTAAACTACCGGAAAATATTAAAGGAAAATAAGAAGGAGGGTGTTGGCTGGGACCACAGAGGGAACAACTGCATTTGAGTGACTACAAAACACAGCAGCCGAAGGCTGCCAAGCAGCAACAACACGGTGGCTCCCTTGGCTCTCAGCCATGGCAAGTGCAGCTAAATCCCACCCCGACACGTTCCCCGTAGGTCCCAGAGGGGTCAGCTTTGCCTGGATCAGTCTCTGTATCATCACTGCCCAGGTTTTCCTCACCTCAGACCCACTCCTGCTTTTTAGAAAATGCAGCTGTGGCTCTAACCCTTTGCCACCTGTTTTGGCCAGAGCAATCTGATTCCTCAAAGTAACAGTATTAATGAAATGTGGAAACAAACTATTTGTGTTCCTCTCCCTACTCCCCAATAATTATTTTGGTTATATGCCAGGCAATTCTTCCTATGCCTGCACACATATGGGGAAAGATGGGTCCCTTCTGTAAGAGCTTAGCTCGGCAGTGGGAAAGGCGAAGTCCATGTCCGGATCGACACCTGCAGCACCTGCTGGCGTAGGGGCATTGCCAACTGCAAACCTAAGCACTCTGATGATGGTATCGCAGGACCATCTGCAAGCACATTAGCTTCCCCAGATTTTCTGGCAGGAGCTGGCCTGTGGGAGACCTGCACTGGAGCAGTCCATTCCTGAAGGACTATACCCCATGGGAAGGACCCATGCTAGAGCAGCTCATGAAGGACTGCAGCCCGTGGAATGGACCCCACGCTGGAGCAGGGGAACAGTGTGAGGAAGAAGGAGCAGAAAATGAGCTGTTATGGACTGACCACAAGTCCTATTCCCCAAGCACCTCTGCCGCTTAACAGACTGGAGGTAGAAGAGTCATGAATGAAGGAGTGAGGATGAGCCTGGGAAAAAGCGAGGCAGGAGGGCAGGGAAAGTATTCTTAGTTTCTGCCTTTGTTTCTCACCATGAAACACTATTTTAATTGCCAATAAATTAATTTTCCCCAAGTCAAGCCTGTTTTGCCCATGACAGCAACTGGTAACTACTCTCTTTATCTTGACTTACATGCTTCTCCATCTTATTTTTTCCCCACTGTCCTGCTGAGGAAGGGGACAGAGAGAGGCCGGGGGTTGCGGGGTGGCAGCAAGTCAAGGCCAACCCAGTACATTCTCACCAAAAGAAAAAAATTATTAAGCAAAAAGTATTAACATATATTAAGCTCTCTTTAATTCAGTACAAATATGGAGAGAACCAACTTCACATCAGCAGATAGATAACCAGGCCCTTCTCTGCAGTGTTCTCAAGACCAAGCCTTCACAACTCTTTGTTCAATGCAGAAGAAAACTTACATGAAGATGACAGACTGCTGACAGGTACATGACTTGAAATTATGGGGCAGGGTGGTAAGGTGGAGAAAATGCTCAAAAGATTGTTTTTCCTTCTAAATTTTTTCAGTACTAGTAATCACTGGTGGTATTTCTAAAAAGGGTAGAAAAATAACAATAGAATTGAGATCTGCAAGGTGTGGTATTGTTTTTTTTCAATCCTCCAACTATCTTGGCACTGAAAAGTCCATTTTAAGATTCTGCACTGTAGGAATAAATTTAAAAAAAACCTCTCTGAAATTGCCTCACCTACCTTATACAACAGCAACACCAGTGATTTAAATCCTAAAAATCCTTATCTACACTCTTGGCTGTTTTTCTGAGGGCTAAGTCTTGTCTTAAATAAAATCTAAATGGAGTATGGTTTGCATATACTTTTGTATACTTTCAGCTCTGAAGACTGTCATGAGACTCTCAAACACAAAGTGTGACACCTTTCTACCTAATGCAGGACTTTGAAAAAGGTAAAGCCATTGTGCGTTCTTACTATAATATATTCAAAAGCAGCATAGATGGGCAGCCACAAACTCCTGTGGTTCTTGCAAGTTTCATGATCATTCTCTCCTCCAGGCCATTTTATCATAGGTGGGAGTACTTGCATGCAGAATTGCTTTGTGTTTTTTTAATAGAAAGTTCTCCTAGATTTTTTGAGGCAGCAAAACACAAATACCATGATCTTTAGTACTCTCAAAATTTTTTGGGGCTGCTCTATACTACTAGTGACCTTCAGCTGCCTCAGATGGCAACATATGGTGATACCTTAATATAATTGCAAAAAGAAGTAAAAATGTCAGAACTTTCAAAATTCAAAATTAAATAATAATTTTAAACCCAGATTTATCCTGTCCTTCTATAAGAACTGCAATGTTTTATATCAGTTAAACTGCATGTATCATACACTGTGCTAAATACAGACATCATCAGCAATATAGACACTTCCTAATTACTAATAGGATTTTTAAAAAATAGACTGAAATACCAAAGATGTTATTTTTGTCACAAGAAGTTAATACTGATAAAAGCTAGAGTTAACATATTGACTACTGAGTAAAAGTTTCTTGACATCCTCTGGAGCTAGGCATAGAATTCCACAGAAGTCCAAAATCCTAACTTCAGCTCAGTTTTTCTTGTAAGGAACATCAGGTTATACAAAACACCAAGCTGATGTCCAGACCTGATGAACTGTTCAGCAGTGTCACAGTTAAACTAAATGATGTATTATATCTGACTTTGTTGTAACAATATTTTTTTTACAAACCTATTTGCAGTTTGTAAAGGCCAACATGTTTTTACATTATTTTAATGTAAGTTGGTACGTTGTTATGTTTTGAGTCTCTTTTCATTAAGAGTGTGAAGAATCACTGGTGCAACTTGGAAATACATATTCAGGCAACTGGAGCAAACTAACAATCTCTTTGACTAAAACCTATATACTTGCCCTTATTCCAATATGTGGTATCTAGTGCACTGAAGTTAGGGCAGTACACTAAATTTTCAGAAATAAATGTTACCCTGTTTGCAAGAGGATATCAGCTTCTCCTTCAAATCCATTCCTAAACAGTTCTGTTTCTGCATTTCTTCAAACAAGAGGTAATTATTCTGTGACTACACATTATTTCAGCAAGAGGAAAAACAAACAAACAAAAACCCCACAAAAACCACAAAGCACTTCCAAAGAGCTTCAGCTGGTAAAATACAGTTCCTAGGACACCTCAGAGTAACTTGCTGGTAATTCTTGCACCAAACAGACCAATGGATCCCTGCATATGATTCCATCTGCAAACACCTCATTGCAGAAACATGCCTCAGGTCTCTGCAGTTCAAGCAGGTGGCCAAAAAAAAGAACCTGCAGCAACCACCAAATTAATCTGCAGAGCACAGACTGAGTACATCAAGGCAACAGCATTTCCTCTGCATTCATGCTCTGACACACAGCTGAAGACCACAGACATGTTCAAGAAGCACCCATGTGAACGCTACTGCCCAAGGCTCATTTTCAAAAATGATTTAGGAAGATTAAATACTGGAGTACAGGTTTCCAAACAAACCTGTAGCATTTTGTTCCCTAAAAGATTATTTACTTCGAAGAGTTTAATTACCTTTCTACTGTCCCCTTTGGGGACTCTCCTGCCCTATGCTACCTAGTCTCCTGGTACTGGAGACATTGCCAGATATGTCTATAACAGATCAGAAATACTTAGTTTCTAGGAGATTGCTGAAGTAGCCAGAGACACAGGTGGCTCCCTCTTCAATCCCTTAGTCAGGTGTAAAGACCCAGGTAGGGGCAGATGCATCACTGGAAATGAACACATGGCTGCACAAACAGCATCAGCAGAAGGGTTTTGATTTTCTCACCTGAGAGAGCCTGTTTGGCAAATGAAGGATAGCCCAAAAATGCAGAGATGGAGGAGCTCTTCAGAATACTAGCTCAGCAACAGCAAAAAGGCATTAAACTAGTTTTTGAGGGAACTAATGAGAAAAGCCCTTACAGATTAAGACAACAGTAACTTTGTCTTAGAACTAGACTCTAGGAAGCAGATGAAAATTGCAATTGGGTTATGGAAGAAACGAAGTAAGAATGTCAAAAGACAGCTCCCCAAATACCAATGGTGTCCACACAAGGGCCAAAAATACCAAACCATCTGAGGAGTCCTGCAGTATGTCCTACCCGGCACCATTAAACTCCATAGGACAACTAAAACCAACTGGAAGAGTAGCATAGAAAGTGACAGCTTGTTCATGAAGGACAACCATAGCAAGGAGAAGAGAGTAACAAGGTTCTATATTGTACTCCAGGAATACTGCATTTATTCTGAAATTCAAGAAGAGGTAACAGAGCAACTGAAGTAAAGATTAAACGCAGGTAAGAAAACAACATACACAATATTATAGATGAAACAGATTCTCCAATTTTGAAGCAAATACAGGCATTTTTTCTTAACTAGTTATCTCCACTACCCAGAAGACAGACTATGATGGTAAAATACAAGAATACATTATCTCAGGCACTGGGTGAGAAAGCTATGCAACACAGTTACTGGAAGTATGCAAGGATCTTTGTTGCTTAAGAAAGTTGAGAAGGTTACCAGGAAAGGACATTTTATTCTGACTAAATATGGAGGAATTAGTGCTGAAAATTGAGATGTGATAGATAATTGTGTCACAGTCACAAAACAATGAAGTTTAGCATTGTAAGAACAGCAGGATTCTGAGTGTGACAGGATGAGGATAATGGACTTGGGAGAGGCACCAGAGAAGAACAAATAATTACAAGATGCTTAGAATACAAGGCTTCTGAGAAAAGACTGAAGGAAATTAATTTCTTTACTCCCCTGTGAAAAAAAGCAGTTTGTATGATAAAGCTTGTGGTACTGCTTCAAGTTTGTAGTATTTTTATTATTTTTGTGCTGAGACAGAAAGGGATGCTCCAAGAACATAGCTAGCAGTCAGAAATTCTTAATTTCTGTCTAATCCCTCATGATGGTGGGCAAATCACATAAATCTCTGCTTTAGCTTTCCTATCTGTAGCAAACAAATAACATGACACAAAAATTTATCAGGCTACTAGCTGCTGTGAAAATTAATCAGTGCTTATTTGTAGTGAATTCTGAGTGCGAGGAGGACAATTTCATTTCATCAGCAAGGAGTCCTAAAATGTCACACCACTAGCAACACAAAATGCAGTCAGGAAGAGGAAGAGAAAAATTTTTTGAAATACAAGTTCGTAAGCATAGAGAACAGTTACACTCTATTTCCTTCATCTATTTTATTTTTGTAGCAGGAACAAAAATAAAGCTTCAAACAAGGCCAGTCTACTTAAACACCCAGTTTATAAACATAGAAACAATGTAATCCTGAAACAAATCTCCTGAAGATAATAATCTGGGAGAATTTATAAGAAATGTGTACTTGGTACATAAGCGCATGCAACAGCAATAATTAAATCAAACTCATCTCAAGCACATTAATTATATGTGATGTGAATTTTTCACTGCAAGTTAAATCAGGTGTACTGCAGCTGACTGAGATTTAAATATCTATACACAGGGACTGTGAGTTTAACTGTATAATGTATCACCAAATTCTCTGTGCACTCTGACAGAAATGCAGGAGATTAAGAATAGAATTATTTTATTTGCTTTAAATCAAAGTGGATAGCACTTGAAATCAGGTATGCTTATATGATAGTGAAGAGATGTCAAAACGGAGTTAGTTGAGTTACTCTTCATGACACAAGATCATAAGGCCCTCCAACTATTAAAGAGCTGGCGGCAAGCTGGAGTGGTACAGCTTTTTGTTTGAAACTGATGCTAGATTTTTCAGCAAAAGCACAGAATTTCTCAGTTTATATGGTTTAGGACCGCTTGGGTAGTCCCGTTTGCTGTAGCCTTGCTGAAGCAAATGGACATCAGGAGGAGGTCAGATTCCTTGTAAATCTCTCTACGTATTACAGGAAACACTTCTAACAGCAGAGAGCAATTCAGCAGTTTCACAGCACAGCAGTTCCACTCCCTAGCAGGGCAGACCCAGATCCCCTTCAGAAGGCTCACAGGCCAAGACAGAGACTGATCCCCTTAATCCACATATGCTGCCTATCTAATACTGAAACTACTTTGCAAGGAAAACTGCCAGTGACTTAAATGAGAGCTCTAGGAGCGGCCACAGGCTTTGTCACCTGCTGCAAAAATATTTAAAATTCCAGTTCTTTTTCCTTTCAAAAACTGCTTTAAAAATGACATGAAAATGGCAAATCCTTCTTGTAGAATTTAAAAACAGCATTTTATTAGGCCCACTCAATTCAGCAGAGTGGGGTGACAAAGAGAAAAGGCTGGAAAAACCTTCCAAACATAATTTTTGCATTAACAATGGCACCTTACAACCCATTAAAAAAAAGTCTACACAGTTTTCAAGGCATAGGATTTAAAAACCTATAATTTCACAGACACTGGCCCCAAAATAATGGCCTAATTTGACTTTTTGAAGTTTATCAGGGATTAGCATCACCTGCTTCAAGCACTTCATTTTCTAATTTCACATACAGTGGGGGAGGCAAGCTTAAGAGAGTTTGTTCCAGGAGAAAAGGATCAGATCTTTCCTTCCAAACAGTAGTCACAGATATCAGTCCCAGCTTCTCAGCTAACTATGTAATCCCAATGGATTGGATTTTTTGTAACCATAACGGGCAGCATATCAGTTGACTTCCTGAAACACAGACTGCTATTTCACAGCTCAAACTTATGCATTGTCTCCGGTGATTGTGTAACCAGGGTGATGAAGTTAACCAACCAAGGATGCTGCCATATACCATCCAACTGAACACTAAGTCTGGGAACAATCAATGTATTCATTTTAGTCATTAGTTAATCATTAATGCAATAGATAATGTACTTCTGTCAGAACCCCTCTCCTTTCAGACTCAA
Organism: Phalacrocorax aristotelis; assembly: GCF_949628215.1. Lineage (NCBI taxonomy): Eukaryota > Metazoa > Chordata > Aves > Suliformes > Phalacrocoracidae > Phalacrocorax > Phalacrocorax aristotelis. The sequence continues at coordinate 41,595,603 of NC_134311.1, forward strand.
AGCCTGATTTTTAGATCCCCAACCCTCACTCCTAGTGCTTAGGGCCCAAACCTCTGTGTTAAGGATTAAATTAAAGCCTCACTTTTAGGTAGCAATGATTCAGGGTATAAATGGTTGGGAGTTACTAATACAATCCAGTGTAGCTCAACTAAGGCCGGGACACAGAGCCAAAACTTAGCCAACGATAAGGAGGTAGCCAAAACAAGAACAGCCTACACGATGACAAAACCTTGTCGTTTTAGGGAGTCAGAGGGGCCTCAAGATTCGAAGTACCTAAACAAAGTCACGATGACATTTGGCCTTAAGAAAAGCAGACGTGCAGAGCCATAAAGATAAGGAACTGCAGAGCTAAACCAAGAACAGACCACCCCTCAAGGGCAGTACAGACGTAATCTCAGAACTGAGTTTGTGCAAAAACAAGGGTTAACTAGCGGACACAGGGAGGAAGAGTGTGTCCTTCATCCAGAGACCCCTGAGGACCACCCGGAGACACCAACAGGCATGTGCAAAATGACGTCTGCATATAATGAATATCTGTATCTTTTATTAGAAAGCTAATTAATATGTATATGAAGCATGTACTTAACTGGCATAAAGAGATCTGACGGGATGCACGTTAGGAGGAGCGATCCCCCGTGCATCTGGCACCGCAAATAAAGAATGCCTGCCTTCTAACACTACATTGGTGTTACAAGGTTCATTCCTGATTTTGGTGACAATGGCATACAACTATTCAAGGTATAAACAAGAGGTTGTGACCCACACATTTGCTTTCTCAGCAGACAGCCCCAGAGCTAAATGCACACAGAGATATGGAAAACATATTTTAACTATTTAGGATCAAAAGTTGCGGGTACACTAACTGGCTGAATGAGCGCAGTGTATAGACAACCATGCTGTATGGAAAGACTTAGAAGATCAGGTCCGTCCATTTCGTGTTTCTCAAATGCAGCTGAGTAACAAAATAACCTCTAACTCTAGCCCCCATGACATCAGTCGTGCAAGTGGACCCCATAGCCCATGCTACAAATAAGCAAATCTCAGTGTATACATTGAAGGATGTGTCCTTGTAGTCATCCCTTTGACTCAAGAGTCCAACAAGTTATGAACCTTACACTGCACAGCACCTAGCTCTACACAAGACATGTCCAAACACACTGCCAAAACCAAATTCTAATTTTTTCAGCTAATTTTCAGTATGCCTTCACAATGTACTTTTCAGAGGTGTCCTGGGAAGACTGAAAAGGTACTTTAACACCAGAGGTTTAATCTGAAATACATTTAATGTGAAGCAGCTTAAATAGAGCATTGTGAAAAATGCTGTAGAAGTTTCTTCCTTTCTCCTCCTTGGCTCTAACTTCAGAAATACATTGAGGACTGTTTTTCTGAATGCAGTGTTGTACATAAAATACAGAACAGAATGGCAAAACAAGTTCAGCATTGAACAAAATCCCCCAAAGGATCAAAGTTTAAAGTTCAGGTAAACGTTACTAGGCACAAAGAGACAAGGAGTAGAGAATTTGCAAAAAAATTAATGAAATGTGAAAATCTCTAAGGATCTACAAGGCCAGGATAATCAAAGTTAAGATAAAATTTAGAAGAATGAAATATCTAATTGCATTGATTTCATCATTTAGACTTCTCTTTTTTGGCATATTTTAAAATACTTCTAATGCCTTCTGGACTAGTACATCTTAAGATTTACTGCGCAAGAGCTAGATGTCAGTTTTAAATGCTGTAAACCCACATGGGCCAAGAGGACAGTAAATACACTCCCTTACATATATTCAATACAGAGGGTGCTCTCAGTCTGTGTAGTCCAGGATTGCTTCTGTCTGAAGTTCACAGCAATCAAGATCAGAATTCAGGCAGCAAACCAAACAAACTCACAACCATCACACCAAGACCTCATTCAGACCTCAGCTGGAATCTCACAGAAACAACAAACAGGCACAGAGGCAATGCTCAAGGATATAATTAGGACAAGCTTTTTAGTTCCTTACAAGGAGAGTCTACAAAAACCAAACTTGAGCTTAACAAAATAAAAACCTGAGAATTTGGAAGTTAAAAAACCCAACCTTTTTCAACTGAAGGATGATGTTTGTAAAAGGACAAATAGGCATAAGTAAAATATAGACAGAAAATAACAACTTGGTTCTGCAGTGACTTTCAAGTGGGAGTTCTAGTAGAAGCAACAAAAAAAACTTTCAACACTGTAAAACACCAAGATTTTATGTAAAGGATGATCTGAGACATGAGAAACTGGTGAAAACACACCAAATTGCTGTTGCATGGTATTTCTATAGAAGTTTTCCTCTCTTCTTGTTTTGGAAAGATAAGTCTGTACTTATGAATGAGGAAGTTCCTGAAATACTGTGAAGTTGAGAAAGCATCACAACACACTCTCTCTTGCTTTATACTTTTTCCTAAGCTTTCACGGCTAGAAACAGGACGCTTGGATAATGGACTTTACTCAGTTGTAGAAGTATTCTTCTGGGCTTTTTTTAAATCCATGCAGTATTGTTAGATTTTTGCAAAAATGCTACAGTAATGCAGTGTACTTGTATATAGCTTACACACAACTGACGGGCATTTAGCTGATCAACATTTTCAGAATACGCAACTTAGTTCTCCGCCAATAAAAGGCGTATCACAAGCTAGCTTTTCAGCAGTTCCATCACAAAACAGATGGCAAAACAATCTTAACTCAGGGAATTTTACTTTATTTCACTTATTGCCAATTAACACAAATGTCTGATTACTGATTTGGGTATTGAAAAAAAAAAAGCATAAACAACTGAACACTTAGGGAAACACTTTTTCTCTCCCTTCTCCAGACTCAACCTCAGTCCAACACCTTTTCCTCCCCCTTTCCAGTCTCAACTTCTCTTGTTTTCACCACATTACACTTAGTCCATCCCAATTCCTATGGTCAAGCAACACATAATGCAGGAGGTTGGAGCCAGGCCAGCATCATACGGGTTCCTCTGCTGCTCCTTGCTTCCTATACGTCTTCCTCCACTGCCACTCCAGCTTGAGTTCCTCCATGGACTGCAGTCTGTCAGGGGTGTCCCTGCCCTGGCGTGGGTCCTCTAAGTCCTGTGATGTCTTGAGGCAACCTGCCCCAGCCTGGGTTACTTGGAAGCTGCAGCTGCTTAGAAGTGACATTGGTCCAGTGTGGGTCATCATCTCCCAAGAGCGCACTTCCAGCCACCTCTCCCCTTTGTTTCTCCTCCCTTCCAGCAGACACTCTCTTAAGCAAGTCTGAGCAGCAATGCCATGTGCTTGCCTGACTGGCTGAGGTTTTGGTGCACAATAGGTTATTTTCATGAGTTTTAGACCTGGCTGGAAGTGGTTGTGACTGGCTGTGTTGGATTTACAGGACAGGGCTGGCTTCTGCATGCTGCATAACAGAGCAATTAATGAAGTACTATATCCCGTGGGAGGGACCCCACTGGAGCAGGGGAACAGTGTGAGGAGGAAGGAGTGGCAGAGAGGAGATGTTATGGACTGACTGCAACTCCTGCCATCCCCCTGCACTGCACAGGGTGGGGAGAAGGTAGAGGAGTCATGAATGAAGGAGTCATGAATGAAGGAGTGAAGTTGAGCCTAGGAAGAAGAGGGTAGGGGAGAAGTGGTTTAGTTTTGTCGTTGTTTCTCACCATCTTAATCTATTTTAAATTGGTAATAAATTAAACTAATTATCCCCAAGTCAAGACTGTTTTGCCCATGACAGTAATTGGTAAGTGGTTTTCCTATTTATCTCAACCCATGAGGTTTTTCATCTTATATGATCCCCCTGTCCTACTGAGGAAGGGGTATGTGAGAGCAGCTGTATAGGCAGCTGGCAGCTAGACAAGGTCAAACACACCACTCTGGCACAGGGTGGTTCATGGTCTCTGCAGAGCTGCTCTCCACCTCCTTTCGTCCAATCCTGTATCATTGCCAGGGGCTCTGCCACCCCTGGAGCAAGGCTAAGCCTTTGTCCTTTAGAAGTTTTATCAGGTCCCTGTTGTTCAGGTCCCCTGAACAGCAGCCCTGCCCTCCAACATACCAACTGCTTCCCCAGTATGATGTCATTTGCTAAAATTTACGAGACTGCCTTTTGTCCTCTCCTCTGGGTCACTGAGAGAGATGTTGAACACAACAGGTCCCCGGACATACCTCTCTGATACCCCTCTTAACATTGGCCTCTAGGCAACAGCTCACCCATTTAACCATGACCTCTGAGCCCAACCATCCAAACAGGTTTTTACCCATCTGGTTGTCCTCCCTCCCAGACTGTAATGTCTCAGCTAGATACACGAATATTGTCAGAGTAACCTTGTTAGAGTCAAGGTAAGTAGCATCCACTGCTCTCCCACTGTCTGCAAACCTGGTCTTTTAATCACAGAAAACAATCAGGTGGGTCAGGCATGATCTACCCTTGGTCAATCCATGCGGACTGCTCCTGATGACTGCCTCCTCCCTCACATGCCCAGAAATATGTTCCAACAGGACTCAATCCAACATTTTTCCAAGGACAGAAGTGAGCCCAATCAGACCGTAGCTTCGATGACTAATGTTTTATTTTGAAGATGGGTGCAATATTTGCTTTTCTCAAGTTGAGGGGGACATTTCCCAATCTGCATGACCTTTCAAAGATGACAGAACAGCCATGCAAATCCTTCCAGATTAAAACTTGATTTCTGCAACACAAACAGTATAAATGACTTCTGTGTAGTCACTAACCACCCAAAACTAAAAAAAAAATATATGCAGAACAGTTGTACTTGAACCAGAATAACTCCTGATTGCTCATTTTTAGCACTTATTTACTTTGTACGGATTTGACATATTTTTGTTTTGCTTTTGTACTGTAAAAAAAACTTAATTCCAATTTGAAACACGTTCATACATTTAACTATACTGTTCTCTCTGAAAGCTCTAGAAAATTTATACCGCACCAGACAGCAAGATGTGCCAATTGTAAGGTACAATCTGGATTGAAATTCCACCTACAGAAATGCCAAGATAAACTATGTTACCCATTCATTTATACTGAGGCCCTATGTAATACTACAGAGAGAGGCACAGCACAAGAATCTGAGCAGAATGGATTTGTGCATTATATTTGCAAAATAGCACCCAACATATTGCAGTTAGCTCTCCCTTCCTGCATAAGCAACTTCCATTTGTGTTCTCTCAGGCATACTGTTCTATTTGTGACATGAACTAAATGATATTGTTATTCTCAATTACTTAGAGATATGACAGTATTTTGCACCAAACCAATCTCCTTTGAATTTCTTCATTTCCTCTGGGAATTATTTGGACATTTTCCCTAATGTAGAATCACTCAGTAAGCAAAAAGAGAGAGCAGAGCTGGTTTTACAGACAACACCCAGGAAAACTGAGCAACAGCAACATGAGCCTGCAGAATGTATTACTCCAGGCTTCCGTTGTGGCTTTGACATTATTAATTTGCACACATCTACTCTCCTTTTAAATTGCATCACAGAATGAGTATTCAAAAGAAACAAGGAAACAGGCAGGAAACAAGCCACAATCACAGCTCACAGAGTAAATGTGTCCTAATCCAATCTATGCTCCACCACAAATCAAAGCTTCTTGTCAGACTACCCACCACACAGGATCTGTGTCAGGTGAAAATACTTCACATATATAGACAAGTGTAGAGGCTTCAGATTCTGACAGAGAGGGCCTCAGATGACCTGAGCTTTCTGGGATTTCACATCCACTTGAAAAGCAAGAAAACCAGACTCATTCCACTCCACCTACAGATTACCCATGTAAAGAGAATACTCAGATGTGTTACAGTTTCTAACCAACATGGGAGACAGCTGGCATTCAATATAGAACACAAATTAACAGGTTTAAAACACTAGTAAACAAGCAGCCATTACATTGGGTTTACAGCCCTTACTTAAAACCATGAACTGTAAACAGACCCCCTTTTCAGATGCCTCCTGGGTATATGTCATAAGATTTCGGCTCAGCATCTGAATTATATATTGGAAATCACCGGTTACAATTTTGGCAAAGCCGCTAGTATTCCCTCAAACACATACATGGTTCTTATGCTGCCTGCCACCGATTACATACGAAATCTAATGAGTATAAAGAAAAAAAAAACAGATGGAGTCAAGAGCTATAAAGGTAATCATAAACTGATAGATATGAGTATTGTGATGAACACTTGGGACTACCGTTTCATAAATTAAAACAATTCTGTTGCTCAGACAACTCAAAACAAGCTCAAATCCCTATGGCTTTCTATTCTTTGTCTTCTAAACCACCTTCTAGTATTACTATAACAAAGTTAATTCTAATACCTGAAGAAATCCTTATCAGACAGGAAATAGAACAATCTACAATGAGTCCAGAGCTACACAAGCAATGGTTGTCCAATACACACAACTGCCTAGTCAACTGGTGACTGCCAAATTTATATATATATAAATGAGTTCAGCTTGTCTTCTTCTCAGAGGAGAAAGTCAATGCATCTTTGCCATTATCTGATCACCAGTTTCATTAATAATGAATGGCTTTATTTTTGAGGTGTCTACTCTTTTTCCAACTTTGGCTAAAACTAACAAGGGTACTGCTGGGAGAAAACAGGAAAATGGAAGCTTGTGCAAATTTCTCTACTTCTTTATAACACCAAGTTGGGAGGGGTGTGGGAAGCATTTTTAAACCCCCTCCTGTGGATTGATTTTACCCGTGTCTACAAAAACAATCAAACCCTACAGTTATGTGACAGCATACCAAAAACTTTGCAGTCACTGAGTCATACCTTGAGATGCCATCTGACACAATCATATCAGCGTCCCTGTCCCTGAAGTTAGCATCAGTCACAACTGATGACATTTCTGATACTTGTTTGCATCCATTCTCAAAGGCCTCCAAGCATCCATGGTTACTTGGTCAGATTTGAGTGTTTCAATATTCCTACTATTGGTAAAATTTTCCCAAGATCCCATCTGACTCCTCACCATTTCAGTGGAAGCTGGTTAGTTACAGCTAGTGCTGCCAAACCAAACACAGATTACCCACCGCCTCTTTATAACAGCTATTTTCAGTGCTCTGTACAGACCCTCTCTGTGGCCTAGATAATCCACACTTCATAGTGGGAATTCACTCTTCATGGTCTTGCTTGTTCATCCGTAGACTTCCAGTCCTCTCCTTCAAACTTTCTCCAGCTCTCTCCAACACAGCATGTCAAACAGGATACACCATCTGAGTCCTCACCAAGCATCCTTCGTGCCTCTCCTAAGGCTATATTCCTGTTCCCTCAGTACAGCAACTGCCTTTCAGTAACAATGCATCACTGACAACCCATCTTACACTGTCATTAGCTTTCCCTTCCCCCTGGGAAGACTCACTGGGATTGCTTTTCTGCCCTCCAGCCCTCTGGTGGGTCCCGCCTGACTGCCACCTCTCTACTCTAGTTTTCACACCTCTAATGAAAATGTTGAGTGCTACTGACAAAATCCTGCAAAATCCACCTTGATGCAGGTGTCCATTTCACCAATGAGTTCTCAGATTTCTCCCTGTGGCTTGCATAATATGTCTTATGGCCAAGATTAAAATTAATCTCATGGGAAGCACAAAGTGGAATTCACCCAGCCTCTTCCCACTGCCACTGAAACATATAAATAAACCTAGTCCAGAAGTATATCGGGAAACCTTCTGCAAAAAGAAGAAAAATTCTAAATTAAAAAAAAAAAACAAAACTCAAAAAAGCTGTCTCAACTTGTAGGACAAGGATACCTTTGTGCCTCATGCTTACCAGAGGCAAAAAAATTAAAAACATTGCCAAAATAATCAATTGTCCAAACAGCCAGAGTCTTTGAACAATTCCCCCTCAGGAAGTGGAATCAAAAATTTAGAAGGCAACACATTAATAAAATCTTACATTGATAAAATAAACACCAATTTTTAAAATTCTTAAAAAGAGGAAAACAGAGTAGCTTACTACAATGAGATTCTTTCTTACATCTCTAACCTGCTTTTCAAAGTAAATCTCTTGATTTGGCGTTGACAAAGAACACATACATCTCCTTAAGCTACTTAACCTTGTTCCACAGTTCACAACCTCTGAAAGCACCATGTCATGCCAATGTAGGGCCCATGTAGTTCTGCACAATGCTAAACATGACAGAATGTGATGCATCCTGTTTTAAAACTCCTACAGACTGAATCACTCTTGCAGTATAACAACACAGAGCTCCCATTACCTTAGTATGTAGGCACTTCACAGAAGAACAAACACTAATTTATAATAACTAGCCGCAGGCTAAAAATCCCTTCTTCTGCCACTAACCAACAAGTTTTCACCCATGGAAGACGTGAGAAGACAGGGACAAAATTCCTTGGTTCAGGTTCAGCCAGTAAACCCTGTCATACCATATGTGCCCGGTTCTGCGCTCCAGCAGTAAAAACCCCAGTAAGCTAGTGCTAGTGCATGATACCACCAAGGGGTGTTCCTGACTTCTGAGATGTCATGAAGTACCACCTCCTCCATGAACAATACTGAACAGCATCCTCTGAGAGAAGCATCGAGGAAACCAGCAAGTCATTCTTCAAATCAAACAGGAATTGCAACACTAACACTAACAGAAGGTGGCATACTTTTGAAGGCAAATAGTTTTCTGTTCCTGCGAAGATGGATTGGAGCTATTGTTTGGCACTCTTATGTCTCCTGCTTAAGCAGAATCAATAGCGATTAACTTCTGAACGAAAATTGAGCTACTGGGAAAGAATAATGGAAAACTGAGTAGAAGGTCAAAGCACAGGCCAGAAAATTAAAGAAATGCAAATCTAAGTATTCAATCTAAAGTTTAATATTAACTCCTAACAAAACAAACAAAAACACCCAAACCAAGCCCCCCCCCCCCCAATAAACAGCCTCCACAGCAACTGCATACTTTCCAATATGGCAGAGATCTTTTATAGTCTACCTGAGTAATCAGACATACAGAGCAAAAACACCACGATATTGCAGAAAAATGATAATTATGGAGAAATTGTGCTGGCTTATTTTTGTAAGGTGGATAAAAATGCTGGCAAGACACACATCCAGTTATCATCATACTGCTGAGAATGAAAAAAAAACTTTTAAATCTGCCAATTCAGATAATAATATCCAAGATAGAAAACAAAATACAAAAAAGAAGTCTAAATGCTATCCCTTTCCACTAAGCTATGCTAATATGTTAATTTTTATTGCTTAAACTCTGTTTCATGGCAGTGAAAAGGTTCTGTTTCATGGCAGTGAACACAAAAACATCCTACTGTCCACTAAACCTATTTCTAACTGATGAGTTTCCATAACCCCATGAATTTCCATCGTCTCCCTAACCCACTATTTTGCATTGTACAGCAGTAGTGGCACAACCACTACTGATGGCAGAGATACAAAATTATTTCAAATGTTTATCCAAAAATGTCAAAAGAAAATACTTTAAAAAAGCAAAAGTCTGATTATCACAAAGTTGTTCTAAAGTTTCTTCTAAAGTAACAGAAAATATTCTCCTGAAGGGCTCATTCACTTGTAAAAAATTGTTTGTGCAAATAAAAATATTACCATTAACTTCATGATCTTTTTATGAAAGATCACTGCAGCTGCAAAATGACAAGTGAAATCTGTGGGAAAGAAAAAGGGAAGTAAAAAAGGAAAATGAAATAGTTATCTAATATATAGTGTCTTCAGAATTACAAAAGAAATCTTATTTTTTAAACGCAAACATTTGAAATCTATTTTTAGATGCATGAATCCAAATTCTATACTTCAAGTCATTATAGACCCATACAGAACCCAAAAAAAACCTAACACAAGTGTTCAATGTGTGGACTACATGTCTAACCAAAGCCACAACGAAGAAGTTCTTGCAGAATAAAAACCAGATTAATGATATTTTATCTATGAGCAGTTTTGTGGAGAGGCTATCACATATGTGAAGTGTACATAATGTTTTTATACAAGTTGATATTACTCAAACAAAAATTCATAGACATAATTAAAGCTTCACTGAAATTTTAACATATATGTTGCTGATTTTCAATTACCATTCACCAAAAAGAAAACAGAATCACACAGGCTTATAAGATTTACAACCTATGCGTAATATTATGCAGGAAAAAAAAAAAAAACGTATGATTAAACAGCCTGGAAGGTAGCCTCTTTTGTTAGATTGATAATCCACAAACAATACTTTAAAATGATTAAACATTTCTTTATTTCTCATCCTTAACTTTTTAGCCACTGGCCAATTTTAAATTATTTTATAAGAGTTTCAGAGATAATGGACTTCCTTTAAGCTCCAGGGCACTCCCAGTTCATCCTCCTAGAGGGGAAAAGGCGAGCAGAAGTCTGCTAGCAGCCAGCAGACCGACCCACAGGCATGACTGGGCCAGCAGTTCAGGAGGTCTTCAGCTTGACATTATCCTCACCCTCTCTGCTTCCTGAACAATTTCCTGGCTTTCTTGGGAGATGCATAGTAAGGATACAGGGAGTGGGACAAAAAAGCCACAGAGCAGTAAAAGGCAGACTTATGAAATCTTTATGAATCTTATGAAAATCAGGTTCTATGTGTCCTTGTGCTCACGTAATTCCTTATGAGTTTTCTTCTCCAAAGCACTGGGAGAATCACAGTCCTGTGGCTGTCTTTAGTGCATCACACAGATCCCCAGTGCCAGACTATTTATTTAACCAGTCCTGGCTTCAGCCCAGACTCAGCTCCCAGATCTTCTCACGGAAGCTCTTTCCCATAGCAGCACTTTCATGTCCATGCTTAAAGCCTTGCACCTGTCACTTCTAGGGTGGCCCTAATGTCAGCCAGAAGACCTGCTCAACCCTTTTGCAGCTTCTCCACGATGCTACGCAATAATCCTGCTACATATTACAAAATGCGCACCAAAATTCCAAGAGAAAAGCCATGAGGACGCCGTAATCAGGAGCCACAGAAGGGTTCTGCAGGGGACACGCACAGGACTTAGAAAGGCCATTTGGTCTCTGGTGGGGGAAGAGATTGTGCCCATTCCCTGAGAAAAGCTGTGCTAGCCACTCTTGTGCCAGGTTTCCTAAATTCACTTTTAATCCTGTCCAAACATAAACTGTGTTGTCAAAGTGAGTAGTCCAGACAGCCTGCTACTTTGAATTATAAAAGCAACTGAAAAGGCTTTAAATTTTAAAACACCTGGAGCTGACACAGTTTTACACCAGTGTAGTAGGGATCAGCGGGCGTCCCATCTTCACCTGCCACGTGCTGATGGCAGTGGAGGAGGTATGCAACGCAGTTACAAGTCATACAAGGGGGATACTCCATTTTGTCTGTTGTAATGTTACCAACTGCAGGTTTAATATAAGAGATGTCCAAATGTCATACTACCCAAAAGTTTAGCTCCTTCACAGTGTACAGAATCCACTTACTTAGCACTCATTTCTTTGCTAAATGATGCTCCTGTGTGGTTTTGCTCCAGGACTGATTTTTTCTAAATTTGCAGCCTGCATATTGAACTTTGCTGGGTTCTGACAAGACTATCAAATAAAGACAAACTGTGACAGAAAACAGAATATTAAGCATAGGAGTAACTGCACAAGAGCACTTCTCAAATACAGATATGCAGCTCTAGTAGGGGCAATTCCTTGAAATGGCATTTTCCCATCCACCTAATAGTTCCAAGGAGAAGTTAAAAATATAGCCAGAAAACAAGGCTAAACAGTGCCTCTTCCACCCCAAAAGCATCCGTGGGATTTCATTACTCGCTTTTGTATTAATCTATACATTCTGTCACTATGGACAAATGACTGAAGAATCCTGCATGAGAAATTCTCATGATGCTTATTAATGCCAAAAACACAGACAAAATTATGTGTGGGGGAAAAAAACCCAAAACGCAATAATTAAAAGCTTTTGAAAGGTTCTGTACATCATCTGAAGTAATGCATCCATATTGTTAAAGGCAGGCAATTTAAAACACCTCAGTCTTTTATGTGGAAACTACTATGTAACTTGATTTAGAATACTTTTTTCACCCGATCGACACTCCCATAAATACGATCTGGCTAGGAAACAAATTTTTTTTAAATTCCTTCAAGTTTCATAAACTGGTACATTAGATGAGACCAATTTTTAGTTGCTCATAATAAAAAATACCTTATTAACACAAAAATTGCCTTAAAGCAGCTGCCCAGAGTCTAAATTGACTAGTTTTGGGGTTTGGCATGTGGGCTTCGTTGGTGGCGGGTTTTGTTTGCTTGTTTGTTTTTACTATATTGCCCAATAGATCTCCTAACAAAAACAAACAAAGAAGCAAATTCTTCCAGGAAGAACAGAATCAAAAATACTAACATGAGGAAAAGAGACAGAAGAGTAATAAAGTCATTTTGCCTGAAGAAAAATTTGGATAGAAGCACTATTTAGGAAACAGTTTACTTATTCAGCATGCTTGTTCACTTACAGATTTGTTTAGGTGTATTTTTTCCCCAGCTACAAGCAAGTGTACAAAATTTTTAAACGTTATCTTTGCTTTTGAGCTCATAAAAAATTGAAAAAGCCATTAATCAACGAAGCCACTCTAAATTTAAAAGGGTGCAAGTGTGACAAGAGCATGGTATACAGCTTACCATGGGGGGGGGAAAAAGTTACTTAAATGGATTTTGTTTGAGAACAGTAAAAAAAAAAAAGTGGAAACTTATGTAACAAAATTTCTTCCAAACTGAATATGGGCATATCCTCCAGAGATGTCCACAATGCCTCAGTGCCACCTCAGCTCAGTTCTCAAGTAAGCCTCTGACAGTAACAAACACATGCATTAAATACTAAGGATAGACCTCCAGTTTATTCTAAATAAACGTAACTGCACAAAATTGAACACAGATTTGTGTCACTGACAGGATTATAGCAAAGCTACAGAGATTTAAATCAGATGCCTCTAGACTGTTTTTTCCTCATTAAAAATATTGTTTTTTCTACATTCATGGAGCAAGTGAAAATCATTGTTTGGGACTTGGCTAGTTATGCCAGAAGTAGGTCAGTGAGATCTGCAAATTCAAAGGATCTTTGAGACACTCAGATATTTTTTATTACCTAGTCATGTACTGTTTCAAATTCCCAAGGATTTTCAACCCTGGGATCCCCAGGAAGAAAATCCCACTTAGGGAAGATATAGCTAAACACAGAAAGAGTACTGTTGATAATACCCTTCACTTTAACTCATTTCCACCTCAAAGATTTTGGATGTCACAGCTCAAAAGCATAGCCTCAGCTTCTATCCAGGGCTTCCACAATGCCACGCTCTGCTAGCCTATTAATTGCTTGGAAAACGCCAGCATGTTTACCTCTGTGAGGCACTTCTAGGAGTTATTCTAGAGCAAGCAGTTAATGAAAATGTAAACAGAAGCACACAATATAATAACTACTATCTAAATAAACGAAGTACCACTTGAAACAAAAAAGGTAATCTCCTACACATAGAGAGGATTATCAGTTCATTACTTCTACCCCTACTCCCTCAGCATTGAAGCAGTAATGTCAACTTAGGGGTTATTTTGGTTGCTCTACATAAAGAGAAAGAAGTGGAAGGGCACTTGGAATAGTTTTCATTTCCAGGTATTTGTAGAACTTTTCATGCAATACACATGCAAGTTAAACCTTTGCAGGAGCTTCAGTGAATTTAGCCAAAAGTCATGAAAGACTGAATTACCTGAATAACTAGCCACAGGCATCACAGAGTAGTAATTTAATTAAATGTTTTTTATTTATTTAAAAGATAAGATAATGTTATTCTAAAACTTAGTAGGTTCTTGGAAGTCACAAATTCTGCATCTGAGCTGCCCTATCATTCCACCACTTTCTCAGTGACTTCTGATCTGGGTTATACATGCAACAACAACAACATCAGCAATTTATTATCAAACTTAGAAACAAAAACCAAAACCAAATGTTGACAGCTCCCTGGCAGATTTACTGGTGTGCTTTCAAACTCCTCAAAGCTATGATGTGTCTTCAAACTCCTCAAGCTATTAATGTAACCAGGGTGATGAAGTTAACCAACCAAGGATGCTGCCATATACCATCCAACTGAACACTAAGTCTGGGAACAATCAATGTATTCATTTTAGTCATTAGTTAATCATTAATGCAATAGATAATGTACTTCTGTCAGAACCCCTCTCCTTTCAGACTCAAAGCCTGATTTTTAGATCCCCAACCCTCACTCCTAGTGCTTAGGGCCCAAACCTCTGTGTTAAGGATTAAATTAAAGCCTCACTTTTAGGTAGCAATGATTCAGGGTATAAATGGTTGGGAGTTACTAATACAATCCAGTGTAGCTCAACTAAGGCCGGGACACAGAGCCAAAACTTAGCCAACGATAAGGAGGTAGCCAAAACAAGAACAGCCTACACGATGACAAAACCTTGTCGTTTTAGGGAGTCAGAGGGGCCTCAAGATTCGAAGTACCTAAACAAAGTCACGATGACATTTGGCCTTAAGAAAAGCAGACGTGCAGAGCCATAAAGATAAGGAACTGCAGAGCTAAACCAAGAACAGACCACCCCTCAAGGGCAGTACAGACGTAATCTCAGAACTGAGTTTGCGCAAAAACAAGGGTTAACTAGCGGACACAGGGAGGAAGAGTGTGTCCTTCATCCAGAGACCCCTGAGGACCACCCGGAGACACCAACAGGCATGTGCAAAATGACGTCTGCATATAATGAATATCTGTATCTTTTATTAGAAAGCTAATTAATATGTATATGAAGCATGTACTTAACTGGCATAAAGAGATCTGACAGTATGCACGTTAGGAGGAGCGATCCCCCGTGCATCTGGCACCACAAATAAAGAATGCCTGCCTTCTAACACTACATTGGTGTTACAAGGTTTATTCCCGATTTCTGTGACAGTTTTGGCAACCCAGATGAGACTCCGCTTGTGAATCTAAACGGATCCGCGGGATCACGGGATCTCCAGCCAGCAACAAGGGATTCTCGAGGAGAACCTCTGATCCCTGGACCAAAGAATTCCAAGGAAGTCCCTGGAAAGGTAATAAGGCATTCTTTTAAGGGGGTAACGGAACGTGGGTTCGACTCCCACCAGCCTGCTTATAAGACGCGGCGAAAGCTACGCAGAGATGGGCTGAGAGGTACCTCAACGGGGTTTGAGTCCCCAAGGTAACGCCTGCCTATAAGACATGACAAAAGCCTTGCAGGGTTGGGCTAGGGTCCTGGGCAAGGTTTAGGTGTTCATGTCCCTGCACAGTTAAGGGGTTTGAGTCCCCACAAGGTTCAGGGGTTCCGGCAGCGGGTTGGAATCCCAGAGGGAGCTTCAGCAGGGGTTTTTAACACTAAAAAAAAAAAACCACCACAGAAAAACCCACCCAAACCTCTGACTAGTGGCTGTGATTATGCACAATCACACTCACTAGTCTCTTGGGAAGATGGGATCTTTTTCCGAGCAAGAAACCCATCCCACAAAAGACACCGTTGGGATGTATTCTGAGACACTGGAAAGATCTGGGGGGTGATCTTTTAACTCGGAAACAGTTAATTGAATATTGTAATCACTGGTGGCCAATGTATCAGTTGGAAGGTGGGGAGAAATGGCCAGAAAATGGGACACTGCAATATAACACCATTCTGCAATTAACGTTATTTTGTAAAAGAGAAGGAAAATGGAATGAAATGGCTTATGTTGGTTTATTCTTTACACTGCGGAATCATCCAGAGTGGCAGAAACAGTGTGGTATATATCCCCAAAATTATATGGCTTTGAAAATTATATGGTTTTGAAAGGAGGAAAATGCGTTGGGAACTTGAAAAAGTGTTGTTCTACTTGTGATATTGGCTACTTTGCTTAATGAAACTGACAACAAAATGGTATTGAATACAGCCAGAAGGCAGGTGGAGGGAGCACGTGCTAATGGGAATTTACAGGGGACAGTGGATCAGAATTTTCCATCTACAAATCCTGAGTGGGACCCTAATCAACCAGGACCCAGGGAAATGCTGACTAGATATCAGAGGTGGATTTTATTTGGTGTAAGACAGGCAATGCCAAAAGCAATAAATTGGTCACAAATTTTGAAGTGAGACAAGAATTAAACGAGTCCCCTTCAGCCTTTATGGAAAGACTGAAGGTGACTGCCACAAAATATACTAATTTGGACCCAGGAAAAAAACAGAACAAACAATACAATTGTCCTCTATATTCATGGGGCAATCAGCCCCAGATATTAGAAAGAAACTTCAGAAATTGGAAGGACTTGAATGTAGAGATTTGGGTAAAATGCTTGAAGTAGCTTGGCATGAAAGAGATGGGGGGAATCAACCCTAGCTGAACCCCTGGTTACCTTGAAGCTAGGGAATGAAGAAATAGAATTTTAGTAGATACGGAGGCCACTTATTCGGTATTGAATACATGTAAAGGGAATTTTAGCTGTAAATCAGCAGATGTTGGTGCGACAGGGTGGAAAGAAAATTGGCCTTTCTTAGAGCCATTAAAGTTCAAATCAGGGAAACAATGGGTAACTCACCAGTTTCTGTATATGCCTGAATGCCCGCTACCTCTGTTAGGACAAGATCTACTAAGTAAAATAGATGCACAAATAACTTTTAAAGATGGCAAGATTAAATTACTAATACCAGAATCAAAAGCCATAGAGGCAAGAGTGTTTATGTTACAGGATCCCTCCAGGGAGGAACAGATTCCCAAAGAAGTGGAAAATGCAGTAATTCCTTTGGTTTGGTGAGCGAAGTCCTGGGATGATCTACATTGGCAGAGCCGGTAAAAGTAACATTAAAACCTGGAGCCAGGCCGGTAAGACAAGAACAGTATCATATTAAGTGGGAGGTTCAAAAAGAGTTAGAGGGAATAATTACAAAATTTTTAAAATATGGACTTTTTGTAGAATGTGAATCAGAATATAATGCTCCTATATTGCCAGTAAAGAAATCTGGGGGCAAGGAATACCGATTAGTTCAGGACTTAAGGACCATAAATCAGATAGTCCAAGATACACATCCAGTAGTGGCTAATCCGTACACTTTACTGACCTCTTTAAAAGAGGAGCATAAATGGTTAACTCTACTAGATTTGAAGGATGCCTTCTTTTGCATACCTCTGGACATAAAAAGTCAGAGCATATTTGCTTTTGAATGGGAAAGCCCCACCACAAGATGAAAGGCGCAGCTAACATGGACTGTGCTTCCACAAGGATTCAAAAATAGTCCTACAATATTTGGAAATCAGCTGGCAAAAGAATTAGAGATATGGAAAAACAGAACCAAGGGAGAGGCATGTTGTTACAGTATGTGGGTGACATTCTGATAGTGGCAGAAAGTAAAGAAAAATATTCTGAAATTACTATCAGATTATTAAATTTTCTGGGCCAAGGAGGATACAGAGTTTCCAGAAACAAAGCCCAAATAGGAAAAGAAGCAGTGATTTATTTGGGATTTGAGATATCTCAAGAGCAAAGACAATTAGGAAATGAAAGGAAAGAAGCTATTTGTCAAATTCCCAAACCTAGCAGCCTGAATGAACTGAGAGCTTTTCTGGGGATTATTGGATGGTGTCGACTCTGGATTCTGAATTATGGACTGTACGTGAAGCCACTATATGAGGTTTTAAGAGAATCTAAAGATTGGTATTTGACTGGGACACCTGAATGTCAGAAATCATTCAAATAACTTAAAAAGGCACTAATGAGGGCCCTTGCACTGGGTTTACCTGATCTGACCAAACCTTTTGAGTTGTTTGTACATGAAGGGCAGCATCTGGCCCTTGGAGTGTTGGCACAATGGTTGGGGTCCTGGAGGCGGCCGGTGGGATACTTCTCCAAACAACTTTATAATGTGAGTAAAGGATGGCCAGGATGTTTACGTGCTCTAGCAGCAACAGTATCGCTGATCTAAGAAGCTCGAAAACTGATCGTGGGTCAGACAATGGTGGTATATGTACCACACATGGTAATAACTGTCTTAGAGCAAAAGGGGAGTCATTGGTTATCCCCCAGCAGAATGCTGAAATATCAGGTTGTCTTACTGGGACAAGATGGTGTAGAATTAAAAACCACAGCAATTATTAATCCAGCAATGTTCTTGTCAGTGGAAAATCCAACAGGAGATTTTAGAATATGATTGCCTGCTAACTACTGAACAACTCTATTCCAGAAGACCGGATCTGAAAGATGAACCTCTGGAAAATCCTGATCTGGAATTGTTCACAGATGGAGGTGGCTTTGTGCAAAAAAGGAAGTGTATGGCCGGATATGCTGTCATTACCACAACCAAGGTAATGGAGTCAGGATGCTGCCTGCAAACACCTCAGCACAGAAAGCAGAATTGGTGGCATTGAAGCAGGCTCTGCAAATGGCAGAACAACCAAGGGTAAATATCTGGACTGATTCCAAATATGCATTTGGAGTGATCCATGCTCATGGAGCTATTTGGAAAGCAAGAGGACTGCTATCACCCCAAGGATCATCAATAAGATAGAAGAAATCCTCCAACTTCTGGAAGATGTGCAGAAACCAAAAGAAGTGCCAGTAATGCATTGCAAAGCTCATCAATTCAGTCAGACGGATGTAAATACAGGTAATTGATTGGCACATAAAGCTGCAAAGGAGGCTGCAGAACAAGGTATCCTTGCACTAGTACCAGTAAAACACATAAAAATTCCAAACTTAAAACCGAGGTACAATAAATTAGATGAGCAATTAGCAGAACAATTGGAAGCATCACAAAATACAGAAGGATGGTGGGTAACACCAGAAAAACAGGTAATAGTATTCCCACAAATTATGACAGAACTTGCAAAAGAAAAACATGAGCAAACACACTGGGGTGTAGATGCTATGGTTTGGGGTTTAAAAACCTCGGTAGTGTGAGTAGGGATGACAGAAATAGTTAAATCCATAGTACCTAAGTGTCCAATCTGTCTTAAAAATAACCCCCTGAACCAAAAAAAGAAACCACCTTTAGGAGTAACAAAACAAGGAAACTCTCCTGGTGATTACTGGGAAATTGATTTTTCTGAGTTACCCAGACAAAATAGATATAGATACTTGTCAGTGTTGATTGATACATTTTCTGGATGGCCAGAAGCTTTCCCTGGCCGCACCAACAAAGCTAGAGAAGTAGTTAAAATATTGCTGAAGGAAATAATACCAACATTTGGGGTGCCAATGGGAATGTCCTCTGATAGAGGACCACATCTTGTGGCAGACATAGTTCAACAAGTTAGTAAAATTTTGGGTATAAAATGGGACCTACATACCCACTGGAGACCACAATCAAGTGGGAAAATTGAGAGGATGAACCAAACACTAAAGAGGCAAATAAGTAAGCTCTGTCAAGAAGTGTCTTTAAAATGGCCACAGGCCTTACCATTGGCTCTCTCGAGAATTAGAATTCAACCAAGAGCTAAAGATGGTGTAAGCCCATATGAGATTTCGTATGGCAAACCTTATCAAATTCCTCTCACCTCAGGAGATATGAAGGTAGCAGGGGAAACAGACTTAAAAGCATATTTGATTTCTTTAGGAGCTCTCCAGAGATATATTGTGTTGACTAGATCACTTGCCTTGGATACACCTATACATCAGTATCAGCCAGGTGATCTCGTGTACATAAAGACCTGGAACTCTGAAGCACGCAGGAGAAGTGGAAAGGACCTTTACAGGTACTGTTAACAACCTACACTGCAATCAAAGTAAAAGGAGTGGAACCATGGATACACTACACTAGAGTGAAGAAAGCACCATCATGGAAAATCATCAGTAGAGACTCTGAGACTGCTAAATTGACTTTAAACTATGTATAAGTCTTTCTGTAAATGGGTGTTTGTTTTGGGATGGAAACTTTTCTATAGGAGAGGCAGTGATCATTTTTATAAAATGACTGGGAGAGGGGTATGGATAATGTTAATGATTGGGATTGTGGAAACTTCAACAGCAGAGCAAAGGGTTAAGATTCCGCAAAAGATGGCAGAAGAGAATTTGATGATAAGACTGATAAAAGAGTTTGCTAATCTGCAGAATGTAACTCAAATTACTGCATGTCTCCCAACTCCAAGAGCTGTAGGTGAATCAATTCCATGGGGAATCCTGACAACAAATTTAAGTAGTGTGACTGATAATAGTATCATTGTTGCACACACATCCCAAATGTAACTCAGGATGTCGAACATTATTTAAGTCTGTTAGGACAGGTAAAGAAAGATGCTCACAACATTCAACTAGATATGCAGGGATATTGGATTAGTAAGATATTTAATGATCTGGGATGGAATCTCGGCTTGTGGGTAAGATCTATCATAAGCATAGTGCTGCCGATTGTAGTCTTGATAATCCTCCTTGTTTATTCTTGCTTAAAGAGGGTTCTAACAAAGGAGATGGTAATAGATCCAAAGGTCACTCTTGCATTGGCAAATGGAAAATATGGTCCAGAAAACTTTGATAGGGAAATCCCTATTGCATAGAGGTTAATGAGCAGTAATATTATAGGTAGGCTACTGAGTACTAGTTTGTAATGAAAGTATTGAGAAAATTAATCTCAAAACTTTCAAAGGGGGGGAAATGTAACCAGGGTGATGAAGTTAACCAAACATGGATGCTGCTATATACCAATAGGCATGCACAAATAACGTCTGAATATGTGTATCCTTTATCATAAAGCTAATTAATATGTATATGAAGCATGTACTTAACTGGCATAAAGAGATCTGACAGTATGCACGTTAGGAGGAGCGATCCCCCGTGCATCTGGCACCGCAAATAAAGAATGCCTGCCTTCTAACACTACATTGGTATTACAAGGTTTATTGCTGATTTTGGTGACATTAACACAACACAGGAAAAGTACAGCAGTCATGGAGCACAACTGGCAGGCAGGTAACCAGTAGTACTGCAGGTAACTTCTTTGTTTTACTGAACAGGCCTCCACATCACAAACCGTTGCTTCAGCAATCTTTTGGGTCATCTCACCAGAGTGAGCAACCCATACAGAGCACATGGCTATGGGGACCACACTACCTTCCCACCCTACTTCACCACTGTTCCAGTTTTAAAGATCTGGAAAGGTCTGGCAAATTAATGGATTTCACACAGCTTTCAAAAACAGAAAGGGATCTCAGAGAGATAAAATATATCCATATCTGCTGTATACCTCTTATAGAAGCAGCTTTATTCGAAACTGTAGAGTTTTTCAGCTCTGACTCAAAACTTAGCCTCTTCTTTGGTAAAATAAGTTGAGGGAGGAAGGGAAGCAGAAACAATATGCACAACCTGCTAGACCATTAAACACTTGCAAGCAAAATACATCCAAGGAATCAGCTAATTGAATTTCATGCTGTACAATAATTTTCTCAATTCTGAGTAGCACTGAAGCCACAACACCAGTTCTACACAACTGCAATCACACCATTTGCAACTGAAACTTCACCACTCAGTGGAGCCAGGCTTGATGCCTAATTATTGTCTTTTGGTCCTGTGCAAGTATGGGTTGTGATTGCTCAACAGGCAGCACTGCCTGCTTTGCATGGTGAAGATATTACAGTGATGGGTAAAACGTGTAAATGTGGGTATACGATAAAGAACATCATGAAATTCAGGATGATTACAGGGACAGGAATAGTCTACAGAAATAATGTTAATCAGCCTTCAGTTACTAACAAGCATTTGCCACAATGCCAGATCTTAAGAGCATGGGAAACAAGACCCGGAGAGAAGCAACAATGAGAATCCTCAGGGCTATAGTGGCACTGCTTGAACCCCCTGTGGGGAAGCGAGGCGAGATGTTCTGTAATAGCTCAAGGCATCCTGCAATCATAGTATCTACTTCACCTTTCCAGCAAAAAAGAATGTGTGGACGAACACAAAGCACTGTCTTTTGATAGTCAGCACTGGCAGCCAAAGACAGCTCAGCTAGAAATTATACCCTCCCAGGAAGGAAAATCTAACAGTCAAGGCCTCAAAAACTCTTTGTCGATATATATACACTCCCAAATCCTATACACCATTTCCAAACAGTGTTTGGAACAGTGTATAAATAATTTCCCTATCAGTGGTTCAGTTAATCCAGCATTATCATCACAGCTTCTCCTAACATGTAGAATTATTTTTTTCCAACACCTTTAACTCCCAAACATTCTTCTTTGTTTTACCACTTTCAAAAAAAAACAACCCAAACAACAACAACAACAAAAAACAACTAACCCCCTTCCCGTGCTGTACATTATTTCATTGAGGCTATCTGTACAGTGTTACTATTTTTCTCTTAATCTCTTTTTACCCAGCACCTGTACTGCACTGCCTCTGCCATCCACTGTGCATCTATCTTATCCTTACAATTTAAGTTGATTTTTCTACAGATTTTACTTTCCCTATAGTTTTTAGGAGGACAGGCAAGTAGCAAAAATTGCGATAATGCTTGAAACTACATCAAAGATAGACCTATTTGTATAGGGCACACTTGTTAGAAGCATTCCACTCACTTGCAAAGGAATAAAAAAATCGCTACAAAGCATGACCTTATGCAGTTACACTATGATCACCTGTGGGACAGGTGATACTGACTCACTAATAACTTCTGATCTTCTTTCACAAGGATCAAACATACTAATATTCATTCCTAAATTTACTATATTTTAATCAAACTTTAAATATCAACATAAAGCAACTGACCATCAAAAGAGTTATGGAATGCTGTTTCAAGGGCAAAACTAAGATGGAAAATAATTTACCACATTGCCAAATGGTTGTTCTCGTGGAAAAATGGTATCAAAAACTACATCTGGTGACAAACAAACATAGAAAAGAAGAAAATCTGCTTATACCAGTTTCAAGGGTGAAGTCATCCTGCAATGTGAAAGACACATCAAAATCCCTCAGAAAGAGATTATTCAAGTTGAGGAATGCTCCCTACAGTATTGTTGAAGTGAATACTCAGTGGTGCAAGGACTTCTTCAAAAATGTATCTTCCCTCACTCCCTGGGAGACTACTTCACAGTCTAGTAGACCACAGTGTTGAGATGTTTTTTCAAAAACTTAGTTCTCTTTTCTGTGTCTTACCCTATCATTCACAGTTAAGTCCTCCTTACCATACATAGCTTTGTTTCCTGCTGCTTCTGCCAGGGCTTTTCAGTTACGAGGTAAGATTATTCCCCTTTATTAACAAAAGAGACATAACATTTCAGTCCTCTACAGTTATTAAGAATCACTCCTATCATTTGAACATCCTTGTGTTATTCATTTCAAGACAAACAACCCACGTTGTAAGAGACACCAAACTAAAGCAAAGATAAAAAGTTAAGCTCTTTTAAAATGAAGAGCTTTAACGGCAAGTTAAGGCTCTTCATTTTAAACTTGCTACTAAGATTCTAACATTACCTTTAACTCAAGTCCCTGTATTCCTTGATGTCTCTTTTTCATAGGTCAAAAACTGACAGAGTGAAATCTTTCTTACAAGAGACATTAAAAACCATTAACCTTGCACTTCTGTCATACCTCAATTCAAAGAATTGAACAACAACAACAACAAAGACCCTGGTTTTATTAATATAGAAACAAAATGTAATTTTCAGAGAGTAGACTGATAATGCTATTTCTGCTCAAAATTACCGTAATTCTTTTCTTTACAACATAAGGTTTACCAGGTAAAATGGAGAAAGCTTCCTTCTGATATCCAGGAATGCATTTGTCCCCAGTGAATCAGTAAAACCATGCAAGCCCTTATATAAAGCAGTATACAATCATACCAGCAACAATGGGGTAACTTCCTTCACTAACTGAACACTACAGAAGTGTCATGTCCTCGGTATGCAGATGATAACAGGAGAAAATGTGTCCATGCCTGTCACAATGAGGCATTCTATCTCTGTAGTTCACTGAGCATCTTTATTAGGCTGGTAGAAGAAAACCAGATGCCATCTTATTCATGTACATACAGATACCATCCCAACAATACATTCAGCATTAAAAAAAAGACAAACGTAAAACTGAGAAAAATTTCTTTCTTTGACTGTAAATTCACTAGGCCAAAGAAAATGGAAAGACTTTCCCAAGGTCTGGAGTATCAGAGCTATGAGAACTGTAATCATCCGCTGCCGAGCTTTTAGCATGAAGAGACAAAGATTTATTTAGATGCTGTGGACTGTGAAGCTGTTTCTATCACAATGGTGAAGCATCTGCCAATTTTTAAGCTCTAAGGTTTTCCCATTAACCCCATCCATGATTATCCTACAATTTCCAAGAAATGAAGTTATTTTTGTCTGAAACATATGTTTCTAGATTAAATGCACACCCAGATACAAACTCACACAAGTCTCTCCCCTGTGTCCTCCACAGGTTCGTCAGACCCAGTCCAAAGGCATTTTTTCTAAGCTCAATCCCTTGCAGATAAAAATCCACTGTTACATCATTGCTTTTTCTTGGGGAATATGCCACACATGCTGGGAACTCATGAATGGGGATACATTTAGAAGCAGAAGAATTAGTCTCCTCAGGACAAAGAAGAACAAGCGGAAAACATGATGACGTAACTTACAAACCACACACAGATGGGAGGTTAGAGAAAAAAGAAGAGGATTAAATCCTCACCACATACAATTCAAAGGCATTTAAAATACAATGTACCCACAACAAAACTAGAACAGATACACACCAGATGCAAAATAAAATGTGTATGTGAGGTTACCTTCCAGACCTTGTCACAAGCGCCACGCACATGCAGATAGAGCTGAAGGATGACAATGCTATGCCTTACATGAAGAAATTCAATTTTCACATGCTACACTTAGGGACAGGAAAAATAAAATTATAACTAGCACACAGGAAGGTTTCCTCTGAGGTACCTGGGGCTGAGACTGAAGAATCTGCGATCATAAAGATAATCCTGGAAATACAAATAAAGGACTGCTACCATCCTGGGTCCCCAGACAAAAACTGTCAACAATACCACCACCATCTCATAAAATGCAAATTGAAATTGGTTTATTTTTACTCTGTGCTTGCTTCTGACACTGAAATGCCTCCTCACAAGTGAAAGTGTCAAAATTCTCATCAGTTCTCTGTGTCAGCGCTTGGTAAGCTACAAACATCAGCAAGAACAGATCTGGGAGCCACTAAAAGAGAATTCAGAAACCATTGCCTGTGGGGAAAATATATCACAGCTGAAGAGTAACAGAACAAAAGACTAAATTTCTAAGGCTTTTGTCTCTCCTCAGCAGAAAATGGCTTCCAGATTTGCACCCTTGAAGCTTAACATGTTGATCCATACATTTGCTCTTTAGACAGGACTGCAGCCAGATTTGCTCTTTGGATATTAAAAGCATGGTGGAGATCTTTAGGGGGATTCCTTCCTCTTGGTAAAAAAAGTTCGTATTTCATGAACAATGTTCATAAATAGCTCTGGTTATGGGATCTTAGGGTGCCTTCAAAAGATTCAGTAAATAAACAAGTGTACAAGAACTATAACAGTCTGAATATATAATATTCAGGTGCAACAGCAGGTCCATTTTATACTGTGTGCTAAGTCCTTGTTATATATTTGGCATTGGCTTGGTTACAGCAAGTATGAGATAACTCAATAACATGCTGTGTCATCAAAATGCACCATATGGATGCCCCAATTACACAAAGCCTCCTCCCTTCCTCACTCTTCTCCAAATAGGATGTAACTTCTAAAGAGCAATAACAGGCACCAACATGGAAAATCCTATATTGATAATTACTTACCTACTAAAGTGTAACCACTGCTCCACTTACTTTAGTCAAAACTAACTGTCAAATTTGGTCTTGATCTTGAAACCATTTACAAAGCTGCAGTACATACAAGGCTTCAGGAAGGGCTAGTTTGACCAGAGTGAACACAGAACTATGCACAACTGAAAGTCTCAGGCAAGATTGATTTTTTCCTAAATAATCCACTCCTGCCACCAACCTCGTGCAACCTCCACTGACGCTGCCTTAACAGGTGACCAATACTATTTTGCATTTTCAACATCCCATTTTGTCTTCTTAGGGGGAAAAAAAAAATAACTAGACTCCTGTTTTTCCCATATTCTCCCCCCTATGAATACATGTCACCTGTAAACTGCTACTGCTGGACAGATTGACCATAGGAGGGGTTTCTTCCTCACTGGGTGGCACCAGTGGAAAACAGATGGGTTTCCAGTGAAGCTGCAGTGACACACCTCTTCTCTGCAAGCTGAATCTTCCTTTCTAAAACCCAGCAGCATTTCAGCCAGGTGTCCCAGGCTGTCAAACTAAATATGAATAATTACAGGTGACTTCACAGCACACTACTTCATACTTGAAAGATTTAATGACTTTGTATTTGCAAACACATCTTTTCTCCCTACCATGAACCCCCTCAGGTGCCAGGTGAAGACCAACAAAATCCCCCCAAAGACTTCATTGGATTCTTCTCAGAGCCATTAAAGCAGTGAGTTTTATCCAGATTACCAGGTATGCCTGCTATTCAGCGCCTCACTACATCTGAAAAGCCAACACAAAAAAGATGCCACCGAGGTTTGCATACTACTATGCCATAATAACTGTGTGAGTTATTGTGAAAGGCCATGAAGCCACAGGATTCCTGTTATACATCAGTGAGAGGGAAAGTCTTCAACAGGCAGAGTAAATAAAGTGACAGTAGATGTACACCTAGTTGGGGGAAGTTAGTCTTTAAGGGGGTTGTGTCTGAGTTTTTGACACACTAAGCATTAATAACTGAGACATGGAGTATTATAAAAATTGAACAGTAACAGCTTTTTTGTGTACTGTTACTAGGTCCTTGCAGTTCATAAGATTACTAAACCTTCAGACTGACTTTAGAAGTACCTTAACTGACTGAAAAAATACCTTTCTCGCATCACAAGAAGCCCTGAATTATTCAGCCCCATCCTGTGAACTCCTTTCTGGTAATTCCACCCTCTAGTTTCAGACGTAAGACACCTGCAAAAGTACAGTACACATCCCTCAGTGTTTTCAATGTCCCATGGCCCTGAAGTCACTGTTCAACACACTCTGGCATTTGAAAACACAAGGCTCTCGGACAGGCAGCTGAAAAAGTCTTCTTTTTGCAAATAAATGAAGTGCAGTTTCTTAATAGAAAAGGAACTTTTACCTTACTGGTGTTTGTGCTCTTCTGTTATCCAGAACATATCTAGTGTATGTATATAAACCTGCACCACAGTGCCTGTGGGTGCTGCTACTTACAAGACCATAATGCACATTTTAACACTGCAGATCAAAACTGAGTTGTGAAATGCTCAGGTTTCAACATAGTTATATACTGGAAGGAGGGGAAAAAAAATCAAAAATATCTTTGGACCTCTACCTAAGAAGTCATTATCTTCATGGATAAAGATGCTGAAGAAAAAGTAACTTTAAAAAAAGAAAATTGCACACCAGAAACGCGACATATAAAAATTGCCTTTGCTCCATGCACAAAAAAGTTGTTCACCACAGTTTTAATTCCTAGAGAATCACCAAAAAGGGAATAATTTTTGGGGTAGAGAACTTAGTACTTTTTTGAAAATTAACTACATGAATATTAATTGTATAAAAGCTAGGATTGTACTTTTATTATTTATTATTTACTTTTCATGCAACTGCATTTCCACATTGCCAATCGGTTCAAAATGCTTCTACTGGCTATCGGGGGTAACTTATGCTGAGGGGTCGTCTGACAGAGAACCAGATCTCCTCTGGGAAATGTTTTGTTATTCCTGGTCGATGACAGCTAACAACTGGATCCCAGGGACACAGGCACTCTCACAACCAGTGCAGCAGAAGGCAACAGGTGATGCCCCGTGTCACCTGCGATAACCAACATGACCCAAAGTATTACACATTACTGAGACTACTTTTTATCTAAAATAAGCAGTGATAAATAGCCAACAGGTGGGTGTCAGGATGATGGGTCTAAGCTCTTTTCAGGGATGCCCAATGACAGGACATGGGGCAATGGGCACAAGCTGGAACACAGGAAGTTCCACCTCGGTATGAGAAAAAACTTCTTTCCTGTGAGGGTGGCAGAGCAGTGGCACAGGCTGCCCAGGGAGGTTGTGGGGTCTCCTTCCCTGGAGACATTCAGAACCCGCCTGGACACAGTCCTGTGCCCCCTGCTCTAGGGTGCCTCCTCAAGCAGGGGGGTTGATCTCCAGAGGTTCCTTCCAACCCCTACCATTCTGTGATACATGCAGCTTATAGACATCCTAACCAATTTATTCTTCTCTTCTCCTTCCAGCTTACTTATTTGGCTTTCCTTGAGATAAAAATTTTGCTCAAGAGGCTGTGATATCTTGGCTCCAAACCCAGAAATAATCAAGTCAGTAGCTAACAAGCAATACTAGTTCTTTCTAATAAACTAGTTAGATTTTAATCCAGAACATGTTTCAATGTATTGTATATTGAAGCATTAAATGTGCGTAACTCCTAAAATTGTTTTAGCTGTTACTTCAGGAGTTGAACTCCTAAAGATATTTTTTCTGTTGCCTTAATTACCTTTAAATTTACAGTCAAAAGCAGCTTGACCTAAGCTGAAATAAAGACATTCAGTCTTTAGAGTTTTCTTAGGTAAAGAAATAAAAAGCTATGTGAGAGTGTGTTAAGTCCCTAACTCAACTTGAGCTGTAACTAAAACTGCTGATTCCAAAATTGGTTTGGCCTAAAGGATACAACGCTCAAAATACAACCCTAAAGCCTGGATGCTGAAGCTAACACAGAGCCAATGTTTTGAAGTACAGTGCTGTCCCTTCGGACCCATGCCCAACTCCTTGCCAAGAAAGCATCAAGCTCAAATGTCTCTCCCATGCTCCTCACAGCCCTAGCACAGCCCCGCAGGACGCAGCTTTCAAGGACTTTGGGGTTTTCTCATTGTTACGAAATAAAATTAAGCATGGCAAAACCTGAATGATGTCATGGCAATCTCTTAAGTGGATTACATTAATCATTTATGAGCAAGCAAAGATAATTCTTGAGCGAGAGCAGAACCCTGAGTTCATCCCTATTTATCACCCTGAGACAAAAGGTACAGTAGCTGCGAATATCAGAAATACATGTGAAGTTCTTGGAAACAGTATGTAAAATGTCCACTGAAAATGCAAAGGAATTACAAAGCTACAGACTGGTTTTACATTGACTCTATTATTTAGTACAAGTTTCTGTCAGCTCACCGCAAAGTTACTGGGGGAGATTTTCTTCATTAGGTAAAAGGTAACTGCAAAACACATAATAAGTAGGAATGCTGCTTAATAAATCATTCATTTTTTAAAAACAGTGCTCTAATTTTTAAACTGTTGCAACATAATTTAACACAAAAATATGTTTTCTAAACTTTTGGAGGTTACTTTTCTCCATTTTGATCATCTTAAAAAACTCAATTTAAAAAAAAAAAAGAAAAAATTATCAGGTCATTGGATAAACTAATCCAGCAAATACACCCACATTTCAGCCCTTTCCTGGGCAGAATGACTACCAGAAGACAGACTTGAAATCCACTACCCATCAGGAGGTAATCACTGTTTCCCTCACACAGTAGATGCTCTTAACCCCAACACTCCCATCACCCCAACAGCACCGGCAGAGCAAGCAGCAGTCTGCGTAGCGGCTTGGCCAGCAGAGGATGAGGGCAGGTTGGAGGAAGGCTTGCCTCCAGCAGCCGTGCCTCATCCCCATGGGATGGTAAGCAAAGCCTTCTGCATGCTCTTGTGTGTGAAACCCAGGAGATGCAGGGCTTTTTGGCTCCTGAACTTCATGGTTTAGTTAAGCCAAGAGCTACCAACAAGGCATGTGCAGCTCTTGCCTTAGTCACCCAATTGAGTACAGCTTAGACCAGGTGGCATGTAGGGATCCTTTCCAACTCAAGTAACTCTGTGATCATAAAAAAGCTGGTGTGAGAAAGCTGTTAAGAAAAGAGAAGAAAAAAACCCTCAGCTACCCACACACGTCACACAAAACATACCAATGCCCTCTTTCAACAGTGGAGGCAGTACCCACTCTCCCAAAATTCACCTGAGACAGCCAATATATAGAAAACTACTGATTTTGTCTGTTCATTGGATTTTAAGAATGTTAATTAAAGCATTCTACTTAAATTAGACTGGGGAAGACCAAGAAGCTTTTACCCTCTGCTTCCTTCTCCCACTCTGGCAAGAGCTTTTTTTTAGATATTACTCTCAGTTGTTCTTTTAAAAATGTTTTTCTAATTTAAATTAGTCTAAAGAAGAGTTATGTTTAAGATTTCCAAAGCACCAAGCTTTCAAACACGATCAAAGTCCCATCAGAATAGATACCATATAAATACATGGTATAGGTAACACTGTCAGCAAGCCATTGCAACTCATGTATCAGAATAAATTTTAAAAATCCATTAAAATAACCTAAGCATATGTTAGGAAAAAAAGCCATATTCATACATGCTTTAAATCTGTCATTATGTTCTGGGTTTTTTAACTCCTCCTTCTGTTTAAACATACCGTCTTTTACCTAGCCCCTAAGCTCTTGCCCACCCAAACACCAATTTTTGAACAAAATATGTTTCTTGTTAAAAAAAAAATCTGAACGACCACCAGAAGAGGAATGATCAGAAACCTTTTCTCTTATGTACGAAAATTAAAATAATTGCAGAGAAAAAAAAAATTATTTATTCAGGTAAATATAGGGCACCAAACCTGTATCTCTTATTTATCAATCAAACCAGTACCTCAACCACACACATACGGAAAGGCAGTTCTTCCCCTGGATACATCCCCAGCATGGAAAAAATAAAGCAAAAGCAAGTTAATGTAGGGTAGTTTCTCAAATGATCTTGGTAGCAGATGGCCAAGTTTTGTAGACTTTGTGGCTGTGCTGTCCTTGTGTCTTCCTGATCTGAGCTCATCTTTTTAGAGTTGGAAGTTTGAATATCAAGTTCATGCACGGATGCCCTTAATACATAAAAAGGGTGCCACAGAGGTTCAGAGAGTTTAATTAGTTGAAAAAAGAAAATACCACTAAAAGGATGCAGCCTAAATTCCGTGGATGTGCTGCTCATTTGTCACTTTCACCCACAGACTTCTAATGAAGTCTCTCACTCCCTACTCTCACATTTTCCTCAGGCAGGTGACAAGGTGGTCATCTTCTTACGGAAAGTAACGTTTATTGAAGTGCTCATTAAAAAAAGAAAGAAGCAAGTAATATTTAATCTCTGGTTTATAAGCAAGATTTGGCAGACCAAACAGATAATCCAAGAATGTCACAGAATATCTCCTCCTCCTTTTGCTAGGCAATGGCAAAAACAGAGGCTCCCAGTGTGGTCTACCTCACCTAGACTATTTATCTTTTTAAATACTTCTAATCCATTTCTTTCACTAGTTTCCCTGCTGCTTATCCACAAACAGTTGCTTATACAGGCTTATTGGATGATGGAAACTTCTCCCAGCAAGTACTTGCAATTTGACAGAACACAGCACAGGGAACACCTTGTAGGGCATGATCCTGTAAGGACAATACGGTGATCCAGGTGAGATGCCACTTTCCCAGTGGCATTTCCCTATTGACTCCTTGGAAACAGATTTGCACTCCCATTCCCACTCCTCCTCTCATGTCAAGATGGACCCTCTCCAGCAGAAAGGTTCTAGTGGAAAAATACTATCCTATGGTCCTAGAGTACCCTCAGCTACGTCCTCTACCATCCACAGCTGCCATGTACCTGTTATTCTGCTGCTGTATTTATTTCTTCAGAATTAGGACAGGTATTATCATCACTATTTGCCCATGCATGTGAAAGCACTGAATAAAGATGTTTCCCTAGGCCCCTTCAGTAAACCAGCAAACATACAGCTTTTCTAGAAAAACACAGTCTCATGCAGTGGAAACAGAAAAATACCATCACACTGTTCTGAGCAGCTGGCTTATCAAATCGATCAACACTATGAAGCAAACACAATCAATCTGTTTTTCAGAAACCTTTAACCCCTATACAATACATATTACATGCAATGTATCAGAAATAAATGACCAGAGAGTTGTTTGCTAGATCTCTCATTAAGCAGGAATCTTCACCTTCTGTGAAACCAGAAAAACATTTAAAAATCCATTACTGGAACATCAACGTTTGACTTAAACCTACAGTAATAGGATCTTGTTCAAAGTTAAACTTCAACTAATCAAGCCACATTGCCTGTAGACAGCATGTATTAAACTATCTGAAGCATCTCTAATTCTATTATTATTTATTTTTTGAGCATAAGAGAAAATGTCTGATTCTTCTAATTCATAATCTCATACAAGAAGGGGCTTTAAATCATAACTATAAAAGTTTAACTATTGCTTATCTGTACTGCCTAATATTTATCTATGATGCAAGATGATTGAAACGAGGAGTCCTGTAGTGCCTCAAAAAAGGACAGTTCCTCATAAGGACAGAAACTAATGATTAGCAAGGAGGCCCTGAATCTCCAAGCAAAGGACAAGTTCTTGATAAGGACAGAAACTTGTCTCAAGAACCACCTTAAACCAACCTTGCAGTCCGGTCAAGAACCCAGAGTAACCCAGTCTGCGCAAAAACAAGGGGTTACTAGTGGTGAAGAGGAATAGTCACCCCCACGACTCCCTGCCACCACCACCAGGAGGCACTGCACAACAGCAGTTGGGAAAGATTTATGGAAATTACTCCTTTAGGCTCATTTTAATGCAAATCAGGGAAAGGTCATGCATATGTATAGGCATATTGGGAAACCTCATGTGTATGTAATGCTTTACTGTATAAATCCAAGACTACCACTCTGGCGCGCACGACTTTGGTGGGACTACCCCCCGTGCTGCCCAGCGCTGAATAAACATACCTACTTTACAGTCTTACAGATTGTGGAGTCCGGTTTCCGCACATCACATATAAACCCAGAACTGCTATGATCAATAGCAGACAATTCATGTGCCAAGGGAAAAATGCTGAATCTGGTCTGAAGTGTCTAGGCCATGAGATGCAAGTAAAAGTTTTAGCTCTCTCTCTGATTTTTCCTGTGTTTTGCCTATTTGATGACTCTGAAGTTTAGCTTATAATTTCTTTTCTTCTTAACGTCATCATTAGTTTTGGATACTAACCCTAAGCTCACATACCTGCAGTAACACCACAGAACCAATGCAGTGTGTATTTTCCCAGACACCTTTTCTGGATTTACTATTAGTTTTTCCTGTTTGTTTGCCATAAACACTATCGCACACTGAGACAACCTAAAGCCAAACAACAAAACCACTGCAAATGACTACCCACATTGGCCTCTTAAAAATACAAAATAAGTAGCTAAACAGGAGATTCTGTTTCTTTGCACCCACGTGTCTTTCATGTCTGCTCTAGCACCGGTATGCACTGCTTAGAAAAAGGAAAGGTTAACTACGTTTCAAAGATGCACATAATCCTCATATCGCAGGCTTTCTAAGTTTAAGAACATAAGCACTGTATATAACTGTGACTTAAAATGGTATTGATGAGGTCAGAAGCCAATTCCCGGTCCAATTAAAATCCATTCAAATCTCATATGCAAAGAATTCAGGTTTCTGATTAGCGTTGCTTATTAGACACATGACACAAAGTTTAGCCTCAAAATCAGTAGACCCTGATTTCAAAGTGTTATGGAGTTCTTACATCCACACAGAGTAAAAGCAATATTCAGGTTTATCTTCAAAAACCCACACCCACTTTCCCTGCTCCACAAGAATAAGGGCACAACGGGCTACACCAAGATTTTTATCTCTGTCATCCACCACGCCACCATATCCAGCATCACAGAATTTCTTCTAAAGCATTACTTCCTATGATTTAAACACACAGAGGAGGTTTTAACAAATAAAAAATTGGGAATGCATTTGCACTCTTCCCAATAAGTAAGGAGTTGCAAACTTATCATAAACAAACGACTGAAATTATATTATTAACTCAATAAATTGTGAAAAGGATTTTATATTAAGTAATCAAAAAGAGTTCTCCTACAAAGCTTTGGTGTCTCTCCCTCCTCTCCAACACATCACAATTATCTTTCTCTCTACCTGGATGCACCAAATCACCTTCCCAGCATTCTTACATTTTATAACCAAAGGGCTAATCTGTGAATACCTTTATTTTAATAGCCTTCCAAAAGGCTGGCCTTGCATCTGTTAGAAGACAGCCAGTTAGCAGCCAGAAAATTTGCTATTTTACATGAGGACAATGCCTTCATGTAGATAAAAGTATCGCTTCAAGCTACAACTAGAAACATCCAAGAAAACTTAGACCAATGAATTATACAATTCATACTACACAGCCAACCTTGAACTGGTGTTACTTTGTAGAAATCAGTTTGGCCTAGAAGCTCATACATCCCTCAATCTCAGATCACATTTTCCAATGAAGGCAAGCTCCCTTTCAGTCAACTTTACATTTCACTCATTAGACATCCACAATGTCCGTCCCAAGGTGCATTAGCAAACTAAATTTTCTGCTTTTGCAGAGTTTCCTGTGGTCTTCCATTATTATTATTTACTGGACACTTAATTTTTCAGTACAAATACAGGCAAATGCACAGAATTAAACAGTAACTGCTCTTCACTCCCAAGCAGCATTTCTGGGCAGTCTACCCTTCCTCTCCCCACCACCGTTAGAGCAAAAGGCAAACATGCATCTCACTTCTAGATATCTGCATACCACTAAAACGTAGCACCTAGACAATAAGCACATTCTATGTCACTGTTCGGGAAAATCAGTCATCACATGCTTCTTCCAGTCATGGGCTGCAAAGACAGGTGCAGCAGCTCCAGATTTTAACAGCAATGCAGCAGAACCTGGAGTACTATGACTGGAATATTTTCCAGGACAAGTTGGTTGGGACCCCACCGGCCACAGTCGCAGAGCAGATGCAAAATTGCAGCCACCTGGGTGCACTCTTATCAGCTGGTGTAACGTGATGTATGTCCAAGACAATAAAAATGTTACATGCCCGATCTGCCCTACACGCACATTAGCTCACTCTTCATATATGCAGAGTCAGGCAAACATCACTGCCTTCTAGTTCCTCAGCAGCTATGAAAACAGCCGGATCTGCAACACACTCTCTAAAGCAAACTGCAATTCCACAGCCCAAAAAAGCTACAATGGAGGAAAGCAAAAAGATGTTGTGGTTTTCCAGCGTAGGCCCAAGCTCCCACCTCTCTTAAAAGGCAGATTCATAGATGATGGCAATAAAACAAGTCTTGAGAAATTGCTCCCTTTAACACTGATCTTTCCAGAAAACAGATGCAGCACATAGGGCTGCATTGACCGCGACTGTGATCTAGGCAATCGGTATATCAAACTGCTTTTCCGGGAAGAAAAGATCAAGACGCCTTCCCTTTCCTGAAACCAGGACGTGATGGTAGCAGATGCCGCCTCCCCCCCAGCCCGGAGATGGAGAGCAGAACAGGCAACCCGCTGCACCGCACAGTCCTGGAAGATCCGGGCCCCGTCGGGTCCCCTCCTGCAAACCAGGGCACGGCCAGGGAGCCCGGCAGCACCCCGGGCCAGAGAGGGCTTTGCTCCCCGTCCTGCTGCGACCGCGACCACTCGATCGGCGACTGCAAAACCTCCACACCCCCCCCGCCCCGCTTCTCCTTCCCACCATGGAAATGATGCTGGGGGGTGGGGATCAAACCCAGCAAACCAGCGCATCAGAGTATGCACAGCTCCACGCAGCATCCACGCAGATTCCACGCAAATCCCACCAACGTTAAATACAATAATTAAACAGATAAAATAAGCGGACGCAGGTAATTGCCCGCCGGAGGCTGGAGCCGAGGCGACATCCATGTCGGTGCTACTGCCGCTCCCCGCCGCCTGGGCAGGTGCAGGGCAGGGCCGCCCCGCTCCCTTGCCACCCGCCGCCCCCTGCCCGGGCACCCACCGACCCACCCGCGGCCCTCCCCAGGGGACGCGGCCCCTCCGCACCTGGTGCGGGTCCGCGCCGCCTCCTCAGCAGGCCGGGCGGCTCCAGCGGGGGCGGCCACGCAGAGCGGGGCGAAAAGCCCAGCAGCCAGCCGCTCCTCCCGCCGCCGCCGCCGCCACCATCTTCCTCCTCCTCCTCCTCCTCCTGCCGCCGCCGCCGCCGCCAGCACCGCCCGGCCCGGCCCCTCTCGCTGCGCCGCCGTCCCCGCCTCAGCGCCGCCCCCGCCGGCCGCGGGAGGCGGGGTGGCCGCGCAGGGCCTTGCGCGCGGGCGCGGGCGCGACTCTGCTGCTACTGCTGCTGCGGGGCGCGGCCGGCACCGCGGAGCGCCGCCTACCGCCAGGCGGTGCAGAAGCAGCCCCTGATGAGAGGAAGGCTGTGGATGTTGTCTGCCTGGACTTTAGTAAAGCCTTTGACACTGTCTCCCACGGCATTCTCCCACAGAACATGGCGGCTCATGGCTTGGTAAAAAACTGGCTGGGTGGCCGAGCCCAGAGAGTTGTGGTGAGTGGAGATAAAACCAGTTGGCAGCTGGTCACAAGGGGTGTTGCCCAGGTCTCAGTTTTGGGGCCAGTCTTGTTTAGTATCTTTATCAATGATCTGGATGAGGGGATCAAGTGCACCCTCAGTAAGTTTGCAGATGACACCAAGTTGGGTGGGAGTGTTGATCTGCTCAAGGGTACGAAGGCTCTGCAGAGGGACCTGGACAGGCTGGATCAATGGGCTGTGGTCAACTGTGTGAGATTCAACAAGGCCAAGCGCTGGGTCCTGTACTTCAGTCACAACAACCCCATGCAATGCTACAGGCTGGGGGAGAAGTGGCTAGAAAGCTGCCTGTTGGAGAAGGACCTGGGGGTGCTGGCTGAGAGCGGCTGAACATGAGCCAGCTGTGTGCCCAGGTGGCCAAGAAGGCCAACAGCACCCTGGCTTGTATCATGAATAGTGTGGCCAGCAGGAGTAGGGAAGTGATCGTGCCCCTGTACTCAGCACTGGTGAGGCCGCACCTCTAATATTGTGTTCAGTTTTGGGGCTTTCAGTACAAGAAGGGAATTGAGGAGTGTGTCCAGAGAAGGGCAACAAATCTGGTGAAGGGTCTGGAGAACAAGTCTTATGCAGAGCAGCTGAGGGAGCTGGGGTTGTTTAGCCTGGAGAAGAGGAGGCTGAGGGGAGACCTCATTGCTCTCTACAACTACCTGAAAGGAGGTTGTAGCGAGGTGGGTATTGGTCTCTTCTTCTAAGTCACTAGTGATTAGTTGAGAGGAAACAGCTCAAGTTGTGTTAGGGGAGATTTAAATTGGATATTAGGAGAAATGTCTTTACTGAAGGAGTGGTCAGGCATTGGAACAGGCTGCCCAGAGATGTGGTAGAGTCAGCATCCCTGGAGGTGTTCAGAAAACATGTAGACGTAACACTTCAGGGCATGTTTTAGGAGACATGGTGGTGTCGGGTTGACAGTTGGACTTGATGATCCTAGAGGTCTTTTCCAACCTTAATGATTCTATGGGTCTGATAGAAGGCTTAGCACCCTCTGAGGTGCCAGCTCTGGCATGGGTAGTGCGAAGCAAGGGAGGAAGGGTGGCATGCCTCCTGTGGGCACCTGCCTTTTCTGCTCACCTGCCCTTTTGCACAGGCCCATGGCCTTGGCTCACCCCAGGAGAGAGGAGCAGGCTCCTGCCATGGAGCTGTAAGGTGTAAGGCTGGATGTACCAAGGCTGCTCATCCTCTTTGCAGTGGCCCACCAGCCTTGGGCACCCTCTGCAGCTGCAAAGAACCAGTAAAGACTGTGGTGCTGCACACCTAACCAAAGTGTGCAAGCAGCCTGTGTGGAGGCTTATTTCCCCACTGTAAAGCATTTACCAGTGCCTCTTTTCTGAAAAAAGGGCCACTTACTCCCATGTTTATATATACAAACATAGAATTTAGTCCTTACCTTGTGTCTATAGCCCAACCCTATAATACCTATGATATGTTCTAACTGCTCCTCCAAGCTGCTGCTGCCCCCGTACTTTGCTGTCTCAACTAACTTCCTCAGGATAGTGTCTTGCATTTTATGGTATCTAAATCAATATGGCTGGACAGTTGTAACCCAAATAAACTATCGGAAGAAATTAACTTCTTTTTTTTTCACAGCCAGATTGATACCTAACCAGTTTTCTGTTTTAAAAAGGGTAGGAGACCTTAAGATGCCTAAAAACTAATGCAAAATTTTGGTATTTGCAACGTAATTTGGTACATTTTGACAGTATTGTGACTTTGTCTCTTCAGAGAATGTGATAAACATCTGTGAAGTGTTAGGCATACCCCACTGCAAACAGTCATAAGTCATCTAGCTCCTCCTAGAAAGTTGGACTAGATGATCCCTGAGGTCCCTTCCAACCTGTGATTCTGTGATTCTGTGATCTGTACATATAAAGGCTTGTAATTCATTACTATGACAACGTGGTGTTAGTT
Source organism: Phalacrocorax aristotelis (assembly GCF_949628215.1). NCBI lineage: Eukaryota > Metazoa > Chordata > Aves > Suliformes > Phalacrocoracidae > Phalacrocorax > Phalacrocorax aristotelis. Next base: position 41,633,999 of record NC_134311.1, read on the forward strand.
TGGAATATAATTCTGATTTTTGCATTCCAAAAACATACCCTAAAGAGACTTTCTAGTTCTTGGTGGTAGGGTAGTTCCCCTTCCCCTCTTATGATATGGTAGAGCTGCTCTGTAAGCAGAGCTGTACTTTTATATCCAAACTTTTATAGACAAAATGCTGCAATACTCTGCAAAAGAAGGCTTTGAAAATGAGAGTATGAAAAAAACCACTGTTGACAAAAGAGGTAGAAGTTAAGAAAATATGAGTGGCTTTGGTTGCTGAGACAATTGCTACCCAAATCCTTTCCTCTATTACATTGTATAGGTTGTATACATTGCAATACTTCCATTTTTTTTTTCCTCCTTTGCTAATAGTTTTTATTCATTGATGTTTTCCTTTCCTATCCTGGAGACATCTTCCAACCTGATAACTTTTGTAGCAAAAATAACAAAACCTGAAGGAAATCTCTGTTCCTTTCTTCTTTTCTATGGCCCTGACACAGCCCCAGGTTACCACCATTTAGGATGTGTAGAATGCACATGAGAGACTTCCAAAGCTATTGACTCTTGGATAGTTACATTAGGTGAAACACTTTACTTGTGATTAAATTCCTTCTTTCTGTCCTCCCTCTCAAAATAATGAAGCACGTAGGCCTGACTGTGACCTAAATTTGCCCTGCTTTAAGAGGGAGATTTGGCCAGATGACCTCTAGAGGTCCCTCCCGACCTACTTTCTTCTGTTACATTCTTAAAATTTCCAAAGACTAGTAAGATCAGTCTTCATGACTGCTAAATCATACCCAAGAAAAGTTCCATATCCTAAATGAATTTTTCTTCCAGAACTCCACTTTACCCCATTGATTTCACAGCTCATCATGGCAGGTCTTCTAGGGCACAAGTTGGCTGTGAACCTTAAGAGATGCTACAGCTAAAGCAACAGCATTAGTATGCTACATTAGCATTGTCCTTCAGGCTCTTACATGTTTTCAATACCGTCATCATTAGTTAGTAAATATTTTTCTCTTTCAGTTTTTGCAATGAAAATGCTGGAAATTGCGGTCTGTTTGTTTTTATGGTAAAGCTTTCATTTATGCAACACAGTTTGGTTCTAGCTCTTTCTGAAAATGTAGAACCAACTTTGAGCTTTTTAAAACCACACTTATATAAAATTAACCTCCCAGGCAAGTGTAAACTGCCTTTTTAAAACTGACCAGTTCACATTTAAATATAGTAAATAAAAACCTGACTGAAAAACTAGTATAAAAAGCACCAAGTCTAATCTGTAAATTTATAAAATGAAGTGTCACTGTGGATGAATCTATAGAATCTCCTGGGCATTAAATGATAACCTTGTGAGGGTTACAGTTTCCTAAGTCATTGTGGTAATCCATAACAAATGCAAATCAGCCAGCTTCTGGCATATTCACTCTTGCTATGCAAATACTGCTATTTACACTGAACCAATTTTTCATTGTATATAGCCATCCCCATCCACTCCCGCTCTTCAATTTAAAGACAAGCATTTGCATCGTTCCATGTGTCAATGGCTTTTAAGGCCCCGACCCCACAGTGACCCAGACATGCTTACCTTAGGGAAAAATGGGTGTAAACAGGCCTTTCTTCCCAGAAGTCCTGCACCAGCTGAGACCAGCCTCACGGCCTCACATACAGCTTGTGATTATGCTTGCCACTCGGCGCTGCTGTGAAGGTAAAAGGGCAGATGGAAACTGTCAGATTTTAGAAAGCCCTCATTCCCCTCGGTTCCTGCATTCACACAGAGCTCCTCTGGGCTCCACGGACAGAGTTGTATGGGGTTTCTAAATCTGCTCCACAACACCACAGTCTGCCTTTGTTCTTATAATATTTTAGGGTCATTTGGCACAAGCTGCTGTGTGAGTATCAGCAAAGCATCTGTCTCATGGGGAAGAGCCTGGTTGAGGTTTTGTATGTACATCTCTTTAGCTGGGCCTGGGTACTTCAAAGGGGAAGAAGTTATGCTGAAGGTTTCTCTTTTCAGGAGAAAAACTTACGCTCTGTAAAGTACATTAATTGGATTCAGCATGTCTACATTCCACCTCTATTTATATACCCATTAGACCAGATAAAAGCCTTGGCCATGGCAGCTCAGACACTTTTTACTACATCAGTCTACTAACCTAGTAGGCTTGGATGTATTTTCAGGAATTGGACATTGCAATGATCTCAGGTCTGTGACTTGCTACTTTCAGCCTTGGGCCAAAGGCAAAACAGCTCTCACAGGCTGAAAAGACCAGTGCAAACTTGACATAGTTTTAAGGACAGAGAGCTCAAGATCCATGAGGGACAGAAATGAATGCTTTCTACTGTCTGAAAGCTTAGGATTACAGCTTTCATATGTCAAAAAGCATTAATCTCTGGCTCTAGTGGTGTGTGAATTATCTGTTGCTAGAAGAGTGTCGGCTGTTTCATTGGGGCTTGCTGATACTGAAGAGGTGCCTTTCAGAGATGGAAATGTTTTCAAATGCTGATCCTGGACCAATGAACTGAAGTAAGGCAGTTTTATGAATAAAATGTCCTAGACTCAACGAGTTTATCTTCTTGATTAGCTTGGTCTGAAAGAGCTAAGTCAGGAGTACAGAGTCAGATCTATGGTTTTCAAGCCTAGAAGTCACCAGTATTGTCAACTAATCTTGACTTCCCATATAACATACCTGTAAAATTTCACCATGTGTGTCTGCATCCAGCCTGTAGCTCATTAGCAGCACAACAAACACTTAGGTTCCACAGGCGTTTTCCTTCATGAAGTGATTTCTGATATCAGGGAACGATACCTTAACATATCATCAAGCACTCCTGCACACCAGACACGTGCACAAGGAGGACGCCTGCCATTTTCGTTATAACAGTGCAGGAAGCAGTACTGGAAGATCTCAAAATCTTATTTTCTGATGATTCCCATCACCCCATTGGCCAAACTTTGGAGCAGGCATCCCGTATATTAAAACAGAAAACTTTACTTCTGTTGGGTTGCAATTATTGCAGTTTTCCCACCCATAGCCTGTAAAAACATGTTGTCCCTTTTCTAAGGTTATAATGATCTGAGGGGACAGTATATGACTAGTTATGCATTGAAGCATTTACTTTGCCTGAGGGTCCATATAGTAAATATTTAATTAATTTAAAGTATAAAGAATGGAGCCTCATCTATGAAGGGGCCTTAAATAGACAGCTGGCAGAAGAAAGCTCTTCAGGGTATAATAAAGTAAAACTGCCGTACCCTCCAGAATACTTAATAATTCCAGAGACTTAATCATTAAATAAATAAAATACCAAAGATATGAAGAAACTCTGAAATCTTGAGGTATAATAAATAGGAACAAATAATCAGACATATGGGTAATATAATGGTATGTGGTAGTATTTGGGAAATTCAGCAACAACATATCGAAGTAGGCAATTTAGAAAGTCTGGAAATAAGCTAAGAGAGTATATTCTACTTGAAGGTCACTTTTAATTTACTACCCTCTTTTTTACACACTGTAGAGAGTTTTGCTTCACTCTTCCTCTTCGCTAGTGAATCAGTCACATTTTCATACTCTTTTTACAGTTTTTTTGAGACACAAGCACAGTTAAGCAATAGAGCTGATAGTGGTTGTTTATGTAAAACTGTTGAATAAAGTAAAACTGTATATTTTTCTAAAAAGCTGTAACAGTTTAAAGACAATTTGAGAAAACCTCCTGTGTGTTATAGATTGTAATATATATTCAGGGTATGACATGAAGACCCTAGGATTTTAGTGACCACAGTGATGGAAAATTGAATGTATTTTCCAGGTATAACTGTCAGAAGAAATATTTGTGTACTGAGTATGAAGCACCTTAGTTTATAGTCAGATTGAAGAATTTATCTGTGTGAAATACCTGGCTTGATATTGCTTTGGCTGTTTTTTCTCAGAGGAGCCTTGAACAGAACATGATATTTACCAAAGCTAATGAATTCAGAGAGAGTATCTTGCACTTAGTACACTCAACTGGGATTTTTTGTGGTTTTCATACAGGTGCACAAGGGAATCTCTAGCAACACGTACACATCATGAACCTCTCAGGAGGAATAAAAAGGTTAAATTAAATATGCCACCTACACTTGCAGATTTACCCTGATAGATCTTTAGTAGGTTACAAGAGCCAGCACGTGCCAACAGTAGGAAAGGGAGTGCAGGGAGGCTGGAGAAGACTGATTGATTTGCCTTACCTTACACTCCTCCTCCGCTACATTCATAGGTGGGATTTTGAGGGGCTGACCTTTTGGCATCATGCTGACTGCAGCTGCTGGAACCAAGAGTAGAGGTTTGGGACTCCTGGTGGCAACCACAGGCATTGCCATTGTACCCCTGTGGCAGTGTGGTACAAAGGCATTTTTCAGGCAAGAGGTAAGAAATAAGGTCTTGCTGAAAATGACTTCTCCTTGCCATCACCAAAACCTCCTGTGACACGAGCATTTTCCTTCTGAACATCTTTCTTGTTAAGCTTATTAGCAAGGACGTTTAAATGTCACCTGTATTTTTTGACTTACCATTTTCCAGGCCTTTCTTTTCAGACCTGATTTTTTTCCCTCAGCAATCTGCACAATCCTGCTGCCGAAATGCAACAAATAGCTCCACTGCTGGTTTTATACATTAACTTAAATGCTTATGATTTCTGCACAGTGAGTGGATGGGACAGTTAAACACTACCTTGCTCTTTCCCATCTAAGATAGCAACAGATGGAGAGAGGACATTGTCAGTTCACCCAAATGACCTTCACTAACGGTGACTCTGCAGAGTCCCAACCTGCAGTTCAGGTTCATCTACACAGGGGAAAAAAGTTAAAAAAGATGTTCTGGACTGTGTGTCTTCTAGCAGCACGATTTTGCTGATAGCTTCACCTCCATTTTGTCTTCCCATTACAGCGCAATTTCTGAGGTGTCTCAGGGAGAGGCATGTGAGCAAGTTTAAAGCCTAATTTAGAGAAGGCAGCAGTGGTGTGTGGTTTTCAAGGTTGAAGGAAGTGTAGGACTTGGCAGGGCCAATGCCTGTTCCATCTGTTGGTGGGGTAGGTGAAGCCCCTAGCCAAAGACACTTGCAGTGAGCACAGACGGTAGGAGTGCTTGCTCTACATTAAGTGAAAAACCCTGAATGACTGTATCATTAATCAGGTGACCAGATTCTTTTTCTCGATAGGGATTTTTTGTCACTTCAGCAACAAGCCAAATGGTACTCTCATTGGTGGGCTGGTTTCTGGAGCCAGCTACTTCTAGCACTGTATGCAGTGCTGTAGAAACCAGTCCTGGCATCAGCCCAACTGCTTGGGAAAAAAAGGCTAGAATTAGGCTCAGCTCCAGTTTTTTAATCCATAGCCTCCTGCCTGCAATTTCAGGTTTTAAAGTAATGACATGGCACTGGTATCCTTCATGATAGCTTTGCGTTTGCATTTCAGCAAGTGGGAAGAACCTAAGTTGCGGCACTTCCACTGGTAGCCCTAAACAGTCCAGGAGAGAGTGAAAGGAGGTACTCCGGGTGAAGGATCCCTGGAGGCACAAACTCCCTTCTGCTAGCAATCTGCTGTATCCATGCTTGCACGTGGCGGCTTTCAGAACATGCCACAAGTGTTATTTTTCCAAGATGAAGCTTATGACAGGTATCAGGTGTAATCTTTTACTGTTTCTTCTTTGAAGTACATAAATGTCGCAGTGGTAACTATCCCATGCAAAAAATATATCACATTATATCACACCTGCTGTTTGAGCACTTTGCAACTGTTTATGTCTTAGGCCTCACCACACTGCCTGGCAGGACTGGAAATGGTCCTTTAAACACTGTTTGAAAGACAAGTGCCAGTGAAACTGATTTTTTTCTTTTTTTTTTTTTTTTTTAATTTTAAAGTGGCCAATAATTCTATGTGATCCCTTTTCAGGTGTCAGCCTCATGGTAACTTGTGGTACCTGGGCCTTGCTGATCAGAGAAACACAGCTAAGTCTGAGAGAAGCAGTGTCTTGTCTGAAGCACAGTGAATACATAAAAACAAAACCAAAAACCCAAGCCAGCCTAACTTACTTCAAATCAATGAGGAGATCATCCAGGTGGGGGCCTGCATTCACACCACAGGAGCAAATATAAGGATAAAAAAGGCAACAGTTTTTACTGAAATATGAAGCAATTGAAATACACAGGAGTTAGCACACCCAACACAAGAGCAGTTGCCATTGAAGGAGTCAGGGATATCTGTGGGGTTTAATGATGAGTAGAGTTGGCTAATAAAGCTTTGTGGAAAATTGAAATAGCCTTCGTGTTCTCTGAGAACACAGAAGGAACAGACTAAATAAAAAAATAATGGCCTATGTAGACTTGCGTTTCTGCTAATATTTGCATTCATTCAAATTATAAGAGCTATAATGTATCTGAAGTCTGTTATAACAGATTTTAAGGTGATAGTGAAGTATAGAGATAAATCAACTTCTAAATGTTAAGTGTGTTATTCTGTATGCTGAAAATGGAGCATCTTCCTTGTCAAAATAAATTAGCCCAAGAGAAGGCCCGCTTATTTAGATCAAGTTTGGGTATGTCTGTTACATTCAGTGTAGAAAGATCCTTTCACACCCTCCATTTGTGAAAGCGTCAGTTAATGGGAGACTGTGCATAAACACTAGTCACCAAATGGTAGATGGCAGCAACAAACGAGATGTGAAGTCCAGTAGTGTTGGAGGATTCTGTATGTTGGAGGATTATGTATTTCATGCACAGGTCCTCTCCGCTGACATTTTTTCCTCTTGCAAAGTAAGATTGCTGGGTCAGGTTTAAGGATGACTGTCATGTGCAGAGGTGAAAACAGTGGGCAGTACGAGTGAGTGAAAGGGGTCAGTGGATGGCTACTTGAGAAATGTCCTGGCATTAGCATATGAACCAAGGTGAGGTGAACAGCCTTATGGCTGTTGCTAAAGAAATGGGATCTTTGATTACTTTGGTGAGGAAATATCATTCCTGCTCAAAATATGTATATAGGTACATGAATGTATGTTCACATACAACCACTTTTTTCACAATGAAGGAAGACAGGAGGAAAAGAAGATCCTAGATCTACATTCTTGTCCCTCTGCAGAGACTTACAGGAGACACGCATGCATCCAAACCAGTATAGACAAATTTAAAGTATCGACAGCACAGTTCACAACAGCAAGACAGTATTAGTCTTGCTGTAAAGATGTAGCCAACTGTTATGGTTGTGTGCCCTCTTCATTTTACTTTAGCTTAATTTTAGCTGAAGGTAGTCTGATAGTTCTGACCTCTCTTGTGATTTTTTTGTTGTCACGCTTTTACAATATGTCACCATATGTTAAAAGAGTAAAGAAGGAAGGAAGCACTTTTTTTAAGATTTTCTTTTATTAAAATAAATCCTGGTTTTATTGATTTATAGTATTATTGCTTTATATTGAACTACACTGAAAATATCCTTCATAGGCAATTAATGCATAGCAACACTGGGCTGTTTGTAAACTGTTTGCATTTTACCTCTTGCAATGTTACTAATGACATGAAAAGGGAAAGGATGTTTGAAGTCAGAGCTTCTGGTGTTAAGAGACCTTCCTAAGTAAAGGCTACTGTGAATACAATATGTGCAGAAATTAATTTCACCAGCAGTTTTTGAAGCAAACTATGGTAGGTAGGAGTTTAAACAGTTAATCTGTTAAAAGTTTTTTTATTTATGCAGTATGTTCCCACAAGTACTAAGACTGAACGTTTGGTTCATATGTGGTATATCACTAAAATGTCATGGATTCTCTGCTGCAGTTACAACATTGCGGTCTTAGTAAATACTATGCCTATTACTCATTAATCTAAGCACTTCCCATCTACTGTTTTTGTGGAATTTAGAAACTGAGATCACAAAACATATACGTATGTGCATATATATTCTCGTATTATTGCAAATCATAGGAATACAAGGATGACTCAAAACAGAACAAGAATTTTCCATGCAGGCTGACTTTATCTCCTTTGTGTGCAAGACAGATGACTTATGGAGAATAAAAGCCCGACCAGAGAGCCGCATCCTAGATGCCTCCGCCACAGGATTCTTGTGCAACAGTGCATTAATAAATTTGCATTTTGTTAAATATTTTCACACTGAGTATTCCTTGGTTTTTGGGTCCCTAGTAGGAGCTGTGGTGTGCTGAGCAATGCAGAGCACTGCCACTGAAAAGGAAATTTGTGCTGAATGTTAGAAGGGCTATGTGAAATGTGATGTTTATCATTAAGTGCTTGGTATACAAAGGCCTCAGGTTTTTCAAAGCAGGATAAAAAAATAGTTGCTTTTCTCAGCTTTAGTCTTTAGCTTTACTGTGTTAATAACCTATGTATAAAGCACGGCCAGCATTGCTTTCTTTCACAGGAAAACTGAGAAAACTACAAAATACAGAATTAAAGCAGTAATAGCTAGGCTCATTGTCCTTAAAAATATAAAATCCTGCATCAAATATCAGTATTGAGACCCCATTCATTCTAATATGAAGTAAACAGATTGTAGATCCCTGAGGATAGAGATGGCAGCCATGGCAATGTTGACTATGAAAACTGCTGGCACTCCAAGGGTCAACACCTGTAAGACTGAAGAGCTCTGTTTCCTTTCTGTCTTTCCAGTACCTTTGGTCATTAATAATCTGCTTTAGTATTAACTAACAAGCCCTTTCACAACACACGACATGACTTAAACTCTTCAGAATGAAAGTCACAGGAGCCAGCTGCTAAACACAAAAGCACAGATGAAATCCTGTCCTTCTCCCACAGGTTCATCAAAATGCAAACAACCACAATAACAAATAATTTCTGTTTTGAGCCACAGCATACTGCCTAGCTCTGTACCACTGAGCATCTTAAGTCTGCATCCCAATTTTTAACTAGGTGGTATCCACTTCATTAATGCAAGTATGTTCTCTCATAGACAAGATTTGGGCTGTTGTAATTGAAGGCTTACTGCTGACTAAGAAAAGCTGAAGTCTTGTAAGACAGGGAATTAAATCTCTCTGTTTTCGTGTTGTTCCCTATCCACCTCCGGTCTAGCCCCTAAGAAATTACTTCTCACCTACTCTCCTTTCTGATTACAGCACTAGTTGTGGTTTTCCTTGTCAGATGGTGCAATCACAGATGGAGCAGATAGAAACTAAAATACACTTCTGTATTAATTCAGATCAAGCACTGCTAAACTGAATGGGCTGTGTTTGCTGGGCCTGTAGGAGTTAATAAATCTATACCCTTTTCAGACTTTTTGAAAACTTTTACATTTCCAGTCAAACTGAAAAGAAAGTCAAGAATAAAGCTGTCATGGGATATGATAAACTACAGTGAAGCAAGATTTTCAATTTATCTGAAAACAGGCAAACTTGTGTGCACACGGGTATGCAAGAGAACCTCTGCTCCTCTAAGAATATCTGACCTTTTCGATACCAAAGGGGATAATAAGTAAAGGGGGAAGCCATAAAAAAGAACACACAGAGACACAAGCCCAAGAGATGAACTAGCAGAGACAAAGGCAAGAAATAGATCTTGTCAGTCATGCTAATTGATGGGTTATTAAGAAACTGCAGGCAAATCAGAAAGTTGCAACTGATGAGGATGCAAACCTGGGGGTCTGGGATGCCCGAGGGGGTCAGTGGAGCTATGCAGAGTGATGAGGACATGTGCAGGAGTGGGAATAGGGAGAAAACAAAGCAGTGGTAAACAGCAAGGGGTACAAAAAGGGCTGCTCGCCTGCAAAAAATAGGCCAGACAGTACCTTGCAAAGGCAGCATTTTTGTATGGAGAGGAGGGATCCTATTTCCCTTTTCCTCAGAAAGAGCCATATTGCCCTTCAGTAGTGAAGCCAACCCAACAAGGGAGGAAATTAAACAGATTATCAGTGCATATGAAATATTCATGGCTTCACTGATTTGTCTGCAGCTCTGATAAATCTCCCTCGCTAAAAACACAGTCATCTCCCACACAGCTAAACATGCACACACAGATGTGCTAACCTGAAGTGACACTATAGAACTGGGGTGCCTCATAGTCTTACCCTGCTTTGTGCCTGTATGTGTGTAATTAAAGATGTATGCTTTTATCTTTACGGTGGATAATGATAATAAATGGCTGGCTGGATCTTTCTCTTCCTGCCTTCTATTTGATTCCACTTGGTAATCACTGATTGCCATGGAAATCACTAAGTGCACCTTCAGGAGACGTCGCTTCTGCCACTCAGACGGAGGTGCCAGGCAGATAAATACTTCTGTTTAAACAAGCAAACTTATATGGAGAAAGAAAGCAAGACCTTTGAAACCCCATGGGTTCTGCAACTAAAAATCTTTGGTAGCTATCCACCTTCTCTTTGAGCTGTATGCCACCAGGAAAGGTTACTTTGGCAAAAGAAATACTGATACTATAGGGCACGTCAGAGTTGAGATAGCATATATGCAAGAGAAATAAGAAAAGCTGTCCCACAGTAAAATAGAAAACTCCTTCCCTTGCAACCACTCCGCTTCAAAAGCTGAAACAGGCTTGTCCTCAAAAGTCTCTCTTCTTCCCTTAGACACTGCTTCCCTAGCTTGTCAACATGTCTGCATGCCAGAAACATCTCATCTAGGTAAAGGTGAGACTTCGCCAAATGACAAAACTGCTTTTGCCATGCTTGCTTTCATCCTGCGCCCCACCGACTTACCTGTCCTCTGAGATACTTAACATTTCCACTTCCTTTCTTTTTCTACTTTCTACCAGATACCACAGAAAAGTAGTTCTCAAAGCTGCTTTAAGTGTTCCATTACAAAGGAAGCACTGAATCCATGGCTTGCTTTTCAAAAGGTGTAGCAACCCCAAACAGACTGCAGGGGAACAGCCAGATGCCCCGTACCTCTGACAAACCAGACAATGCCACCACTGCCTTCTGGCATCCGGCATAGGAATTCTAGAGGTCTTCATATGCTTATTAGTAGCTGGGGTACATTTATATTTATTAGAACAGGAAAATGGCAGAAGATTTGAAGCTCTACATCAGAGAACAAATAAGTATTACAAAGTGCAAGTAGAAAAGAATGACCATGCAAACACATCTCATTTTTCATTTCTTTTCATACATGTGGTTAGCTCATTACTTTGCAGCATGTGTACCTGATGAACAAGATACCAGGATGACAAGACAATCCAAGAAACACTTAAGTAAACTTAGAATTATTGGACCTATGATTCCAGCCATGCACTGTAAAATATCTAAAGTATACAACTGTCTAACTTTATTTGAAGGATCTTTTACATATGCTGTTATTACACGGAAATACCCTAATGTGGCCATTGCTTAGATTTAAAAAATCAAGCCCAACCACACATGCTGTTAATAAGTCAATATTCTTTTATATTAATATTTAATAATTTTAGAAATTATTATTTAAATTGTATGAACCTCAGAATTATTTGGATAACAGCCTGGAACGAAAGCTCTTTAGAGAGCTATTGATTGCCCTGATACACAAGGACTGGATGCAAATTTACTGCAGCTTTAACTCAAGCCTGTGAAAGATATCTTAACATATAAGCCAGTTTTGATAAACAATTAACAATTTTTGATAAATGAAGGCACAAAACTGTACATGAAGTAGAATGCTATTTGAGGAGCATAACTGCAGATCTAAAACTGTTGATCCATGTGTTAATGTATATGTATTTGCATAATTAGAAAGTTTACAAAAACAGTGAGTGCATTTCAAGCATCATTTCACCCAGTTCTGATTAGAGGTCACCTAAGGATTCTTCAGGTAGTCTCATAAAATTTGTACAGCAAAATTTATGTGCTAAAGGCCATGAACTGGAGTTTATGTACCATGCTTCTACATTATATCTATCAAAGTACATTTTTTGAACATAAGAGGGCAGTTACCTGCTTTTAAGATCCATGAAATATTTTCCCTTCCATTAAGACAGTACAGAAATTGTACAGACCCTGGAAAGACTGGCATAAGCTATTCCAGTTGATTCCAGACTTTCAAAAAGGCAAGCATGTCACTGAACATCTGCTGAAACTTAAAGAGGTTATAGAAACATGAGCAACATTCATCTGTCCAAGTTCTGCAACTCTAGACAGCCAGCTGCCTATTGCCAGAAAGAAATTTCTTATGTGAAAGAGCTGCTGTTCATCTTTTGATAAACTAAACTTGAACACAAGATGTAGTAATGCATTTGAAAAAGTCTTAACTGTTGATGTTTATATAGACCATAAGTCTGCTGCCATCACCTAATTTCACAAGAGAAGACACAGTTCCTGCTAAGAGAAGCTTATCACTGAAAAGAGGTTAGCAATAACTAGGAAGGATACCTGCTGGTAAACAATGAAATTGGAGTCCAGGGTAAATGTGTTATCACAGAAAACAAGAGCTTTTTTAGGGGAAGAAAATTTTATTTAAAAACTGACAACTTTTAACAAAAATGATTTTACACTATTTTCCATTTTCTACAGAAATACAATAACTTACAGCTGTGCTTAGCCCATTATGTCACTAATACATATAAAAACAAGTCTGCTTGAATAGTGAAAAAAATCTATTTACCAACCACCACCACTAAAATTGTACCTGTAAATTTTGGAAGACATCTGCATAGAATAGTTAGGACTGTAGGGGTGCTCTTTTTTTTTTTTCTTTTTAATATCTTTTGTACTACTAGGATATGTAAAAATTTAATTAACATGCAATACAAAATATTTGAGATAAACAATGTAAAACTCAGTGTGCACAACTAGAAAGCAGTGCTAGGATGCCCTCCTGTGTTTCTAAATAGACATCAGAAAACTGAACGTTTCACATGGTGGAATTTCAACTTCCCTTCACAGCAAAACTAGAGTTATAACCATGAAAATCTATACCTGGCTACGTTCAACTGAAGATGGATTAAAGGTGTGGAGAAAATTATCTAGTACTCATTAACAATAAATAATTGTAGAACATCTCAAATCAACAGTAAGTAGATGGATTTTAAAAAGGAAGTTAGCTGTTACCTAGTTATAAGCATTTGTGAGATGACAGGGTGACAAACGTGCAGTTCATTGTTGCACCACAAATGTATACAGCACACTCCAAGAACAGTAAAACTTAAGCCATTCACTATTTCTTAAGACTTTCATCCTTCATTGCTGCATCAATTATCACATGGCACATCAAAGCTTACCATTCAACCCTAAATATCTTGCATGAAACTCAGGAATTGACCTATATGCTACTAATATGCAATACCTCCCAAACTAATGTGTTACCCTGGTTTGCACACAGGTATATTGCATGAATCTTTTTTCCACTACAGAAGAGGGAAAGAAAGAAGGGGGGGAAAAAAAGCAGCTTTCTTAGCTATTGATACTCTGTAGTATCCATATTTCTCTCTAGCTCCCCTTCTTTTAAAACTATAATATTCCACAACCTGAACAGTTTCTCCTCAACCACAGTGCTAATGAATATACACTACCCTAACTGCTTTCTTCCTTGAAGCCATTTGCAAAAGACACAGATGTCACTTACAATCCATCACAATAAAAATGTAAAAGCTACCATGTAGTGGCTGATACCATCTCCAAAGCACGGCCTGATCCTATGTCAGTGAAGTCAGTCGGAATTTTGTCACTCATTTTAACAGTTGTAAAAATCAAGCACTCAGATCAGAAACAAACTAATGACCAGATCCTGCAAATTATTTCTGTACAAGGACCCTGGAGGGTTTATTACTTGCTCATACTAAGCTTTCTGATTTAACGAACCCCCTAATTAAGTAAACCAAGGTTGTACTTATTGACTCAGGGCTTCCCTACAAATTCTTTCTACCTTCTGTCCTAGCAGCTACTAAGATAAAATGGAAAAAAAGTCCCCCAAACAACCAAACACCTGTGTGAACAGAACATGTCCTTGCTTTTTGAAGTTTTGCATTTAAGATGATGAGCAGTATTTTCAGTTATGCCCTGTCATTTTAGGTGCTCATTTTAGAACATTTGGAATGAATCACATTGTCTAGGAGAGAGGAAAGGTACTAGCATTCTCTAGTAAATATGAGTCCTATAAGGAGAGCTCTCTAATCCAGTAACTCAGAATCAGAAGGCATTCAAAATGATAAGTAATTTCAAAGATCTTTTTATAAGAATGAATCCCATTTAAAAAAGGAACATGAGAAAAGTATTGAAATAAAGTACCAAAAAGACTACTGTTTGTATTCAAATACCAATTTCAGTTGCTAGTTTGTGTCTGACATACTTTTTCCCAGTCTCCTGTGACACTGAAGTACTTCATCCAAAATACACCTATTGTTTCTTCTGGAGGACTCCTGAAAGGTATCCCCCAGGTAGACACTGGCTGAGCACCTCCCAGTTCTCCCAGCCTGCAAGACCTTAAAATCTTTCGCTGTCTCAAAGACTCCCTACAAGCACTTGGAAGAAACACCACCACTAATAATTTGGTTTGTCTATGCACACAATTGCTGAAGTATCATGAAAGTAAGGCAGACTAAGCCAGAAAGGGCAAGCAAGAGATCTCGCTGCTTTCAGCAAAAACCCTGACATTGGCAATGATCCTGCTAGACTGAGACTTAGGACAGGTCTTGCATGGAGGAGTTCTGTTCGCACATCACCAGTGTTACACAAAAATAGCCTTACATGGGGGATTTTGCCTTTTCCACAGGTCATTACAGAAATACAGTTCTGCCATCCGTCCACCCCACCCACACATACATACACACTTACTGTGGGAGAATAAAATATAGCCAATTTATTCACAGATAAGCTCTCTACTGATTACAAAAAAAAAGAAAACAATCCCCCTCTGAAATTAATTAATCCTATGACAAAGTATGACCAGCAAAAAACAAACTTAATATTCACTATCCTGTAGAACACTGGTCATTTATCAGATTACTTTCCAGTGTCTTGCTGTCCTGTCAGAATTTTATTTTTTCTGCAACAAAATTTACCATTTATGTAATTTATCTGCACTGCAAATCTACATAAAATTTACAGTGGTCACAACTGTGTATCTGAGAATTTTTTATAGAAAAAAAATTGCAAAATATTATGTTTAAAATCAATTGCATTTCCCCCTAATATGACACTGTGAGAATTAAATATTTTTTGCACATATCTTGATTAAAAAAACCATTGTGCCCTACATAGACTAGTACTTTGATGGACATGATGGTGTTACAAAATTAGTGTTTAATGGCTCACTTAAATACTGTAGTGCTGTCACTGCCTTGGATCATAATGCTACTTAAAACCATTTAAGACATCCACTGATTCTATAAACATGAAATTGAAGACAACATTCCCAAACATGCTTTTCAAGATGACTACCCAGTTTTAAATGTAGCCACTTCAAAAAAGAAAAACTAGAACAAAAGGGAATTAACACAGTAGGTATACATATATTTTGTCTTGTAAAAACAAGTTCTGGTACCATCTATAATTTACGTGATTTTTTAATAAGAGGGATTACTCTGTTAAAAAAAACCCAAACATTTATCTACTCGTTCTACGCAGCCATCCAGGAAATCTTACTCTATGAATGATGTCCCAGTTTCATAACTTTATTCACTACAAATGGACAGGAATACTGCATCCAATAAAAGCTCTTTGTTTCACCATAATTATATTCTGTTCAAAAAGTGTCCTGTGAAGAAAACATGCACCTTGCTGTGGGTTCTCCCCACCTCCATCTATACATTAATAGCAGGTTCCAGATGGTGCAGATAAAGATGCTTAATAAACTAGACTTCAGGTAAGAGTTCTACTCTTCAGAACAGTTGCATTGTATATAAGCATCTGCCAGCCATCAACAACTAAAAGCTTTTGCAATTCTAGTATATTCAGACTCCTAACAAAAGTTTTTTTAAAAAATAAATCTGAGACACATAGCGCATCAACACAGGTACTGTAAAAATCTTCCCCATCATAACACACTTCTTTGTGAGATACTGAATATCCTACTGAATAGTACTTGGGAACTCAGAGAAGAAACACGGCAACTGTCAGGAGTTTCCTGTGAGGCTGCAACATCAATTTAAGATATAGAATAACAATATGATGCAGATGAGAAGGTAAGGTCTAGTGTGAATCCTTAGGTACAGTATTAGCTTTTGGGTAGATAAAAAACACTATGCTAGACAAAAAAATGTAAAAGCCAGTTTTTACATGTTTAGCATTTAAGTTTTGATTTTTTTTTTTTAAATCAATAATTATAAACTGTAAAAATGTACCCTAATTCACTACAATAGACTATGCCCTGAGAAGTAACATTACACACTAAGTAAAAGCCACTAGAAAGTGTCAGGTCTATAATTCAAAAGCATAAACTGTCTACAAGGAATTTCTTGGAAGCACATATTTCCTCCATTTTTCAGCAATACATTGCTTCTTCAGAGGAAAAGACTAATGAAAGTTTATGCTAATTCTGGTTTTCCCAACTTTAACTACAAGATTTTTTTCCTTTTCTCCTTTAAACTCTCCTGGGGAAAATTAGATGGCTTCATAGATAAAGCTCTTGCTTTTCACCTCTGAAAGAGGATGTAGGCCTCGCATGACGTTCCGAAAAAATTGAGCCTGATGAACTCCACTTAAGGACATCAATCAGAGCACTTTTTGGGAGGTAGTTGGAGTTATCTAAACACAAAATGAGGCCACCTCACCAAGGCTTTGCTACATTCTTCTGTGCTGGTTGGAAGAACAGAGAAGAGGTTGGGAAGGAAACACACCTCTGAGCACATGGGAAAAAAAGAGGGAAAATTATCTTAGACAGGGACACTGAACTTCCTTTGAAACTAACTTGAATATTAAGCGCATTTGAGAACAGGTGAGTTACCCTCTTTCCTTTATATCTGACATTAATAAAACAGATCTAATTGTAAAGACCTTTCATCACCAAACGAGTAGAGGACAAACACGCATTTAAGTCAAATCTACATTTCACTTCACTGCTCCTTCTTCCAAAATTGCTCTAAAGATACAGCTCAGGAGTTGTGGGTTTTCCCCCCCCCCCACTAAGTGCAATAGTTCACTTCCTACTAAATTAAAAAAAACTAGGGAACATTCTTCCCTCACAGAAGGTAAAACAAAACTAAGCAACCAACCTTGTCCAAAAATTCAATCAGCAAGTCTCTGAGGACTCACTACTTAAATTATTCCCCAGTAGTCACATTTTGTTAATCTTATTATGTTATTCGGAAAAAGTATGCCTGTTGAGTCTGACTATTCAGACAAGCCTTTCCAAAACTCTTTGTTTCTGCTCGTCATTATTATACAGTACTGTTTTAAAAACTCATTAATTATCTACTTAGGAAAAAACTCACTCCTGTCCATAAAGACTAGCTACACATCCTAATTAGGCAGCACTAACACAAAACTGGAAATGCCAGAAATTTTGACTATAAATCAGAATCTAAGCTTCCTCACTATATTTCTGCTTTGCTTATTTGTCTTAAGACAAGTTCTATATAAGGTAATTAATCAAACAAACAGTATAAACCAACAATTTACTTTTCCCCCTATTTAAATGACAGAAGGATTTGACTGTATAAAGAATATG
Organism: Phalacrocorax aristotelis; assembly: GCF_949628215.1. Taxonomy (NCBI): domain Eukaryota; kingdom Metazoa; phylum Chordata; class Aves; order Suliformes; family Phalacrocoracidae; genus Phalacrocorax; species Phalacrocorax aristotelis. The sequence continues at coordinate 41,651,557 of NC_134311.1, forward strand.
CAATAAGTCAACAGAACACTAACATGCAGACATGAGTAGATTAACAAATATTAATTAGAGCAGCTATTGCAATGCATTCCAATAATAACTTTTTACAAGTTTGTTATTGTAGCTATCTTTAATGCTGCATGTGTTGCTCCAGTGACTGTAACACACAAGATAAACCAAATGCCAATGAAATAACAGTTATTGTATTTAGCAGCAGAGAATTCAACCCCTTAAAAATGTTATTCCTTATTTTCTAATGTCTGTAGTTTCAAATTACATTTGTTCCTCAAAACCCTTTGTTTCTAGCACAAAGAAATTTCTACAGACTAATCCAATGAACAAAAAGAATGTGCATATGTTCAAATGACATATACTACAGCAAAAGATAAAATCAGTAAAAGATACAGAACTTTGTACAAAGCTGTTTATAAATGTACAAATTTTATATTTGAAGGAACTTCAGAAAGTGACAGCTGTATTCTGCAGCTTCTGTTAGACATTTTCTCAGCAAGGATGTTAATTGACTACATTATAATTCTCTCACCTCTGAAATACAAAATGACTAAAACATGTTACCTAAAGCAGCGGTACTCTAACCTTTATGCATGTTAACTACCAGTGGCCTGAATCCACTTTTCCTTTTTTTGAAGCAGTGCCCAAATGAGACTCTGCGGTAATATTGAACAGTTAGACAGGTATGTTGCAAAGATCGTAGTTCCAAAACATCATGCAGTTGTGACCTTAATGCAATTTTTTTGCAGTATCTCTTCAATCGTTTCATGTAAGAGGCTTCAGGACACTGACAGCTTGAAGTAATTCAGTTATATATTTTCTTCTTTCATATAATTTACATTGTTACCATTAAAAAAAGCAAAGTTTGATTTTGACAGCTTGTTGTTTGCATTTCTTTCAAAGGGGAAAACGTGATTAATTTCAGTTTCACTTTTATTGTTTAGCTTTCCGTATGGCAGAGTCTGGTCTGCAAACACTTCTGACTACAGCTATTCTCAATGGATTAAAAAGGGGGGGAGTATTTCCAACAGGTATAAGCTTTAAAAACCCGCACTTAAGAGTCATCCTACAGCCATCAGTGCTTTGTAAAAGTAATAAAAATATCAGCACCACCTCTAATCTGAGTTCTCAGAACATCTTTCAAATATGAAAACACAATGCAACTCTGTTCAGTTACATAGGACCAAATCCTGTCTTCCTACAAGCATGCGTAACTTGCGCTGACATGAATAGGAACTACACACGTGTATATGCGGGCAGCTGTTTGATCTTAAGTGTTTATGATGGAAAGATCATAAAATTCAATAGCACAGTACTTCCATGATATAGAGCTAAAAAAGACAACTAAAACTCCAGATTATAATCTGGAATAAACACATAATGGGGTTCAAGTCAGTTTCTAATATAAATCCTTTCCTCTAAAAACCTCAATCATTCCAGTGCAAGAAGAGAGCATCTCTTCCCTTCCACAGTTCAAGAAATATTTATTATCACACTCCCACTTCCCAGTCTGCTCCTGCCACCAGTATTTTTCTCATGAACAGGTAATTTTTGCCAAGGTAAACAGAACACACAACTACGCTACTCAGTAAGTAATCTAGGACCAAGAACATGATCCTTAATATACTGTCAATTGAATTCACACTTTCCAGGTTCATACTAGTCATTAATGGGATATTGTTAATCAAGCTGACCCAGGTGACTATACATGCTTTAATGTATCTTTCATACTCAAAAAACCACCAGGTCCTCTGGAATGGTTGAAATTTCTTGCTCAAGTTACGTCCTTAAATTCAGACTCCAGTTTGCGCCTGAACCTACCCATCTGTCAGTGGTCACGGAGACATCTTATGATGAAATTATCCTCTCAAGCCATTCCCACACCTGCTTCACACATCAGTTGTGTTGTTCTGTAACTAAAACCATCAACCAAGACAGCATCCCAGTGCACCTCAAATCAGACAGCCACGTAATATGTCCCAGCTATACAGATGCAGGTGTGGATGCTCATTGAGACAAAGCTTTGCCGTGGAGATGCTCAAGCCTAGGTCAGTCTTATCTAGGTACTGTAAACAGAAGAGTGTACATTTAGAAATGTCTCTGTAAGCTACTCTGTGCCAGAAATGATTTATGAACATACTCTTGGAGACGACAGGTTGTCTATTTTCATTTTAAAATGCAAGAGTAACCCTCATCCATCAAATTATTTAGAACTCTTGGAATTCCATGTTTCAAGTGCCTTTTTTCTCTCTAAATAATACCTTTTGAGCTGGCTACCTGGTTTTTTTTCTCCCTCATTGTTGTGCTCTCTGCCCAACAGAAACAGCAGCTTAAAACTTATCACAGTCAAGAGGCACTTTGGGCAGGGGAAATATACAGCTATTTTGGTGAAGACTCCAGCTTGAAAATCTAATCCCCTCAGTGAATAGTCTGTTTGGAACAGAGGTGATGTTGCCATTGTACAAACTTCTACAGTTGTACAATGTTTCTCCCCTGGGTCTTTGGAACAGCGCAATTCCATTAGTGTAAAAAATCCCTTACATAGACAAGAAATGACCAAAAAAATCATTCATGTTGAATTTCACTGGAATAGAAATGTGTTTCAAATTCCCTTAAAATTTACAATTATGTAAACAGAGATGTATGGTTGGAGAGGTGCTCTTAAGGAAGAGTCAGAAGGGGAGAAAAAAAAAACCAAAGAGTGAAGCTCTGCAGAAGAACAAAAGTGAAGAGATAGCTCCGTTCTGCTGTCTCTTCTTTTTTTTTTTTTTTGTATAGTCTCAATAACCAGTCAGAAGAATTACTTTTTCCTCCATCATCTACTGGACTTGCATGGTCTCAGTTAAGTGCAAGTTACCAATGTGTAATTTAGCAGGCTGCGATTCTGTAGTGTATATAATACATTCAGAAATGTGCGTCAAGTGTCATTAATTCTGGATTGTTGAGATAAAATAAATAAATAAATACCAAGTAGGAAATTAAGGTAAAGTAGTCTGTTCTAAGAAAGTATTTCAAAACATAGCTCTGACTGTAAGTTGTGACTGTGGACGTGTGTGTTTGAACTATTTTCTGTAACATTTTCCTGTATCTGTTTTTCAGGATTTCAACTTCATAGAATTTCCTACGAAACTCACAGGACAATGAATAACCAAACAAAAGCCCAGTTACAATAGTAAAAGGCCTGGCTCCAGTACTGTTACTGGAGCCTTCAGAAAGAAAGACTGCAGCCTGGTGTTCTACCAAAGGTTGCTAATACAAAAGTAAAACCAGTCACCAAATATAGTCTGAATCCAATACGGTGTTAGAAAGATGACAGTATAGTAAAGAGGAACAACCTGGACACAGGTTTAGCTGATGTTGACTAATCCTCCTATTCTTTTTCCAGACACTGTTTCAAAAGCATTTCAGACTTTTTTTTAAAGCCAAATGATTCAGAGTCCACCTTAATGTAGAAATTAAGAAAATAAGAAAAACGACATGATAGGAAGCTGACACAGAGTGATTTCTTAAAAAGTTTAAAGAACAAAATGCATTTGCTTAACCAAAAGGTATGCCAGTTCTTTAATAAATAAAGTGACAGACTTCTACTCTGAATATGAACTTTAGGACTGACCATTAGAAGAGTGAAAAACACATGGTTAGCTAACACTTGCAACCAAGACATGCCTTTGTGTCTGAAAAGAGAATATTGCACTAAAAGAAGAACCCTGAAGGCTTTAAACTCTTCCTTCACTGACCTAAAAATGTAACTAACCATTTCCTGTACGCAGCAGCAAACCTGGCTTGGTCCGCATCCCTACAAGTTGATAATACTTTGTCAACGAACCGGTATTCCATTTCTGGACCAAGAGAGTCCTGCATAGGAGCACGCTTCAGACGTTTTGTTTCTTGGGTATAGCCTTGTTTGCTGCTGGATTCATTCAAACCATCAACATCCATAGCTTGTGCCATGTGAACTGTTGCAGGACTGTGGTGGGAATTATTCAGAGTTTCATCACTGCTGTCCACAGATGATACCACCGCACTCAGAAGAGGAAGTTTGTTGCTCAGGTGGTGCTGAAGGTAGAAGACTCGCCTTCTTCAGAGGAAAAGAAAGGAAGAAAAACAGAAAAGAAAATAAGTCACGCACTGAAATAATCTACTGTTGCTGCTGAACTGCTTCAGTTCATTTGCCATTGCACGAGATTCCTCCCCAGACACAAAATCTGCTGTCACTGCTCACACTCTACAAAAAAGGGCTCAGTGTCACTTTGGCAAATCTGCTGTTACCTAATCAGGCACATACACCCAGCTGGCAAAGCAGAGATTTTCTGCAGCTGATCCATCTTCTGCCTATCTTTTGCCCTTCAAACATATTAAGTGTGAGGAGGCTGATTAGCAACATCATGTGGCTCCTGCACAAACAACAGGGACAAGCAGAACTTACATCAACAAGATACTTAAGCCCAATCAAATTTTCCATTCAACAGCTCTGATTATGCTCTTGAATGTTTTCCAACGGCTTAAGACATGGTAGCTTAGAAATCTTTTATTGAGTGGTACCTTTTAAAATCAGAACAATTATTTTCCTGGAAACATCAGGCAAAGAACAATCCACAAATAAGAAGGACACTCTTTTGACTAAGTCCTCTTACCTATGACACCACAAGGTTTCATGCCCTGGGTAGGTATCAATCAGTTCAGTGCAGAGTTCCAACTCTTCCTCTAAATGGCGGGGGAGATCCACACTCTGCTCCTCTGCACAGGCAGCTTCAGCCCCTGCACTTTCCTCCTCCTTTTGTAGGCTAGGGTTTTGCTCATTTACCATTTCATTTTGTACCAGTACATTATTGTCAGTCACAGTTCTGCCTATCAAGGACTTGAGTAAGAACTGGCGGTAATGAAATCCACTATGGTCTGAGACATGCATGGATACCCAATATTTAGTGGATGAAAGTTCATCAAGGAGAACCTGAAACAAAAAGCAGCAACAGTTATTAACCAGTATATAGGAGGAATTTACCACCACTGTTTCTGTATTAAGGTAACCTCGCCTCTGAGGATTTCAGCCACTGGTAATGGTTAAAGAACACACACAGAAAAATGAAACCATCATTGAGCCTTTTCCACTGTGTGCTGACAAGTACTTTGGCATCCCTGCACAAAATAAATCACACTTCTTCCAAACTCCGAAAAGGCAGGTGTCTCAGAAACCTTCCCACAGGGTGAGGGAAAAAAAAAAAACCCTCAAACCACTTACCATGAGAAATAAGCAGTGGTTTAAGACTCTCAAAATAGTTAAGAACAGACAGTTTAGAGGAGGCAGAGGGTACACCAAACTACATGGATATTAGTTTGAAATATTTTAATTTTTGCCTAGTGTATTATGGGTGTCAGAGGGTCGGGGAGTTGCTTAAAAAAAAAAGGGGGGATTTAAAGTAATTTACACTTTCCATGAAAGAGTGTCGATCACTAACACTGTGTTCCAAGTCCTAGAGCCTGAGGAATACAAAACTATTTGACCACAATTAAGTTGTTTGGTTTGGTAATTTCTGAAGTCTCCAAAAGGCTTTCACAATAACAGTGGTAAATACTTCTATTAGTGACTGCAGCTGTATTTGTAATACTGCTGGCACCTACAATTTTTCTCTTAATTCTAAATGTTTATAAACCTTCAAAATCTATTTCTAGGCAGACGGGTGAGTTTGGCTTCTGGGCAAAGCTTCTTTTACTTTACTTTCTCTATTAGAACTAATGGTTGTATTTCTTTAAAGGCTTTAACCAGTTTCCTCAAATTGCTCCTCCTCTGGAGTTTAAACTCTCCAAAAAGATCACAACTACCTTTTTCATTTACTTCTAAAGTTTTTGGATATAACCTCACTGGTATATCCGTGCTTTTAATCTCTTTTTCTAAGCTACCTACATCACTTAAGAGTACCAGCTGATGCAAAGCAACTTTCATAGGCGCAAGTCTTTCTTTTTTTCTCCTGCAGCACAATAGGCACAGCCTCCCACAAAGAAAACCACAGAAATGCGCATGGCTAGTTATACACCTTTTTTTATGGTGCGTCTGTTCTAAATGAGCAAATATGAGGCGCGTAAATAGCACCTTCTACCCAAGATACTCAACACGCTTTTTTAGGTCTTGACAAGAGATACCAGCATTGCCTTCCTCCTACAGATCAGCAAACTGAAGGCCATTGTTATATAACAGCCCACACATGGGATTTTCAAGGGGGCTAAAACTCCCCACCTCCAATTCTGTACTTTAAACCACAAGATCAGCTTCTCTCTTCTCAGCAGAATTGAGCTTATGTTTTAAATGTCTGAACATTAAAATTTAAAAGCCTCTTAAAAACAACATAAGGCTCAAGGGTGACAGAAAAATCAGATCAGTCTTTATTCAGCTGGAACTCATAATATGGACATTATGTCCAATTTAGATCTTGGAATATTCTGATTTACCTGACATGTTTATAAGCCATAAAGTTACAGGGGAACACTGTAATTATGCATTTTAACTCCCTGCACAAAGCAAACAGCATGATTCCCAGCATCACTCCTTACCTGAACTAGAAAACCTTTTAGAAAAGCAAGACAGAAGATTGCCATTAAATCTCTTGATCTACAAAAAAAAAAGCCTCTCCTCTAGCGACCTCAGAGTAACAGTGTAAGATGCTTCAAACAACTGGAGGTAAAACAAAAAGCCAGCTAATGTCTGAATTCCAACAGAGGTTCTTCCTTACCAAGCCAGTTTTCTCCATTTCCACACTGAACAGCACAAGCCCTTTGCCATTCTTCTGGAAGCAGAGATGATATGAAAACGCCTACCTCCCCACTGTTGAAAACCTCTCACAAAGGGCCCTCTTCTACCTTTCGTGGTTAGCTGAGTACCATGGAACTGGCATCCTGTTCTAGAATAGCACATATGTGCTTGGTGACCTTTGCCTCAGTCTCTCAGTCTGCACTCCCTCTTACACACTCCCTGACCTTATGCTTGCTTTTTTTGAGGTGCTTACCCACCATAAACCACAACCCAAAACTTCCTCCCTGGTTTGGAACACTGCAGAAATGAAAAGGAACTGTATCTGGGGTAAAAAACGTTAAGGATAACCAGATAAATACGGCAACATCCACTCACATAAAAGTCAGGTGCCTTCGGAGGTTCAGTCACCTAAGAAAAAGCCAAGGCCTTACTGGGGAAGTCTACTGGAAAAATTACTTAGTGTCTTCTGAACATACTTATGTCTTCTAGGCATTACACAAGAGATGTTTTGCCTCATGACAATCACCCCACCACTTGTTTCTTTGCTCGTTTTTTTTAATTGTAGGGCCAGATAAGTCGCTCTCCATTCTGTAATTTTGAAGGTGAGTATCATTCCTACCTAAAGGAAGAAAAGTTTGTCCATTGTCCATCCTTGCTGAACTACATCCTCTATTTGTACCTGCATGATTTCTCTGAAGCATGATGATGTGCATGAATTACAACAGACTATACTGATACTACTCTCTTACTCTGGTTCTCCAACTAATTACACACCCACCTATTAGTAGAAGCCCATGTTTTTCCCCCATTAGCTAACTGTACTGTCACATGAGAAAGCTGAAGTCAAGCTTTGTTGTCCTTTTCTGAGGTAAGCACTCCAATCCCAGAAAGACTAGATTGGTTTGGAACAATCTATTCTTGACAAATCCTTAATTGATATTAATGAGCCCTATTCAAACAATACGTGAACTTGCTAATGTGGTTCAAATTCTGCGGGAAAAACAAACTGAGATTTCTATATTAAACAAGATAATGTCTTTTACTGTCTAGACAAGAAAGAAGACACATCTATATTCTATGAGAAAATCTTTCTACAGGGCCAAAACTTTCTCCTCTAGTATTTTATATCTTTTTCCCCAGAGTCTGAACTGAGATTGAGTCTGCAGAAGCATTAAGATTACAAAATGAAAGGAAAAAACCCCAAACCCTACCAAACAACCCACCCCCTCATATCCTCCAAAGTAGGCTAACAGTCTCAGAAATTATAGACCTGTTTTGTGAAGTCTTATTTCAATGACAGTACAACGTATACATTATGTTCCTGGGCCTCTGTTTTCTTGTACACTGTAATAAAATCTACCTCAAACTACAGGCAAAGTTTGTATTACATCAGAAATGTGGCCCTAAATAATACAAGGTACTTTAATTTGAGGCAACCTTGCAAGAACTAAATGGCTGTAGAATCACAGCGACTGTTTTATCTGCTGATTTTTTCAGCACAGTTCCAGTCTTACATCTCGGTGAAATTCACCCCTCTTTTCAGATATTCAAACACAGAAGTGGCTGAAGTTACAGAATGAAACACCAAGCAAAAAAACAACTTGAAAATTTTTGCGAAAATCTGTAACGTCTGCTTTTTCCCAGTCCTTCTTTGTATTTGCTTTTTTCCCTCACATCACATCTTGCAAATAATCACTTTCTAACTTTGCCTTTTGAAGTTACCTAAACACAAAATTTATCTCAAGGTTCTCGATATCTTTTAGGTTCCACACTTTCCCCTAATTTTCCTGCATCCCAAACACCTTCTGCTAGGCCACCTCAAGAGTTGCATTGGTGGTGTCATGGAAAAAAACCCAGAGGCAACATGGAGATTTCCCAATGGGTTAAACTTACTCCTCAAGGAACAGCAGCATCAGAGAAATTTTGCCAGAGGTAACAAAAGCCATTTGGAAAAACTAGAGAAAGCTATCAGTTCCTTCATAATCAGCCTAAGAAGACGACCAGTAGGGGAACTGGGATGGCGGGCAAGGCAAATGGACTTGGGGGTGATTGAACAAATTTATAACACTTCCTTTACAGGCATGCTTGTGACTTCTCACACAAAAGCATTGACAACTGCCAATGAATAAACCAACCAGAATAATTCCAGCTCTGAGAAGAGTTAGTTCTACCACAATGCAGTTCTTTCTGTTTGTTGAAATTAGTAAGGATAGCAAGCACAAAAAGCCCTTAGGGTGCTATCCTGATCTTCAAACTACTGTTAACTAAAGCATAAAATGACTTGAGTTTTAATTAACAGTGCTAACTTTTTTCCCCCTTTTTAATAAAGCTATTAAAGACTCACATGAATGTCCCTGTTTTCCATTAATATAGACCTCTAACCCTAAATTCTAACCTGCAACCTATCCCAATCCTGTAAGTCTTCTGAGTTTTCTGTAATTACCTTTTCAGACAAACTTGCTAGGCAGATGTGTCCAAGTTCTGTGCTGCCTCCCTCATGGAGCCTGGAACATACTTGCCATTTACTACCAGTCTGACAGAACAATTTTTTAAAGCGTCTCAGGTGACAACTAACAGGAAACATCAGCAAAACAACATTCATTGCTAGCACTAGCTGGCCTGTAAGACATAAAAATAACAGCTATACTGACTCAACAACCTCCACTAAATTCCTCACTCTCTCCCCTAGGTACTTATTCGAGGGCAAAATGCAGCAGCTGCCATTAGAAGTGTGAGTGATGTGTCACTATATGAGCCTAATATTCACAAGGAATTCATCTAACTGCGTAGAAATGACAGTTTTACGAAACTGCCTATATAATTTTAGACCATGTCACATTAACTAACTCAATTTCCTGCAGGTCTCAATTTTTTAGATACTACCATGTGACCTGAGATGTCCCTGCCGGAGCTGAAATAGCTTCATCAGCCTGCAGTTTAAATGCTGTCAAAAGATACTGTTGGAGCTGAAGAAACTAGTTACAAACACTGCTATGCTCTCCCTGAAATTCCTGCTGTCTTTACTTAATCCTTCAATATTCTGAAACCACAGATAAGCTAAATAAGGTATTAAAATAAGGCATTTGCGTTACATTATCAAAATAATATTTGTCATGTATTACCTTTTTCTCTATTAGGAATTTCAAGACTAGTGCCAGAAAATTTTTTTTCAGATGCGCCTTCTTTATTTCAGTTCACACAGTCCTGTCTACCCTCTTGCCACAAGTTCATTAACACTACCAACAGACAAACTGACCTTTGTTCCAGGCAAGAAAAATCTGTTCTTTCTACTGAGCAGAACCTGCCTACACTGGCAAGAAAAATTCAGAACATACTCATTGCAATATTTTGCCTGTTATTTGTAAACATTCTTAGCTACCTGTGCTAACTTAATATGATAGTCTCCATCCATGTTATAGGATCTGCTTGGCAAACCAATGTTTTTTTTTTCTTAGACACGGAAATCTAAGACTTTATTTACTATTTTATTATACCTTGACAGTCAGCTTTCCCAAATGCTGTAAAACCCAGATGCGATGGGACCAGGCGTTGTAGTTGCTTGGATATCTCCCAGCAGCTTCAGAGCAGACATTCATTTCCTCCTGCACTAGTCGCTGAATTCTCTCCACAGGTGCTGCTCCCAAGTTTCCTTTAGTCACGAGGCTGGCCAAGGAGTTTTCCTGAATTAGGTGTTGCAGCACCCATCGTCTGGTTAAACGATGTACAGTGTTAATGGTGAGAGAGAAATTTTAAGAGAAAAAAAAGTTTTTTAATTTATATAAATCAAACCTTTCTCATATTTCAATTATCTGAACCACACTGTAACTAGATGATAAGTAGTAAACATAACCACCTGAACTCTTCCCATACTTAAAGCTATGACTTTATGATCACACTCCAAAAAAAATTTAACTCTATCTGTATTTCTTTGTTCGCTTGCTGTAAGTGGTCAAGGCTACTTACAGCATACTAAAAGAAAACAGAAACTTTATGAAAAAAATGCAAGAAGTGTCTGCATGACATTTCTAATTAGCTCCTCTTTCAGAGACTTATACAGCACTAAAGTATCCAAAATGAGACAGAAAAAAAGTGATCCAATAAAAAAATTTAACTGTGCTTTGTATTTTTACATTTGTCAGTACTGCACACAGCAAGCCAAATTAGTTTCTGTATATCATCAGCAGAAACGAACTGCAAAAGACTTGATTTCAAAGGCTATAGGTATGACCAAAACAAATGTTTTTACTACTGAATTATACATATTTATTCTGAAATGACTGAGATAGGCACAGATTCCTACAAGGCTTTTAAATTTTACTTTGGACTGATTTTAGTAGTATTTTAGAAGTATTTTTAGAGGTGTCCTCGATGCTGCAGAAAACGTGCATCTGCAGACCCTACACAAAAGGGTCCTATAAAAAGGGATCAGAGATGTGTAGATTTCCACGTGGCAGCATGTGTCAAGAGAATTGCAATGGTCCCATATGGTATGCGCTGGAAGGCTGGGCATCCTCCAGTCTGCGACACAGAGATTTTTCTGTTTTGTGGCTCACATTGGTTCAAAAACCAATTAATTGCTACTTTCAGAAAGGTGTCACTCCTGGTAAAAGAAATCAATAAATAAAATAAAAATAATAAATTAATTTCCTTAAAAAATATAATTCTATTTTGCAATTCACATATAAAATTGCTTTTTTTTTATTTTTTATATATATATAAAATAGATAAGCCAACCACTGTTAAAAAAAAGTTTTGTACTCCATCTGCTGCTTCTCTCATTTGAAAACATTAAAAATATTCTTGTTCACTGGTCTTTTTTATTTAAACTTTGTCTTTTTCTTAGGTTTTCTTTTTAATATTTAAACTATTGGAATATAGTATTAAAGATAACTTATAAGAATGCAATTTTTAAACTGACTGCATTTCTCAACAGAAATCACAAGCAGTGGACTGAAGCCAGTGTTCATGCACTGGCTTCCTATATAGCATTTGTTTTAACTGAAGATGCACAGCCAAACAAACCATGCTCTTTGACTGTTGTGTAACTTTATTTTATAAAATATAGTCATTTTGAGGACTTAATTTTTGCTTTTTAAAAGTATCTTTGACCAAACATCACCATCTGGTATTTTTTCACTTAAATCAGCAGATTTTTAAGAAATGGGAAATTCTAAGAATGTCCAGGAACAAAAGCTAAATGAGTAGAGAGTCATTCATTTAACAAAAGACATATATTATTTCATTAACACTGACTTCTAAGTAAAATAATAAAAGGACAAATTATGTTGATCCTACAATTATTTCTGTTTCTTAAAATTAGGATTTTTTTATAAAATAAGGAATTCTGATAAATCATATATATAGGAGCATGTGAAAAAAATGTAGACTCTGTGGCTACAGCAAAAGAAAAAAAAATTATAAAATGAAATCTAAGCTACTTTCTAGAGCTTTTATGTGGGTGGAAAGACAGACAAGCACCACCTCAGAAGATTTAAAATGTATTTTTGGTACCTGTCAAATATCATGGTATTATTCCAGATGTTTTTAAGAGAACATTTTCTCCAATAAATTTGGAGAAAAGAAATCCAATTTCTTTTTTCACTGTATGTATGTTCCTATTACTATTACTATTGCAGTTCCTGGCATTACCGCAAATGAACACAGGATTATTCAGTGACGATTGTGTAATCAACAGTTATACTGACTGTATATGCACAAGATCTGTTTGAAACCTCCCACAACGTAAAGCAAAAGGCCATATGGCAAAATGTATGACAGGTATTTTGCTATCTTTAGTGACTGTACCTGCCATGTGTAAGAAAAAAAAAATTATCTTTTTTTTACTGAATTTTGTAATTGCCCCATTCTGTTTTTTTGCACTTCTGCCTGAAATTTGGTATCATGGGGCCACAGAAAACTCAAGATTTATCACTATGTTGATATAGAAAGAAAATTTTGTGCACATCTTATTTTCTAACATGTATCAGTCATGGTCACCACATCCAAATCCAAGCCAAACGTTTATACAATCATCCTCAAATATACTTTGCTGCTTTAGCCAAATACGAGAAAGAACAACAAATTATAACACCATTAAAATACTCCCAATTTAAGATTGCATACAAGTTATAAACAGAATTTTTTTATTGTTTCTAACAGGTAAGTCTTAAATAAATATTAAAAACCTACCATTCTAATTTCATAAAAATGTATTCATCATCATAATGATATGGATGGCACCAGGTTCAGGACTAGTTAGATGCAAAAAAAAAAAAAATCACAGTTTTCCAGTGTTAGCTACCATGAAGGAAAGGCTAAACCATTGACAAACTGAAAGATTTTTTCCCATTATTTCTACATACACCTTTTGCTTCAAACAGAGCAGTCAAGCAGCATGAGTCAGTAGTATGGAGAGGATGAAAAGCAATTGAAGAACAACAAAACTAAAAACCAATGCTGCAGAAATCCATCAGTGTTGTTGCTGTATCAACACTACTAAGAAAGAAATTCACAGAAATTATGATGCCTAGGAATATTCCACGTATTACATTCTAGGTTAACTTTGAGAATTTTCAGGTCATGCACTCACAAAGAATTTACCAACAACTGCCTGTTCCAAAAATTTGTGTTTTCAGTATGACTGAAGATTCATTTATGTTTTTGACAGAGTATGAATCCCCTAATGGGTTATCGACTTTACAGTTGTCCTAATGCTGGACATGGGAAATACAGACATTGTGAACTGCCTTCTAATGTGTGACATTCAAATCTCTTTAAGTCTGCCTATAAAAGGATCAGTTGTCTTGTGAAAAATATGTCATGGGGAGGGGGGGAAAAAAATCACACATATACCAAGATATATTTTTCTTTGAAACAAAGTTGAACAGTGAATCTATACTTCATTTGGCTGTGCTACAGGCATTTTATGTATCCTCAGTCAAGACAGAGATAGTTAGCTTTGTGCTTTTGAGTAATTCTGGAGCTATATTTTCAAAAAATGTGCTCTGTTATTTTAATATTTAGTAGTGGTGACTTAATGACATTGCTTAAATTAGAAACAATAAAAATAAATTCACCAAACCAAAAAGACCAGTATTGGAATGGAAAAGAACCCAACTTTGGTTATAAACATTAGCTTTTACAGATTCTTGTCTCTCTGAAATGCCTGCAGAGAAGCAATATAGTATAAGCTGGAAGAGGGAAAGAGGGAAAAACCCACAATGCTCAAGTACCTACTATTGATGGAATCAGAATTCTCAGCCTGAGAATTTTAGGTGCTGCAAGACATGATAAACCTTTAGGAAAATTTATCCCACCTCCAAAGTTTATTAAACAAATATGCAAAAAAGGTACATATGATTTTAGTTTTAAGTGTAAAATATTGACAGGCATCTTCAAAATCCAAAGCATGGTAATTTACAATGACTGGCTCAAAGAACCTGCTATATGTCTAGATGTCCTACTTCATCTACGGTTGTCCTTAATGCAAGCACAGAAAAAAAAAAACCCTAGGAAAAACATTTAAGTTTGAGGAGGCAACAGAAGGCGACGGAAACAAACCTATGAATCCATGTTTCTGGACTCTTTGGAAACTTGGTTAATGCCAGTTTTCCAAGATGCAAATCTTTAAGTGGATTTAAAGTGCCAGACAGTATTAATTCTTTCCTACAAAAGATAAAATAAATTTGTATGAATAAATGAAGTAATGCAAAAACAGAACAAAAATCACAATAACAAATAGCATGGCATTTCCTTTGTATTGTAATAGAACTTCATTGTCAAACTACATGAGTTTAAAAAGCCTTTGGTGGATTAACCCATTCCACTCTGCTATATATATGCACACGCTATTCAAGCAGGCCCAATAAAACAAATACAGATCAAAGAACTTCATTTTACTCTGAACACATACAACCTATTGGTTCCCAGCCTACCCAGAAACCACCAAGTCAACTGTATTTGAGTATGGCTCTCCATCACATTTTGTTACTAATCAGAAAGCCAAGGAGTTTGGGCTTTAGGTAATGCCTGTTGAGAATAATGTTGCTTTTATCTGCACACTCCAAAAGCACCTTGATATCACAAGCAGCTTTTTTCTGTTGTTTTTTTTTCTTTGATACAAGTGCTGCCAATAGGGTTAAATATATGACTAACCATTCCTTCGAGAAATTAGCCCTTAGATCATTCTGTCCATCGGAAAAAACTGTCACTCTTCCACACAGCCTAACCCCCTCACACACACGTACTTTCAGTTTTTAAATATGGCTCTAGATAGAGTATCAAGGCTCCCTAAATTCAGAAAGAAGTGGGAAATATTCTGTGTATGCAGAACGTTTTTCAAGCTTAACAGAAAGGCTGAAATTGCTAAATTTACTTAGGTGTAAAACAACTTTTGGTTTAAAAAATAATTTGCCTAACAAAACTTAATGTTCACCCAGCGTAACGCTTCCCAGAGTACCTCTGGCAGGCAAAGCAAAGTGAAGGTCTGTATTTATCTTTCTCACATTCTTTGCAAAGAATTCCCAGCTCCACACCCTACCCTTTCTAACTTTATAACTCTTACTGCCTGTCCTGAGCATGTTTGTAGATGTCACCCCATCACTGGTTGCTCCCAGGACATCAGTATCCATATGCTATTCACTAATCTAGTTGATCGGGGCTTTGAAGTAAATCTAGAGTAAGTTCCAAAGTTATCATCTGCAGACAAGAAGCATGCATTTCCCAGTACCTCCAGAAGTCACAATTAAAAACTGGGAGTGCAAGAAGTAGAAGCAATTTTGGCATGGGTTCGGTGAGGCTTTTTTTGTGTGTTGGGTTGTGGGGGGGGGTGGTGTTTTTAATTTTTAAATTTTTTAGATATAATTTATGGTTCATCATAATGATACGCATGCACCAGTGGCACCAGGTTCAGCAAGAGGACCACTAGTAGGTGCAGATGATCAATCTTCTGTCCCCTGCCTCACCCCCTACCCCCCAAAAAAATAAACAGCAGTGGGAAGCAGACAGTGAGGAAATACAGTCTGAAAAAAGCTACTATCCTGGGAAAAGGTGAAACTTCTCTGCACTCTGACACAGAACATATAATGTGGTTTTAAAGTTATGGCCTGAGTCTCACAAACAAGTTGACACATTCCTTTAGTGTGAGCACTTACTGTCATTTTCTGTTTTGAAAGTCTTCAGCAGGAAACTGACTCTACCTGGTATGTTGGCTTTGTGCTGCTTTAACTGAACTGTATACCTACAGTCAGAAGCTAATGGTGGCAACACTTAACAGCAAGCAATATATTATTTCAAATGCAAGAAAAATGGTGAGACATATACATCTAGGCACCAGGGTAAACCCTTTTTTTGCTACTGAACCAACAGTTGAATAAATTCTTAAGGAAGTTTTACTCCTGATATCTAGTGATGCCAGTAGAGAACTGGCTGTGGATATCAGATAAATAGCTACTGGGATGTTTGTTTTTGTCTGAATTAAGTTTCAGAATGCTTTGGGTTGGATGCTCTTAGGAGATGCACAACAGGAATTCCAGCTATACCGGCCAGGAGGAGCAGACTAACCAGACTATTTGGTGTCAGTGCATTGACTTTTGCAAAGCAGATGAGAAAGATTCAGGGAATGTCAACATTGGAGCAGGTGGAAAAATCACCTCATTACTGCAACGCAAAAGGTGACATTTTGGTTAAAATCACTTACCACATGGACAATGAAAAAGCAGCCTAGATCAGTCTAATGCTCAAAACAAATGCATGTACAGATTTAACAAAGATTTTTATTACTAGGCCACCTACCTCCCAAAACCTAAATTCTTGGTGAATATATTGCTCTTCCTGTATTAAAGCATTAACTGTAAATAAGTAGGCTCACACATATTTACTCTCAAAGGAAATTTACTCTTTTGCAAAGTTGAGGAACATTAGAGACAAGATATACTTTCACTGCTGGGGTAGAAAAGCAGTTTTTAGCTTCATAGATTTTCAAATGACAGATCCTCCCATTCGCAAGTAATGGACTTTAATCACAAGTATGACTTAAGTATCATATACTCCCAAATAAATCTCTTTCAAGCTCTTTTAGCAAACATTCAGATTGGGATATATAATTTTGTGCTGGTTTTGGCTGAGAAGGGGTTAATTCTCCTCACTGTGGGGGTCGGCTACGTTTCCAGCTTCCCGCGCTCTGCCGCGTGGCGTGGCGGGGGCGGGGGGCTGGGAGGGGCAGGGCCATGGTGGGGGCGGCTGACCCCGACTGGCCAATGGCAGGTTCATTCCATACCATGTGACCCCATGACCAGTATATGGAGGGGGGCAGTGGCAGCGCGGAGGCGGCGCGGCGTCGGGTCGGCGAGCAGCTGCGGCGCGTGCGGTTTGTCGTCCCCGTCCCCCCCCCCCCCCCCCCCCCCCCCCCCCCCCGGGGCTTTGCGCCTCCCGTTGTTCTCCTTTACATTGCATTTCTACTGTTGTTTCTTTTAATTTTAATTATTAAACTGTTCTTATCCCAACCCACGAGCGTTACCCTTCTGATTCTCTCCCCCGTCTACCGGTGGGGAGTGAGCGAGCGGCTGTGTGGGGCTGAGCTGCCGCTAAACCACGACAGTCTTTTTGGCGCCCAACGTGGGGCTCAAGGGTTGGAGATAACAACAGCTGCTGGTCACAGCACCATGTTGTCCTTTTTGCAGTTGGTGTTAAAAATCGGTGTTGGTTTGTTGAGTCTGCTGTGTTCTGCTGTGATTAGTAATGTTTTGCCTACAAGATTTGTTATACAAACACTCGTTTTCAGCTTTATCTGGTATTTGGGGTTTTTGCTGAAACCGTTACTGTACTTTGGGTACCACCTTGTTGAGGCAATTAGCAATTATGCTCCTCTGAGAGATTTTATATGGAGGAAATACAGAATAGTATCTTTGCAACTTTTTTCTATGATGTCTGTGCCTTTGTTACAACAACGTTTTTGTATCTTGAACATCCTTGGGTGGTTAAGGTGCACTTATTGTTAGTTTTTGGGCATGTTGTTTTGGTTTTGACTAAGCAACTTAAGAATATCACCCAGAAATCTGCCCCGAGGCTTGATAGTTACGAGTGACAGGACACATGGGATAGCATGGGCAAATACCTAGGGCAGTGGGCACCCCCAGTGTTTTGGAGTTTCACCCCGAGCAAGTGCAGAATCCTAAAAAACTAGTAGAACATTTGGAGAAAGTATGTTGTTACGCTGGGAACTCCAGAGAGACACAGATAACTGCAACGTGCTGGGGCCTGGCCCATGCATACCGAGCCCTGCTCAACAGTATTCAGTGCCCCCAGGGGGAAGAGAATGTCTCTGGATTGAAATGCAAAGTGACTGGCACTGTAGACAATCCAGCCCTGACGACAGGCACTGCAGCCACTCAAACCCCCACAACAAGTACCGGAGCTAGCTCAGAAAATAAACCCGTACCAGTATCAGTTGCCCCCATACACAAGACGAAATATTGGAAGCGGACATCAACTCGTTTAGAACGGGATGATGAAGAACCAGGGCCATCGCGGGGAGAGGAGGGAGAAGTAATAAGTGAAATAGAGACCACCCGATCCCTGTCCTTAAGCGAGTTGCAAGATATGCGAAAAGATTATAGCCGTCGTTCAGGTGAGCACATTGTCACCTGGCTGCTCCGATGCTGGGATAATGGGGCCAGTAGCCTGGAACTAGAGGGAAAAGAAGCCAAACAATTGGGATCCCTTTCTGGGGAAGGGGGCGTTGACAAAGCAATTGCAAAAAAACCACAAGCCCTCTCTATCAAGTGACCCGGAAGAAGAATGATTTCAAATGGGGCCCTGAGCAACAACAAGCCTTTGAACAGATTAAACGAGAAATAGTTCATGCAGTAGCTCTTGGGCCAGTCCGGGCAGGACAAGATGTAAAAAATGTGCTCTACACCGCAGCCGGGGAGAATGGCCCTACCTGGAGCCTCTGGCAGAAAGCACCAGGGGAGACCCATGGTCAACCCCTAGGGTTTTGGAGTCGGGGATACAGAGGGTCCGAAGCCCGCTATACTCAAACTGAAAAAGAGATATTGGCAGCATATGAAGGGGTTTGAGCTGCTTCAGAAGTGGTTGGTACTGAAGCACAGCTGTTCCTGGCACCCCGACTGCCAGTGCTGGGCTGGATGTTCAAAGGAAACATCCCCTCTACACACCACGCAACTGATGCTATGTGGAGTAAATGGGTTGCACTGATCACCCAGCGGGCTTGAGTAGGAAACCCCAGTCACCCAGGAATCTTGGAAGTGATTATGGACTGGCCAGAAGGCAAAGATTTTGGATTATCACCAGAGGAGGAGGTGACACGTGCTGAAGAAGCCCCACTGTATAACAAACTGCCAGAAGATGAGAAGCAATATGCCCTGTTCACTGATGGGTCCTGTCACCTTGTGGGAAAGCACCGGAGATGGAAGGCTGCTGTATGGAGTCCTACACGACAAGTAGCAGAAACTGCTGAAGGAGAAGGTGAATTGAGCCAGTTTGCAGAGGTAAAGGCCATCCAGCTGGTCTTAGACATCGCTGAACGGGAAAAGTGGCCAGTGCTCTATCTCTATACTGACTCCTGGATGGTGGCAAATGCCTTGTGGGGATGGCTGCAGCAATGGAAGCAAAGCAACTGGCAGCGCAGAGGCAAACCCATCTGGGCTGCCACATTGGCAAGATATTGCTGCCCGGGTAGAGAAACTGGTTGTAAAGGTACGGCATGTGGATGCTCACGTCCCCAAGAGTCGGGCCACTGAAAAACATCAAAACAACCAGCAGGTAGATCAGGCTGCCAAGATTGAAGTGGCTGAGGTGGGTCTGGACTAGCAGCATAAGGGTGAACTATTTCTAGCTCGGTGGGCCCATGACACCTCAGGCCATCAAGGGAGAGATGCAACATACAGGTGGGCTCTTGATCGAGGGGTGGACTTGACCATGGATATTATTGCACAGGTTATCCACGAATGTGACACATGCGCTGCAATCAAGCAAGCGAAGCGGGTAAAGCCTCTGTGGTATGGGGGACCATGGCTGAAATATAAATATGGGGAGGCCTGGAAAATTGACTATATCACACTCCCACAGACCCGCCAAGGCAAGCACCATGTGCTTACAATGGTAGAAACAACGACTGGCTGGCTGGAAACATATCCTGTCCCCCACGCCACTGCCCGCAACACTATCCTGGGTCTTGAGAAACAAGTCCTGTGGCGACATGGCACCCCAGAGAGGATTGAGTCAGACCATGGGACTAATTTCTGAAATAGCCTCATAGACACCTGGGCCAAAGAGCACGGCATTGAGTGGGCGTATCACATCCCCTATCATGCACCAGCCTCTGGGAAAATTGAACGGTACAATGGACTGTTAAAAACTACACTGAGAGCAATGGGGGGTGGGACATTCAAGCACTGGGATACATATTTAGCAAAAGCCACGTGGTTAGTCAACATGAGGGGATCTGCCAACCGAGCTGGCCCTGCCCAGTCAGAAATCCTGCATACTGTGGAAGGGGATAGAGTCCCTGCAGTGCACGCAAAAAGTATGCTGGGCAAAACAGTCTGGGTTCTTCCTGCCTCCGGCAAAGGCAAACCCATTCGTGGGATTGCGTTTGCTCGAGGACCTGGGTGCACTTGGTGGGTGATGCGGGAGGATGGAGAAATCTGATGTGTGCCTCAAGGGGATTTGATTTTGGGTGAAAACAGTCAATGAACTGAATGGCACAATGTGAACTACTGTATAATACTGTGTGTCACCTCTGTGTTGTATCAATGATATCAGAGTACGAGCCTCCCAACCCATGGAAGATCAACTATGAAACAAGCCGTGCAGCAGTGATGGAACGATGACTGACTCGGTATGCAGCAACCCAACGCCACACACCATCTCTCCCACCCGGAAAGACTGATACAACAGATGGAGCCCAGAGTCATGGACTGGGTGAACTCAATGGACATTTTAATGGACATTTTACAGGGAAGGTCCATGAACTAAGGGAATGATGTCTGTGTATTATGTTAAAGGATGGGAAGGGGAGGGGTGGTGGTTGGTACGGTTGTATTGCATCATGTGGGACCTGGGCATGGTGTAAATGGTATGGAATAAGGGGTGGAGAATGTGCTGGTTTTGGCTGAGAAGGGGTTAATTCTCCTCACTGTGGGGGTCGGCTACCTTTCCAGCTTTCCGCGCTCTGCCGCGTGGCGGGGGGGGGGCTGGGAGGGGCAGGGCCATGGTGGGGGCGGCTGACCCCGACTGGCCAATGGCAGGTTCATTCCATACCATGTGACACCATGACCAATATATTGAGGGGGGGCAGTGGCAGCGCGGAGGCGGCGCGGCGTCGGGTCGGCGAGCAGCTGCGGCGCGTGCGGTTTGTTTTGGCGGTTCGTTCCCCCTCTCCCCTCCCTTCCCCCCTCCCCCGGGACTTTGCGCCTCTCGTTGTTCTCCTTTACATTGCATTTCTACTGTTGTTTCTTTTAATTTTAATTATTAAACTGTTCTTATCCCAACCCACGAGCGTTACCCTTCTGATTCTCTCCCCCGTCTACCGGTGGGGGAGTGAGCGAGCGACTGTGTGGGGCTGAGCTGCCAGCTAAACCACGACAAATTTCTAGCTCACTTTTTTGCCATGTGGACTATAGATAGTCTTTCAGCCTTTGAATTCTACCTCCCATAAAAGATAATCTGAAGTGATTTTGACTTGCTGTATGTTTCTGCTGACACCTTAGAGGTCATTGATATCTGATAGGAAAAAGTTTGACTTTTCAAAGAATCTTGTTACCTAGTATCTTTTGAGTTTCAATCAATTGTACATGCCAGCAAGTACGTCAGTAAGAACAGAAACACCTATGAGAATTTCTTTACAATCCCTTACATAGATTTTGGGTTTTTTAACTCGGAAAATTTTTCAACTTCTGAAAACACAGGATAACTGAAATTATGATTAACAACTGGAGATGTTTTGTTGCCCATTCAGCATAACAGGGATTTCCCTCTGAGTTCTAAGCAGCAACGCATGTCCTTTGGAATGCCTTCCTACACCATACAATTAGCTCTTGCTCAGTTCTCATGGTTCAGGTTACAGTCCCTGCCCTTCTGTAGCTTCCCAGTCACCTCTAATTAAATAACTAAAAGACAAACCTATGCAGGCATATTACAGTTGTCTGGAATAGCTCCCAAGTCAAGACAGATTATCCATTGCTTCCTAGCAGGTAACACAGTTGAAGTTTTACGTTCTCCTGCACTTCAATAACCAGATAAAACCTTCTATGATTGTCAGCTGAGCTGAAATGCTCATTAGCCTTCCACACCACCACTCCAGTCTCCTCACTCTGCCAAGTCCTGTCTCCTTTCCAAGGCAGAGATTTCCTTTTCCCACTCTCAGACAACCCTCTTCCTTTATCTTCAAATTCAGATCTATTGAGTCCACCACTATCTCTGAAGCTCTCAGCAGAGAATTCAACGTAGGAAAAAGGGATTATCCCAGCCTAAAATAAGAGAGTCATTAAATTCTACAAGAAACACTATGTGCAGAGCTGCTATTCAGTAATTATTACTTTTTTTAATTTTTTAGTCTCCTTGGAGTCTATGACACTTTTTCCCCATAAAATAAAGCACTGAATTTGTGTGTGGGGAAGATAAAATGAATCTGACACAACAACCATCCTCTGAGCAAGCTGAAAACAATCATCCCACGGCAGATCCATAATGTTCTGCAAGCAGAGTGCAAGTCCTACACAATTAGTTCCCAGTTTACAGTGGCTCAGAATAAGGATTTACCTCCAGCATCTGTGCAGAGTAGTCTGTCCTCTACTCTGTGACTATATGCAATGCATCTGGCTAGCTTGACCTAAAATTTACTGAAGTAGGAATTTCACGGAAGAGAAACTGAAATGTTGTGACAATTAAGTGCCTACCCTTCAAAAGAGCAAACTCCCAGCAGCAGCCTAAAGCAATGCAGGATCAGACTGTTGGCTAGAGCAGGCTTGGTGGTAAACTCCACAGCTACTGACTGGTGGGTATTAGAACAGCTTCTCTCTGAATGCTAAACAGAGTTTCAAAGACAGACTGCCAACCGGGCCATTGGCCAAGAATTTGGGGAGCAAGGCCACCTTCTGTAGTCATCTGTATACTTTAGTAAACCATAAACATCATAAAAGAGAAAGCGATCCTCATCCATGTTCCTTAACATTTTTAATTCCATTTACAACTTTGAACTACATCTCTCATGTACATAACAGCAAACTCCTTCAGCTGTCAGGCAGAAAAAACCCAGACTGATAAGGATGGATGCATTTGCAGTAGAAGAAATTCCACAGAACATAAAATGAAAATGTGAATTCGGTTTTAAGCACCACAAAGTTACATTACTGTAGTAGCGCTAGTACTTATACCTGCCCCTAATTCCATTTTATCATTTGAAGGTTACTCAAGCTATACATTTTTGTGACAGTAAGCCCTTTGCTATCAATTTCGTCTTCCCTTCTTAGACCTGAGATGCTATAAAGATACAGATCAGAGCAGAACCCACTACACCAGCAGCGAAATAAGAAAGGAGAAAAAAGAAAATACTGAATTTGCCATATCTAGGCTACCTGCAGCCATCATCCTTCTAGGTCATTTTGTTGATTTTTCCTACTGCAATAATGCATCTTAACTACAAAAGTCTTACTTTTAATGAGAGCCTTCCTATACACTAACATCTAATTTTCTGTCAGCCCTTCTAAAACTATTCCTCTAAGACTGTCTCCAGTCTTACTCAGGCAGCAGAAAGAGCATATTCCCCCACCTCTGAGATTTACAGAAAAATTATCAGATTACAGGGCTTAACAAAATGTTGCTTCTGGGCTCCATTAAGAGCAAGGAGGTAAATGCCTGTTCTTCCTCCATGATGACTCCTGGACAGGTGCTGCACATAACCAATGGTGAAGCTAGACTAATCCCAACAGGTACAAGAAAGGAGTGGGGGGGGAGGAGAATGTGTCCAGAATAAAGGGTAGCCACCTTCCTCCCCTTCCCTTGCAGTATATCTCTTGCAGGCTATTCAGTTTTGATATGCTGCACTGCTAATGGCAGCAATTTGAACTGTTACCTCAAATGGACTCAGATACAACATTCAAAGAGGGGTAAAACAAAAACAGTTGAGCAGACACCAAACATTAGTTGGGCACTACGTGATTCAGCAAAAATGATATGCCTATCTAAAGGTTACAAATAGCCTTCCTTAACTGACATAACAAAGGAGGAGTGGCAGTTAGAAGGAAGAAGTGGCAGTTCAATGGGACTTATATCCCTCAAAAATGTGGGCCAAACATGTGCCTTCACATACAGCAGTGTAATCTTTAGCCTGCACTACAAAACAAACTGGGGGCGGAGGGAAGAAAAAAGGCAGTCTGGAACTATCTGCAAAGCGTATAGGCTAGAAGAGATTTTTAACATTCCTTCAGCACTCCTTAGCTGAAAAGCTCTTGCTGTGTCACTAATTACCACTTAAAGCTTACAGCTGACTTGCACATAAGGCCCAGGTTTTTGTGATGTCATTTGATGTGTGCAACATACCTCACGTTCCAAGCAGTGGTGAAGTCAGGGTTCAGCAGCAGCAGGGTACACGTGATATCTATCAGCTCTAAAATGATTGAACAAGAGACACAAAGATTAGTAATGATTCGCACACAGCAAGCAGCATTCTCTCTGCGCTCCCTTACTCCCTGTCCTTCGTCAAAGTCTCTCCTCCGCAGGCTGCTGTACATATGGATGCCCACCTCCCCACCTCTGCAAAATACTGCTCCGTCTCATTCCAGAAGAAATACTAGCTTAATTTAAGAGGGAGCAAAATCTGCCATATCCTCCCTTTTCATTATTTAAAATAATGGACTCCAATTTTGCCAACAACTCACATCTAAAAAGTTTGCAGCTTGAAATTTCTGCCATCTACCCATACTGCTATTATCAAACATACACTACACCCTCAGCAAGGGACAGCCATTACATAGAATCGTTGAGTACTTAGTGATTTAAATTGCAGAGTTCTTCAAAGCAAATTCAACAATTTTTAAATAAGATAGTACCATTAAAATATTCCGTAGTATTTCAGTACAAGTCTGAGCTGCAGATGGCTGACATACACTATACTGTTACAAAAAATACACATACTATAAAAAAAACTGTAACTACGAAAATGAAACACCATAACCATGAATTAGGATCACAAAATAACTCCACTAACTGCACAGAAAATACTTTAAATACATTCAGAAGTAACAGCCTTGCTTCAGACTGAGGTTTTAAGACTAATAACTAGAAACAGAACAAATAGATTTGTCTGCAGCCCTGCAAGCACTGCACAGACTGTACGTTTATGTATTACACTTATTTTTACCAATGTCTTAAAAACAAGACTGAGGTATACGGTTGCTGAGAACAGAAGAATAATTTCATTGTAACCTAGTCTTTCCCCTTCCCTTTGCACTCCACTGCACCATTCAAGCAGTTCAGAGTCCCACCAGGGTAACAGTGGGGATTCATGAGGCATCTCCACTTAAGCTTGAGCTACTAAGGACTGTCACTGCATGGGCTCCCTTAACTTCTGCTCTCAAGAGACACAGCATCAGGTCAGTTAACCTGTCCTGCAATCACAATTCTCAAATTTACATGGTAATTTTGCAATTGAGTAAGAAGAAACTTGCTTCAAGACTGAACACAGGCTTTTACTGCCAAGAAAGTTGAGCTATATTCTCTCCTAATCACACTGCAATTAAAACACTAAATAGATTGTACTCCAGGTGATTTCCGGCAAATGAGAGGCACTTGATTACATTTTAAGGCGAAAAAAAGGAAATGAAAAAAAGAGCGTCTCTTGTGGAACTAGACCTCTGGTTAGTGCAGTTAATATGACTGTAAAATGAAATTTCAAAAAGTCACTGATGAAATGCAACAATAGTGGAGCCTATTAATTCAAAATCCATAGGAGCATTTTCATGTATCTCTGAACTATGACTTTGAGAGAAGTAAATATTTAAGTGGATCAAAAAGTGGAATAACTTTGTATATTACTGTATGACCAAGTAATTTTGTGTTCCCCATGATGGTCCTGCTTATAAGGAACATGTTATGCCATCATATAATGCGGGGGCAGGGGGGGAAGAAGAATTCTTTAGTGTACTCTGCCAATTTTCTTCTTAGTTGTTATGGTGATATTTCAAAAAATACCTCAAGGAACTAACAACTTTCTATTTTCATGAGTTTTAGTAAGGGTTGGTGGTTTTTTTCCTTTAATTAAAGATTTCCTTTTAAACACCTCTTTGTTGCCAGGGAATAAGCATTTCTCATATGCGCAAGCTTCTTCCTAATTTGCTGTCTAAATGTTCAAAGCTTTTTCTTTGACTTATCCGATCCCTGAACCAGCGAAGCACTTCAACACCTATGTAATTTTAGACAGATGAACTGCCCAATTGAAATATCCAGGATTACTCACATATGTAAAATTAAACACTTACTATGTGTTTTTCTGGCTAATATTTCAATTTTACGTTCAAAAACTTCATTGGCAACATTTAACAAAACACCAGTTTTATAAGGATCTATAGTTAAAATTGTGAGCTGTCATTATTTCATGTAGATTTTCCATTTTACCTTCTCAAAATACTAGTTATATTTTTAAAATATCTCAATTTTACATATCACAAATACACATAATTAAATGCTCAGACTATTCTGCTATTATTACCTTGTGTCATAAACAATACACGCAAATTGACTTTCAAAACGCAACAGGCCAAGAGCTAATAACAACTCTTCCAAGGTGACATAAATCTTTACGTCAAATTCACAGTACTTACTACATGGCCACTGAGAGTTTCTTCAAGAAAAAAAACATAATAATCAGGAAGTACAAGCTTTGTTGCTAACACAAAGCAAGCCTAAACACTTAATTCGGTTAACTGCATTTTTACGCCAGCCAGCCAGCTTTCTCTCCAACTGATTATTTACAAAAACAAACAACAACAACAAACAACTCCACCAAACACAAAAAACTTTAATACTAGCTTCTCCCCTAGACAAGAGTCACATATATTTTAAACTTGCTTTAGGTTACATTTAAGCTAGACTGCCAGCAAATTGCTGGCTTAGCATAATTTTTGAAACCCGTTATGGATGAGTTTAGTCCCCCAAATCTAGGTGGATTTGTACTTCCTATGGTGAACTTTATTTTCATCTGCTTATCGCTTTGCCAAGACGTCAGTGGGTTGCATCTAAAGGCTCTAATGCTCAATCATTTTAACTATCAATGCAACAGGACTGTGCAATAAATGAGATGTCTGCAGGACTTTTTCATTTGTTACAGGATGGAAAGGTAAATGAAACTGCAGTGCAGGGTAAGAAGAAAAGCAGAGATGCAGCAAAATGCTGCAACAAAGAACAGGATTAGAGGCAGTTCTGAAATAAGTAATAAAAAAACTCTGAACTTCTGAGTGATTTTCTTAATACTATAATGTTTTTAGTAATTATTAGGTGCTACCCCCCTATATGCTATGGTTGACAAGACATGTTAAGCAAATGCTTATTACAACCTAGTCCAGTCTTGTGAATGTTTTAGAAACGGTTTTCATAGTCTACATGACTCCACTTGGAACAATATAGTCTGTTTGTCCTATTAAGTCATGATTTCCAGTTAACATGACTATTCTGGTAATGCCAAAGGTCTGGAACAGCACCAAATTGAGCCCAACTTAAGCAGAAGTTTGCCTACCATTTTGTCTGCTGTCTTCCCGTTACAGAGGTTCACTGTATCCTGAACTTTATCAAAGGAAAGAAGCAGACAAAAGAAAAATCTCAGAGCAATACCCAGTTCTTTCATGTCCACATTCTTTGATGCTTTATGCAACAAGTAACAGATGAAGACTTCAGCAATTATGGATTCTGAGCCACAGATCTCAAATAACACAATTTTAGTAACCTCTCCACTACTTCTCAATAGAAAGTCTTATGACAGATCTTGCATACAATGATTCTAGTTGTCAGCTAGTTCCCTCTGTGTCAATAACAAAAAAAAGAGTATATTTTATTTAAAATTTAAAAGTACTTTCTGCTGGCTACATTTTAAGCAAACTATAGCATCGTAGGTGCTCACAATGTACATGTCCTTTTGTACATGAAAATATCCCTGGCCACAAAAGGACAAATATGATGATATGTTTTTAGATAATTTTCTTTTTAAGTATGGCTGTATCCAGTTTTTTATTTTTCTAAGTGTATCACACTAAAATGCGCTTTTCAGAAGAGTGTTGTAAAAGTGGAAACAGATTTGTGGGAAGCAAGGATATTCTGGGAGGATGCACAACAATACTTCGCATGAAAAGAAAAGTAGTTCATAGCAATTTCAGAAGACCATCTTGTGATAATACAAATAATATGCATGTATAATTTAAAAAATTCAAGAAAGGATAAAAACATATTGTGAAATTAGGATTTCTAAATTAGAAAAACAGCAAGAAGAGAAGTAGTCATGGTTCTGGATTCCAAGGATCCAAAAGAAACCATAACTAAATTAAGCATCTGTCACAGTAAGCTGTCAATGACTGACTATAAAGCACTTCCTTCCAGGATCCTGCCAGAAAAATATTACACACTGCATCTGAAAGCAGACACTTGAATCAGCACTCTGTTTTTCTTCTCTGTTCTATTTAAAATGGCTTACAGTAATTTGAACAACACAAAACAGGTTAACAGGAGACTACATTTGCAATCATTGTTTATTATGAGCATCAGTAGAATATGCAATCAAGTTTTGCAGCAGTAATAAACAAATCTATCCCTTCACTACATTCAGAAGAAAACAACTACCTTGCCAAATTCCAGGAATGCACTTTTGCCTACGAAAAGGAATTGGAGGAAAATGTGGATATCGAGGATATTTCAAACGTACAGAAAATGTAACATCTTTAATAGAGTATGCCTACTTATGCCAATTCTGGAAGCCCACTTGGGAAAGACTTCCACCTTCATTCCTTCCACCACTGCAGTTCAGTTTCTGCTAAGTTTTCTTATCAAATGTGCAACTCGATTATAGTAAAACATACTATAGTCTGTAAGCCATACCTTGGCTTTACAAACAATTTATTAACATGTAGGTCCAATCATGTTTTACAGTAGCGACACAAAACCTCTATAGACATGAAAATGCTGTAGATCACCTCTTCTTACACATTTTAATCTGTTCCTTCAATTACAAAAGTCAAAGGGGAATGGAGTTTTGTTTTCGAAAGAATAAAACCAAGTCTTAACAAACAGGCAGCAACCTAAACTACATGCTACTCCAGTATTTACCAACACAGTTTTATAATGTGCATTTTGAGAGGAAAGTCTCTTCAAGCAGTTGGCACACCATACCACCCTGGTGGAACAGGCACGTGCCACAGTGTCACTGCAACAAAGCGCGTGGACTGGTGTGAATGGAGCAGGGTGCCAGCACTTTAGCACCCAGCTGCCGTTTAGTTATCAGTGGTCTCCAGCCACCCAGTGCAAGAGCGACACAAATCTCAGTCATTTGTATTTCGGCTTGAAACAAGAAGTTTTTTGTCTGTGTGGCAGTTTCTAAGGGAGGACTTTTCTGTAACACTTGAGACTAAAATGAAAAGTCCACTTGCAGAAGATCTGCAGCATAATCAAAATATATCCTGCAACCTCCTACCTCAGACCTGCAAAAACCCTGCAATGAGAACCACTGGTCTAGCTCAGACTGCCTCTCATAGCAGGCTCATCTCTTCAAATCCTAGAATTTCTTTCTAGCTACATGTCAGAGTCAACGTTATTTATATCCCTTATATTAAAGCTCTTTTTATTGCATTTTAAAATTGTCTGCATAATAAATTCTGAATTTGCAATCAGATCACAATCACTGGTTTCTATCAGAACTGAATGCATCAGCAGCAACTTGCTGGCAGCTATCAAAAAGATCCAGGTTTTACTAGGTCCAACCATCAACCACAGAGACCAAGAAAGAAATGGAAGTTTCTTAAGTTAGAAATACACACCCCCTAGGAATAAGTCCTTAAGATATCTGTAATGAGAAAGAATATTCAAGAAAATAAGTTACATGAAAATAAGAAATACAGGGCAATGTAAAATTTACAAACTCAACAAACATTTTTCGTAGATTATCACATAATGGCATGACTTGAGCCCCCTGTTGGAGGCAGGGGAGGTTTGGAAAACACACACACCAAAAAAACTGTTAGACAAAAATAAAATATAGACAATCAACAGGTCAGTCATACCCAACAACACATGAAAATACTTCCACTTTCTTAAGCTACTCTTCTGAATGGAGAATTAACTCCAAGTATGAAGCCAGTGCTTTGTTACTCTAACACCACCCAAGGTACACAGCCAGCACTGGAAGACACTATGTCACCAGGGGAATGGGTTCCTCTTTATCATGATCTGGCTTGCAAAGAGGTAGGAAGTTCCTATGTATGACCTTTCCCCATCCATCAGAAGGCAAGCACGTTCATGCTTGCGTTACAAACCTTCTCTGCCATCTAATGCTACTCTTCTCAAAATGCTGGCATTATATATCCAAATGTTTGTAATAAGGAATTAAAGTATGTTTACCAATTCTAGACCCCACCCTCAGGCAAACAAAAGTAGGCAACATCCATGGCCTGAAGAATGCTCCCTTGCCAAGATTCACTAAAGACCCCAATCTTCTTTCTCCTTATCATCCCTGAAAGCAAAAGAAGCTCAAATGCATGTCTATGGACGCAGCTAACACCATCTGACCATTGACCATCCCTTACCCTATGTGTTAACAAGGGTGAGTGAACAGCTGTCTTCATTCACTTAAAATGAAACAGACTATAGTAATAAAAAATTAAACAAGAGAAATGCAAATGGCAGCTATAACACGAAAGATATGTTACTAACCAGACATCATCTCCTAACCTACACAGACCTACTCTCAAAACCTGTCTGCTCAAGACGGTACAGCTTGTTAGTTGTATGATGACTAGATGCTAGAGTCTGCATCAGATGTCTTGCTAGCTTCCCACTTTTTAAAACATAATTATTTAACTCACTAGTTCATCAACCAAAGAGACTGCCCTTGCTATAGTTGCAGTCAACACAACACAATGGATGGTGGCAACACAACACAATGGATGGTGGCTGTTGGGTATGTTCCAGGAGAGGAAGATAGTCTGAGACAGTCATTTTAAAGCACAATGGACACAGCCAGTGCTTTATGGATTAGGTTAGTTTCACGCAAAGAGAAAAGAAATAAAATATGGTAACAGCTCCAAACTGAAACCCAGCTGCATGCGAGATACTAAAGATGTGAACTCTGTGAGCGGTCACAGGGTGTTCTTCAACAGAAAAGTGTCCTCCTTCTGGGACACAAAAATGCACAAAATGCCATAGCAGGTAGAAGATACTAGAAAGAAGCCTCAAAAATAATATGAATAGACACCAGAAGTAAGACACTGAGATAAGACAAGAGTAAGAACATTTTTATGCTGACTGCTATTTAGAAAAGACCTGAATCCATGAACAAAAAAATTAGTTTCTTAAACAAGTTTCCTTTTTCATTCTTACTCTGAACAGTACACTTCGTAAGCAGTCAAATATCTCCCATGTCACACCTGTTCATGCTTATTTAAAAAAATTGAAAATAGACAACATATATTGAAGTATTTTTCATGCAAGTAAAATAAACTAAAAACCAAACCAAAACAAAGAGATGAAAAAGGAAGTAAAGCTTCACAATTAATGAGCTGTATGGACTAATGATTTCTGGTAACCCTACATCTGAAAAACACTGCACTTTTTTCTTTCTTTAGATCCACACATCACCACAGTCTTACTTCTGACTCAACAGAAAATTTATTTAGTAGAGATTAACATAATTTCCCTAAATCATTCACCGAAATAAGTCATCTCCCTCCAAACCTTCCAGCTTGGGCAAGAAAGAAAGGATTTACATTTTCAATTAAGCAAACCTACAACTTGTTTAGGTTGCCAAAATGCACAATCCAAAGCCTGTCACTCCCCCCAGTAACACTCAGTTCTTTCAGAACAGGTTAAATTGGCTTTAAGAGGGCCAGTGTAGTGTCAAAAATGGTAAACAACCTGGACAAGGCGATCAAGTGCATCCTCAGTAAGTTTACAGAGAACACCAAGTTGGGCAGGAGTGTTGATCTGCTCAAGGGTACGAAGGCTCTGCAGAGGGACCTGGACAGGCTGGATCAATGGGCTGAGGCAAATTGTATGAGGTTCAACAAGGCCAAGTGCCAGGTCCTGCACTTGGGTCACAACAACCTCATGCAACGCTACAGGCGTGGGGAGGAGTGGCCTGGAGGAAAAGGACCTGGAGGTGCTGGTCAACAGCTGGATGAACATGAGCCAGCAGTGAGCCCAGGTGGCCAAGAAGGCCAACAGCATCCTGGCTTGTATCAGGAATAGTGTGTCCGGCAGGAGTAGGGAAGTGATCGTGCCCCTGTACTCAGCACTGGTGAGGCTGCACCTTGAATACTGTGGTCAGTTTTGGGCCTCTCAGTACAAGGACATTGAGGTGCTGGAGCATATCCAGAGAAGGGCAACGAAGCTGGTGGAGGGTCTGGAGAACAAGTCTTATGAGGAACAGCTGAGGGGGCTGGGGTTGTTTAGCCTGGAGAAGAGGAGGCTGAGGGGAGACCTTATCGCTCTCTACAACTACCTAAAACAAGGCTGTAGTAAGATGGGGGGGTTGGTCTCTTCTCCCAGGTAACAAGTGGTTGGATGAGAGGAAACATCCTCAAGTTGCATCAGGGGAGGTTTAGATTGGATATTAGGAAAAATTTCTTTACTGAAAGGGTTGTCAAGCATTGGAACAGGCTGCCCAGGGAGGTGATGGAGTCACCATTCCTGGAGGTATTTAGAAGTTGTGTAGATGTGGCGCTTAGGGACACGGTCTAGTGGTGGACCTGGCAGTGATAGGTTTATTATTGGACTTGATGATCTTAAGGGTCTCTTCTAACCTAAACGATTCTATAATAAATAAAAGATGTGTATTAAGAATCACATAAGATACTATTCTCCAACTAGGTAACTTACCATCTTTGTTCAGCCATTGTTTTCTTTGTCTGTAGAGGAGAAGTTTATTGTGGACATACGGCAAAAGAAACTTGACACACCAGCTCTCCACACCAAGCTTGTTTTCTACCAGGACAATAGGGCTCCGGTTATACCTGGCTTCAGGGCAGGGTATTAATCCAATTTCATCTCTAAAAAAAAAAAACCAGAAAGAAATACAACTAAACATATTTATAGTAGATACCAATTATTTTTCTCAATACAGCAAACTGGCGATGCTTCCCACCCAGTCAGTCCATCTTTTCCCTGTTTTTACCTAAATCTGTACTCACTATCCTCAATTTACCTTCTTGATTCTTGTTGGACTGCAGGTGCAATAAAATGCATTTTCAGAAAGCCATCCTCAGCAAAACTCATGCAGCACATTACCTTGGCAAATAAATGACTCAAGCATGTTTTAAGGCATAAATAAAGATTTAAGTTGAACAAAAAAAGTGAGCGTATTTTACCTCTGTGTAATTTATTCAGACACAATATAAAACCAGTTGTGATTTTGAGTTAAGAGCTACTACAAAAATTATGTATTAGTTCCCCAATACTACAGTGATAGAAAACAAGAACTATTTCAAGATTTGCTGAAGACTCTGGAAGTAAGAACTATGATTAGATAGATGAGCCAGAATGAATTCAAAATTCTTTAAATGTTCTCTAGGAAGATTCCTTTTGGTGATTCTGGCTCTTCTCACCTTAAGATAATCTGAAAAGTTTTATTAGATTTTCCCAAATATCCTACACTAGGAAGGACCCTTTTTTGTATTCTTAGTTATCACCTAAGCAGTTCAATTCAGCTGAAGTAATACAAGTACCCCTGGCTTTGTGATGGAGCTGTAACAAGTACTACTGCAACGGAAACAAAACACATTAACCAGTACAGGCATCTGACTGACGCAAAGCTACCCAGGTGTGCCCTGCAGCAGAATACACGGCAATGTGCGCATTTCCACATGTACATTTGCACATGTCCCATTTTTACTTCTCCTATACAAGGCAGCCTGCTGAACAGGGGGAAGATTTGAGACACAGAGGCCAGCCTGATTAAATGGCAACTTGATATGAGAGGCTTTAATCAATCCCTTAGAAAAATAGCAATGGCCACAAAACCTCCTACCAGCAAGCAAAGCAGAAGAGACTCGGCTGTTAAGTTTCAGCTCTCTCTAGTATGTAGGGATGTTGCTTTACCAGCTTTAACAGCTTCTTAAAACAAACACAGGTTGCAAGCATTCACACTTGTTTAGACAGAAAGCAACATTGTTTTATGCTTGCCATTATGCATGATTTCTCCACCACCTCCTGTTTAACGGAAAATTTTGTTGCTAAGGAGGGAGATCCTCCGATCTCAGGAAAAAAAATCTCTTGCAATCTTAGACAGAAAGTGAATTCTCCACCTTAAATTTTCTCAGTACAAGGTCTACAGATACACTCCAAGTGTCAACCTCACAACCTCAACTCAATTACCTCAAACTAATTTTGTTACTGGACAATACGATTGTACCAATTTAGTACTGTGTCCTCACTGCATTATTACTAAAGTAATCAAAAGTGACACCATGTGCTTGTTTAACAATGCATTTGCTTATTCAAAGAAACAGATTTAATCTTCCACACATCACGAAGTACATCAGAAGCTGCAAAGAGCACAAGTAACTAGAGGTAAGGTATTTGCAAATCACTCTCTTCTGTCTCCAAATACATACCCAGGTCCCTTACCCACCCCTGGTAATCTGAGAACAGAGGGAGGAAAACCAGCACTTTCTACCCCACCAACTGCAAGCAGTGGGTGTCAAAGCAAGATCCTCACCTCTGCTGCTCCACTCAACACAAGTTCTTCAAGAAGCTAGATCTAAAATGGCATTCCAGTCTGCTTCTTTCAACATGGTACCTTATAGCCTGAAGTTTGTACTTGCTGCTGCCTCCTTCCTTTTATGAATGTTACACCCAGTCCTTGGTTAAACTTTGCCTGGCCTTGCATATAGAGACATACAGTCTCCACCTGCAATGAACATGCAGTCACCAACAGCTTTACTAATTAACTCCACAAATTACCACAAGAATTTACCAGCCATTGCTTACAACAATACACCAAAGGAAAACAGCAAGGATAGAAAAAAAAAAAAACCTACATACATCCATACCTTCACTTCTTACCAAATACAAAGAGTCTGACTCAGGTGAGCTAAGTTTCATAACACTGCTTTAAACATGTCGTAATGACAGACAGGTAGGGTTTGCACTGAGCTGACAAGTCAGCCTGAAACACCCCAACTCCAGAACCTGCTCATTTAGCTGAAATCAGCAGATGGAAAATTCCATTCATAAATGAATTTCATCAGCATAATGAAATTCATGAAGATACAGTGCAACAACAAAAAAAAAGGTTTATCTGCTAACTACTCAGTTTTTGCTAAGATGCAAACCAGGATATGTCATTTGGCAGAAATGTTGTCTCTAGCACCTTGGTTTTGTTTTTGATGATCTGTGTGCTCAGAAATTGTGTGTTGCATTCAGTTCCTAAGAAGGAACAGAATTCATAATGCAAAAATAACAGGAGGGCAGATTTATCTAGGATAGGGTGCCTATCTCACAGCAAAAACATTTCATTCAAACCACTATCTAGTTCTGCTCCTGAAGCCCCTCAGATGTGCACGTGGGGCAAGTAACAAGGCAGGTCTGTCAGCCAAGGAGGCACTGCTTGAGAACGCCTGCAGCCTCTGCTCCATTGTGTACCCAAAGAAAGCTTCTGCAGCAGGACTTGCATGCAGGCATCACTGAATTAGAGCTTGTAAATGAAGTGACTGAAGTACCCTTCATCTTGCACAAACTGCCCCTGGCCATGTGACAGAAGACATGCCTGTTCATATGACAGGATTGCCCAAACTCATCGCAGGATGGAGGATGCCTACATTTAGGTCAAGTAACAGGTGCACGCTGCTCATGATACTAAAGGAGACACCAGCTGAGGGCCGCTGTTTGGCGGTATTTGTACTATCAGAAGCACCATTATGATTTGATTTCTCTCCCTAGATTTCCCAGTTTTCGGATAGTGTCTCTTGAATTTTAGGAGGGTTTGGTGCTTTTACGTTTATTTTTCTTAAAGTAAACACCACAATCATGTTCCAAAAACTGCATGAATTATCTATGCGTTTACAGGATACCACTTCAGTTCACATTCCTAAAATATACCACAGAAGCAGCCAGAACTAAGTGGAAGCTTTTAGCTGGTTTTTCATGGAGTCTGCAGCCATCACAGAGCTTCTTCAAACTGTGCTGAGACCAAAGATGATGTACAAGATGAGACCAGGGAGACAGTGGAGCTGTACAGCCCAGACCTGGTCCACAGTACAAACCTAAGCCTTGGCAGAACAGTACTGCCAAGCCATTGCAGGACCTGCTTTAAGAGCCCCAGCCTGTTGGCTCAGCCATTCAATGGCCCTCATCAAAATAAACCCTAGCCAACCTACTTTAAAATTCTAAAACCATGATGATACAAAGAAATTCCCTCTTTCACAGAACCGCAATAGTACTGCACTGCTAGGAAAGGAGTAATTTCTTGTGATGCTCCCATGGCGGGTCTGCAGCTTTAGGTACCCCACGCGAAGGGACTTTCTCTGATTTTTTTCTGGAAGATCATCTTTAAAATAACCCAACCTCTCCCCACAGAATTAGACAGAGGATATTAAATAATGGCTGGAAGATCTGAATGAGGTACAATCAGTGGATACAATGCAACTACAATTCTGCTGACAATAAAGACTGGACCTAAGTAGTTGAATATAAAAAGCTTTTAATACTGGAAGACAATCCAGAGCATGGACACTTGAAAGGTGTATATTTTTACATTAAAATAAGTATCATGAAATGACTGTGGCTAGTGAATTTACAACATTTGAAAGGTAGAGGAAAGGGAGCCTAAATCCAAAAGCTGCAACTTCTTTTTCCTTATCATGCAGTGCCTCATACAGACATGATTCTCTCTTAGAATTTCCTAAATAGATCTTCACATTATGTGTAGTCAATATCTTAGTGGTACAACCAAAATCTTTCATAAATAAAAGAACAGTAATATATTACTGAAATCCAAAGTACTTCTAGCCAATATTTGCTTCCAAAGAAGCTATATATATGACACTTTAACTCTCTTGGAGTTCCCTTTTGTTTGCTCTCACATTAATCTCCACTCGATTGGAAACTTCTGCTACAGTAACAAAGTTCTGCACTGATGGCCCCTCTCACTAAAGCATTACAAGCAAATTATTTTTACTTACTATTGGTATATTTGGAAGTACCAATGAAGTACAAAGGTATGAAACAATCTAATGAAAAGAACATTGGCAAGACAAATTTCATACTTAGCTACAGTAAAGACTTAAGGAAGTATGTTTCTTTCTGAATACCCTGCAGAGAAACTTACAATCACACCAGGAGAAACCTTGATTCAGAGTTGCAAACCTAACAAAATGAAGTGTGGTATTTTTACTACATTACGGATGTGACTGAGACAGAAAAAATTATCTGAGCTACAGTGACATAAATGACTCTTGGCAAACCATAAAATATATCTTCAGATTTGGTACACAAACACTGGCCTACGATCTAAGGGTGCATCTTTCCAATCACACCCATCAAATTCATGTACTTTTTTGGGAAGCGAGTCTATTTCTTTTGACTTCACACGCAAAGGAACAGCAAAGTTCAAAAAGAAAGTATATATTGA
The DNA here is from genome assembly GCF_949628215.1 of Phalacrocorax aristotelis. Taxonomy (NCBI): domain Eukaryota; kingdom Metazoa; phylum Chordata; class Aves; order Suliformes; family Phalacrocoracidae; genus Phalacrocorax; species Phalacrocorax aristotelis. The sequence continues at coordinate 41,689,143 of NC_134311.1, forward strand.
TCTGCTCACTGTTGGTGATCCATTCAGTTGCAGTGGGATAGCTCACGTACATGACTTTACCAGGACCTGTGCTCGTAGGACTAGGTAAAAATATCTTCCAGTAAATTTCATAGCCTTACAAAATGGAAGACTAGCATGCTGACACCGTTTTCCAACTGAAGAAAAGGGAGCTACCACAGAGACAAGGCAAAAAGAACCCCTCTGTTGTATATTTACTTAGAAGTAAGTTTGGCCTAAAAAGATGCAGTCTTGCTGCAAATTTAATTTAAAGCAAAAAAAGAGAAACAACAATCCAACATTCTACTTCATCTGAAACTGTGGTTTTACATGCTTTTTAGTGTTGACCGGAGACAACATCCCTTTTAAAACCTATAAAACCATGAACCTGCCAGAACAAAACACCCATTCTGACAGATGCAAAGGGGACAAGCGAACGGTCAAAGACAGGGACAACAAATGCTGGAAGAGGGATGAGTAGGGGACAAAAGTATGAGATGTGAATAGGAACATCATGCACATGGCATATCACTTATTTGCAGTGGTGGCAGGTGGATGCCACATGAAAGAATTCAAACCTGGATCTGTGACACGAACAGGCTGCTCAATTCATAAGGACAACGTCTGTCAGGGACTAAAGCTGGTTACGACTGTCGTGGACACCAGCAGAAGACAAGATGTTTCCAAGATACATGAAAACAACTGGCCAGCATGGCTGCAACGTGGTGCTCCAGAGGCAGAGAGGCATCGTAGTCAAGGGCCCACAGTCTACACTGGCCATGCATAGTCCCATTTCAAGTACTGCAGTTAAGAAATCTAGCAGATTTGCCACTTCTTCTACATTAGAGGGTAAACTAGCAGTAGCATGTGCTTCCTCACTCAAAGCGTGACACACTGCATCAGTCTCTGAGCACACAACTCTTGTAGCCTACTTGCATCTCTGAGCTTGCATCTGTCAAAGAAAACAGCAACAGCAGCATATTTTTAAAAAACACAAGCTCCAAGTTTGCTGCCAATAAACAATTCTGGCAAAGGAGTAGAAACTAAGAAGAATCAGAATGTTCATTCACAAATACTGGCTGTTTACAGCACGTTATGCCTCACAACCTAAAAATGAAGTGTTATGGCAAAATGCAGTTCTTTTTTAGACAGCATCCATATGCTGTATTTTAAAACCTGGCCACCCACCCAAGGTGCTTACTACATTTATAGAAACATGAGGGTATTCATTCTAATCGTCTCTTTCAAGCAAAAGGATAAAGTGCCCATGAAATTTTCCTACACACTTTCTTAACATACCATTTTCTGGAACAGATTAATAGGCCACCACCTCAGAGACTGCAGTGTTTCTGACTGACACAAGTACACCATACTTATGTTATGAAGTTGTCATACATTATGCACTACCGCATTTGCCATAACCAATACGCAATATATAGAAACAGATAGAAAGGCACTTCCCTAAACAGTTTGTGTCTTAAAACAACCAAGGATGGAAAAAGAAAAAGAGATACAGGAGGTACCTAAATCAGGGTCTCAGAGCCAGTCAGGAGTGGAACTGAATATAAAACACAGCCCATCTCACCCCCAGATCGTCAGATAAACCTGATTCTCACTAGATTGCAATAACTGTAGTTTGTATTTACATGGTTGTTCTGCTTGCCTCCTTCAAAACCAACGCACAGTGAAAAGCATTGGCATCTCTATCAACAGATACAGATCTGAAGGCAGCATTCATCAAAGCGCACTGTTTGCACAATGGTGCAATTCAGAAGGCTTCAGCCCCGAGATGTGCTTCCACCAGCGCTAACGCTCTGCCTCCGACTCCGGCAGCCCCGGCTGCCTTCGGCGGGGCTCGGCACGCCTGACCCCGCCGCAGGCAAAGGACGATCCCACCTCGACTACGCTACAAGTTTAACATTGGCCAAACCTCAAATTCAAGTAGATATCGTTTAAGAACCTGGAAATCTGGAAGCGATGAATTATCTTTTCAGGGTCCTTGCTGGTTTCCATAACTAGGTACTTTTCATCGAGGGGGTTGCTGCTGCCGGCAGGCTGGCGGAGCGGCCGCAGGGCTCACCAGCAAACGGACTGCAGACGCAACCCGCGCCAAGGAGTTACCCCAACTCCCAGCGTAGCTGCGTAGCCTTACCCAGAAGAAGAGGGGGCAGGAGGAAAGCACGGTAAGGCGTGCGGCATTGGCCACCTGCGCTGCCGAAGCGCCGGTGCCCGGGGAAGCCGGCGGGTGCCAGCCCTGCCGCTCGCAGGCAGGTAGCAAGTAGGCAGGCAGGTGCGCCCAGGGAGGCGCCACGCCGAAGCCCCTGCGCCGGCCGGGGAAACCCGGCTGGTCCCCGCGGCCCCTCACGGCATGCCTTTGGGGCCGGCCCCGGCCCTGACAGGCACCGCCGGGCGCGGGGGACACCGCACCCCGCCCGAGGGGCAGAGAGCGGGGCCGAGCCGCCGGCCGAAGGGGAGGCGGGGGGCTGAGGGCGGCCGCGGCCCCGGCCCCGGCCCTCACCCCACTCACATGTGTGGGTTCCGCTGGAAGGCGTTGCGAATGTCCTTCACCACCCGCTGCACCAGCACAGCCACCTCCTCCGGCGACTCGGCCATCTTCCCCCTCCTCCGCCGCCGGCCGTGCCGCGCCGCGCCGGGCGGGCAGAGCGCTTCCGGGTCAGCGGCCCGCGGGGAGCCGCGGGAAGGCGGGAGCGCGGTGGGCTCCCGCCCGCCTCGGGCTCCTTCCGGCGGTGTGGGGGGTCCCGGGGGCCCCGATTCCCCGGGAGTCCCAATCCTTCTCCTTCGAAAGGGTCCCTGCCCGCCGCCTGGCAGCACGGGCTGCAAAATGGCCCTGGCCCCCCGCTCGGGTGGAGGGGCTTTCCTCTCGGCGGTGTGTCGTGAGGCGGGCGGGGGACCCTCTTTGGCAGGTAAACAAGCAAAATCAGAAGCAATAGTTAATTTATGTGTGAAACTAGCCGTTTCTACCTTCGTTATTTTATTATTCGTGCTAGACGTTGCGCCGCGTGGCTTTAAATAATGAGCGCGCGCGTATGGCCTCCCCTGACTAGGCTGAACGTGGAGAGCCGGTTACAGCTCTGAACCGTAACTGCTGTATTTGGTTGTCATGTAGAAATTAATGTATTATTCCAAAACAAGTTGTTTTGTAAAGCGCTAACTGTGCGTGATTTAATTGTCCCTCATTTCAAAGCTTGCAATGTCGTCATCGCCTTCTGCTTCGTTGTTACTTTCACCGAGGAGGCCTGGTGGACACACTGTGTTTTCTCCTTCAGGCAGAAAAAGAGCACAGAGAAGAAGGGCCCAGCCGAGGATATGTATAAAAGAACAAATGGAAAGGTGGATGCCCCTTAGGGAAACGCCGCGTGCGTTCTCACATGCTCAAGTTGTCGGTATTTTGCTGGTATGTAAGTAAACTAACCTTAAAGCAGAGAAGTGTTTTATGACGGCTCTTGCCTTTTTGGTAGTTAAATTTTGTCGTATTTGTATAGATGTGACAAATACATACACGGAGGTGATGTCTGCAAGGAATCCCAAGTGAAACAAGACACTGATGGAAGCTCAGTGTAAAAGCTGAAGAGGATGTGTCAGAAGCCTCTTCAGCAGCAACTGACAAAAGGTAATGTCTTGCTTTCTTATGTTGTTTTCCATATATTCCCTGAAATAATATTTTTAGGTGTTTATGCTTGTCTCTTTAACCTTGCTGCTACATTTTTCTACATCCATGCTTTATTTTTCTTTTCACTTACTATGAATGCAAGTTTAGACTGATATTCCTGTGATCAGAGGTATCTAGAGCACATACCCTGGAACTAGAATCCAGGATTTCCTGCATCCACAATTCCTATGACTTTCTTTTTTTCACGATTATAGTATTTCCTTCTGGACTGTGGACTGGCGACTTTATTATAAGACTAAGAGGATCTCTTGGTGTTGCCAGATGGCCACCCACCGTAATTGCAGATTCTGGACTCATGCCTTTGCAAGTGAAAGATATGCAGCGCATGTTGTGTTAGCAGCTCCAGTTGGCTCCCATGCAGCATATGTGCCAAAACGTTTTTAGGATTCTGAGAAAGTGATTTATTACAATAACTACGTAAATGTTGAATTTATGCAGGTGGTGGTTTTTTCCTTTTTAGTAGTTCTTTTTACTCCAGTGCATGCCCAGAAAAGAAAGGATGTAATAGCACAAGGTAGGCCTAAAATACCATTTCCAAAGTACTGAAGAATTGGTCTGCTCTGTTGCATTTGTTGAGCAAAGGAATGATGCTTTCATTCTGGTTTGGGCTTCAACTCAGTAAATTTTGTTTGTATAAATATGGAGAAGACAAGAGCCTGTAAAGTCATATGGCACCTGAAATGTGATTATTATATCCAAAGATTGTAGTCTTTCATAAATCTGGGCCTCTACAGCTTTATTTCAAGGTTCAGTGTGTTAAACTCCAAATTAGAAAACTAATTAGATCTGGAAGATTTTATGGGGTCTTCTTAATAGCCTGTATATTAAGTGGAGAAATTTAGGCTAACTAATGGTTTCAGGTGACTGGGTTATAGTAGCTGCGCTGTCCCAGGTTTTCATTCACTTGTACAGACACTGTTTTATGATGTATGGTGTCTGAAATTATTGAAGAAAGCTGATGCATTCTGGATGTCAAATTAGCAAAAATACAAATATGAGAAGAGGTATTAAAACTCTTGGTGGGCACTGGGAGATATTTTAGCTGAAAAACCCAAATTTTTTTTTCAAAATAGCTTTGATTGTTATGTTCAGCATAACCCGGAATTTTTAATTTATGCCAGTTTGCCTTGCTCAGAAAGAGTAAGCTAGCTTCATGCAGTTGACAGCTTACCTTTTCAGGCTCACTGCCTTCTCACTTTGTTCTGTGCAATTTGTTCAGTGTACAGGTTTGTTTAAAATTTTTTAATGTGTTAAAAGCAGCAAATTTAACCTGAGTCAAGTAATACAGTGGATGAAATATTTGCAGCTATATATGAAGTTTGAATTGTGTTAAGAGGTTTTGGTGAATTAGACCTAAAAGGAACACCTTTAAAATATCATTAATCATGGAGAAATTCCTCAGTGGATTAAAAGTCTTATTTTTTGTTTGGTTTTGGGCGTTTTTTGGAGGGTTTTTTGGAGGTTTTTTGTTTGTTTGTTTTAATATTGTCTACAAGTGAAAATCAGTCATAACAGTGCAAAGTTCCGGTCTGGAAGTACTGAAGATTGTTAGAAAACTACTAATGTACTTAGAAGTTGCAAAAGCAGTTATTTAGAGTAGTGGAATTAACTGACAGCATACTGTGTATGACTGCATGCATGCCCTCTTTGAAGAGGACTGACTACTAAATTAATATTCTTATTTAAATAGCATAATAAAGTATATTTAAATTGTATACCTTAGGTAATTATACACATTGTCAAAGCTTGTAAGGCAGGCATTGGTATTGATATTGCACATGATAGTGTACAGTAGCTTTTGGGAGTGATTACTGAGTTGTCAGCCAAGCATACTTACTTGCTGTAATTTTTGGGGTAATTATAATAAATTATTTGAGAAAAAGGTTCTCCTGTTAAATTTCACATAGAGCATAAGAACAAACTGTATAAAATATATCATAAATAATCTAAGAATTATATATCTATTATGCACAGAAAATAAGTTTCTCTGGGTCATCCATTCCTATGACATCTGGGGAGGTGTCAAAAATCTTGGAAGCAATTGATTGAGGTAATTCTTCTGTGATGAGTATGGAAGTATATACACTTGTAGCTATCTAAAGTGATATAGCAAACTTTGATTACATTAAGCTTGCCTTAATAAATAATTAATAGGTTAGAAGCTTTCAATTTAGATCCCGTTCACCAGTTGTGAATTACAATTGTTAGTTTCTTCATGGTCACTTTTGCCAAATATGTGTGATGATCTTTGTTCTGTGCCCCTCAACTATTGTAATTTGTTACAGCTTTATGGAGAAGTCCAACTGACTTTAATGCTAATGATTTAAGTATCATATTTTGCCTGAAAACCCCTCGCAGCTAGGTCTAATTGTCCTCCTCTTTGGGAGGGTGGAAACAAGTGCATGGGAAAACGTGCACATCAAACTTAGTGATTCCGCACGGCCTAAGATTTTTCTAAATAGGCCACGGTGCACGGCCAACAGGAGAATTGCATCACCACTGTCCTTTCTTTGCTATTTAGTACAAAGATTGCTTGGGAATTTGACAGCTGTGGTACACATGCAGCACATCTTTTCATAAAACAGAAAGCATCAGTGTTCAGATTTTTCAGCGATGTTTCTTTAACATAAAAAAATATGAGGGAGCAGGTGTGTATAGATAGGTTTATGCTTAGTCCTGCGTACATTTGCTTTTCAGGCTAGCAAACACGTGGTCGCTGTCTGTTTGCAGTGGGTGTGCCCATTCTGAGTTAGCATTACTTTGATTCAGGCATCACAGACCGATAGGCCTGACTAAAATGAACCCTGCTGTGCAAACCTTGCGAACTTGCACTAAGTCACATCTTATCAGGAACTACCACGCTGACCCAAAACCACAATACCTGTCTGAGCTGGAACTAGAGGGAACTAAAAATCGATGCAGTTGCGCACCTGCGCATACACCAAAGGGGAGTTTGACAGCAAGCCAATCACTTTATGCTACAAATACCTGCAGCCCCCAGAGTCCGTTGAGCTCTCCTGCATGGCAGCAGGTGATCTACTCTTGAGCAGGGACACCTCTCAAGGGTTCACCTCAAGGTATCTGATGTCTACAACAGGGGATGATCTAAAAGTACATTGTTTATAAGCTAAGTATTTGACATGTAGTAAGTGGTAGGTTGATGCTGTATAATCATTGTTTAATAAAACCTTTGATTAACCCCACAACAATGACCGCTCTCAGTAGTTCTCCCACAACACTCCTGCAGTGGCGCTCAGACATTGTCAGTTACTTCTGGTTTTGCTGTAGGGAAGCTAGTTAATACAAAAAGTTCATTCTTAAGTTATTATTGTGTCAATATTTAATATTGTAATATAATGTTTTTACTGCAATAAATTATGCTTTATTGAATAGTTTCTTGACATCATAGAGAATGTGGTGTGGCGTAGTTCATCATATGCGGTCAGTTAACATCAGTGGGCTAGTGGAAATGCCATCACTGAGGGACAGTGTAAACATGGCCCCCAGTGGATGAAAGAAAAGGAATGGGAGCAACTCTCGCACAGAAATGCAGTGAAAAATTTTGGATGAACAGTTTCTGAGAAACATCCCGTACTTTCTACAGTTTAGGCATCGGTTGTGGATATTAGTTTGTCCGTGTTTCTCCAAATTAATTCTCTTCCCCTTTTATTAGAAGTAAACACAACTGATGGGCTGAGAAAAAATTATCTCGCTTATTCTGAATTGTTCATTCTTTTTTGTTGCATGGTATGAAGTTATGTAACAATTGAAGCTACTTTGCTTTTCATTCTAAAGTAACTTTAAGGAAAAAATGTTAGATTGATAAAAATTTTTACTTGTGTTTTATTAATACATATTTAATATGGTGAAAGTGTTCCTGATATGTTAAGGAATGTAAAAATTTTTCTTAAATTCAAACTGTATATTTATTTATATTTAGGTCTATATTGGATCTGGAGCAGTTCCAGCAGCACTTGCAGATGTATGCTACCAAGTGGTTTGAGTACACCTACCCTGTCTGAGGGCCTATGAGCAAGATGGTTTTTATCAGCAGTTGATTACAATATGCACTTGAATCGGCAAACCATGCACAACTGACAGAATCAATTATTTTAAGTCTGACACCTTATTTTTCCTCCTTTTAAATGTAATTCATCTACTGTAATTTCTCTGAAGGAAAAATACTTGTTTTTAATACTAAGTGCATGCTGTCAGTCCAATATTAGCTAAGACAAAAGATGAGATTTCTTTACAATTTCCATATCATCCTATGTTGGAACTCTTTCCCTGTGTAAATAGCTGTATAGCCTACCTCTAGTTTCAGTATGATTTTACTTATAATTGTTAAGGACTGATCAGAGTAGTAATAAATGTGACTATTTTGTTTGCCTTCCTATGTAGTATGAGGATGGGATGATTCTTTTCATAAATGAGCATATTTTCTGTTGTGTTTAAAGTATCTTGAAATGTTTGTGCTTATTGCTAAGTGCCACTTTAGACTACTTTTGACAATGCTTTCTCATTTTCCAGTGAAGGACAGAGGTCAGTCTCAAGAGTATTTCCTTATATGGAAAGAACATGGATTTTATACATAATAGCATTAATTTTCATTTAGGATAAGGATGGTAGAGAATGGAATTCAGTGACCGCTCAATTTCCTTTTGGTGTGTATTCAGATACTTTAACTAATGCTTCTTCACAGAAGTCTTTTGTAAACAAGTAAGTGAATCAGTGACGGTGGTCCTGATTCATGACTGATGTAAAATAAAAAGCCATGTATCCATCATCTGGAAACCAAGGGATAAGGACCAGATTTCTTACTGATACCAATATGTGTGTAATGTACTACTAGATAAGGACTGCAAAAGCAAAGTAAAAAAATTAACTGTTCACAATGATCTAATACTTAATGGAATTTATTTTCTTTTTAAAATTTTAAAAATTAAAATATTTTTCTCCCACTTCAAATTTATAATAGATATTGTAGAACATGCCATGGGGAATCTGGAAGGTGGACTTTGGTACCTAAGAAAGAAATGCACTACGTTTATATTGACGACGTAATGGAGGAAATACTTCAGTGCTGTTTGGAGACACAGAATGAGGTCATAGTGGAGCAGAATGCTTCAGGAATTAAAAAATAATTTGTGCTACTTCATCCATTCCCACAGTATAACACCTCCAGATTCCCGCTTACCATAATTACCAACAATAGTGCTTGGTTCTGTAGGAGGGTATAGCTGTTTAACACTTAACTCTTGGTGCAGGGAGAGGAGGAGATTACAATCTGTATTAATGGAAACACTACAAATTGGAAAACGAGTTTTAATAAGCTTACTAATCTGTTCTTGATTTTATATTTCTGTGTGATTCTCCTATGTATACAGGCTGTGTTAGCATTCAATTTTGACTATGTTTTTGAAAGTTTGAAAGTATTTTGTGATTAACATGATAGGCACATTCTTGGCGTGATAAGTGATTTCTCTTATGTGTTACAAATTGAAGGTGTAGTCTTATTTATGTATGTAAAAAAATGAAACTAATTAAAGAACTTTTGCTGAGGTCCATTGGTTTTAATGGTTTTAAAATTATGTTTTCCGTTTCAAAGGATGGCTTAGCCCTTCATACATCAGTATATATTATGCTAATATAGCATACTAGCCTATTAGTGCAGTATTTAATTATAAAGCTAGAAAAATAAAATAATACAAAGAATTCTGTAACTGCTTTTACAGAGACTGCATGACTGCCTCTTTTTTGCTGTACTGAGAATGGCAAAAGCTAGTATTGGCACTAAGGTTGCAGATTCTTCAGTTATTTATATTCATTTTAAGTTTCATTTTAATAGAACGAAAACAAACAATTTGGGGACAAAATAAGTTAACAAAAGTTTGAAATGTTATTCATACAAATCTGTTATTTTCTGTGTAAATCATAGAATCACAGAATGGTTGGGTTGGAAGGGACCTTGAGAGGTCATCTGTTCCAATACCCCTGCAATGAGCAGGGTCATCTTTAACTACATCAGGTTGCTCAGAGCCCTGTCCTACCTGACCTTGAATGTTTCCAGGGATGGGGCATCTACCACGTCTCTGGTCAACCTGTGCCAGTGTTTCACCACCCACATTGTAAAAACTTTATTCCCTATACCCAGTCTGAATCTACCCACTCCAATAGGTCCATGTCTTTCCTGTGCTGGGTACCCCAGAGCTGGACGCAGTACTCCAGATGAGGTGTCACCACAGTGGGGTAGAGGGGCAGAATCACCTCCCTCGACCTGCTGGCCACGCTTCTTGTTATGCAGCCCAGGACCTAATCAGTTTTCTGGGCTGCGAGCGCACATTGCCAGCTCCTGTCCAGCTTTTCATCCACCAGTATCCGTAAGTCCTTTTCAGCAGGGCAGTTCTCAATCCCTTCATCCCCCAACCTGTACTGATATTGGGGGTTGCCCTGACCCAGGTGCAGAACCCTGCACTTGGCCTTGTTGAACCTCCTGAGTTTCACATGGGTCCACTTCTCCAGCTTGTCCAAATCCTGGATGGCATCCTATCCCTCATGTGTGTCGACAGCACCACTGAGCTTGGTGTCTTCTGCAAACTTGCTGAGGGTGCATTTGTTCCCACTGTCTGTGTCATTAATGAAGATGTTAAACATCACTGGTCCCTGTACAGACACCTGAGGGACACCACTCATCTGGATCTGGACATTGAGCCACTGAGCACTAGCCTCTGGATGCGACCATCCAACCAATTCCTCATCCACCGAACAGTCCATCCATCAAATCCATATCTCTCCAATTCAGAGAGAAGGATGTTGCAGGGGACCGTATCAAAGGCCTTACAGAAGTCCAGATAGATGACATCCATGGCTCTTCCCTTGTCCACTGATGTAGTCACTCCATCATAGAAGGCCGTTATCTTGGTCGGGCAGGACTTGGCCTTGGTGAAGCCATGCTGGCTGCCTTGAATCACCTCCCTGTCCTCCATGTGCTTTAGCATAGCTTCTAAGAGGATCTGTTCCATGATCTTCCCAGGCACAGAGGTGAGGCTGACAGGTTGGTAGTTCCCAGTGTCCTCTTTTCTACCCCTTTAAAAGAATGATGCAATGTTTCCCTTCTTCCAGTCTCTGGGCACTTCACCTGACTGCCATGCCTTTTCAAATATCATGGAGAGTGGCTTGGCAACTACATCAGCCAATTCCCTCAGGATTGTGGGATACGTCTCACCAGGTCCCAGAGACTTGTGTATGTCCAGGTTCCTCAGGTGGTCTCAAATCTGATCTTCTCTTAAAGCAAGAGGGACTTTGCTCCCCTAGTCCCTTTCTTGCAGTCCATCCACTTGAGAGGTGTGGAAAGAGCGGTTGCCAGTGAAGGCTGAGGCAAAGAAGTTGTGGAGTACCTCAGCCTTCTCCTCATCCATTGTTACCAGTTTGCCAGTCTTGCTTATCAGTGGGGGTTTCCTTTGACCTTTCTTTTTCTAGCTGACATACACATGCCGACTCACCCATGCCAGTCTCTTGTCCTTTCCTGATTTCTTACACATGGGGACTGAGAGCTCTTGCACTTTGTGGAGAGCGTCCTTAAAGATCTGCCAGCTCTGTTCTGCTACTTGGTCCCTGAAGGCAGTTTCCCAGGGGGTCCCATTGACTAACTCCTTGAAGAGCTGAAAGTTTGCTTTCCTAAAATTCAGGGTCTAGACTTTACTCTTCACGTGACCCATATCCCTCAGGACTGCGAACTCCACCAGTGTATGATCAGTGCAGGCGAGGCTGCCTTCAGTCTTGGGGTCTCTGATTAGCACACTTGCATTGGTGACCACCAGGTCCAGTATCCCATTGGCTCTGGTAGGGCTGTCTATTACCTGGCCTAAGAAGTTATTCTCAATGCACTCAAGGAGTCTTCTGGACTGTGCTACTTTTCCAGCAGATGTCAGGGTGGTTGAAGACCCTCAGTAGGACAAAAGCCTGTGATCATGATGCTTCCTGTAGCTGGAGTAAGAAGGCTTCATCAGTAGGCTCCCCTTGATCAGGCAGCCTGTAGTAGACACCAGCCACAAGGATCCCTTTGTTGCCTCAGTGTCTGGTTCTTACCCATAAGCTTTCAACCTGCTCATGGCTATTCTTCAGAGACAGTTCTTCACACTCTATCCATTTCTTGATGTAGAGGGCAACCCCTCCACCCCTCCTTCCCCACCTGCCCCTTCTGAACATCCTGTAGCCATCAATAGCAGTGCTGCGGTCATGGGATTCATCCCATCAGGTTTCAGTAATGGCAATTAGGTAGTAGGTTTCTAGCAGCACAGTAGCTTCCAGCTCCTGTTTGTTACCCATGCTGCATTTAGCTGTTAGAATGGAGAATTACTAGCACATAAATTTTTTTTTGTGCAAAGTATAAAATTATTAGCTCATCACTCACTAAACAGGTAAGAAATCAAGCCTGATTGTCAAGTTAAATAAAGAACTGTATTTCTAAAAATAGTATTACTTGGGTTTGGGCTTTTTTTCTCCAGATAGAAAGCATTTTGCTTCAGAATATGTCTGTTTGTACTTCTTTTGCTTAGTGTTTAAAATGATGCTGTACTCTGAGTCCGAACTTTCAAGAAGTCACAGATAACATGTGATTATTTTCTTTAATACACAGTTGATACGTTGCCAGAAGGAAACACAAGTAAGAAACTCTGGATATCTAACAACACTTCTGTCAGTTTTCATGTGTACAGAAGTTACACATCCATTGGACAGAGGTCTAGTGTATTATCCTCAAATGTTATGGAGAAGAAGCATTAAGTATACAGCACAGCTTTCACCTTACTGTTTCTTAGTATTGTCTGGCATTGAATTCTGGCCTTGTTTCCTTGTTTGAACAACAGTATTTCATGTCATAGGCAGTTATCCTGGTAAGGATAAATACCTGTACTCTGACTACATGTAAAATTCAGTTGTTACTGATTTTTAATGACAATTTGGCCAGATAGTATGTAGACATCTTCTTTCATTAGCTTACAATGTCATGGTTTCACTACACGGGGAAATGTTAAAACATTTCTCAAATATTATATATCACAAGTGAGAATTTCTTTGCCTTTCTGAACATAATGCCCTGCTTTATTTTCTTCCAGTGGTTTTCTGTACCTACCCTTATTTTAAAGTCTGAACGCTCTTAGAGTTACCTAGGGAGCCCTGCTGCTAATAAGAAGGCAAGCTCTGTGTTTCTTGATTGAAATACCTCCTGTAGAGGAGTTCCACTCAATTAACGTTGACAGAGACCAGAACAGTTTTCCAGAAGCCGTTGCTCATGCCCAAGGCCTGCAGATGTTGAAAGCAATGATAAGCCTATGTTTTCTGGCTTTAGTGAAATGGAAATTCTGTGAGAATATTTAGTCATTTCATTCCAGACGTGGAAAGGCTAAGCAGTAATACAAGGCAAATTCATGCTTTAGAGATCCAGATTGTGATTAAAGAGTAGAGTTGTTATAAATTAGGGCACTTGGAATATACCTGTCAGTTTCTCTTCCCTTTTTCTTCCCTGTTGTGCTTAAAAAGGAAAGAACAAATGCTACAGCCCTGTTCCTGAAACACGACAAGGTGGTTGCATTGCTGTGTTCACTAAGGTCATGCTACTGATTAAGCCGGGATTCTGCAGGTGATTAATGTCTCTGGAGTGAGTGCTGGAAAGCTGTGGTGCTATTTTTATCTTAGAAATACTGTTCATGAACCAGTACCCTCCTCCCAGCAGTTAAAGTATAGCTGTGATGAGATCAACTCTCCTTTGAAACTGTTTACCTCTTTCATGGGGCTGCAGTTGTTGCTATGGGTAGTAAGCACAAAGCTGAGTTACTTAAGTCTCCCCACAGATGAGATAATCAGGTTTTTGCCTACATAGCTAAAAATCAAGACATAGGAGTAACTCTGCTGGTTCAGACAAGCGACTGTCTGGCTCCAAGAGTCTTGTCACTGATCAGAGACCACAGATGGATACCCAGGGAGGACTAAAAAGAGCTTGAGCATTTGATACTCTCCTCTGTCTTCTTCCCCCGTTAGAGCACTCTTAGCTTCTGACTATTCCTCAGCTCCAGGGAAGTCAAAAGGCTGTAATTTCTTTTGTTAGTAACCCTCAGGAGATCTCTTTAAAGAAAACTCGAGTCTTCCCTTAAACCCATATAAATTCTTTGTCATCTCTGCCTGGATCAGGTGTAGTCTCTCATTTCTCTCTTCCAGGAGGTTTAGTAGTTCAGTATTGGATGGGAGGAACAACTAAGGCTATACCATTGAGCTTACACTGTGTCAATTACTGGATTCCAGCAGTCTTCAGCTGTGCAGATTTTCTGAAACGTGCAATTTTGCATCATCTTCCATCTACGGCTTTTTCTCCCCTTTTGCTAAATCAGTGTGTGTATCAATGTGTATAAATTTTGGTGGGTAAACAAACAGTCCTTTTCCCAAGGCATTAGGAAAGTTGTCTTGCATCCTTCCTACTGCAAAAAGCTCTGGCAGTGCTTTGAGATTTTTGTCAAAGCTGTTTAAAAAGAAAAAAATGTGAAAGCATAATTGGGAATGGATCATTAATTAGCAGTTTTATAGTTTTACCTGTTTTCCTGTCTAGAGCAGGAAGCGGTGAAATCTAATTAATGTTACTGACATTTGCTAGATCAGTTGCAATGTCATCAAATGCAGATTTAAAGGTGAGGCTCCTTATGCAGGTGAGTTACACTCCTGCCTTTGTTAAATAAACATTTTGAAAATACAGATAGCTGTGCTCTTATTTGCATAAGAATGTTGCATAAGAGAAGTTCATGTTCTCTTGTATACAGAAGAAATATGTGAATTAGATAAAATGTGAGGAATAAGTTTTTGACTCTCTCTGTGATTTTTGATGGTAGTATTTAGGAGTTTCTGAATCACAAATGTCGTTACACAAAAAGTAACTGATTCATTGTGACATGTCAGTTATCAGTAAAGTTATGTAAGTTCAGAGAAGACTGCATTTAAGATTAATATTTTAGGGCATGTGTGTTTTTAGTACAAATGACTGATGTGACTGCCCAAGGTTAGGTATCTCAGACTATCTGGGCTCCTGCTCTGCTTTCAGTAGAAAAGCTCTGTCCTTTACAGGGAGAAAGCAGGTAACTCAATGAAAAAAGTGAGTGGGGATTTTTATCTGCTGTTTTTTTTATCTGCTGTTTTAGGGAGAGTTGACACAAGACTTCTTTTTCTGGCACTTTTTTGACACGCCTTACTCAGAAGAAAATCTTAAAGACTTTGGGACTCAGCCCTCTGCTTTTTGCATTCTGTTTCTCAGTTTCTGCATATATTCAGATGACGCTAATATACATAGCCAGCCTCTGCTCACCCATTATCATGCGTGCCAGGCCCTGACCATCTTGGTGACCTCTCCTGGAATCTCCAGTATGACAGTGCTTTCTTGTTCTGGGGAGTACAGAGCTGGACACAGTACTCCAAATGTGGTATTTCAAGTGCAAAATGTTTCATTTGATATGGCTTCTTGAACTATTTTAATAAAAGGTCCCAAATAATTCAAATTTTTAAATGGAATTTGACCCCCAGTGCAGTTACCAAACAGATTGAGAGGCATGTGTATACCATCTATCCTGGTTTTAGTAAAAGATCTCTTTTTTAATATTGAAGCTTCAACTTGTGAATCCACAGCTCTCAGAAGTCAGATAATACTGTTCAGATTAAATACTCAAGAGTGGGAGAAAACTATATTACATATAAACTAAATGTTTGTGGTTCAGGAGCTTGCTTTTCAGTGACTACAAATAAAGCTTATTCCAGGGTTTTTTTTTAAAGTTGTCCTTCACTCCCCTTTCCTGGGCTAATGTTATTCCTTTAAATTTTTCAAAATATATTGACTTGATAGAAGTGAAAAATGATATTTAAGGGTGATGCATGCAAGCCTCAGTTAGTTCAATCAAGCTAGATAATGTAAAAACACTTGTGAGCAGGGGGCTACTGAGAATAACAGCTGTCACCTCTGAAGCCTTCAGATCATGCCATACTCAGTCCTGGTACTTGCAACTTAAAATGCCGTATAGCATTATGCAAAGATTAACACAGAGTGCTAGAAATAGGGAGTTGATGGTAAAATACATGTAGACCCATAGTGTGATGAATGGATGAAGTCTCAACTTTGTTTAAAGGCTGGGAAGCCAATAGAGGGATCTTTGGAATATATCTGTGGGTTTAGTATATGCAGCTTTGGCTTCAGTTTGCATCTTTTTCAGTTATGCTTTTGTAGTGCTGTTGATGAGTAACTGTCTGAATACCTCTTGAGGTAGGAGCTTTGAGGTGGTGAATAAGAGAGAGTAGTTTTTAATCTGGAGAATGTTTAATAGATATTGATAGGGAGGAATTCTGCTAGGTGCATATTAATATAGATAAAAAGGTGTTATGATCGTTCTGGCAATATGCTATAGCTGCATACATCTCAGCTAGTTTTGTTGCTATTTATTTTAGTGTTAATTTAGTGAACAGGAAACAGATTTGACATTTTTTATTTTTTAATGCATTAAATCCTGTTTGTCAGAAGATTTTTTGTTTACTCTGAAGGGGAGGTATAGACCTTATTTGTCATCTCTCAAGTGCAATGAGATGCAACTGCAAACGTCATCTGAACTAAAGGTGGTAGCAGAGAGAGAGTAGGGCAATAGTATTAAAAGTAAGATTAGTTTTTAACCTTTGTCCTGAAGCTGGAGAATGGCTCATTCTGGCTCTCCAAAAACATCAGTTGTACTTTTTTTTTTTCCCCTTTCTCCTTGCCTTGTCTTTGCACAAAGACGTAAAGACTAGGGTATAAATGAGATTACTTTGGATTCAAGTAATTTATGCTGGTCTTATTTGATACAAGGAAGTACAGAGAGGGTCAGTAATTGTGTCTTCTCCTTTGTTATAGCTCAGAAATATAAGTACACACACCTGTGAGGCCTGCTTGTAACTTTGATTAATGAAATGTGTCTTCGTGGCCTTTAGGTTTGGTTTACTAGGCAAACATAATATTTAAATGTGCATTTTCCATTGAGAAGGTTAAATACAAATTCACTTCCATTAAGCTAAGTAGCTTTTCCTCTTTATATAAAAGACTAAAGATACATTAACTCTTTGAATAATCATCTGATGTGTACAGAAAACAAGGTTTTTCAAGTATAGAAGACTTGAAAAACATTTTCTGGGTCAGGTCTGCTGGCACATAGGAAGGCCATTAAGGCGAAATGAGGAATAGGTCTACATCACTCTGCTGGCTTTGCAGACCTCTCTGCTCATAGGATACAGTATGGAGAGACATAAAATGCAATTATGCTAAACAATGAATTGAACAAAGGTATTTGTATAGGAATCTTTCTCTAAGAAATAGTAGTTGGCTGTGCTGCAGTTTCCAAGACAACAACCCCCTGAGAGTATCTCCTGTTTTTTCTCTTCTGAGTTACTCTGTGGATCTCCTAAGCTGAGTAAATTAAGGGACAAAAGCTGGTACAGTTCCATTACACACCTTTTTAAAAATGAAACAAAATTACTCCAGCAGACTAAGTCTAAAGTAAAACATGTTTTGATTCTGTATCAACTATGCATTTTACGTTTCGTGCTAGGCATCTTTAAATAAACTAGTTATCATTTTTATTCAGTTGCCTACAAAGGTATATTACATGATGTAGTTTTTATTTTTAGAAACATACTTATATCTGAAATATGTTAACAAAAGAAATGTCAGGCTTGGACAATTTCTGAAATGTTATCTACAAAAAAAAAACCCCAAAACTGAAAAGCACTCTTTAGAGTAGAACCAAGGAGAACAGATTACAGTTTTACATCAGCTGTGTGGGGTGTTTTATAACCCTTCTTTCAGCTTCACTTCAGAAACCCAATTCCATTTACACTCACATGGATGCAAATGTAAATACAGCCACATGTGAAAATAGGGACTCACCTGTCTCGTATGTTGTAGTAGTATGACTTAATATGTTTGTGTTTGCTTATGTTTATCTAATTGTTATCGCTGTCACACAGAATAGTAATATAGTAAATATGAAGAATATCGGTAAAACTGCAGTAGGTGCGAGAGCTTTCCAAAGTGTCAGATTCCATGTTGCACTGAACCTGTGTAATGTGAATGTAAAAGTCAGCCACTGCTGCTTGATGTGAAAAGGTTTCACGCTTCAAAAAAAAGCTGTAAATGGCTGCTTAAAATACTGGACAATATGAGCTTAAAACCACTCTGCTGATCTAGCAGTACTGTCATTCTTTACTAAAGATTAGTGTTTAAACCACAAGATTATGGAATTATTTTATTCTTACTTAAGTTTATTAATCTGAAATACTTACTATCGATTGATTCATTTAATACAGCTCTTTTGTTGTGTTTCATCATTAACTGAGATGGTGGCACAGTTGTTCAGACTTTTATTTCTCAGGTAAGGCTGACAAAGCCCCATTTCATATTGAATCATCTAACTCATAGAAAGAGTATTTAATACTCCTTGCAGAAGGGAGGGATTAAAAGCAAACAGATATAGCACATAAATTTCTGATGTGCAGTATTTCCTGCATTCCTTCTTTGTTAAATCCCTGTAAATGCCATTTCTAAAGGTGAAAAAGAAGAAACTACGGGGCTATGTTCCGTTGGAACAGCCGTTCTTACTGCAGTTGTAGAAAACTGATTTATATTAGACCCTAACCTCATTTCTCAAATAATTTTGGACTTAGGCTTAACAGTATTATGAGGTTGTGGTTTTTGGAGTAATTCCTCAATGCTTATTTTCAGAAGCAGTCACTCAAGGCTTCGATCTTGCAGTGAAAGTGCTAAATGCTGTTTTAATACAGTCTGAAGAAAAAAGTCAAAAATGAAAGGCTTTTATGGTAAAAGGCACTTGCACTTCACATACTTCATTACAATGTCCTGAGTTTAGCTGTGGCTGCTGGAAAATTACTTCATGTAAAGACAAAAATGGTTACAAGATAATCACTCTTAAACGTACAGAAGCCTGTCCTCAGACACTAGGGGGTGCAATAAAACCTTATTGCTGATGCCTGTAGACAACCTACCTTGGCTTGAAGCTCTGGTTGTAGATAGATGGATTTCCTCTGTGTGGTTGTGCTACTAAGAAAATGCAGGTTGAAATACACTCCTCTTAATGAGAATGTTCTCTAGAATGCTACCTGTTGATTTACAATACGGGATGATGTTTGAATCCTACTCGTAAAACAAAAACAGAGAGACAGAAATATACACAATATTTTTCATATTGCTGAGGGCCTTTCCTGTATTGAAATAATTCATTGCGTATTTTTCTGCACTGAATAGTTTTGATTGTAGGCTTATTTACTAATGGATGAAGTGGTGATGAATATGGTATTTAAAATACTGCTTTCTCCGTGTGTTTAGGAACCGTATGTTAGGAAATACTCATCTGTGTCTGAAACACAGGTGAGTGTTCATTTAAAAGTGACAAATGCCATACTGAGTAGGCCTGAATCTGCCACTGTTCCCTGGTGGTCTTCAGCTGAAATAGCACCTGAATTTGGTGGATAATATTGAGCTGGGTCTTCAGGAAGGAGAAGCACCATGGGTAAAAAGCCATGCATAGTTGTGGAGTAGTGGCCCAGAAACAGAGAACTCACAGCAGCCTTTATGTTTAGAATTTTCCCCTCATCAATACAGACTTTTAACCCCTGACCTAAAGCCATGCTGGTGAAGGGGACCTGATGTGGATGAGAATGGTGTATGGCCTGAAAATACGCATAGCATTTTATGATATAAATGTGGTTAAAATATAATCTGTGTGTTTTAAGGTAAAAGTTTTCTATATGCATAAATTGGGAAGAGGCATTGCTTAAAAACAAAGAAATATTTAAATAATAAGTGAGATCATGCATGCTGAAGATGGTACTTACTCATTTATTTTGCTGAATTTTTACCATTTTTAGCTGTGGCAGAAGGAGAAATATTTTGTGACGGATACATATTATTAAGTCTTCAGCAATAACCTTCCCTGAATGCAGGAAATCAGGTGCATCTCTAACAAATTCCTGTAGATCTGTTTGATTCAGATCAGTTTTCTATCATTAATTGTTTACTATTTAAACATTCCTTCATACCAGATGGGATGCAGTAAGACTGGAAAGTCAAACTAATAGTGATTGATTTTCAGGAAACTGACAGAATGTCTTTCAGGCTCTGGAGCTGTTTTCTCAGGATGTCATCCAGATCACTTTAAATACTAATGATTTTAATTTTTATTCCTCCAGGTAAAGAACATTACAGATCTGTATAGTAGAAGATATCCAGTGCAGATGAAAAATTTTTGAGAGATTACAATGAAGTTCAACACAGTGCGGTTCAGAACTGCTCTTTAATCTGCTCTTGACAGTATGTGTAATTTTCACTTTCAAGACTCGAAAAAAGCAGTAAAAGGATGTTGACTTCCAAACTGATTCCCTCTGATAGTTATGATATAAAAACATAGGTGAACTACAGAAAGGCAATTTAAATGAAAACTCAGATGCTAGAGCACAGGATGTAATGTACATTAGAGAGAGGGCCAGTGTATGTATTTTACTCCTCTGTTTTGTCCTCTTTTGATCTTTTGGTGCAGATACAGTTTGAGGATACACAAACTTCATAACTGGGTGTCAGCAATCAGATGTTCTGCTGCAATACTTACCAGAGATTACTTAGTACCTTATACTGCATTTTACAAATAAAGGTGCATTTTATTTTTCTTCTTTGCCTTGACACCATTGTCATTTAGGTAAAGAGCTGTCAGTGTACTATTTACAAATATATTGGTTGCATAATACAATACCTAAGTATGACTATATAACTGGCAAAAACTTCTGCTAGTCTGAATGTAAAAGACCTACTACTATATGCTACTGTGACAGTAGGAAAGTATAATAAAGATGAAATTTAGCCATAATAAAAATAAATGTTACTGTCCATAAGTCTGAAAGCACTGTAATGATTTTGAAATAAAGAACACTAATGGTGATGACTGTTTCACCCTTGGTAGGAAATCCAGGATTTCTAACTTATTTTGGGGCATTTTCCATGCTGGATCTTTTAAACTTTTGATGGAAGATAGGCATGCATCTAAAACTCCTGACAAATAGTTAGTTATACCTTAGGATTATTTTTTAACATTTTGTTCTGTTCTGAAAATGCAGAAATGTAATTGTAAATATTTTACCATGGTGAGGTATAGCCTACTCTGGAAAACAGAGGCACTGCTTGTGTGATTGCTATTTACCCACCTGTGACCATTTTTATGCAGGGCTGTAGCTTTGTGGTATCACTGATAATGTAAGGTAATGTAAGCCTCTTTAAGGTACTGCTCACCTATTATTTAAATGTATATACATATCTCACCAAAATGAGTCATTTAGGGGGTTTCAATCTAAAATGCATACGTCAACTTACTCAATTTTGAAAAGATTTTGTGTTGAACCCCCTTTTTGCATACATCAGGTGCCTACACTGAACAGTTATTCATCTCCCTCTCTAGTGTGGCTAATGCCATATTGGTGACTTACCTCTAGCACTTTACTTTCTTCTTACTCCTTCTTTCCTTTCCCATGTCTACGTCACCTCCAAATAACACATTCTTAAAGAAATCCAGGCAAAAAACCACTAACTAGTAGCATTGCTTAAATGTATCTTGACATCGCATCTGCATATGATTTCTCTTCCAGAGAACACAACAGTTGGTTTATAAAAATGCACACTGCCTTCTGAGAGATCATCCTGCTAATTGGTGTCTGATAAACAGGGATGCACAGACAACTCTCAAAAAGAAATTCATAGTTTATCATCACCCTAATATAAAAGGGGATACAGTGAGTTAGAAAGAAGGGAGATTTTGGCAAAAGCCAGTTTCTTATGGTGTTTTGTAGTAACAAATCAGTATATGTCCCAAAAGTCTGTAGTTAATGAAACAGACTCATTGCTACCTGCTTTCCCACAAGCAGAGCAAGCTTCGTCAGCTTAGTGTTATGGAATCGATTTTGTGTAGAGATTGATTTCCAGGTACGTAGCAGTGGAAAACAAATCCACCATTCAGCTGTATAAACAGAGCAGTGCAGGACCTGCAGTCCCTTAGGACTTTAACTGGGTGTTTGTAGTAAATGTTGCACAGGC
Source organism: Phalacrocorax aristotelis (assembly GCF_949628215.1). NCBI lineage: Eukaryota > Metazoa > Chordata > Aves > Suliformes > Phalacrocoracidae > Phalacrocorax > Phalacrocorax aristotelis. The sequence goes on from NC_134311.1 coordinate 41,710,976, forward strand.
AACCTCTTTCCACACAGTTCGTCAACTACATCATCTTTCGGGCTGGGAAACAGAAATTAATATCAGCCTTAGTAAATACAATTCTTGTTCAGAGATATTTAAAATAATGAAACAGATGCTGTAATGAGTGTGACGACATTGTTTCCTGTGTGCATAAAGACAGGAGTGACCAGTGGTTCCCTATGAAACTGAAACCTTCAGTGAATTAAGAACTCTGTCCCACTTGTCTTCCTTTTTTGTGAATTTTCAGTAGGTGAATGTTGGAGGACTGTTTTCAGGCATGTCTGGAAATACACTTAAAATACAGGACTTAAGAAAGAGCTGATAGGACTGAAAACATACAGGCTGTTGCATACTCTTGGATGAAACAGTTCCCTCTGATGAAACCGATGGTGGTAAATATGTGCTAGTGCCACCAAAAGCAACGAGTTTGACACTAACTGAGAAGGCCAGACATTGACCCTGTTCTCAGCAATATCGCAGAAGAACTTTCCATCTAACTACACTTTTTTCTCTGACCCATATAAGCATTATAGTTGTTCAGATCTCCACATGTTGTGGTAAGCTACCTGTCAAACTGAAAATGGAAAAGCAAGACCAAATCTATGTGCAATTAAGCTGGGACAAAATCAAGGTTTCTACAACTCATGAGAGAATGTGCAAGGGGAAGATGAATCCAACAAACTACTTTGAGAACTTCGTCTGATTTTTGTGAGAGGAGGGAGGAAGGTTTCCCCTGCACTGCATTCTTATTTAATACAAACATCTACTACCCATACAATATGTATTATGTCCAAATGACTGTAGTCCAGGTACTGACCTGAGGCTACTATTTAGTAGCTTTTTGGTAGCCATTTGAAAGTCTAATTGGCATACATTTTGGATTATCTTGACCTATGTTCAAGCATATTAATCATTAGGTGTCAAAGAACAAGTAAAAGCTGTCTTTTATGTCTGTATACTGCCCTATGAAAATTATGTATACATATTTTCAAAAAGCAGTGAAAGAAAATAGAGACTCTTTCTGATTTAATTGATAAAGGTGGCCTTTTCGGGATTCATAGATGCAAAATAAAGCTTAGTCACTGATTACAATGAGCCATAGTACCTGTATTAGCCTATTGAAGAGCATGAATCACTAACTTTGCCAGCTTTAGATAATTCTGCAGCTTTTTGTCTTGACTGTTGATGACTGTTAAACTGGCAGAAAGGAAAAGTCCAATGACACCTGAGGGGCATCTGATGAACTGATTAAGGTATATTGTCTTTTATATGATGTCTCCTCTAAAGTCTGTGAGACAAGTGCATTCAGTTTTGAGTCCCCAGCATAACAAAGTTGTTGATGATCCTGAATACAGCAAGGGCTACCAAGGTGGCCAGAGGCTGGAGCACAGGCTCAGGGAGGAAGGGATGAGGGAGATGGGTTTGTTCAGCCTGCAGAAGAGGTGGCTTTTGGGGATGAAAAGGCAGCCTTCCAGTGCTGAGGATGAGATTACTGAGAAGACAGAGCCGTGCTCTTCACTAACTAAAAGAGGGAGGGTTCTAACTGGATATAAGGAAAAAAAGTCACTATGGGGGATAATGAAGTAGTAGAACAGGTTTGCTGGAGAGGTTGTGGTATGTCCATCTCAGGAGGTTTTGAAACATAACTAAACAAAGCCCGGAGCATTCTGATCTGAATGCAGTATTGACCCTGCTTTAAGAAGAAGGCTAGACTTCTGGCATCCCTTCCAACCTGAGTGATTTTATGTTCTCTGTGATGAGAGAACAACAATTTATACAGACAGAAATATTTCACCTTCTCATACCCTTCTCCCTGTGGGCAAAAACATGAGTGCTCAAAGAAGGTGTTGTGAAGGTTTTAAAAGGCTTTCAAAGTTTGATGTGTAAGCCTGTGTACTAGATTCCTCTGCATCTAATAAACTTTAAGTTTGACATTAAAGCTGTATGTGATTTATAAAGCAGCTGTCAGAAGGTTTAAGATTTGTCAGAAATTGTCTTGGATGTCTGCTATAACTGGCATAGCCTTACTTTTTTACTTTTGTTAGTACTCTGTGTTTGCTTCCACTACAGTTGCAGTAGAATTGAGTCTTCAGCTTTTCTTGTAAATCTCCTTTCGGAATTGTCAGCGTAGGAGCTAAACTGAGGAGTTGAATCAGTGCATATAACAGTTAAACACCAAATCTGTTTTAAGATTCCTTTGACAATTATATTTAGACCACCTAGTTAAATTTGAGGGATGTATATCTGGTGAGAATATTGACATCTATATCTTAAAACTATCATGACATATTGACAGAATGTTTTCAAATGCCATACAAGCAATTTCACTGAAGCCACAGAAGACACAGATTTGTCTTCGCTGAGGATCTGCAGACATAAATAAAATGTATTCACATTTGCTGTCAAAATTTCATGTTCTTGTTAATAAGAAGGAAGTCAATCTTGAATGTCCCAATCATTAGAAAACTTCAAAAAAACTGTAGAAAATGAATGGTTGCTGCATATACCTAAACAGATACCCCTGAGTCTGGACTATGCACGGTTCCATCCATCTGTAAAAGCCAGCAAGAACACGTCTTGTTAGGTTTCTCCAGCTGCAGGCAGCCACAAATCTTGGCTTATTAGGAAAGAATTTTCAAAACACATTTTTTGGAAACCGTGTAGTCTTCCTTCTTTTTGTGCTTCTCTCAACCTCTCAGGGTTTGGGTTTTTTATTGAGGGAATTTGGTTTGGGTTTTGGCTTTTATTTTTTTTAACTGCTGTACTCACTAGGACATCATGCAACCAGATTTGTAACCAAAGCTAGATAAGTTTGCTTTTTTTTTTTTTTTCTCCACTGTGTCATCTCCAAACCGTATGAAGATACCTAAGTGTTGAGTCAAGATGCTAAGAAGTAAAATCTTTCTCATCTTACACCCAGTAGATGGAATCTTTTCAGGAAAGTGCTTTCTCATTGTTTTTAGTGTTTCTAATAGGCAGGTGGCTTAAGCTCAATTCTATAGAATTAAAATAACTATAACACCCATCCCAGACACTGGCCACTCTGAGTTACAAGTCGTAGGTTTTATTTGAGGATTTTCATATAAACATTTTAGTATGCTGTTCATTAGTTTGTTTCTTTCCCTGCAACTGAAACCAGAAAGAAGATAAATGATTCTGCCATTAATACTGAAATAAGATAGAATCTGAATTTTTTATATATCTGGAGATGTAAAAGCAATTTGAATATTCTCTTGTTCTTTTTTCATTGCAGTATTTTGTGTATGAAGCCACCATGCAGCAATGCAGTCATGTGAAACCTAGAGAGCTCTAAATGTGATGTGTCAAAAACCTGGAGCTCTTCCAAACATGGAAACTTAATTGGCTTAAATTTCCACAAAAGCAGCATAACATTCTAAGTGGAAGATTTTTAATCATTCTTGCTGCTATGTATTGTCTGTCCAGTTATCATCAAAAATACCCCATGTATGAAATATTTCCTTCCATTGCTTATGAACCTAGCAAAAACCAGCATAACATTTCATTTTAAATATCTTATTAGTATTAATTTGTTCGGGATTTCTTATAGTTAAATTAATCACAGTGGTAGTCATATTTGGTAAATTGGTGCACGGCATATGTCCTTCACATGGTATTCACTGTGTTGTAGAACTAGCCTAGTTATTAAAACAATTTGCTACTGGAAGAAAAAATGAAACAACACTAGATGGAACACTTTTTGCTTCATCCTTACTTATTTTCATGCTTCTTTTGCAGTTTCTGCATATAAGCAAAACTGTTAGTGTTTGAACTATCCATTATTTTTCATAGATAAGCGGAAGGTTATGATAAGATATATAAATAGCTTCTGTTGACAACTTGGAGACTAACCAAAGCACTTACAAAAAGCTTGCAACTATTGCTCTACAATAGCTAGATGTGGAAGAAAACTAGTCTTGGTAAGTTGGTATGGAGAGATACTGAACTGTTTTATACCTCCAGGTGCTTCTCAAGAAGAAATCACCATCTCAGGAAGTCAGAGAATGTTAACTGTCATGTATTTGCTATGGGCACACCTGAAAAATAAGCTCTCACCTACAGGATACTGTTGCATGTTCCATTTTTCTTTTTATTTGGAGAAGGATACAGACAGGGAGAAAACAGGAGAAAACAAAAATTCTGTGTGGCTTGGAAGCAAAACTACATCTGTACTCAGATTTTAGGTTTCTCTTAGGCTGTTTTGGGGCCTTATGTAATAAGCCTTTCTTATTTCATAGATGGCTTTTATTGGGTTACATTTGGATTAGAGTCAAAACATGACAAAGACTGTATTTTCAGGGCTTTATCCTGTTTTTCAGATAATTTTGTTAGGTTTTAAGCTGGTTAAAGTCTGCTTTTCAAACAGTATAGAAAAAGAGAAAGTGTGTAAAGGAGAGTCTGTATAGTGCCTGTCATGTATGTCAAGTACAAGGAGTGGGAAAATCATGTGCATTTCTCATTTTCCTGTCCCTCCCTTTCTTCCTTCACAAACACAGATGCGGTGTCTTAATCCTTTTGGAGCATCCCAGTAACAGAACTACCATTTGTAATTCATAGTGATGAATCACACACACCAGGAGGGACAGCTGATGTCTCTGTTCTTGTAAAATATTCTCTCACAGAAAGATGAATGCCCACTTGAGAGCCAGACTTACATACTCTTTGTTCAGTGGTGATGTAGAGCAGCAGGAAGAAAGATTGTAACTGATCAGGTACACCTGAAAGTTACTACCTGCCTAACTCTTACCTAGGCATTTGATTCCAATGACAGTTAGGTACAAAAGGCCAAGGTAGATGAAGGTTTTTATTAGTGGTCTTATTTTCCTTCCTTTAAAATCAATGGATCTCCAATAAAGGCTTCAACAGGATCAGTTGTAGGCCATGACAAGTTCTTTTGAAAATCTTAACTTAAATGCTAATTTCAGCAACTCACAGCTGAAGAGTGTCATAGCTGCAGAAAATAGTATATTTAAGAGAATGTTTGCTCTTTTAATGATAGTGTTGTTTTAACTGTGGTGATCTAAAGACACATTGTTCCTGGCTAAAATAATTTAGAACAGCACTTGGGAAGTATTTTCATCATCTGTTTAAACCTATTGGTAACTGTGCTGCTTCTGGGGCAAGTATTCCTTGTTTATGTCACTGCAGGTTTAGATAGTCTTCATTTTGGTGTGAAGATGGTGAAATTAAGTCACTAATTGCATTAATCAGCTAGAGAGATTTCAGTGAAAGAGGTTAAATGAAAAGAAAATTTCTGAAACATGGAGTGTCGTGAGGGAGAGAACAGAAGGCTGTTATCCCTTTTGGAGCAAAAGCAATATATAATTAGCACCTGTGAAACAGGGAAGTCAGCAGAGGTTTTGGAAAGACTGTAGAAGATCATAAAATAAATGCATTTTAACTGAACAGAGTGTTTAGTTTCCACAGAAGTAAGACTTTTGTTTAACAGGCTTATCTTGTTTGTATGTCTCTGAAAATCACGCTGAGATGTAAAAATAGAGTGCTGCTTTTGAAAAAGTATTGCATAGGATTAGGATATAATTATCTAACTCTTCCTCTAGATCGCCAGTGAAGAGTCAGTTGCTAAAGGTCCTGTAGTTGCAGATTTCCTACCATTGTTACTTCTTAGGTTTAATTTCTCTTTCATGTATTTAGTGCAAAATCACATCAGAATATTCTTGCCAGAATATCAATTTATTGATCTTTCAGTTACTGTTTTATTAATTACAGACAATGAAATCATTGATGGTGCAAGCTGGTATGATAAATGAGCATCTAATAGATACAAAACTTAAGCAATGTTAAGACTTTTTTCAGTAGCAAAATCTTGAAGTGTTTGCATCAGACCCTATCTGAACCTGTAGCTACTTTTCTCATTACTAGGTGAGAAAATCTTACTTTTTAGTTGGGAAGAGGGACAGAATAGGGTGGCAAAGAGTACTGAAAACTTACTAGGCTTCCCGTCACTCCTCTTCCCTTTCATTGTGATTAGGGGAATTTTAGCTGCAACATTTTCTCTTAAAACGTTGGGGTAGTTGATTCACTTTGGGCTACATTGCCAGGAAGCCTTAAGTCAGTCTTTCTTTTTCTTTCCTACAAAGAGCTGGCAAATATGTTTACTCAGCCCTGTGAATTCAGGGCTGGCTGAAGAGGAGTCTTCTGGTCTACAGCAGTTTGTCTTGGGGCTTTTTGTGTCCTTTCTCTCCTGTCCTGGAATGGGGATGAAGGCCTGACTTGATCTAGTAACTTTTCTGAAGCCCAAATAGGGGTCTGAGGATTTCTATGATCTGTTCCCCAAGTAACTGGGTAGAAGGAAATAATATAAATATGGACTGGTGCTGGGGGATAGAGAATCAGAGGCCTTTTTGTCTTTTCCTAGGAAAAACTGTAGTCTTTGATTCTTGCTCTCTGAGCATTACCAAGTCTGACATTAATTGCAATATCCACTAAGTTTTACAGTTAATGCTTTGCTGCAGTTCCAGTCCCAGAGAGCAATATGTGGCATTATAATTTATACTGAAGCTAGGAGAATGCTAAGTGAAAGGCTAAAAAAGCACAAGTAGCTTGACTCTTTGGTCTGGAATATTACAATTGCATAATCATATTGGAAACAATGCTGCATTTGAAATCCATTGAAGAGTGAAATGAGAGGGAGGAACACAGGATAACGTGCTCTCTGGCAGCGACACCCAATTCCTGCATCATGGTTACTTCAAGATAAGTCCTGATGGACAGTCTCATCTGCAAGAATACTGCCAGGTATTCTTTCTTTGAGGAGTTGTCTCCTAAAAAGGGGAAATCACACTTATATATTTTGCTTCTGAAGATTAACTGCTATAAAACCATCTTTACGTAAACTCTTTTTATCCAGCAGATTTTAGGGTATTTTTGTCTCATGGCAAAGATTGATTTTTTTTTTTTTCCTGTAGTAGCAACTCATTTCTCAAAGCCTCATCTAAGGACATCAGAAGGTAGCCACGTACTCTTAGCTCTGTATTGCTTGGGATCTGATGTTTTTGTGTATTATTTCAGTTCTCAAAAAGCACATCTTTCTAGGGGTTAGTCACATACTGGCCAGTCCTGTCCTCTGTAATGTGATGCACAAGGCACAAAATTATGATGATGATGACTCAATGATCTTAAAGGTCTTTTCCAACCCAAATGATTCTATGATTCTAATATTGGGATATGCTTATGCTTAGCAACATAGTGGTGATGAATGGAGAATGTGAAGCTGGTAACAGGATACTTATGAATGTGAGAGAGACCCATGTATGGATTGTTCAGATCCATGCCTTCTGCTCTACTTGTCCAGAAGTCAAGGTCTTTCACCAGCATTGATAATCTGCACAGAATTAGTAGAATTCTGTGTCAGCCAGCAGATGCCATATGAATTTGACTGATAAAACCAGGGGCACAGCAGGCAATTCTTACAAATACTCACCCTAGCTGTAGTTTTCACTAAAAATAGACACTGAAAATAAGACAGGTTATTTATGTAAACAGTAGAAACAAGCACTCAATCTGGTTTAACATTTATTTTGCTCTCTTATGCTAATGAAGATGAGCAGTTGGAACAGTTTGTATTAAACTGGGAAATAATAATGACAGTTTAACCACTCAAAACGTAGCTAAGAGGACACAAAACATGTTTCAAACTAGACCTTTTATTATGTCTCCTACTCTGTTCCTTATTCTTTGCAGCTAACACAGAAGGACTTGTATCCATGAACATCCCTGAGTCCTGGTTACGCTGACAGCCCACGCAGGAACAGCTCTTACAAAGAGATGTAAGCAGAGAGGTCTCAAAGGCACCTCTGTGTCCATTCTCCCCACTCTGTTCTGTTCCACTGGACTCCTCCTGCTTCACTTTTCATTAACAATTGAAATTAAAATATTTGTGGCAATAGCAACAAAATAGAGAATCCACACAGGTGTATGAGGTGGGTAGGTAGCAAACCACATTTTTTCTTTGTAAACTGAGCTTGTCCAATCTAGGCATCTTGGGGATAGCAAATCCCAATCCTACTGTTAGTTACTTTTTACTCTAGAAAGAATTGTACTTTAAAAATGAAAGCTTTTCTCTCAAAGGGATACAGTAGAGTTATTAAGCCACATTTATGTTACACAGTGCAAAAGGTGCAGACCAAAACAAATCAATAGTGAAAGACTTACCCCCTTCATTGTGTTTCCCCATTGCTTTTCCCCCAATACAGGAGGAGTTGAAGGAGAGTGGTTGTTATTCCTGTAACCTATTTTTAGAACACCTGAAGAATATTTTTTAATTTGCTGGGAGAACTTTAACAAAGGAGCAAGCCTCAAAAATGTTTCTTTAGCTTGAAGTGTGGTGTCTCTGAAAAGACCTCTTCATTGTTCTGATGGTTTACTGGGTCATGCCTGACCTTTTCAAGGTCTTACAGATACTTAGCTGGAGCTTCAAGTACTTAGCTGGAGCTTCAACTACAATTAGAAACAAATACACACTTACTAAATGTACAAATTATCTGCTAATAAGAATCATCTGAAGACACAGACCACAGGAATGTGAACTGAGACTTTTTATATGGGTCACCATAACCTCATTGCAGGCATCTCAAATACCACTAGCATCTATGTTAATACTTACTTTGACATCTGGCAATACTGAAAAAAAACCTTTCAAAATACTGATATCTGATATTCTTAACAGCTGCATCAATTACTATGGTAGAGCTGGGTTATTTCTCCTGGTGATTCCATGACTGTTGACTCAGCAGGGCCCTGATGCTTCCCTTAAGGTGCTGGCTGAGGAGACATACCTTTTCCTGCTGCCCCTGCACAAAGATCTTCATGGGCTCTTGCATGAGAGCAGGCTTGACTGCAGTGCAACTGCATAAGCAGCAGGCAAACATAGTGCAGTTATACTGGAATTGTACCCTTCTTGGCACATAAAATAGAGCAGAACTATTGAGATCTGCATCTGAGTCAGAAAAAAAGTGTTGTGTCCTGGTTACCTGTGTTTTTCCAGAGCACTTGTTTCTGTGGGTAAGGTGTTCTTACAGCCAAGGACCGTTCAGCATGAACTTGTTCTTTTGGTGCACATTGATAATTCAAGTTTTGTTGAGGAAACTCAGCAGGATGAACTCCTCTGTCTGGTGGGCCGTGGGCCCTCAGCATGTCCCCGTCTAGCTGAGGCTGGAGCACTGGCAGCTCCATGCTCCCAGGCACTTGATGGTCACAAGGGGGTGTTTCATAGGGAAAACTGTGTGACTCCAGAAAAGTGGTATTTTATGAAGCTGCATCTTCTGGGATGCTTCACTGGTTTGGACAGTAGGAGTCTGAACCTCCATTTGCTGCATAGACAAAGCTTCATGTATGAAAAAGGTAGGCTTTGCTCCTTCTTTCTTCTTTGGTTCAAGTATGTACTTCTTTTGCCTGATGTTTAAATGTCACCTTCAGACGTTTCAAAAGATTTTCACATAGGTTGCTCTAATATCTTCAGTGGGTTTCTCATAACCTAGTAATAACTTTATAATGATACATTTTCCCCATGTTGTGGTCTATTATATATAGGAAGAATTATTTCCAAGAAATCCTATCTGCTAAACCTTTTCCTATTTCTTTTGCAAGAATATCTTTTCTGTCTGGGATACAGGAATCTGAACTGTCTCATGCACTGGCCCAAGAGGCAGAGCAAACCATGAGAAATGGCTGTTCTTTGTAGGAAATGAATCCATAATTGATCCTGATTATAGTATCCAACTGTAGAAGCCACCCAAGAAGAAAGACACATGGCTCCCAGCCCTGGAGATAACAGCCTAGTGGCCACGGATTCTAGGTTTTGAGAGGAGACTTGAGCATCAAAAAGAAAAAAACTCTTGGGGGCCTAGTTACAGAGTGGACTAGTATGGGAGAAACAAAAGCATGTAGATTAACTTCTTTGATATCATTTCCTCTACCGTTGTAGAGTCTATGGGAGCAAATATCCTGAGAGTTTATCATAATGTCTGCTTTGCTGCAAGGACCTTATCCTATGGTTCATCATTCAGGATGTATTTGTGCTAGTTTGCTCTGAGATGAGGCAAGGAAAACTTGGGCAGAGCTGGTAGAGTATTTCAATCCTAAGATCTTTACAAACAGGCAGCAGAAATACATATTGCACCACTTGTGGCTTCTCTCACCACATGCAATGCCAAGAGGTCAGTGCATGCCTTTATGCCCTGTGCTAGGACAGGAAAAACACATCATTAGCATGATGTTTCAGTAATACTACAGAGGTAGGGTGTGCACTATGCTTTTGGTTTTGTGCATAATTTACCACCAAAAAATAGCAACTATGGTTGGGACCACAGGGATGGTATGGAGCAGGCTCAGGCCGATGGCCACGGAATGTGGGCACAGCCATGCTGTTCCGTAGGCTGCTGGCCCTGCACAGGCTGGATAAAAGCCAGTCCTTGTCAGGCTGACCTCCAGGCTGCAGTTCTCTCCCTGAAGCAGGTGCCAGGGACTGCAGATGTAATCACTGCTGTGGCAGACGTCTAAGTTTAGATGTAGGTCTCATGTAGCTCTGCCTTGGCCTGATCCTGAGTAGGTGGATGGGGTAATATCACTGATCAGTATCCAGCCTGCTGGAGAGAACACAGTTCCTATTTTTATAGAAGATAAATATTTTTGTAGAATATAAATATTTTATTTATAAATAATTATATATAGTTCACATATATATAATATATATATGCTTATAAATATTTCATATAATTACAGGAGACAGTCAGGCCTGTAGATGAATCCTCCTTCCTTTTGTTCTCTTCACTTTTTAGTTGGAGCAGAAAAATGGGCCCTTTGGTATAATCTCCCGAGATATACTCTGTGACAAAAGAGTTCACCAGTTTCTCTTAATACTGCAATAGCTGTTTTAATTACTGCCTGGACCCCTTCAGTCCTTTTCTTGTGCAGCTATATTTAAATTACAGAGGAACAGATAATCCATATCCTCTGATACAAGGCTATGCCTAAAAATACTCTGCATCTGAAAAATTATCAAAGACAGAGAACATGGGTTACCTGTGTTCTTAGTGGACAAAAAAGGTTACTTAGAAAGAAGTCTCTGGAACAGTGTGAGATCTCCACCTATACCCCTTGTCCTGTCTTTGTGGGAGATGAAGCTGATTGTGCTGACAGGTCACCTATGCTATGTAAGGACACTAAGTGGTTGAACAGTTAATTGAAGAAATATTATGAGCTTTCTTAACTTGTTTGTTGATATTGCTGTTAAGGAAAAAGAAAATCACAAATCTGGACGTCCTTTCAGTTAATATTAACCATCTGACTGATTTGGTCAACTTCTTTTCTGGCAGGACCTTTACTTCTGTTGTTCTTTTTCTTTTCTTTCTGATTATGAAGCAATCCCCAGTGGCATGTTAGAAACCACCACTGTAAATGCTGACAATTGTTTTGGGGTTAGCTTCAAAGGCCTGTAAAACCAACAATGTCAAATCTACGTCTGAAGCTGGAGTAGTCATTGTCTCCAAATTTGTGCCGGTTTCCCTCAGATGTGTACACCCTGCGAATTCTTTTAACACAGGAATATTTGTCAAATGCAAATCAAAAATCAGTCTTTGGGACACCACTCCTAAGGGTGAGGGGAATTTGCCAAGGACCCAGTTGAATACCATGGGGTGGCTGGAGATCCACAATCATAGCTGGTGAAGGTAGAGGAGGGCAGAGGTTCTTTGTAGCAATAATGGTTGCCCTGAAGATAAGCACTGGCAGAAATGGTAAATGGTTGTCACAGCTGTACACAAACTGACTGGAAAGCTGTTTTGCAGGTGGATTAGTGCTGCTGCCTAAAAAATCTGGCTTCTTCTGCATGTTATTCTGCCTGACTTGATTTCATGGTGGTTTGCTATCTTTTACATCTGATTGGATGAGACTAGAATTTGACCCATTGCCTCCTGTGTGCACTTTTTGGTCACAAAGAAAACTTAAAGTGTGTATAGGAACAAGAACTGGGTTTAAGATTGCATCCCAGTGAACTAGCAGCTGTTTTGCCTACAGCTGAAGTGATGCTCTGATTATTAATCTATACTGTTGAAAGAGAAGGAGGAGACTTTTTAATATAGTGCTATGGGTTTTTTTAAGGTATATTAGAAAATTTGAATCTCAAACCTACTTAGGAAAAAAATGCACACTGAGGCAAAGAAAATAACCTATTTAGACTATAATTCCTTTAAAATATTGTTTTGTTTCTGTTTTGAAACTAGAACTCTTTATCCTGTGCTGTGATGTTGAGGATGAGCTGAGGTAAGATGCCTTTCATAACCATTATGGATTTATTCCCTACTTGTCCTTTGGATCTTTCTTGGAAGCAATTCCCAACCATGCTGCTCAGATCATGATTTTTAAGCGCAGGTTATCCATGTTAGGACTTCTGTTGGTCTTTGCTGCCTTTCAAATATCACCTTCACTGGATGCCAGAGGAAAAAATTGATAAGCATCTTTATTACTGTGTTTGGATGTTCTAGTAGCTGTCTGAAGCTTTTTGGTGTTATTGAGACTACCTTTCTATTTCTAGTGTCAAATAGCAGGTAACAAATTAGAATAAAATGTAACATTCTCTCTGTTTCCCACATAGTCTTCAAGGATACACATCTTTTCAGTTTGGAGCATCTCTAGGTGACTGAAATCCTTTGCCTGGTTTCATTAATACCAAGAGAAAGTCTGTTTCTTCCTTCAGTGAGAGCATAGGTGAGTCAGTCAGTGCAGTTTTTTGAAACCAGCTTCCAATCCTGTTTTGTTTTGCCTCTTTGCTTTTTTCTCCTTATGGCTATTATAGAAATTAACTAGGTATTAATATTATATTATTCTCTGGCTTTTTACTATGTTTGTTTCTATTTACAACATTCAATGTGTTGTTTTGGCATGCTGGAAGCATCAGTGGAAAGATTTAGTTAATAATATTCAGAGAACATTGCAAACAAACCCAAGGAAACATATTACTGAGACAGACTGAAGTAGGCTGACTACTTAATTCTGCCTGTGCCAATAATTTCAGAAGTATGTTTATTGCAACACTGATGGTTTTTTCATCTCTTTCTTCAAGAGTTTTTGAATCATTGAACTGTACATAGAGAAACATGAATGGCTAATTCTTTTGTTAAAAGCAGGAGATTATGTAAAATGTTGGTATTGGACACAATGTGTGATCATAGCAAAGTCAAACGTGACCAACTCTACTGCTTGACATGGTGTAATAGGGTTTCTGTTATTTGTGCATGTCAAACTTTACTTTCCAATTCTAACAAACTCATGTAGTTCTAGTTCTGCTTCAAATTAGCAAAAATCAGAGCTTTCTGTTCAACTCTCATTTGGTAATAACACTGGCAATTAAGGGATAAGACACCAGCCACAAAGAAAGAAGGAGTTCCTGCCTTAATGAGTTTGTGGTCTGAATTCAACAGGCCTGATGGTCACCAGCTGTTTTACAGGATTGTACTTGTATTTTCTTCTTAAACTGAACTTCCTCACGAAATGTAGTTCCACTGGCTTGGGGAGGATTCCCCCTAGTTTTCCTGAGTATACTGGAGATCAGAATTGGGATATGCGATTTACATTTATACAAATTTGTGCAGACTCATTTACTATATTGCTGTCTTTAAAACCAGATGCTTTCACTTCTTCTGCTCACAGAAGTCTCAGTCTCTGCTGGCCATCTGGGAATTTGTCTATTTGAAGAAAAATAGCACAGGTAGTTCTTGAGCATAAATTATTTCAACGAAGAATTTTTCTGCATAATGTCGTTCATACAAAAATTATTTTTTCTGATGGGTACCATGTTTCCCCACATGTCTGCAGAAAGGAACAGCTGCTGCTTTCACACTCATGTTTTGTGTGAAGCTGGCTGCAGCAATAATGAAAAGCTCCTGGCGGGACTAAATCTGAGGACTCCAAGCAGGAATACTTTGTTCATTGTGCCATACCTTTTCGGCATAGATTTGCACATGTCTTTCCCATTGCATTTCTGGCTTCCTCAAAATGAGACAGCTTGTCTCAGTAGAAATAAACTTACTTTGCATATGCACTGTAGCTTTCAGTAACTATTTTACTTTTTTGCTGCCACAACCATGCCAAGTACTAAATTGGCCATGATCTTTTCCTCTCAGCCTAGACTTGTCAGCACCTTTGCATGGCATTATGCCTTTAAACATGGTTCCCTTTTATTTTAACTCACTCCTTACTTTGGGATACTTAGCATTTTATCTCTGATTCTACCGATTCTGCATTTATTATGACCAAAACCTGCGAGCGTTGACAGTGCCTGCTACTATGGTGAGTAACTATCATGGTGCTTCCTTTAATATACTTACACATAATCTAGTAGGAAATCACAATGCATAGTCAGTTCATGACTAGAAAATGTCTCACTTTAGGGAAGGAAAATGAAGTGTCTTCAGAGCTTGATACAGACACAGACCCTGTGTCATATTTTATCCCTGTATTCACAGCAGGAGTGTGCTGTATGATTCCCGTACGGTTGAGCAGATAACCTTTAGCAAGGAGATAATGGTACATGGAAGTACTCTGATGTATAGGAGCATAACAAATTAATCTAAGCTTTATATTTTTAAAGGAAATTTGTTTCTTTGAGTTTTGGGTTACATTGAAACCATTCTCTTGCACTGCTGCTTTGTGCTTTCTGGAGACTTTGCGTTGAACATGTCAGGACTGCTCTTCAACGCCAGCAACTGTGCCTTTGAGCCCCCTGCCACCCTATGCCATCAGCCACGTCACCCACAACTGGTGTAAGAAAATACAGTGATTGCTAATTTCTTATGAGTCAGCTTCTGCAGTCCTTGCCTGGGTCCTGATTGTTGTCTTTCTATTTCACGTGGGTGGCTGTTAGGGTGGCTGGTGTAAGCAAGAATAAATGAAGTCCTGGTGTGTTTATTAATGCAAAACTGTGGGTGGTTTGCCCCAAATCCATAGTGTTGTTTGCATTTAAGTTTGTATTCATAAAGAATTAGGCCCTCCTAAATTTGTAATAATCTTTGTTTTCATCAGTGTGAATGAAAATAGTTGCCCATAAACATAATCTCAATTTTTAAAGTATTTATTTGAACCTATTAAAGAATTAATTGCATTTTTTAAAAGTAATGGTGAAATACAAAGAGACTGTTTATATAATCCTTGAAATGGATACACCTAACATAAAGAAGAAATAAGAATAACACAAGCATTGCATCACTTTCTCTAGCAATGTTTAACTTTACTGTCCTAGACATGATAATGCAGACATAACTGGATACAGTGGTGCCAAAGAGCCTAAACAGTTTGAAAATAACTTACATGTAGTTGCATATCAAAGTAGCAGAGTGTGAAGTGTTTTCAGTTTTACAGATATGCCTGCAATAATAATAAGAATGCTATGTCTGCCTCTGAAACTACTTTGAGATAAGTGGTTTCTTTTCCAGATCACAAGAGTTTAGTAACCGTATTAAAGGTGCTTTATGAGTAAGGAACCTCCTGCAAAAAATACCCACAGTCTGCTCCTCTGATATTGAGTGCAGTTTGCTACTGAACAGACGAAAATACCATTTTCTGTGTGAGTTCTTACTAAAACTTTGCAATGTTAACAAGGTTCAAGGGATTTTCTTTCTTAACCATCACATTTGTGATCTGGAGGCTGTTCAAATCTTAAATCCCAGAATAAACTTGTCAATCCATGATAATGAAAGCCGAAGACAATATCAGTATGAATCCCTGAAATGTGGAAGTGCCAAGTTTAGTCCTTGTACTAATGGCCATTCTAATGCTGTAGCCAAAAGATGATCTAGAGAACTGGAAATGCTGCTGTAGCTGTGGTGGTCTATGGACACAGGCAGGACAGTTAAAACTTAATTTTTTCAGCTGTACTGGTTGGCTTAGTAAGACAGAAAAATCCCTGCTTACACATCTTGTACCCACAGAACTGCATGCTATATAGGCTTAAAAATGTATAAGATGTGTATACCTCGTGATTCTTCTGGTTTTAACTTCAGTCACATAGACATTAGCTGCTCTTAAAAATAGACAGCTTTAGCTTAGAATTTGCTAGTCATTGTCATTATTAAATATGTGGAAAATAGTAAATTAAAATACACTTGTTGCAAATTATAAACGTGCTTAGCTAAGCATGGGATTTGCCCTCAACTCTATGCGTAAAAGATAAAGCAGACAAATTAATTCCTTAGAATTTAGCATTCTGCCTAGCTTCTAGCTTTGCTGAACGGGAATTAACAAAATATCTTTTGTTTCATGGTATGTTTTGTGGTGTTTAACCTCATGAAGTTCAACAGGGAGAAGTACAAAGTCCTGCACTGGGGGACTACATGCTGGGGGCTGCCCAGCTGCATTAGGAGGAGTCTCACCAGCAGGTGGAGGGAGGTGATCCTTCCCCTATACTCAGCACTGGTGAGGCCACACCCGGGATACCATGTCCAGTTCTCGGCTGCCCAGTACAAGAGAGACACGGACATACTGGAGCAAGTCCAGCAATGGGCCACAGACATGACGAAGGGATTGGAGCATCACTCCTCTCAGGAGAGGCTGAGAGAGCTTCGACTGCTCAGCCTGGAGAAGAGAAGGCTCTTGGGGGATCTTATTAAGATATATAAGTAACTAAAGCGAGGGTGCAAAAAGGACGGAGTCAGGCTTTTTTTCAGTGGTGCCCAGTGACAGGCCTAGAGGCAATGGGCACAAACTGAAACGCAGAAAGTTCCTCCTGAACATCAGGAAACACTTTGACTGTGAGGGTGGCTAAGCACTGGCACAGGTTGCCAGGGAGGTTGTCGAGTCTCCCTCCTTGGAGATATTCAAAAGCCAGCTGAACATGGTCCTGGGCAACTGGCTGTAGGTGGCCTTGGTTGAGCAGAGGGTTTGGGCCAGATGACCTCCAGAGGTCCCTTCCAATCTCAACCAGTCTGTGATTCTATGTATACCTCCTTCTTAGGGTCTTCAGTGAAACAAGCTCAAATCAATCACATTTTGTTTTATAGACTAATTTTTATGTTATAGGGATGTCTGTAACTGCCATTTAGAAATCTGACAGTGTATCATAATAAATTATGAAATATGTAAGAAAAGTTTTCAAGTGAAAAGCACAGAGATATGAAATTTAAAATTAAAAGAGCAGCAGAAAAGGGAATGATGCAGCACAATAGCAAATATAGTGAATTGGCAGGTGAGGTTTGACTGCAAAAGCTTGCATGCATTAAATGGCTGTAAACATGGAGTTATTGAAATACAGAAATAACTAAGATCTGTTGGTTTTTAAAACTTGGCATTGTTAAATGGCCCCTGCGGTTGCCTAAGATAGTTTAACTTCTGTTGGTTGTATGTAGGAAACATGCCAATCAGGATTATTCTCCATCTGCTTTTGTTTACAGTTGCTACTGTTGTGGCGCAAGTTTCTCTTGCAAGCTGCACCTTTTCCATCAGGGCAGAAATATCTCAATTTTCATATTTGTTCAAAAGCCAGTCTGTTTCTCTGCAAATATCACAATGTGCCAATCAATATAAGAAAGGAAAATGAGGCTGCTACATGTGATTCTACCTCATGAAAAACAGCTGCAGTGCACACCTGGATTTACTTGCTTCTGCAGCCAGTCTCATCATCCTCTTCTGAACCCTGTGCTGTCGTGTACACGTTAGACCTTTCTGCCCATCCTACTACTTCATATTCCCCCCTTTTTCTAACAGTTTTCCTTCAGTTTGGCTGTTCTTTGCAATCTTATGACATCATTGACCCATATATGGTAAAACCACACAGGTGTTCAAAATCCCTCATAATTATGCCTGCTGAACACAGATGTGTGCTGTTCCCTCCACCTCCCAAGAGCAACACAGCATATTTGTTTACCCAAAGTGACTAGCTCTCTGCTGTACATGGGAGAGGGTCTGGGAAGACCCATGCCTGCTCCCACTCTCTGTGTCACCATCCCTTTGCGACACCTCAGCTTATAGTATTGGGGTAAGTCCTCAAGGCGCTGCAATTCTGCATGGGCTTATGGCTTTCTCACAAGCAAGGATGAAGTTTCCTTTCTCCCCACCTTTTGCAGATTGTCACCAAAACAGAAGTTAGGTATGATGTATTCTTTTAAGGTAACTTAAAATTGAAATGTAGTGAACTCACCAAAAGGGGTTATGAGACAAAATTAAGCAAATAATTGGCTGTAGTGATCAATTATTCCCTTGCGTTCTTTGCTGTTTCTATCTAATGTCTAGTGCTTCCACAGGTCTTTGGATTAAGCTGGAGGAAAAACCACAGCTGTTTGTTTACTGGTTATGGTATTTTTATTTCTACAGGACTATAAATAAGAAGGATGAAATAGAGGTTAAAAAAAATGAGATTATTTTTCACTCTCTTTTTTGGAATTCATAACTTAAGCTGCAAGCACCCTTTACGATTTAATTATCTATTGCAGCATGAGCAGCAGACAGGAGGAATTAGAGGTCTGTGTGCAGTTGCAGGGCTATGGTCTCACTGCAATCATGGTGAGGTACTGGGGGACCTCACATGGCTGGAGTGCTGCAATGGGTGGATACAGGCTCATTAGGAAGGACAGGCTGGGAAAGTGAGGAGATGGAATTGCCCTTTGTACAAGACAGCAGCAGGAACGCATGGAGCTTTATCTTGGAACGGCAGATGTGCATGGGTGATGTAGTGGCAGGTGTCTGCTGTAGGCCATATGCTCAGGAAAAAGAAGTAGATAAGGTCTCCTCCAGACATCTGGAAGAAGCTTCGCTTTCACATGCCCTGGCCCTCATGGGGAATGTCAGCCACACTGATAGCTGCTGGAGGGTTAATGCAGCAAAGCACAAGCAGTTCAGGAATTCTCTGGACTGCACTGATGACAGTTTCCTGACACAGGTGACTGAGGAGCCAAAGAGGGGAGAAGCTCTGTGCTCCTAATACTTCCACAGAAAAACTTGCTGGGAGTGTGAATGATGAGAGCAGCCACAGCTGCAGTGACCATAAGATGGGGCAGTTCAATGTGTACAAGTACATGATGGGACGAATAAAGAATCACAGAACGACAGGTTAGAAGGGACCTCAGAGATCATCTAGTCCAACCTTTCTAGGAAGAGCACAGTCTAGACAAGATGGTCCAGCACCATGTCCAGACAAACCTTAAGTGTCCCATGTGGCCCAGTCAACCACTTCCATAGGGAGTTTATTCCAATGGTTGATTATTCTCACTGTAAAAAATTTCCCTCTCATGTCCAGTCGGAATCTCCCCAAGAGCAACTTGTGTCCATTCCCCCTTGTCCTCTCCATGTGACTCTGTGTAAAAAGGGAGTCTCCATCTTCTTTGTAGATACCCCTTAAGTACTGGTACATGGTGATGAGATCCCCTCTAAGCCTCCCAGTTGTCCGAGCCTATCCTTGCATGGCAGGCTTCCCAGTCCTTTGATCATCTTGGTGGCCCTTCCCTGGACACCTTCCAGCCTGTCCACATCGTTTTTGTATAGCGGGGACCAGAACTGTACACAGTACTCCAGGTGTGGCCTGACAAGCACTGAGTAGAGCGGGATAATGACTTCTTTATCTCTGCTGGTGATGCCCTTTTTGATGCAATCCAGCATCCTGTTGGCCTTCTTGGCCACAGCCACACACTGTTAGCTCATGTTGAGCTTTCTGTCCACTAGAACCCCCAGGTTCCTTTCCACAGAGCTGCTCTCCAGCCAGGGGGATCCCAGTCTGTGCTGCACTCCCAGATTATGTTTTCCAAGGTGCATGATCTTACACTTCTCCTTGTTGAACTTCATAAGATTCTTGCTGGCCCACTCCTCCAGCCTATCCAGATCTTCCTGCAGAGCAGCTCTCCCTTCTGGAGTGTCTACTTCCCCACTCAATTTGGTGTCATCTGCAAACTTCAGGCTACAAAGCCAGACTGTTATAGTGGTGTCCAGTGACAGGGCAAGAGGCAGCAGGCACAAACTGAAACATGGGAAATTCCACTCAAACAGAAAAGAAAGCTTTTTATTTTTTTGATGATTAAACACTGGAACAAGTTTCTTAGGCAGGTGGTGGAGTCTCCATTCTTAGAGATATTCAAAACCCAACTGGAAAACTGTCCTGGTAAACTTGCTGTAGCTGACCCTGCTTGAGAGGAGTTTGGACTAGATGATCTCCGGAGGTGCCTGCCAACCTCTGTTATTCTGTGATGTTAATCTGTGATCAAAATATATTCCAAAACAGACTTCATGGTAAGCTTTAGAAAAGTTTGCTCATAGTGAAATTACAAGAAGGAATCCCAGCTGACAAACCAATTCTAAAGGGTGCTTTATTTAAGATTATAGCAGCATCAGCTGCAAGACACCCTTGTTTAGTGTAGTTGTTTGAAGAATGGGTCTTTGTAAAGATTTGATTAAAAGAAATTCCAGGAAATTCATGCGCTACTACATGATTCTTCCTGACTAATTTGGCAGGAACTTTAGCACAGCATGATCCAATTAGTCCACTGTTCAATGAAAGGCACTAACTTATACAGTGTAAGTATTGATTTTGAGCACTAAGCAGGTGCACAGCAGAGTATGGGAGAAAAGTGGAAGCTGCTTTTCAAGCATACAGCCAGGTGTAGTCCAGGCTCTCTCACAGATTGCTACCAAAGATAGAGAGGATGGGAGGAGAAATGGAGCTTGAAGGGTGATAGCATTTAGTTCCACTAAATGGGAGTTGGGCGTGAATTTTAAGGGTCTTGTGGGGTCTCACAGTCACTGGGTGCTACTTAGCAATGTCTCCAGTTACCAGACCCTCTTCCACAGAGCCAGCAAACACAGACTCCATGGGATGATTTTTTTAATGATTTCATTCCCCCCAAAACCACAGAAATACTAGTTTTCTGTTTGATATAGAACCTTTTTTTTTTTTAAGGAAATTGATTGAAATTCTTGATTTGATCAAAATTTAGTATCTTTTTTGGGGGGTGTTTTTGTACAAGCACAGGAAAAGCAGAAGGCTGGATTAGGAGAACAGAGGAGGAGGAAGTGTCCACACCTTTTCTATGTGCAGTAACCCAGTGGTGACTGGCTGAAGTTCAAATCCTCACTTTCTGAACCCAGCCCACAGTCTTGAACAGAGACCTTCCCTCAGATCACTCTTACTGATCACTGGAAGCGAGGAGAGACCCCACCTCCCAGGTTATAGCATGCCTTTACTGACTGCTTGTTCAACTATGTCCAGAGCACTGTGCCTAGTTGTGGTGCCGCCCCAGTACAGAACAGACATCAATAAAATGTGGGGACTTCAGCAGAGCTGGATGAAGATAGTTGGGCCTGGAGCTCTTGCCCTGTGAAGAGAAACTATGGGACTGCAGCTGTTCAGCTGGAGAAGACACAGCTCTGGGGGCACCCAACAGCAGGCTTTGCACCCACAAGGAGGTTACCAAGTCAGAGAAAATGGTCATAAACCGAAACAGGTAACATTCAAGTGGACATTACAGAAAAAAAAAAAAATTCAAGCAAAAGGACAACCAAGTAATGCAGCTGGGATGCAGAGAGGTTGCATCGTCCCCATCCTTGGAGGTTTTAATGCCCTGACTATATGCAGCTCTGAGCAACCCAGTCTGAGCTCAGAGCTGTCCTTGGTTTGTCAGGAATTTGGACCAGGCAGCTTCTGTGATCTCTGCCAGCCTGAGTGATTCTGTGATCCTATGATTTGCATTTATCTCCCCCATTCAAAATGTCATGTTTTCTCTACATATAGCGAAAACTCCAGGACAGACTAAGAGATGCTGAGACCCGTAATACCCTATGTCCCAGTGGCAAAGGCATGCTTCCATGAGGTGGAAGATTACAGTTCAAATCAGACAGAAAGAATGCTGAGCTGAGATAGTGCATTTCCCAGGACAACACTTTATACCTAGTTTGACAATCACCCAGCTAGGAAGATTATTGGTGTCCACACTGCCTAGTTGGTTTTGCGATGACACCAAGTGCTTAGCCTGCAAATTCATATATATTGACAGAATTATTTTGAAAAAAAAAATTCACCTTGTCCTTATAACAACTATTTTCTGTGTAATGACCAACATACTGGTTTATGTTGATTTTCTGTAATTATCTTTCCCACCATGTGCTCCTCCCATTCTGCTTGGTAAAGCTTCTGAATCTCTGCTGGGACAGTCTAAGAAGCCTGATCTGAAGTGCTCCAGGATGCATCACTTCTGCCCGTAGATAATTTGCCATAGCAATAAAAGACAGAGAGAAGACATGAAGAAGAAAAGAGAATGGACTTTGTGGGGTGAGAGGAGGTCCTGTATGTGAGGGGTGAATGTAATGCTGATGATCAACAGGGTGGCTTTCCTTTCTTTTGTCTCTTATGCACAGTGCAACACAAATAGCGGCAGTACATGTTCCTATTTACCTTCCTATCTAGTGTGTCAAATCTAACCCAGAGGAAACACTTCTATGGCTCTTTCAGCCCATGGCTTTGCTGTTCTGTAGAGGGTGATCTGAGTGACACAGTAAGCTGTCATATAACTTGGACTGATGGGCACCATCAATTTATATTATTATTATTAACAACCAGTTACTTGTCAGTTGGGGTGAAGATTTCCGGATCCTCAGCCAAGTTCATGTCAGTGTAAAGGAGATCAATATAAATTTGATAAAGAGATGAAGGTTGCTGTGCTGACAGAGCCCAGCTCTCCCTTTTCATACCACTAGGTCTGGACAAAGAAGTAAGTGCCCCAGTGCTTGGAAAAGATGGAGCACTGATGAGCAGCAGATGGCCTAGAGTCAGTCTGGAGATGCTGATTAAATCGTTGCTATATCATGGTGACAGCTGTCAAATATGGGTGGGAACCCTGTTCCGGAGCTCCACAGAAGACCAACTCTGTTGACCCACCTGTAACTGAGAACCTCATAGCTTACTCTGATTTGTTCCCTAGCTGGCTACAGAAATTGGCACATCATAACCATAAATCTGTCTGTGAGCTTTGGCCTTGGGGGTGATACTGGGCAAACAACAGAAACAGGCTGTTAAGGTACTACTATGCCCGCCAGATCAGGCGTAAAGTTCAGTGACACTTAGACCATGTCTCAGAAGACCAAGTAAAAATCGATGTCTAGAAACTGAGGGAAATAGGGGATCTGGCAGCTTGCTAGTTACTAAGCTCATCTTGTCATGATGCTATAACTAAAAATGGAATACCCCTAACAGATGAGAACACAACTCAAAGAGAAATACTGTATTTTGTAAGCCAGTCATAGGACTCAGTCCATGACAGCACATTGTTGTGGCAACCTCATACCCAATGTCATTAATTATTAGTAATTTTCTGCCTTGGACCTAGCCACCCACTGTAATCCTCACTCACTACTTCCGTCTCTACATGGTTTCAAGGAAGCCACAGATTTGTTGCTTTGTTGGCAACCAAAATTTGTTTGTTTACCATGAAATGCACCATTCGGTGCAAAGACCACTACTTGCACGTGTGATCACTTTGGTCTGGTGTGAGATGCCCCGTGTGCATGCATAGACTGTTTGCAGACATTGATCAAACCAGCTGACAGCGCAAACCACAGCCACAAGAAGGGATGTAATTTTGGCTTTTCTTTTTTTGTCTAAGTGAAAAACTTTAGAAGAAATAGCCTCATCTGTTTGCCTGCTTTAAAAACAGGAAGAAGAGCCTCTAAAATTTCTAGATTTACTTTTTTTTTGTTTGGCTGTCTTTTTTTGTTTAGAGATGATCTGTGTGACTCAGTCATTCCTTCTGCCAAGCAGGGAAAGTTCATAATGTCTAACAGTTGCCCCTAATAATTCCTGGGGAATAAATATTTTAACCTGAAGAATACATTTTTTGTCCTTGCAGATTTTCAAATTGGCAACGCTTTTTGGTTGGAAAGTGAATCAGGAATGACAAAGTGGTGCTGTCTCTTTCATGGAATTTGGCTTTTAAAAACCAGAACCTACAGGAATTTTTCCATACCTCCAAGGCTTAAAACATTTATGTCTGTTATTTGGATCCTATACTTCCTTAACTTGGGCTACATAGCATGTCAGATTGGGAATCCTTGCTCTTATCACACCAACTGCAAGGTAAAGCAGGAAGAATTAGACTGAAGTATAAAACTGGGACATGAAACCCCATCGGGCCTTAGACGTTTAAACAGTGTTGAAAATATAAACATCTGTGTTCATTAGCATGCTTTCTTCTTGCTGAGGAATGAAACAGATTATTCAAAAAAATAAACAACTACTACTTTCATCCCTCTTCTTTCTTCTTCCAACAATTTCTTTTCTCATAGCATGGCAATAACTGCCACCTTAAAGATTTTCAACACTGCTTGAGTGCTGCAAAATTCAGAGACCAAAAACAAATCCATGTAACAGGAAAAGAAAAGGCCAGTTATCCCTGTGAAACAAGGTGAACATCAGGATCAATTGGATATGCAGGAACACTTCAGAGCCGCCATTCAGGTTTTTCATCAGGTAAGTAACAAGTTATAACCCGTAATCAAAGTAAGCAATACATTGCAGAGATATTTCTTTGTTGTATGCAATCTGTTGAAATGCTGGCATGTAACATGAACAGGCTGGGGGGGAACCCTGTGGCAATACCTGCCTGTACATCTTTACATGTATATTTATCTTGTGGTCTGTACATTTATGGTATGTGTCAAATTGAAAAATGAGGAACAGCTGGAGCTGCCTCATTTGGAGGGTTGTAAAAGTGAATCTGTAATTTTTGTGGTAATCGGCAATCTCCAGCGTGAGCAAGTATCCCAGTTTCCTTCACAGATGCAGTCAGACAGAGTATTCTTAGATTTGGTATGAATTTGTAAAACTTCAGACATAGCTCCTTTGGACAAAAGTGCTATCTGTGTGTCGGCTCTCTTGTTTTTCTGGTGTTTTTTTTTTTTATCTCATACGCTTACTATTTTATGTACGAACTGGGGCTGCTGTTGCTGTGAACATGGTTTTTCTTTTCATATATACACCTTTGCTCTATTCAGCATGTTTCAAAAGAAGAGATGGTACCAGTGCTACCAAAGAGAAAGCTCTGACAAAGGCAGGAGGAGACACCCAGCTACGAGATGGATTAATACATAACTTCAAGCCATATAAAATCCTAGCCCAGCAGCCAGGTGGGTGCAGTGACTTGCAGCTCTAGGACCCCAAAGCCCAAGGATATGATACTGACATGGTATCTGCTAACTCTTTGCTGACTCAGGAGACAGAAGACCTTCTGACACCGCTGAACTGGAGTCCTGGAGGCCTCTCCTAGACAGGGCAACCCTATTCTGCAGGATTTCTGCACTGTTTTGGGCAGTTGTTTTGCCCTTGCCAGGGACATTCATTACCCTATTGCCAGTCTGATGAAGAAGTCCCTGGAAAACTACTTTACAAGAAGATACGGAACATGCAGATCCACTTTACACAGTCCTAAAAAATAGGCGTTAATGGTTTTAAACAGAAATGAACAAATCTTCCTTTTTTTCTGTCTCACTTCCTTTTTTTTTTTCCCCCATTTTCCATCTCTGCACATCTTATATTTGGCTTTCTCCCCTGTTTTCTTCCGAGTTCTGCAAAAGTACTATCATCTGAGGTAGAAACCGACTGCAGGGCATTTATTTGTAATATTTTACCATAGCAACCCTCTTTTTTTTCCATTATGCAGTCCTCTGGATGATGAAGTTGCTTTTGAACAGCTGGGCATTCCCCTGCTGCTTCTGCAGCTGGTATCTCAAAGAAATCTTAAGAATAGATTGTTACAGGGGTAAAACCAATAAGGAAAAGGGACATGATCCATAGAAAAGGTTTTCTGCAACTCTCATTGGCTTTTTGGTTTGTTCATACCTAAAAGTAAGAGTTAGTTATTTATAAATGATCAATGATGTTATTTTGCTGTTAATAGGCCTCATTGTGTTTACTTTTGCACCTGTAGTATTGCATCTGGTACAAATTAGCAGACGATACTGTCCACAGAGTTTTGTTCTTTCTGGGTTGTTACAAAACTTTTTCTTACCTTATTCATTCTGTAATGTCAAAATATGACAATGGCATTTGAATATTATTTAAACAAAAGAATACTTTTCTATTTTCAGAGCTAAAACGTATAGCAGAATACAGGTAGCCTATATTGGAAAGAACAGCTTTTGTCAATTACAGATTGCTCCAAGGATCATACGCTGGCACTCAGCTAACTAACCAAGCCCCTACCTTTATAAGTCATCTTTCCTTGCAGGAGATAAGACCAGTTTCCGATTCCAGATGTGCATTGAGCTACAGCCGTGTCCTGAGCTCAGCTGCCACCCCAGGTCTCTGCGCTGAGCAGGATGTTGCTGGCATTTTAGCTCCAAGGTCTTTGATTTCCTTAGCCCTAAACCCAACCCTAACCATATCCTTGTGCAGAGTAGATGATAAACCTCCCTAGTTCAAAATGTGTGATGACCTACCACTCCATCCTGAGCCCACATTAATCTAGCTCCCCAGGTAGAGCAGGATTCCAGTGTTACTCCAACCCTGAGGATCCTTGCTTCCTGAACTCTGATGCTGTCCTTCACCACTGTGCATATCAAACCCACACAGTTGGAAATGGGTGATGAAACCATCATTATCCCAATCCCCCATCCTAAGCCAAATCCTTATCCTAGCTTTGGGCTGAGCAGGACTTTGCTGGAATTTTGTCTTCATGGGAAAAAAATGCCATTTAGTAGTTAGAGTTACACCATCAAACATTATATAAATTCCTGCTCCAGCACATCTTGTCTCAGTGTACTTTAAATCCCACTTCAAATGAAGACAGTACTTGTGTTGAAATTTAGATTATATTTTTCAAGTAGCCCCTGTTCTAAATTTGTATACATTTAAACTCATATCTTCACATACAGCAGCAACGTTTGTTTATTTACTCTAGATATAAATATCCTCCAGTAATTGCATACTTATATTACAGCTTTAGTTGAAGAATTTATTATTGTTCTCACCTGAGTAGTTGAAATATTCAGTAAAATGTCTAAACCTTACAGTAATTCTGTGGTTTTGTCCGGGAAACAAAACCTCTTTGAATACTGAGCCCAAAAGACAAAAATATGGAATATCAATATTTCCTATGTTTTCTGTCCAAGTTCATTTCATGACTACTTGTCTCTAGCAAAGCATCTGGGGAGTTCCACCACAGAAGGCCTCTGCTTTACCTTGTGAAGCCAGGTGTTCTCTTGCGATGGCTTCTATCACTCGCTGGTGAAGCACAGGTGATGTAGCTTGGATTTATGTGAGGAAACTCCTTTATATGCATGCATGTGGGAAAGCTACTTTATAACAGAATTATCTGCAGTCGCCATGACCGTGAGGTCGTCTGCCTCATTTTGGGCTCCAGCTCACCAGGGGATGGTGCTGCTGTGGCTGCTACCTACTGGCTTCCTTTTCTCTGCAACTGGGTGAGCAGCCCATGGCATGAGGATAGGCAAGAGACTCTTACAGAGCTGCATCCTCTGGCATGGATCAAGCGTGGGTATATTCTTCAGACCCCTACACCTGATCATTTATACGAACTGCAAAATCATAGTGGCTGGCACTCTCTCTGTTGACTGAAAAAGGCAGAATCTGCAGCTGAAAGCAATATCCAATGGCCTTCAGAGGCAACCACCTGGCTAGCAGGCCATTAACCAGGCTTGTAGCCAATGTTTAGATATCTTACAGTCCAATCATCTGCTGTCTGATTAAAAAAAAAATAGAAGTCAGACCTGAGAGCTGTTATAAAACATTACTTAGCTGTAAAACTGAGCTAGCTATTTCCCCAGGACCTTAGTGCTGTTTTCTAAAGATGAAGTTGCTGTTTGCTGGTGCCAGAAGAGTTTTAACAAATGAAGGAACAAATCACTGGGATTTAACTTGTTTAGTAGCTTCACATGCAGCTGTCGTTCTTGACTGTTTCTTTTACTCCTCTTCATGAAGTCATGGTGATATGCAGCAA
Source organism: Phalacrocorax aristotelis (assembly GCF_949628215.1). NCBI lineage: Eukaryota > Metazoa > Chordata > Aves > Suliformes > Phalacrocoracidae > Phalacrocorax > Phalacrocorax aristotelis. The sequence goes on from NC_134311.1 coordinate 41,738,938, forward strand.
AAGCCTGCTCCCTTCAAGCAGCTGCCTTTCCTTTATAGGGAATTAAATAAGGTCTGAAAAACTTGCTCTATAATAAAAAGTAGGCTGATACTTCTAATGTAAGAAATGGATCCTGCAGTCTTTTTGTTGTCACTCATAAGGAGAGTCAGCTTTACTGAGCTGAGATTTCATGCCTATCTTTACCTTTTCTGAGACTGGCCTCTTGGTCTTTTCCCTACAATTAGCAGCCTGCACATTGCAGAACTGTTAAAAAGAAAAAAATTAAAGATTACTCAGTTCAGCAACTAATGAAATTTTTATCTAGAAGTACAGCAGTACTGACTTTACATAGATACATCTATGCTGACTCGCATATAAAACAAATTAACCCTCTCCCATCTCTTGTCGTGTCTCTGTGCGACCACCCTCAGTACCAGCCAATCTCACCAAGATCAGCTGCAGCACGGTTCCCTTTGATGAGTCCCAGCAGATGAATCAGCACCCGACTATTTCCATTAATAAACCCAGATGATTCTTAAGATCGGTCACCAACCCTCAGCAAACCAGAAGTACTGGAGAGCTCCATGGTATCCACGTGAGATTTTTGCAGTATCAATTACCAGAAGCAACTTGAGTGCGTGTTAAGGGTAAATATACTGAAAGAAGACACAATATGTGGGGAAAACATGCCAAACACATGCACTTTGTTAGTACTAAACCATACCAGGCTGTTCAGAGCAGAGCCTTCCAAAATGTTATACAGAACCAGTTCGACAGAAGGGGAAAAAATTTCTTCTCTGAGCTGTCCTGAAAAGCCCATAGATGTACCTTCTATGCTGATCTGCACATGTGGCTCATGCCATAGATATTAGTGGTAGGACCTTTTCCTGCTGCTTCAGCTGGCAGTTGCAGTTTGCTATCAGAAAAATCAAATAAAACTCTTAGGACATTTTCCTGCTCATCCAATGGGTGTATTTCTTCTCTTGGCCTCCCAAAATGGCATGTAGCCCACATGAGAGCAGAAATGGCCAGCACAGTCACCAGCTGCTAGTAAGTACTACTCAGGCTCTCTTTGGTTTTCTCTTAGGAATCAAATTCCCCAGAAAATTTTGAAGAAAGGAAATGAGTATCTGTGCTCCTTTTACTTGCTCTCACCATTACATGTCACCTCTAGGTTAGCAACACAAAAAGGGAGTCCTCATTCACTTACTGCATTTTGTACTGTAGTACCTTCAAAGAAAACCAAACTTTAACCATTTTCTGCTTGATTTATAACAGAGTTCAGCCCATAGGGTCTAACCAGGGCTAAGTCCCTGAGAACAACAGATGCATTGTATGCAAGGGCTGCAATAAAGCCAGATATCAAAACTGAATCGAATATTACTACTTCGTTCTGCTAATGTCACTCTGTGGTGTAATGTAGTCATGTCCTCAGAAAGACAGATCTAGACACTTATGTGGACTTGTATCTTACTCTATGAGAAGCCCAGTGAAAGCCAATGGAAGTATTCCTACAGCATGACATACTTCCAGAGAACAGAGGAGACAGCAGCTACAGAGACTGGCTCAAAAGCAAGATCAGAATTCGTTGGTACTGTGAAGCACTAGAGACAACGGGAAAAAGACATAAGAACTATGGATACACCAACACAAAGTTAATCTGATTAGATGACCTCATCTCAAATTATTTGTATTTTTCATATTGAAGATAAATATAAAATAAAACAAATGCCTGGATTTTTGCCTGATTAGACTTTTAAAGTGCCATGCACAGTTATAGTACTATTAAAGCATATAAGTAATAAAATAACTTTAACACATGTATATGAGGAGACTGAAATACAAACACTGAACTGTGCTACTAGACCCCATTTCCTTGTCCAGCCCTGATGTCCTTGTCCAATTGAGAACAGTACCGGTGTCCAACGTCTGGGAACAAGTGGAAAGTTTGGATGTGCCTGGGCATGCAATGAGATCTTTTTACAAAGTGTATTTTCCAGGATTTCAAAACAAACACTGCAGAGGAGAGTATCTGCAGCTAGGAGTGCAGAGAATTTGGCAAAAGGTCAGACTTTAATCATCGCTTTTCTGCTTCTCTGTTGGAAATATGAAAGGAGTCAATTTAATGTGAGGTAATTTGCGGCCTGTAGATCAACTTTGTCCTTAAAGCAAGCTCACTTAATAATAGAATTTAACAAGAGATGTAATTGGCCTTCTGCCTTTTCCTGGATCTCTGCCTTCCCTGTCTTAAAAGGCAAGAAGCACAAATGTGGCTTACCCATTTCTTGGCTGGTTAGCAACGGACTGGGGAAGTGCCTACAGAATTAAACTGCCATTTGCAGAAGGCTTTTGTACTTCTCAAAAGCTCATATATAACGATTAATGACACTTCTGACATTTATTTTCACTTGTGAGGTAGCCTGGTTAACATATGTGTGGTTGTGTCCCTCCCTGACATGAAGAGACAACCTAATTAATTTTGCAGCAGGGAAGGACAGGGTGGGATTTCAGGAAATGTGAGTTAATAAGGTGCAAACTGCTTTTACAAATTAATTATTAAGGAAAATGTTCTCTCCTTTTCTACCCATTTCTTGGAAGACAGTCTAGTGGGCCACTCTGAGATTTTATATCAGCTCCAGGAATTTTTATGTCACTTTCGTATTTACTGTCTCAAGTCCCTTGAGTGGATTTTTACTCATTTTGTTTTGTCTGTTACAACTTGTCTTATCTAGGCTTCCAGAAATTCTGCATCATCATCCCCCAATTCCTCTAAATTAATCTGTAAATCTAAATCACGATTCAAAAACATTTGCCCTAACCATTGGTCTCATTCTTTTAAATACTTTCTCAAATCTCTCCACAAACTCTGCAACTATTGCATTTCCCTTTACCTCCCAAAGATTAACCCCTATTTACATTTCCGCTTATCTCTTCCCTTTGCCCTTCAGAACATCCCGCTCATACACGTCTCTGTCAATACACACATCTCCTGTTACTTCCCTGGCTCCTGAGTGATTGCAGCAACCTGGAGTTGCCAGTTTAATAACCAGTTTAACACACGGGGCTGTAAACTTTGGCAGTTGAGGAGCTGCTGCATGTGCAGCTCAGCCATCCCTGCTAAGAGCTGCAACGTCTTGAAGACCAGTAAGGAGAACAACCAAGGGCAGTAGCCACTCCAGCTGTTTGTAGTGTTTATATTGGGGAGTCACCAACATCAGTTGGCTGTTTGGGCCACCAGCTCTTCAAAAGTGGTATCTACTGTTTAATGGACTATACTTGGTTCTGTGTGTAGGTAGTGCGCAAAAATGGGCATTTTTCAAAGTTGCTGGAGACAGCTAGTCAGCTACATTGTCACTGAAATTAATTCATGTCAGGTGTGCATATCTGGTTTTGGAAAGTTTTGCTAAAGGACCTGCCAAATGTTCGTCATTCTTTGAAACAGGAATAATTCAATTTCTTCTAAAAGATTATGTAGAGATGTTAGTCAACCAGCTGTCAAAAATGCTTCACAGCAGATATGCCCTGAAATGAGATCATTCAAATCTCTGAGGATTTTGGCTATGAGAGTTTGGAGGGCTTTGACTAGATAAATCCTAGGTAGTCTTCTTACTGAGGAGGCAATAGAATGCCATTAAAATGGTAGTCTGTATTTTGAAGGTTATTGTATGCCAGAAGGCAGATCACCGAATCACAGGATCACTGAATCACAGAAGGGTAGGGGTTGGAAGGGACCTCTGGAGATCATCTTGTCCAACCCCCCTGCTTATGCAGGCACACCCAGAGCAGGGGGCACAGGACTGTATCCAGGCGGGTATGATCTGGCAACTATGCTGTGTCTACAGCCTGGATAGACAAATAATGCAGTTTCAGTATTAGCAATGTAACTAATGAAGTGATCCTGATTTCTTTGTTATTTCTTGTTGTTTGTGTTACCATAGCAATTAGGAACCAAAGTACCTCTATTAAACTGGGCCCTGTACAAAAACAGAAATAAAAGTAATCCTTGCCCTCCCAAAAGTTTTCTGCCTACGAAAAAGTATAGGGCATAAAAAGAGGCACCCAGACAGTAAATAAAATGAAACAATCCTGCGTGACTTATGTTGGACTCAGCACACCAGTTTCCATGTCCTTGTCAATCTTTCAAAGGTCTCACGAGAGAAAAAAAACCGACGACAACAACAACACCACAACCCCAAAAAACCCCACAACAACAACAAAAACCACAAAGAAACCACCTTTTAAGGAGAGACCTGAAGCAGAACAAGGAAGAAACTATGCGGATGATTATGGAGAGCTGCTTATATGTGAAAGAATCAAAGGGGGCAGAAGCTCATGTCAAGGCTGAGGAAAAGCCAGTCAGGGAGTCGGAGGTTGTGAAAGTCTTTGAAAGTGAAAGCAAGCAGCTTATGTTTAACAGAACAGGAGAGGGGAGCAAACGGATGGATGGGAAGAGAGGTGTGTGATGGTCAAAGCTGGGGAACTGATCTTTTCCATAGCACTGGGAGTTGGTATGACTGCAAGAAGATACATTTAGTCTTAACTGACCAATTAGTATTAAAGGATTAAAGTATTAAAGCAACAGTACTGGAACAAAGGAAGAATAAAGTGATCAATATAGTTTTAGGAGAAAGCAAAGTATTTCCTTTTGATTCTCTTACCTCAAGTCTGGAGCTTCTGTGTACATCACTCAAAGAGTTATTCTGAATCTGTCACTGCATTATAACAAAACATAACTTGCATGCAGTGTGTCAGGTTTTGTTTATTTCTTCTTCAGCAACAGGAGTTTGCTTTGGTCATCTCAAGTGAAACACAATCATTACGCAACTGGCAGCCATACCAGAGAACAAATATCTACAAAGACTAAAGCAACATGATGCTTCTGTCCAAAAGAGAAAGTCTTCAGCTGATGTTTGGATTTGCCATGTGTCTGGGCAAGCCACCATTTTACTGTAGTCCAACCGACTTGATTCTGAAGAAGATTCTGATGAGAACCCATCTAGTTTTGCTAGCCATCGGAAAAAAATTGTAATATGCTTTATTTACTTTCTTTTTTTTTTTTAAAGTCTATCCCCTCCTTCACTTTAAGTTTGAGTATTCGTGTGGGATTTGCTTACAATGCAACAAAGATGGGAAGGCAGGGCAGACAAAAGGACACCTGCAAAAGTTGAGTGAAGATGCTGTAGAGCCAATTTTGCATTTTGGGGTTAGTCAAATCCATGAGAAGAGATCAGCTCATGACTGGAGCCTGATGCAGACCGCTCTGCAAGAAACTGCCCAAGGAGTCTGAGACATATAAAAACAAAACGGAAAATATAAAACTTGTAGTAAGCAAGGCATAAATTGAGCTAAAAATGAGCCAAGTTCTGGATCTCATCAAGACAGCACATTCCTTGAAGGAGGAAATGGAATAGGGCACCCTGGCAGTAGAGGAAGACTTTTAGAACTTTTTCAAGGGGATAACGCAGCTTTTGACAGAGTTCAAAGCAGAGGTGAGTGAGCCCTCCCTTCTGGGATGCTTATATTTTTTCACTTTCTAAAAGGGGGAAGTTTTTTCACTATCCAGGAAGAAATATTCTGGAAGGAGCCTGTGCCAGATGTTTTTGCCACCTATTTCTTTGCCTGATATATCCAGAGAGGGCTGCCAGGTATCTTTAGGAAAAGCAGAGGATATGTTTGCGGACCTTCGGAAACTGTTTCTGGATACACCAGTTCCACAGGCTGCATGTGGGAAGTGATTCACTGGAAAATATAATAACTTCCTGATTTTATTGTGGGCGCTAAGGTCTGTGTACACACTGTTTTGATCTGGGACGCTGGTAGAGGCATATGACTGAAGGTTTAGAAAGTTTAGATTGATTTTTGGCTCTGAGGGAAAGGCTAAACAACCAGCTGTAAATTCTGTATTACAGAAAGTATTGTGGATACAGCAATAAGTACAGGTGAATGACAGAGTAGAGTTCAGGGCACTGCGTGTATACTAGCCCCTCTGGGAAAGGAAAGGGGACAAGGAATTTTTGGAAGGTGAACTATGCAGCAAATTTTGTGTAATCAAGCTATCCAAGCAAGAAACCTGAGAATGCCACTATGCAAACCCATGAATAAGGGATGCAAATATTATGTTTGGGGAAACTGAAGGAATTGCACTAATAAACAGCAAATTCAAAATTAAATTGTCAGTGGGAATCTACAAGGTGGGTGCTACTCTAGTCCTCCTATAATGGAGTGGCTGAAATTAAGGACCTGTTGTCTATACACAAGGAACACAAAAAAAAAATTGAATAACCTTAAGCCAGTTAGAAGACTTCCCATAAATCATTCACTGTTGTTGCCCAAAGCTAGCAAGCATGCCCTCCCCGTGAGAATAGTTTGTTCTTCTAGATACAAACCTAATGCCTTTCAAATCAAACACATTTTGGAATGATTATTAAAGAGGTAGATTTATGTACATGGCTAATCTGATGTTATGCCTGCTCCGCCCCCCCCCCCCCCCCCCAAACACAATGAAGTCTGTCAGCCAGAAATCTTAATGGACAAATATGAACTGGGTGAGGGCTGGAGCTCAAGAAACCACCAGGGCTGTTAGCACAGTTGACTAGATGCAGTGCCTACATCAAGTTAAGGGGAAAAGTTCTAGACGCTACATGGGATTCAGGAATGGTAATATGTTACGTATATTTTGAAGTTGCATGACCGTTACTTAGGAATGTAAAAACTCAGTGAGTATAACAGTCTTTTACTGGCTTCAAGTGACTTTGCTAGAAACCTGTTGAGAGTTTTGATGCATTCCAAAACTTGCCAACATTATGAAAAATAAAGGTCAAATAGCCAAAAGAGCCTGTCTATGCTGTCATGCAAACCACCATCATTACAACGGCTGAAGAAAAACCGTATATATCTGTTCTGCACTGTTCCTAGTACTTGCCTGGCACAGCTTTACCAAATGACCTAATACCGAAGCCAGTGATTGTACTTAGAAAACCAATTTCCATAAGTAGCGAATTTTAATACAGACTATGAGAAAATGAAGAAATGTGACTACATGTTATAACTAAGAAGAGTAGCTGGCATGAGTTAAGGCAGTTTTTATTGAAATGTAGGTCTTTATGGATTGATGCTCACTCCTGTTTCCCTGGATTGGTAGAAAGTGGTATTGGAGCAGTCCAACAAAAAGGTTCTGACATCCTACATCCTCTTGGTGACATTTGTAATTTTGAAGGATGTTTTCAGGAAGTCAATTGTTCAAATTTCTCACTGTATCTGATTAGTTTAGATGATAACCCAAAAGTACGGCTGAAGTGAATTTACCTTGGTATAGGTGGAGGAGTCCTCTGCTCTGCTAAGTTTTCCTAGACATTTCAATGGGGAACTGTATTGCACAACAGCTGCTGAAGCAAGCAAGATGAGTGCAAAACCATTGAACATGGAGGGCAGGGGCTCTAGTCTGTGTTACGTGAGCCAGATCTGACCTGGAGAAGGGAATGGAGGGCAAGCACGGTAAGTTTTCAGACGACACCAGATGGGGGTCTGGTGGGTATGCTATAGGCAGGACTGCCATTGAAGTGGTCCTGAAAAGGGGCTTACAAGGAACCCAGGAAATTTGACAAGGGCCAATATTGAACCCAGCAGCTGGAAGGCAGAGCCCTGCAGAGAGGCAGACTGAGGCTGGCAGCAGTGGGGAGACACTCTGGAGGATGACCCTGGGTGCTGGTGGGCAGTGAGCTGAGCCAGGGCCACCTATGTCCTCGGGCAGCAGCAAGTGCCAGTGGTGCCTGGGGTGGTGTGAGCAGGACATGGCCTGAGGGCCAGGGGAGGGCAGGGACTGTCCCCTCTGCTTGGAGCCCATCAGACAGCGTCTGGGTACGGCCTCCAGTTCAGGCTCAGTACAGGAACAATATGGTGAGGGGAGGCCACTGAGGTGGTAGGGCTGGAGCCCTTGCCCAGCGAGGAGAGGCTGCAGGGCCAGGGCTGATTCAGCCAGGTAGAGGGATGGCTTTGGAGGCACCCAGAAGCATCCCAGGTCTGGGATGTCCATCCAAAGGTGGGGATGGAAAGGGTGTAGTTGGGCCATTCACAGCAGTTCATGGTGGGAGGCAGCAGCACAAGCTGAAGCAGAAGTTCTGACTGCTCATAAGGAATAAACATTTTCCCTACAAGGACAGCCCAGCAGTGGAGCTGGGTCCCAGACAGGCTGTGCTGTCTCCAGCCTTGATGCTTATCAAGCTGGATAAGGCCCTGAGCAGCCTTGTCTAATCTCAGAGCTGGCTGTGCTTTGGGCAGGCCTTGGAGTAGAGACCCTCTGTGACCTGCTCCCGAGTCTTCCTGTAATCTGATGAACTACAGCTTTCAGAGCACCCCAGCAGCTCCTGCACCCTTCTTACCTAAAAAAGTGAGGGTACCCTGCCATGGGCCCCTGGAATGGCAGGTTTTGTGGTGCAGCTGGACAGCAGGGGAGGCCATGGTGGCACTGTAGCCCTCTTGAGGTGGGAGCTGTTTTCTCCTGTACAGATGGGTATGAGTGGGCATCTTACAAATATCTGACGGGGGCCGTACTTCAGACAGAGCCAGGTTTTTCTAGGGGTACCCAGTGACAGGAGCAAGGCAGTGGGCACAAGCTGAAACACAGGAAAGTCCACTTAAACATAAGAAAGCACATGTTAAACTGTGACGGAGGTGATGCACTTCACCCGCCGCCGCCGCTCACCGTGCCCGGAGAGGAGGCAGCACCCCATCCTGAACGACGCTGCAGCCCCCGCCGCCCCGGCCTTGGGCGGCCGGCCAGGGCCGACACCGCTCCCAGCCGGGGGTGGGACGGGCCGCCCACCCGGGCCCTCCCCGCCCCTCCCTTGCCCTCCATTCCACTTGCCCTGTCCTGCCGCGGCTCACCCTGCGCCCCGCCGGGGTGCCGAGCGGCCGCGCTCAGCACCGCCGCCGCCGCTGCTGCCGGAGCCCCGGGCTTGGCGCGGCCGCGCCCCCGCGCTCCTGGCCACCGCCGCTGCCCGCCCGCCGCCACCAGCCCCGGCTCCTCCGGCGCGGAAGATGCTGCGGCTCTGCCTCCTCGCCGCGCACGGTAAGAGGCGGCTGCGGGGGACGCGCCGCGACGCCCCCCGCCCGCCCGGGGCGCCGTGTGGGCACTGCGCCGGGGTCGGCGGCGGCCCCCAGCCCGCGGCCCCCGGGAGGCCGGGCCGTGACCGGGGCTCACTTTGTCCTTGCAGCTCTGCGGCTGGCCGGGGCCGCCTTGCTGTCCCCCGGGTCGTGCCCCTTTGAGGACAGCGCCTGCGGCTACGAGTGGGACTACGCGCATCTGCCCTGGACACTGCACGGGGAAGGTAAGAGCGCTGCTGCCCCACGGGCGCGCAGCCCACCCCACCCATGGGCGCCGCCGCTGCCCCCCGGGCGCTCCGGTCCCCCCCCGCCGGGCGCTGCCGCAGCCCCGGTGGCGGCATCCCGGTGTGCCGCCGCCCGCCGGCCGCGCCGCGCCGCTCTGCTCTGGTCAGCCGCCCCGGGCCAACCCGCCGCCGGAGCCCTCCAGTGCGCGGCGCCGTGGGTGTCGGTCCTCTGAGGGCTGATGGGCAGCGCTGTGGCGAGGCGGGCCCTCCCGCCCCAGGCACAGGTCCCTCCGCAGGCTTCTGCAGGATGCCTCGGAAGCCGCCTTCTGGTTCTTTCACTTTCTGTGGGGAAAGGTGTCTTTTATCACATCCGCTGTAGGCAGCTTATCCTCTTCCTACAAAAACACATCTGTCACTCCTATTATGCTGGACTACTGATTTTTCTAAATGTACTCTGGGTTCTACTCTAGAAGTGAATGAATTTTCAGGGCAGGGGACAATACCTGTGAAGAGTATCTCTATCAGATGTTCATACAAGGATCTTCTCCATTTTATGGTACCCACAGTTCAACAGGAAAAAGATAAGCATTATTCTTTCAGCAAGTTGTATTGGACTTCACTGACTGCCATTGAAAAGAGAGCACAAAATCCCATCGCTGCACAGAGTTCCCATTAAACTGTAACTCTTACTTGATAAGTTTTTAATGTGGGCTCCCGTTTTTGACAAAATCAGTATGAATAAATCAAAGGTTAAACAAAAATAAATACAGCATGGTTATAACTGGGTAATAATTTAGTTTTGGTTATGTTCTGGCCACAATGTCACTCATAAAGTAAAAGTTGTGTTCACACAGTAAAGGGGTCTGTGTGTTTTCAAAGTTTTTGAGCTTTAAAACAGGTGCCAAGAATAATGAAGAGGTGAGTACAGATACAAGGAGATAAGACACCCCTCATTACCCCTCATCAGTGCTCCATTCAAAACTGCCTGGTCTAGTTTTGTGATTCTACTTGTTACTCAGTTGATCATGAAGTTTGGGGGTTTTTTGGTATCAAGTTCTCACATACGAACAGTACGTCACCTTAACTGTTAAATTTTAGATTAATCATTAGGGTTTGAGAATGTACGAAGAGTGCTAATTTAGGAAAGCCTTGGAGTATGTCATGATTAAAGTAATTTCTTTTTCTCTTCTTTTTATTTAAATACATATAGATTTTCCTGTATTTTTGAAGATGCTAGTGGAAATTTAGTACCCATCTCTGCTTTCCCAGCTATGCCTCTTAACATCATGCCCTCTCAAGCTACCTGTCTTGGAAGCAGAACCTCCCCTCCTTGCGATTAACAGGGAGCTGGTCACATGGGAGTGGTATTGATTCAGCTCCAAGGGACCCTAAGATGCTGGGCGTAATACCTGCAGAAATGGATGTGCATCATGTTGTGCACATCCATGCTACAGTGCTTCCAGAAACAGGGAAATTCGATCAGAGATTTGTATCAGCAGCAGCCTATTTTATTTTTGGCCCACAGAACGCTATTTTGGTTGTTGTAGTTTGATTTTTCTATGTGACCATAAGCATACCAGTGGATACACAGCTTCTGTCATGCCAGATCTTGTTTTTCAGAGATACATAACTGGACTGTTATACTCTGGAAGGATATGTGGTATACCAGCTCTCTTAATAGACATAGTTCTGTCAGCATTTCCATTATAAACCTTTTTTCTGCAGTCTGTAATTTGAGCATAGTAAGTTGTTCCATGCAAACATTTGGCATACAAAGTATTAGCCTCTTCAGAAATACATTCGTAGAATCGTAACTAAGTCTAGTTGAAAGTAGTTCATCCAAATCTATGTAGCAGGTGTGCAAAACCAGTCTTCCTTAGATGCTCTTTTACTCTTCTATCTAGTAAAATCATGTTCCTTTTGGCAGAACTGGGCCCTCGTATTTGCAGGTCAGTATATGTACATGTGGTAATTTACTGGGACAACAGAGGAAGTTAAGGATGGGAGTGGCAGCTTAGCTTTGAATTGTTCCACTTCTCCTTGTGTTGCTTAAAAATTGTTATATCATTTGAAAATATTATTTGTAATATAAAGTTATATACAGCAAATATTTTTTAGGGATCATCTGACTTGCAGTGCAAGTTCTTTCATCTTACAAACCTCTCAATAGTGTGGTCTTCTGCCAAACTGTCAAGATGATGTAAATATGACTAAAATCCTGCACAGAAATTTCTACTCCATACTTGAAAGTTTTTTTTGCCTGGTTGCCAAGGAAGCTAGTATCTTCTGAAGGGCCAGACACAGAAAGGAAGCATGAGGCTAGATTTTGCTTTTGTTTACAGCTCTGCATTCCCACTTAAACCAGTAGGTTTCTAAGGTTCAACTGCTTTTTTAAATGTCTCTGGCTTTTCTTCAGTATTCTGATAGTTCTGGGATAAGAGAAATTTTTTGTGTGTGTTTAATATTAGAACTTTTATAGTTAAAAATACTTTGATTTCTTTTTAGCTGAAGTTTTGATACCTGTAGTTGACTGGCATTTTGGGGCCCATTTTAGTTAAGTGCAAAAGGTAAATCAAAACACAATAGGAAATGCTAAAATGATAGCTATTTCACTCTTTACTGCTTTACTCAAGACTGGCAAATCAGGCCACAATGAAGTTGGTGTTTGTAGGATACAGCTACACGAGAAACAAATCAGGCATTTTACCATAATGTTCAGTGGACCTGTGCTCCCAAAAACTTTGCTTCACTGAAACTCTGTAAGCCTCAAGCTACCTCACAGGCCTCTGAATACAGGAATAAGACCTTCAATTATAAACAACAAGGTGCTGTTTTCAACTGTCAACTTTTTGAGGCAGTCATCTGCTAGTTTGGTGTTTGCATTTTGGGATTATCATGAATATTAGCAGACAATCAATGTGCAAAGAAAAATGTAAAATACAGAAACAGCTGAGGGTATAAATTTCTTGCAAGCTTACAAGGTCATGGCCCAGTCTGGGTAAATATAGCATTGTGCTTGAGGCAGCATGTTTCCTAATGTGCCAGTTCTGTTTTCAGTGTAAGCTGGGAAATGGCACGCAAACATGATGTGCTTCATGAAGCGGATGTTGGTAGGATACCAGTTACACGAGAAACACAGAAATGTTGTTGCTCAGGAAAAGGGCATCATCACATAATCCTGGTTCTGAAATCTGATGAGGAACAGATGAATTTGTGTGTGATGAATGGACCAGTGGTAAGATCTGCAAGCTCTAAGTGATTTGCTAGTACATACAAACCAAGATGTCAACGGTCCATTTTAACTTCAGAGGTGTAAGCATGCTCCTATAAATATTCTTGCATTTGTGATGCCTCTGAACAGATGATTTATTTCAGAAAATCCAGGTACAGAAGGTAAGACAAAGATCAAACTCCTTGGACCCAACTAGTGGATTAGAAATTTAGAAAGCAGATCTGTATTCATCACTACGGTGGTATTTAGAGATAGTTGAGGAGCTCAAATACCATGTTGTTCACTGCTAACACCCATAGGTACATTTAGCATGAGTTCATGTCCAGTTATGTTGGAGCATAAAGCTTTGCAGGTGCATAGTGGCTGGTTTCCTCAGGAATTTACTTCTGTGTCAGCAGTGTATGTGTTGGAAGGGAAAGACCTGGTTAGTTCTAGTACGTACTGTCAAACTTTGTGTGATAGGATTTCCTAAAATAATCTTGACATTTTGTGTAACCAAATTGTGCATTTATTTCAGACAACACTTGTGCTTTGTAAGTGTAAAATCAAACTTTAAAACAAAGGAAGATGCTGTATGTAATAGGCAGTAATCCTGAGTAGAGTAATAAATAAAGCCATGTAGACCCACTTGAAAAGCCAGTAGGAGACACAGCCTTATGTCAGATGCAGCCATTCTGCAGGACTAGATTTTAGCATGTTTTGCTTTCCTCCCAGCCCTGTCCAGCACAGAGCCAGCCACAACCTGACTGTAAGAACATCCTGCTCATAGCGTTATTATAGATAAGTTTCATTAGGCACTAAAACTATGACATGTCTTTTCTGTGAATCTGGACGATGTTTACATTTTTGCCAAGAATATCTGTACAGCCTTTTGTGAGCCTGTGTCTATGGGTATGTTTGGTTCTCAGTCTCCCTTCATTTTAACAGAGACCAGTTTAATAGAGTTACAAATAATGTGCATTTGGACTGTCAGCTCAAATTTGCACTAATGGAGTTTGCTGTGCTGCATGTGCTTTCCTGGATTTAAGCATCACAAAAGAAATTTGTCTATTACCACTGCAAGCTATAGGGAAGAGGTTGTTTATATTAGCACTGTGCTCCAAAAAGCAAGTGATTGTTGTTAAATGTGCCCATGCACTGCCAATTGCACTGGAGCTGGAGCTATTTTAGTAGTAGTAGCAATGGGGTTTGTACAGTTTTCTCCTTATTACCTCTGCTCTTCTGTGGAGTGTTGTTAAGCAACTTCTCATATCAATCTTCCATAATGAGCTGTGTGGCACTGAACTGCTACAGCTATAACTGGTAGTTGATACAGCTGTTTGCATCTGGCTTTCGTATGATCATTGGCAGCTTTAAATGCCTATTTTTTTGTGTGTTGCTTTCCTTCTAAAATTCTCCAAGTGTGTGTTGCTTCAAATCTCATGTCTCCAAGGATATATTTTAAGAACTTGCGTTTGAGAGTTTTTTAATAAGTTTTTTCCCTTCTGCGGTATTCCAAAGGAGACTCATGCTTAAAAAGATAGATTTCATTCAGAAGAATGATATAATAAATCGTGATACATGTAAAAATAGCCTGATTTTCTTCTCCTTAAAGCGTGCCTACTTTTTGCTGCGTTAGTCCAAGACTCTGTTTCTGTGATACACTCAAAATAGGCATCCATCAGCTAACAGTTTATGCTAAGCAGGTAAGCAAGTAACATCACTAACAACGGCATAGGGAAACTGAAGTTTGTCTTTTGGGATGTACTTATGACATAGCTACACTATGAAATGGTTTTAAGATGGAAAATAATTTCAAGAGGCATCCCAGGCTACCAGGTAAGTCAGGCATGAGAGCAGCAGTGTAAGGAATCTCAAATCTAAATGTGGCCTGCATACCATTTAAATAGCTTGTATTTACAGTTGTGCCATATGATGTGAAACGGACCTCTTTTGACCTAAGCACTCTCATCTTGAATGCCACATCGTTTGGTTGTAATATGCAGACTAATGAAACAGCTAGCCACTGGTGATCCTAGGTTTTGTTGCACAGCAGCGCAGTTCATATCTCATTTGTGCTGTGTCATGCTTAGTAACAGACCTACTGGCAGACACATTGGCATGCCTGTAGCCTCAGTTTTCTTTCCATCTAATTCCCTGTAGGTAGGAAAGTAAGCAATTTGAAAATGTAAAAAAGGTGTAACATTGCTGGCTTTGTATAACCCTAAGATGGGACAAGTGGTCTCACATGTTGGTGATAACTGTGTAATTGGGAGCAAAGTAGTCGGTAATTCAGTGAGACTTGCATCAGCTGGTACCTAGCTGCAGCAGAACCAGGGTGGCATACCACAATGCTCGCTTGCTGGCAAGGTTTTGAGCTGATAAATCCATCCTGCCATGGGAGCTTATTGGTTTGGGTCTCCCAAACCTGTAGCCTGGGCATCCCTGCACCAGGTGCCATTCAATGTAGTGGAGAAGCCATTAGAACTGGCACATGGTCTGTTTTGCCTTGACTTGGTAATTAAAATGTTTGTCTTCCTGGCCAAAATAATTACATTGGGAGTGACAACTGTCCTTCCTAGTCATTCCCAGAGGAAAAACAAAAGGCTAATTCTCATATACTTCTGGTCCACTTAGACTCTCCTATTTTTCATATTTCTCCTTCACCTCTGGTGCCGTTTCTGCTGTACACTCCACTGAGTGACTACTCAGGCACTACTCTTGTGTTAGCATACAATTTCTTCTTGCTGTTTTCTTTTTCAGTCTTTTTCTGTCATCAGCAGTTTAACAATACCATGTGTGAGAAGCATTTGGCCTTGCTCCAGCTTCTCCCTTGTCTCACTGGTACCAGTAGGAAATCTGACATTTTGCTTACTCAGGTGTAACTTCTGTCCTAGGCTTCTGGACAATAGCATTTTTATTGAACTATGCCCAAATTACAGTTGTTAGCATACTTTTTGCTCATCTTCAGAGGTGGGTCTTGTGCAAAAAAAGATAGCCAAGAGCACTTCATGTTTGTGGAGGGCTTCAGCAGCAGCTGCCTGTGCGTGACACTTTTGATAAGTCTTGGTTTTCTGTTTGCAGTGGGAGAACAAGCGAATCCTAAATTGTTATCGGTGAGTCACTGCATGAGAGATGAGTTTCAAAGCATTCCTCTCCTCCACAGGACAGTAACATTCTCAGAAGAGTGTTTTCACATACAGCTGTTAGTGATTCAGTGCTTAGAGAGCCAACAAGCTATTTTAGTGCATTTTACACTGACCTACAGGGGCTGTCCACCAGAGAGGGAGGATGGCTGTTACAAAATTAATGTTTACTGAATATACGTGCGACTCCCAACAACAGGTTGGACTTTCTTTTGCATAAAAACAACTGAAAATAGATACTTTACCATTTGGAAAAAAAAATTTAAAACTGTAGAAGGGCAAAAGAGTGTTTAGGAGTGGTGATAGAGGCCAAATCACCTCAGTCAAACAAATAACTTGCCTGTAACCTCAGAGGAAAAACTGATGCTGTCCAGGTAACAAGGTTTGTTACTCATTAGTCGGGTAGAGCAACTTGTATGATTCTCTACCGCTGGAATAGCATCATAAACAACACTTACTAAAAATGACATTGCAATGTCACATTTCAAAATGCTGCATGTTTACATTAAAAACTATCTGTGCATCTATGTAGCAGCCACTCAATAAGAGCCTTCAGCTCATTTGGACATAACCTGGGCTAGCTTTAATTTATAATCTTGATACCATAAGTCAGCAAATATAAGAACCTCTAAAACTCAATTCGTAGTTTTAGAAAGTAGGCATTCTTTATTGTGGCGCTGGGCGCACAGGGGATCACTCCACCTGGTGTGCATGCCAAATTGCTCTACTACAGGGGTTATGTGCAATCAAAATATACATATTAATTAAATTTCTATGAAACTATTATTTTATTCATACTATTCTTGGAACTCATTAATATATGCAGATGTCCTTAACGCATGTGTATTCATGTTCGTTGGTGGTCTTCCAGGGTCCTCTGGTGGTCGTCGATAGTCGTCTTCACTGTGTCTGCTGATTGAACTCAGTCTTTGGGCATGCTCAGTTCATTTTTGGCTTGGTCACATGATTCTTGCTGATACTAAACTAGCTTATTCTAGTACATTTCCCTTATTTCTTCTACTCAAGGATACAGTGCCTCCAGACTCCCTTCTATCTGATCACATACAGCAAATTCTATCTATTAACAAAGTATTTCAAACGTAGCTATGTTGCTCCAATTAGAGGGGACCATATGTTCTTTTTGAAGTCAGTATCAATGCAACTGCATGTGTTGATTGCACATCCTACCCAGAGAGCCTACGATCACACCACTGCAGCTTGCACATGTATGCAAGGTGACTATACCCAGTGTTTGCTTGAAAGGCTGCAGGGATCTGGGCATGTCTCAGTTGAATGCTGGAGGGTGAGGTATGACTTCCCACCTGAAATCACAGCTGCTGTGGCTGGCTCTGATGGATATGGAAAGGGCCCAAGATTAGGAAGTCAGTCCAACTTTGTACTGTTATCTTCTTAATAGGAAGTTAAAGAATATGTTTTCTGTGTCTGTTATAGGGATCTTGCAAATATTGTTGAAGTTTGCTAAAATACAAGTACAAATACTTTCACTTGATGAAAATGGCTAGAAATCTTTCTGGTTTTCTGAAAAAATGAAAGGCTTAAATGAATTGAACTAAAGTTTCTTTTTAGGAATTTACGGGTGCGTGCATAGCATTAGTTTTTATATCCATAAAACTGCTGGCAGGCAGTACTTTGTAGTCATTGCACTTATTATCCTACGTATATAATCATCTTGAAAATGAAGAGGAGAACCAATCATTTGCCAGTTGAGTTTTTTTGGAGAGAAGGGAAGGTATTTTCACTGCTGTCAATTTTCAGTATAAATTTTGGTCAAGATCTAATGTGGGTCTAGAGCTGTAGTGAGGAAAATTAAGCTTGCAGTTGTGCTGATGGGTGACCACAGACACTTCAGAAGCATTTCTACTGGTAAAAAAGACTTGTTCACCTTGCATGTAGTACAGACTGTTCAATGTTGTAATAGAATCAGCCTGAAAATGCCCCAATAGTCTTATTAAACAGGATGCTGTCAAGTGGAAATCTTTGAAAGCTTATTGAAAAAATACGCCAAACCCAGTTACTAGTTGTCTTGTGTTCCTTTTTGTTTAATTTTTTTTTGTAGTTCTTCCATTATATTGCCTTATGAGATTTTTTCATCCCCAGCTACCATGTGCAAGAGCAGTACAGGCAACCCTATAATTATTTGACTGATTAAACTTATCAAATTGGGTCAAACCTTCTAATGTTACATCTGAAGAAAATATGTTTTTTTAAAAAAGATATTTTCCTTCAATCTTTGTTTTGACTGTCTTAATAGTACCTTGTAGCAGTAATGCTACAGAAGGCCAGATAAAAGACCATCACACTCTTCCATGTAACTTCATACAATGCTTTGATTGTTTAGAAGCCTTTATATCATTTGAACATATTATATTACTCCCATTTAAAAGAGTAAGCATCTTTTGCCCCATCCTTCCCTGTGTTTCTTGGTAGCCAAAGATTCAAGTCTGATTATTATAGTCCTTCTTCATATGATAATCAAGCCAAAGATTCCTACAATTTTATATAATAGTATAGTGCCTGCCACTTTAAAAATACTCTTTGTTTAACACACAGTTTTTTGCTAACTATGTGGCTGTTCCTCCAACACATTTTCTTTTGGCAAATGTAACTCAAGATCAGTATATTAGACAACTCTAGTAGTCTGAGTAATTGTGTTGGTGTACTTTGAACATTATTTTAAACAGATGTATTATCTGATAAAGTATGAGCTACGTGTTACTAACACTTTGCTCTGTTCTGAAAACTTCGCAAATCCTAGTATGAAAATATCCGTGAACTGTGGTAATTAGATTTCCATTTGAAATATCAGCCAAAGTCTTTTAGGAAACAGAGTCTTCACAGTTTTCCATTAGTGAACCATTAACATACCTAGAGGCTTTGTTGTGACTTGATGAGTTTCTTCAAATTTGCCGGGCCACAAACTGTACTTCATATTAAAAATGCTGGAAGAGCTACAGAAATAGAAGGGCAGATTACAGCTGTTCCATACAAAACCTTAATGAGATGCAAAGTTATCAAAGGAATTAATTCTCCACCTACCATTTTCTCTTCTTTTTGGTCTTAAAACAATCAATCAACACTGTAAGACCATTGCCTTATCTAGTGCTCATGGTTGAACAAAGGTTGAAGCAGGCTTCTGTGTGTCAGAAGGGAAATGCTATTGCATTCAGCTTTGGAGCAGATCCATTTGTGGCAAAAAGTCATGCCTGGAGGGTAAGGTGGCCAGACAATCCTACCTGCTCTGTGAATAAGATTCCCCTGTGTTCTGACTGAAGATCATGTTTTAATGCACTGTGTCTAAGAACAAAGCTTAGATTAAACACTTCCATTCAATAAAGCCCTAAATGCTTCACAAAGCACTTTCTAGTTGCAATAGAAATCCTCAGCTGATGTATAGATAAACTAAACTGACCAGTGACACTCCCTGATTTTTTGTAGATCTTGCAATGAAAATGTGTGTCCTTTCATAAGGCTGTTTTACATTTTCCCAGCCATGTTTCTTCCAGCCTGGAACAGTTTTTTGGTTTTCAGTAACTATCATGAACATAACCTGAGAAGCCGCTTGAAGAAGGCTGGTGTCAGCAGGTAGGATGAATACTCTGGAATAGGGAAGTGCGACATACAGAAAGGGTGCAAACCTCATTTTAATAGCTGTCTCTTCACTCCCGGGTTAGATGGTGAGGTGGGTGCCTGGCTATGAGAATCCAGGCTAGCCTCCTATACATATAGGTATCTAGATGTAAGGGAAAGCCACTTCTGAGTTGAAGTCTTCATGGGTTCTGCAAGATTTGTGAGCACTGGAGTTACCTTTGGGAGCACATTCCATGTTTTTTATGCTGGGGCAAACTGAAGTACTCCAGTTATTTTCCATTATGTTGCCGAAGAGTCATCGGTTCTTCTGAGCATAGGTTGAGAATAGCTGGGTGGAAGGGAGCCATAAGGCCAGGGGCTATAACGGGGGAACACAGATTTTTTTCATTGCATGGTGTAGGGAGAAGATATGTCTGAGGAACAGTGTGGAAAGGATGAGTGGCCAATAGATACCTTTCTATGTCCATGTGATTGTTTGAGTTGCCTCTGATACACTTTCTGTGTTCAGATATCTCTTCATTTGCTTAAATTCATATACATGGTGGGAAGCAAATGCAAAATACAGTGTTGGCTGTTAAGGACTTAATCTAGGAAACCTAAATGGAGGGAAATAAAAGAGGAAAAAGACAGTAGGAAAATCTGTTTTATTTTCCTTTAGACAAAGGGGCATGTCCCCTCTCATAAAGGAGGTTAGAACCAATGTGTCTGCATTTAAAAATCTTTCTGAGGCTACAGTTGTTATTGTTATTATTGGGATTATTACTGTTGGTATTTGCAAGACTATATTCTTTGAGGTGTAGTTGCTGTGGGAAGGCAAGGCAACTCATGTTGCTGATGGGAAAGGCAGCATGAATTGCAGCCAAGGTGTGGGTGGTACAGAAATAGAATTGTCCTGTGGCATGGCTGCTCTCTTGCTGTATGTGTGCGGCAGGTGAACAGTAGAAATGGCCGAAGGCACACTTAAAAACTGTTTTCAAAGGGGAAAAATTAATTTGTCTCTTGCTTCTGTGGTGTATAAAGGCACCTTAGCTGAGATCAGTTTAAAATTATGAAGTCTAGGCTTCTCTTGCTGGAGAATTAACTGGAAACTTAGCTGCTGAGGCTGTAGCGTTATAAACAATAAGCTGAAGAACAAGGAAAGAGGGTTTCCAGTCTCAGTTTGAAACTTTTTCACCGATTTTAGTACCTATTTACATTTCACATACCTGGAAGATCTGTTCGGGTTTTTTTTTGTTTGACTTGCTGTACCTGTAAGATACTCGTAGAGAAGCTGATGAAGTATGGGCTGCATGAGCAGAGGGGAGGTGAGGAAAACTCGCTGAATGGTTGGGCCCAGCCCAGAGGGTGGTGATTACTGGAACAAGGTCTAGTTGGAGGCCAGTCAGTAGTGGTGTACCCTAGGGGTCAATACTGGGTCTGATCCTGTTCAACATCCTCATTAATGACCTGGGTGATGGGGTGGAGTATTCCTCAGCAGGTTTGGTGATGATCCAAAACTGAGAGGAGTGACTGATGCATGGGAGGGTCGTGCTGGCCTCCAGAGGCACCTCAACAGGCTGGAGAAATGGTCTGACGGGAACTTCATGAAGTCAACAAGGAGAAGTGCAAAGTCCTGCACTTGGGAGGAAACAACCCTGTGCCAGAACATATGCTGGGGGCTGCGTAGTTAGAAAGCAGCTTGGCAGAAAAGGACCTGGGGGTCCTGGTGGATGCCAAGTTGAACATGAGCCAGCAATGTGCCCTCGAGGCAAAGGTGGCTAATGACGTTCTGGGCTGCATTAGGAGTGTTGCCAGCAGATCAAAAGAGGTAATCCTTCCCCTCTGTTCAGCACTGGTGAAACCCTGTCTGGAGGTCTGTGTCCAGTTCTGGCCTCCCTAGTACAGGAAGTATGGTTATACTGGAGAGACCCCAATGAAGGCTCATAAAGGTGATGAAGAGACTGGAGCATCTCTCCGATGAGGAGAGGCTTCAAGAGCTGGGACTGTTCAGCCTGGAGAAAAGAAGGCTTGAGGGGGATCTTATATAAATAAATATAAATACCTGAAGGGAAGGTGAAAAGAGGATGGAGCCAGGCTCTTTTCAGTGGTGCCCAGTGACAACACCGGAGGCAATGGGCACACACTGAAATGTATGAGGCTCCCTCTGTACTTCAGGGGACGCTTCTTCACTGGGAGGTGGTAGAGTCTCCATCCTTGGAGATATTAAAAAGCCATCAGGACATGGTTCAGGGAAACTGGCTCTAGGTGTCCCTCCTTGAGCAGGGAGGTCAGACCAGACGACCTTTAGAGGTCCTTTCCAACCTCAGCCATTCTGTGATTTTGTGGTTTCTTCACATTTTTGACTGAAAGCTAAGAAAAGCCCTACTGCAGTTGTCTTTCAGAGAGTTCTCCTCACACAATGAAGAACATGAGAACTTCTGGTACTTTTTAAGGTAAGAATTAAACAGAATAGTCACATGTGTGTGTACATGTTTAATTCCATTTATGTCTATGTATGTATGAAATCTCTGCATTCTCATTCAAGAGAAGAAATGAGAGTTTGTTCTAGGTCACCTGTTAGATGAAGGATCTCTTACTTGTTCTTAACAGGATATGGAGAACTTTGTTCTTACTGGTATTTTTGGGACTTGATGATCATGTAGCTAAGGTTTTCTAATGCTCATGGCTGCAAGATTTAATGGGAAATTGATAAACTAAGGTGTAGCGCACTCTGATGCATTTTGTGAAAGGGTCTGCTCTTCATCATTTCCTACTTCTTTAGTAATTTCCATTTGAAGACTCCTTGTCTTTGGTGTGTGCTGTTTTACACATGGTTGTTATCCTGAGGAAGCTTTTGCAAAATAGTTCTGCTCTGTCTAATCGCTCTTGGCAGATCACTCTGCAAATGAACCTCCTTGACTGGAAGTACTGTCTTGCGGCTGTTTAGCCAAAGTGAGTTGAGTTAATTTAAGGCCATACAATGGAGTTGACGGTAATTAGCATCATTGTTTAGTGCAGTCAGCAAGGAGGCAGATGAATGAATGGATATGGATTCTGAGTTGCTCTCAGCTCATCAAAATAGGTTCAGGCAAGTGATGAAACAGACATACATGTCTCTGCTGTCTGCCTTGCATCTGGGAAATAGAGGTCTTCATTCTCCCAGGTTATGTACCCCCAGCTGACCTGCAGCTCATTATCAGTATTTCATACTGTTGTTTGCTCTTAGCAAATCCTTTTTCTCTCTTTCCCCCATGTACCAAATGCCTAGTGTACAGAGAAGTGTATTCCCTGCCTTGAACATGTACACACTTGTGGCAAGCAGCCACAAAAGTTTATGATCACTGAGTAGGGGCTGGAACCGGAAGACCAGAGAGACTTGAAGACACATTTCCAAGCGTCATGCCATGCCTCACAGTCTTACTGAGACCTTTTAATCCCAGGAAAATCATATCTGAGTACCCAAAGGTCAGGTGATAGCCAATTTTGTCCTGTACGATTATGGCAGAACAACAGTGAGAATCAGTAGCGGAGCTGGGATAATGCCATTGTTTTTATATCTTGCCTCTTCTCTACAGTGAGTCATTTTCTGTTATAGAGCTCTACAGTTTGGTGCCATCCTTAAGAGTTCAGTAGAAAATTTACTCAATACAGGCAGCAAGAAAATGAGTAGCTTTTAGTACTGCTCAGGCTTTGAGCCACAGCTTAAGCAGCAGTATACTTGCAGCAGTATACTCCCAAAGCTGTGAACAAATTTGGAGCCTTCCCAGTAGTTAGAAAATCATTGATTATGGTTTTCCTAAGTGTACACTTATTTGTGATTGTTTAAATTCCTAAGTTGTCGTAAAGGGAAGTAAAGGCTGCCTTGAGTGCTAGAGTACATATGCATACACAAATCAGTACTTCAAATACAAGCATCCTGGTACCTGGATTTTTAAAGCGTACCCAATATAGCCACAATAAATATGTTTACAAAAATGTTTTTACTTGATTTTTTTCTCTTACAGATATGCCTTGGAGACGTGATAATGTCCAGGGCACAAACAATGATAAAATCTGTCAGTGTGTGGAATAAAGTCTGTTTACAAGTCTGTGTCAGTATACTGGTTTGCTTAGCATCTGCATCTGCAGTTGCATATTCAGCTTCACAATACTTATTGTCAGCAAAACAGTTACTAACATTCGTATACATCCTTGAAAACATACATGTAGCTATATGAATTCTTCATTTTAAGCTGTTGCTTATAGCATTTCAAGTAGTGTGACTTGTAACGTTTTAAATATGCATACATATAGCTAGGCAATGCTAATCTAAGGTGTTGCTTTGTATTAGCTGAAGTTTAGTAACAAGCAGGGGGAGATCCTATATAGTCATTGCTTTGCATTTTAGTTCGTACGAGGCCTTTTGCAGAGGGATTTCTTTCCTGGCCAAGAATATTCTTGTGTGCTTAAGTGGAAACACGAGAAGATTTATACCAATACCAGATTGTTCTCTAAATATAGCCACTTCCAGTGCTTATTTTAAACTAAGTGTCAAACTGGAGAGTTATTAGGGCAGTAACTGTAGTTTGTTTGAAAAAGAAGAGAGAACTTTGCACAGTGAAGTTGTCATATATGGAAATAAGATGAGTGGTATGTGTAGTTTGGACCACCACATGTAGGTAGAAAGCAAAGAGCTGTAATCTGTGTTTTTATATGAAAAAGCACTAATGAATGTGAAAGTAGACTTCACAGCGGGTGGGTGTTGAAGCAAAAAATAGTTTTACATGATCAATCACCCCTTACTAGCAGAGGACTCCAACAATCTTTTCCTGTGCTGGGTCAGTTAGATCTTTTTCTGTTAGTTTACCCTTCCAGAGTCACTTAGATTTTTTGCTGTTTCTTTTTGATAAACCATTTTGTGTTTTCTGTTAGTTATGCGTGTAAAAGGGAATTTCACTGCTATGCTTTTGGTCAACCTGCAAGTTAATCCACTATTCTTAAGAGAAATAACCTAGCTACTTACTGCAAGATTGCATGTGGCACCCACTTGTCAGGTTAGGTATTGCTGTTTGTTACTCAGAAAAAGAAATTAAGAAAGAAAGGAAGAGCTCCAGCTGAAGCCCAGAGCAGTCGAAGTTTCAGAGTAAGTCCATAGTTTGAAAATATTCAAATGATTCAGTGGAAAGAGAAAAAAAAAAACTTAATCTTTGAAGCTTGCTGGAAAATGGAGTTATTGCCTGTTGGATGTCTGCACTAGCTGAACCTCCCTCTTGAGGCCTTTTCTAATATGGTGATTGTACCATTCTAGTTTGTATAGCATGTGTATGACCTGTATTGTACTGCAGTAAACTCCCTGAGAGTGAAAGTTGGCAGTCTGAAGGGTCCTCATAATAATGCATCACTCTAGCCTGATAGAAGAAGTTGGCCTGTAAGATCTTTTGGAGGAAAACATTTGCAGGCTGTACCTACACAGTGGGTCTGTACACTTTACTGGTGACTCTACTGACATATTGCTGAGGAGGTTGCATGATGTGCATGGGAAATCTGCTGCAGGGTTTCCATTAGTGCTCCTACGGTCACTGTTATCCACTGAGCTACCTGAAGCCTATAAAAAATGCAAGCATATGGATGAGATTCTAGAGTGATAGAGATGTCTGAAGTCATGAAGGCATTAGATAGTTACAGCACAGTAAATCTGTTGAGACAGTGATGCTGAAGGAGTCCAGGTCAAACAGGAATTGATATGCACCATGGAATTTCATACGTAACCTGGAGTCATGCCTCTGCTTTTCAACCTCTTTACCTCTTCCATCATTTTTTGGAGGTGAATTGCCAAACAACAAAATTTTCCCAGAAAGCTGAGAGAATTATAGAAATCATTAAATACTGAGCCCTCTATCCCACCTGCTTCTGCTACCCATCATCTGTAGCTAATAACAGCCTCATGTCAGCAACGTTTCTGCAAGCACCCATAACCAAAGAGCAATAAGCTGTGAGGGAGGATGGAGCTGCTCTGTGACAACTTCAGTAAGCATCAGAAACAAGCATGAGATGGGTTGTTCAGCTCCAGACTTATTCTGGAAGGGAGTACATTGACTTATTCCCTGGTCAGATACAAATTAAACTGATTACATAGGTATTACTCCAAATAATTAACCTTGTTATTATCTTCAGTGATGACATTTTTAGTTTTCAACTAACATTGATTGATTTTGATATACAGATTGTAATGAAGTGCTCTATACTAAACGCTTTATTCTCCTATCCCACCAACTTATTCCACAATTGCATTCATATTAAATATCATAGAATCATAGAATGGTTCGAAGGCACTTTCAAAGATCATCTAGCCCAACCCTCCAGCCATAGGCAGGGACATCTTTCACTAGATTAGGTTGCTCAAAGCCCCATCCAACCTGACCTTTAACATGTCTAGGGCATCCACAACCTCTCTTAGCAACCTGTTCCCGTGCCTTGCCACCCTCATCATAAAAAGTTTCATACTTATGTCCAACCTAAATCTACCCTCTTTCAGTTTGAAATCATTGCCCCTTGTCCTGTCACTGGAGACTCTGGTAAAAAGTCTCTCTGTCTTTCTTAGAAGCCCCCTTTATATATTGAAAAGCTGCAATAAGGTCTCCCAGCAGCCTTCTCTTGCCTGCCCTGAACAACCCCAACTCTCTCAGCCTTTCTTCGTAGGAGAGGTGTTCCATCCCTGTAATCATCTTTGTGGCCCTCCTATGGACCTGCCCCAACAGGTCCGTGTCCTCCTTGTGCTGTGGACCTGAGAGCTGGATGCAGTACTCTGGGTAGGGTCTTGATGAGAGTGGAGTAGAGTGGGAGAATCGCCTCCCTTGCCCTGCTGGCCACGCTACTTTTTACACAGCCCAGGGTACAGATGGCTTTCTGAAATGTGAGCACACATTGTCGTCTCCTGTCCAGCTTTTCATCCACCAGTATCCCTAAGTCCTTTTCCTCAGGGCTACTCTCAGTCCATTCATACCCCCGGTCTGTATTCATATGGGGGATTGCCCAGACCCAGGTGCAGGACTCTGCACTTGGCCTTGTTGATCTTCATAAGGTTTGCACAGGCCCACTCCTCAAGCCTGTCAGGGTCCCTCTGGATGGCATCCCTTCCCTTAAGCAAATCAACAGCACCACTCAGCTTGGTGTCATCTGCAAACTTGCTGAGGGTGCACTTGATCCCACTGTCTGTGTCACTGATGAAGATATTAAATAGTATTGGTCCCAGTATGGACCCTTGAGGGACACCACTGGTTTCCTGTTAGACACTGACCCATTGATTGTAATTCTTTGGATGTGGCCATCCATCCAATTCCTTATCCATCAAATAGTCCATCCATCAAATCCATGTGTCTCTGTATCAAAGGTTTTTTTCACTTTCTGAGATTTTTCCAAGGTTAACAAATGGCTGTTAGTTTTGTATAACATAAATAATATTTGATTTAAACTTGTCCAGTCTCAATTTTATTTAACCTCATTTTTATATTCAGATATGCTATCATGTTTCTTTCATAGCTGGCACAGAAATATCTACAACAGGTCTGTATGATGAGTACAGTTTAGTTGCTGTGGAATTTGCTCTCTGTTTACATACTTCATTATTAGGATTATGTCTCTGTCTGTGATCTGTTGCCCAGGTTTCCCTATGTTGTAATTCTATGGCAACACTTGTATTAATACTCAATATGACCATATACAAGCCAAAAGCAAAGTTTTGGCTCTCCTAGAGCAGAAAGTATACTTCTTTTCAATTAATGTTTATTAAAAGGCCACCCTGAAGCTGAATTTTAGCACCTAACTCTGAGCTGTTGTAGAAGGACATTCAAAAAAGTGAGGTGTGATTTTATTTAAAAGTTCAAGCCATGATGCTACAATGGGAATATCCTTTAATCATTGCTTCTGCAGGATAAATGTTAACTGGACACTGTCAAAGGGTGTCCAGCTTGGTTTATCTCACATTTGTTTTGATATAACCAGGAACTCCCACAAGAAGGCTAAGCATCTTTAAAAAGTGGCACAAAGTTGCTTTTCAATAAGAAAGACTTACCAAACTATTTCATTGTCCCATCAAATGTCTATGCATCCTTTTTCCCTGAAAAGAAGGGATATAAATTTCAGACAGAAAATGTACCCAGAAGGAAATTTTGATGTTAGGGATTTTGGATGTCCTGGAGATTCAGCAAACGAGTAAAGAAGGTAATGAGCCTGACAGTAGACACTGCATTTATGTAGTGCGCAGGTAACACCAGCAATAGCAAGCCTGTGCACTGTGTGGAGTGTCTTAATCAGTTTTAGCCATGAAAATTAGTCAATAGGGAATGCGCATGTCTGCCTCATATTCTGCACCGGAGGACTCCTTTCCTGTCCAAATGAGGTTGCCAGCTGCTTCTTGTGACACATTTCTTCCATGCCAAAGAACAAGTGTTAAATGCCAAGAGATCTACGCAAAGGTACAGTGGGTTTCGGTATCTGCTAGCCTTCTGCCTGTCACTGACCTGCCTATCTGCAGGCCAATTTGCCATCTAGTTATTTCTCATAATCTGGCAGGCAGCCACAGCTTTTGCTTGATGTGAGAGGTAATTTAGCTTGTGCTTATAGTTTCTATCCAGTGGTCCATTGGCAATCCGTCAGGCAATGATTAAACAAACTTTTTGGTTGATGGTGTTTTCTTTCCACTTTTATATCTGATGCCAAATTTAAGCCCTCATATATTACTGGATTACTTATGAAAGGAGATATAAAGAAGTAACTAGATTTATTCTCTCATGAAATAGCTGAACAGAGGTTGAGCTAACCGGCTAGATCTGTTTCCAGTAAGGCTCTGTGAGTTTGATTTTCTCCTGACTGGGCTTCACATGGCACAGAGATGTACCAGAGGAAAGCAGGTTTAAAATTCGTTGTATGCTTCCCCTGCTGGAACATATCTATATTCTCCTGAAATAGCTTGGTTCACAGGTCTGAGAACAGCTGGGAAGCAGAGCCATTTTCCTCCCCAGAGGGTTGCAAGGGCAACCACGGGCATTTCTTGAGGCCAGTTTCCTGACTCTTAATGCTCCTATACTTTGCCTCAGGAGTTGGAAGCATAACAAAGAAACAAGTCCTCTATTTGCAAAATGTAAAAGATATTGCAGACTTTGATTTCTTTTTTAAAGCAGATTTTTAAGAAGCCAGCATAGAGGAAAAAAAAAGAATCCTGTGGAAAAGATAATAAAATAGAGCACTTTTAAAAGCAAGGAGATAACCACATATATGGATATCCCTGCTTGCTTGCTTTCTTTGTGTTGAATGCTGTATCCCTTGCTCTCTAAAGCACTGTGTTTTTTTGCTTCTTAAAAATTTACAGAAAATTTAGTTACCTATTTGCATTATGTAGTTTATTGACCCCCCAGCCCCCTTACAATTGTTCTTTTTTAAATTGAAAAAATAAAATCTGTATAGCAAATTCTGGTTTGTACTGACCTTGTGAAATCACATTTTCTGAAATTCTGAATGTGAAGATTTTTGGCCTTAGGTCATTGTCATACACTAGATCAGCTTGGATTAGCTTCTCGGTAGTGTTAGAGACCAGACTTTTGAAGACTGGTGTGTGAGACCTTGTGTTTTACTTCCTCAGAGCACCACAGTTATAGGAATACTGGCTCAGTACTTCAGGTTATTTCAGTATCACGCATTGAAACGCTGACTTTTTTTTTTTTCCAAGTTCCCAGCAGTCATAAATATTTCCCTTGTTTTCCAAGATAGAACTTGGCAAGCGGCTACTCTTGTGGCCTAGTTTACCCTCAGATTTTGAGGTGTGGAGGAGGAGCAGCAGCTCTGGGAGTTTCACCCAATCTGCGCTGTGGAAATGGGTCTTTCTCCTGCTCCACAGTAAAGGGCAGGGCTGGGGACCATGTCAGAAAGTTGCACTGATAACATGTTTTGTGGCAAATGTCTCTTGTGTGTGAGTTGCAGAGCAACTGTCAACAGCAGTCAATGCTATTTGAGTTTATAACTTAAAGCAGAGGCTGGAAAAGACAATCCTACAGCTTCACTTCTAAGAGATTGGTGGCATATATGTGAAATTTGAACCCAAAATAAAGGTTGTGGAGCTAGTCTGATAACTAGTTAATACTGAGTAAGGAGTTAATTGCCTCTGTAATCCCACAGATGTCCATTGATACTTCTTGGGCAAGTATAACTGAAACTTTCTTCAGTAAAAATGAGCTTTCTCTGCAGGCAGCACAAGTTTCTGACTCTGCAGGGTAACAGGCAAAACTGTTGGGATCAGCTGCCAGGACAATTTGAGACTTGAAAATCTGTTTCTTTACACCAGGAACAAAGCAGTGAGTCATTGCCAGTGACCAACCAAGCACACCAGGGCTCCAGCCGCTGCTGTCAAGTGCGGAGAGTGGCATATGGGAGTGCTCGCATGTGCCCAGCGCAAGCTCCTGGCTCTGATTTCCCCACAAAGAGCAGCATGTTTGCAGAAAATACTTTTCCAGCAGAGAATTCACTGTCCCTGGGGAAACTGTAAACATAGAGAAAATGTGTTGGGACCAGTGCTGAACGTATTCATTGTCACTGTATGAACTTCAGTAACACCTTCAAGCGTTCCACATTTGCCTTGTCTCAAATAACTTCTCGACTATGCTTTATAGCTAATACAACACTGAAAGGCTTTCTCAGAAAAACTGGACTAAGGACTGTTTTTAGAAAGACCACACAAAGCTTGGCAGATAGAGCAAAGTTATTTCTGCAGGATTTATTTTCTGCATAGTTTATTTTTATTTAGAGTAAGTACAAGGCACGTGCTGCTCTGTTGGGCTCATTTGCTGATACAGTCAATACCACAACCAGCTCAGGCAATCTTCCATGCTGAAAAATGGCAGCCGGGACTGAGAGTGCATGAGGGGGAAGTATCTCAAAGCACTGTTTTACACTTAATCTTCCCTGAGCATCCACTTGTGACCACTTTTGGGTACTAACAACCAGCTGGAGGGATGTGGTGTCAGATCTGCTGGGGCTTTTTGGGGTCCTTGAATTACATTCTGAGCAATAGATTGGGGCCCACATTTGCAAAGGAACCTCTCCCTGTGGGTAGTGTTAAGTGCCCAGTGAGATCTGGCAGCCCAAGTGCTCTGAAGTAAGTTAATCTAAATGGTGTTTTATGGATTTACCTGAACATCATTAACATCTGTGTGATCACCCTAGGGTATTTAGGATGTAAGATAGAATGAGGCCTAATAGTTTTAATAAGCTGTTCAGGAAAAAAAAACCCAAATAATTAAAAATATTTAATGAGGGCCCATAAACTCTGATACTTTGGAAAGTTTTGACAAGCGTTTACTTACTTTGGCAGTGAAATTGGAGTCAGTGAGGATATCCTGAAGGAAACAGTGTCATGAACTGGCAGGGTGAGATTGATAGATTTTTTCCAATGACCAGTTCATATCTCAAGTTTTATTTCTGTCTTGATAAATGTGCCTTACAGCTCAACAGGGGTAAGCTAAATGCCCCTGCAAGCAAATGCCTGTGGATAATACTGGATATTCCCTGAAATGACGTTGCAGTAAGTGCTAAAATTTGCCAAAAATTTCAGTAGCTTTTCACTTCCAAAGTTATCTAGAAAAAAATGGAAGTATTTGGGGCCTGTGTTAATAATAAATTCTGAGCATCTGTGATGACAAGTGTTCTGGGCAGCTGGGGAGCTTGTGGAGGGGCTGCCTGAAGGAATTAGTTTGCTGACCATTGCCTAGTGAGGGGAAGCAGAGGCCACCACAATGCAACAGATGTGAAGAGTGGATGGGTCCAGACAGATGGCAGAGCCCTATGCATATTCTGGGTGACATCCGATGGCCTGAGATGAATCCAGATATATAAGGTGGTTCACTGACTTGGACTCAGTCCTGAAGAAGAATTTGACTGGATGTTTTAATTAAGACACAAAGCCCAGGGAAGCTAAAATGTAAAACTCTGTTGATTACGGTCAGCTATTAGGTACCTTGTGGAAAGCAAAATACTGGTTCCTAAATCTCCTAAATGCCTAAACATTCATAACATCATTGGCATCCATTTCTTCCTGTTCCCTTAGGCTGGAGTTTGTACAGGGAGGTGTCTTTTTCTTTCGATACCAAGTGATCCTTACAAATGTAATTTTGGGTAGTCCAAATGTCTTGCTCAGAGCCGAAGCTCCACAACTGAATCTCCTTCCAGTGGTACTAGAGACTGCAACTACTGAGGCAGAGGGGAAGGAGCCACAGAGCATCTGCCCCTCCACAGAGGTCCACAGCATCCTGTAAAATACTTTGGGATCTCCTCAACTTGGAGACCAGCAGTAGATTTGTCAATGCGCAATTTTCTATAATCCCTTTAAAAACTGGAAAGTCATGATGGGGTTAATAAGTGCAGGCAAGTATCTGGAAAAAAAACAGAGCAAGATTTCATCCCTGCCTTCTGATTTATAGCATTTCATATTTTTAAAATTATCCACTCAACAAGAAGGGGTAGAGGGTAATAATTGAAGAAGAAAAAATAAAGCTCAGAGTAGCCTTGATAAGTTGAATTATAGGCTTCCTGGGCTGTGAAATTAACCTCTTGTTTAATTTTGCCAGTCTTAACAGTTTCTGTTTAAGGGTACTCAGTCAGAAGTCATCATTCGTGCTTGTCAAAAGGAGCTTCCTTGCAGGAACAGGGTTATGACCAGAGCCCCTGTGCTCAGCTTCCAGTGGACGTACTCTGCCACGGAGCATGGATATGTATCGTTTGAAGTGTACTTTCTGCTTGAAGGTAAGAGGCAGGAATCTGGATGCATTATACTTGAATGAAAGATCTTTTGGCAAACATCTCTGGGCATAGGGGATTCTTTACCTAATGAATGTGACGGTTCAACAGATTATACTTAAAGCCTAAGTGGCAAATTTAGATTTCAGTATTAAATGTACAACTACTTTCCATCCCCCTAAGATGTGTGTGAGATATGTCAGAGATTACAGATATCTAACCTAGGGCTATTTTGATAAACCCTTGAAAAACTCTGTCCTGCAATTTTGTGGATTTTGGCTCCGTCTGTCTGTACACACTCACACACATCCTTAGTTGCTACCAGCCGCCTGCCAGGCAGGAATGGTGTACAGAACTGCAAGCCTAGAAGCATCCTTGGTAAATTGAAGCTGTTAATGTTGATCTTTGAAGTGGCTAACTGCCGGATGCAGTTTTGCAGAGCTTCAGGAAATATTAGCCATAGTCCTGGTGGTTGTTAAGTTTAACATCAATAGATGTGTTCCTTGGCTGCAGGTTTTGTGGTTGCAGATGCTGAGTCTTCACCGTTACATTTCCTGGTTCAGGATGAAGCTTGCTGGGGCAGAAGATGAGTCACTGTGGCCACTTTATTGCTTAGCAGATTACTCGAGAGTGGCCATTGAGTAAACACAGCAGCAGCCCGTGATAAGCTATGAGACAGCGACTTCCAACAACTTTTGGAAATTGATGGTGTGTCTAGGCTGATTCCCTCAGGTGAACTTCCAGCAGCTTATGGCTAGTACCCATCAGGATCTGATTAGCTCACCTGTAAGCACTTTCTGTAGCCAGCTATTTCAGAACATGGATATAAATATGTACCTCGTCTTGTAGCAGTTCTCTTTGTATTTTGTGATGTGAGATTACTGATCAGCCCACCATGAGCCTGTCAGTCATCCTAACATTCCTGATATGAAAAAAGAGTGTAGGACTACCAAGCTTACAGAAAGCAGGAAACTGAAATCACAGGAGTTCAACTTCTGAAGCCAGTGAAACCAAGTAAATATTTCAAATATTTTGAAACCAAATAATATTTCAGTCTATGTAGGAACTAGGGCCCAGGTAAGTATCAGAGTAAATGTAGTTTATATAGGCCAAGCACATTTATAACTTTCCTTGGAGGGACAAGGCTTGTGGGCAAAGGTTACATTTTATTTATTGATCTGATGTAGCTGGGAGAGACAGCCAAACATTTAGGCAGACGAGCTGGTTTTCAGGGTAATGTGGTAGGTCAAGTGATTTGGCAGATGAAGGGAGAGCAGATCCATGCAGTAGAAGTTTTTCTTTTATGATCTTCCACTGAGTGCAACCCTGTGGTTTGCAGATGCACTCCAGAAGACTACCGGTTGAGGGTTTTTTCCTTCCCCAAGGGCAGCATTGCAGCCTGACCCAGTACCCCTCTGAACACTGTGACACCGCTCCCTCGTGCACCTAAGCCAAGTCATGCCCAGTAGACTTTGGTTCCTGCTTGCCCCAGCTCAAAGCCTTGCTCGTCTTCTCTGTCACAGGGCCACTGCTTACTGTGACCAGTCTTCATGCTTCCCTGTCTGAGTGCAGGTTTGCTTCAGAGTTTTGCTTAGACAGTGAGTGCCATGGGCTTTTAGTTTAACCCCTTTGGAGCATACCAAGGAAGTTTCTCAACTGAGCAGTCTTTGCTTTTGAAGCACAAAAGCATGGTCTTCCAGATAAATTGAAATCCTGATATGCAGCAACCGAATCAGGTCTGGTTGGTTTGGAGTATCTCTTTCTTCTCACTTTCAATTTTTACTCACAATGGCTGTGCTTGTCACTCTGATCCGAGGTGAAGCATGGCCCCAGAAACCCCCTCTCTTAAAACACAACAAGAAGTCCTCTATCTCATGGTCTGGCTCACTAACTTCCTCATGTTGGTTCACCTGTGGGGTGCAGGCCAACAGTTTGGTCTGGATTGCAAATCTGATGGATTTTTCTTCAAAAAAGTTCCAAAGCCGTGTGGACTGCAGATGGGTAGGTTTCCCTTGGGCAGGCTGAGATGTGCTCAGCACATAATATAAAGCAGAGCTTGTAATATGTTACAGGCCTACTCCACCACATCACACCATGTGCATATGCATAAAAAATGAAAGGAGCAATAAACAAAGTAAATAGACAGCATAATGCAAGGGAATACTATAGGAGTGAAATTTCATATTGTTTTTCTGAAAGAAGGCAGCCCTGTGATGCACTCTGCTGGGACAAGCAGGTGTGCTGCAAGAGCTATCACAGTGCTTGCCCCTGTGTGCTTGATCCTAGTGGAAACATGACTTAGCAAAGGGATAGAGCTAGTAATGAAAGAGATAAGCATTGTGAACAAACAGATGCCTGATGATTTCTGCTTTATCTGCTTTTTATCTTTAATTTTCCCTGTGTACTGGGGACAATGGAAACTGATTTAGGATGCCAAAGAATAAAGAAAAGGCTTTTCTGAATTATTTCCAATTCAGAAATTCACAGCAGAGAATCTTGTGTCTCCAAACCTTACCTACGCCCTGCTCAAGCATACCAGCTAATAGAAATCACAGAGATGTCTTTTTGGAAGAGCTGTTGCAAAGGAAACCAGAGATATCGGAGGAGAATCTGGCAACCTTTGTGTCAGCACATAAAAATTTGTCAGAATTATGTAATGAACAGCATGAAAAGTAGAACTGAGTGGTCTGAACAACAGCTCACTAGGACTGATGGGTTCACTGGAACAAGCAGAAAGAAAACTTGAAAAGTGTATAAAAATCTGTGAGGTCATTGTGGACGAAAACAAACCCATATGCTTGTGTTTGGAACAAACAGAAGATCTGATGTAATTTGTGCATGATGTAAGGACCTTAGGACTTCAAGAGGAGAGGACCCAGCTGTTGCCAAAAAGCTCTTACAAGTTCAAGCGTCCCCAGCGTAGTGAAGCAACTCCTCTAAATCAGAAACAGAAAATGTCAGCACAAGCTGGACCTTTGCCAGACTTTCGCAGGCACACTGACAGATCAAGGCTGGAAGGCATTGCCGGTGTGGTAGTAGCTGTGGCAGATGCCGCAGTCACAGAGTGTTAAAGGGCTAATTGTGTTGGTTTTGTGTTTTTTGACAGGCTTGCTAACAGCTGTATTTCTGAACCTTCTGGGCAAGCAAAGGACAGGGCAGGAGGTGGGGCTGGTAGTTAATCCAAGCCCACTGCTGGGAAAGGAGCCTTTGAAGATTCATCCCACAGGGTTGGGAAACATGAGCTGTCTGGGCTCAGTGTGGTGGCTGCAGCAAAAAAGGGTCAAATGATAAATCTCAGTCCCTGGATGGAGACTCAGTCTGTGAAGGTGAGCTGGAGAGAAAGCTGCTTGGGGAGCTCCTGTTGTCAGGGCTGTCCATCCAGCCGGGGGAAGGTGTGTGACTGTCTGGGTGAACTGCCTGTGTGTTCATCCCTCGAGGCTGCGCCTTTTGTTTTCAATAAATACTACTCAGCTTTGTGCAAGTTGCCTGGAAACCCCATTGTTCCCCTGAAGAAGCTGAGCATCACAGGGGCAGATATAGTGGGGTCCTCAAGTACCCTCCCTGCGTGGGCAGTGAGGGGGGTTCCAGCAGCTGGGAGTGCTCAGGCAGGAGGACCAGCTTTTGCTGCAGGAAGGTGACAGGTTTAGGCTTGGGATGCCCCTGTAGACACAAGAGGAGGAAAAGCCTTAACAGCAGCAGTGCATGTCAGTCACTGCAGACAACAAAAGCAGAACACCTTCTGCTTCTCCATCCCTCAGCTATTTTCACAGAGCTGTTTTTAACAAACCATGGAGGAGACAAGGAGGTTTAAAGACCAAAAAGTTTTTTACTGTGATGACAATGCTGATTAATTGGTCCCAGCATTTACCGTGCAGTCCTTCTGGTGTGAATCTAACAGCTTACCAGAAATAAAGTCATCTGAGGCTTAATGGGAATGAAAATATCAGTTATACCCTGTGGGGTCAAGTAGCTCTAATCATGGCACCACCCTGGATGTTTTGGGACTGAGCCTCTACCTTCATTAATGTGGGCCAGGCTTTGCCACTCAGCACTGTGTGCGTCATGCGTGCGTCTGTCTGTTGCGGGGAGAAGCTGCTGCCACAAGCCTCCCAAGGGCCTTGGGGAAGTGGTTAAACATCCATGCGTGCAGGGTTGGACTGCTGTTGCTGCACTTCCCTGTCTGCTAGATCAAATGGGGAGGGAGGCATGGGGCAGACGCCCCAGGGACCTGTGTGGTGGACAGACCTCCTCCTTGGGTCCAGCAGTGGTGGTGAGAGGCAGTGCTTTCTCCAGCTGCCTGGGATGCACGGCTGCTACCAAGAGACCTTGCTCACACAAGAGGTCTTGGTGGATCTTGATGCATGTGAGGTTTGGTGGCATTGTGGCCAAGGCTGCCCGGAGAGGACCTGCCCTGTGGCAGGCAGGTGGGGACTGCAAGGGGAAGGCTGTAGCCAGCTGAGAGCTAGCACCTGCATCGTGCCAGAGCTGCACCACAGCATCTACCACGGGGACCTGGGGCAAGGGCTTGGTGCCCTCTAGCCTGATGCTGCCTAGCTTTTAAGGCTGCATGGACCAAAACTTGCTGCAAAGATCTCTGGCTCTGATAACAGCCCTCTGCTTGTGGGCTGAAAGATATTAAAGTATTGCAAACTGCATTTGTTTGACTTCTCATCCAAAATTGTCACTATAGTTGCATTTTAAGCTGATTCTCTAATCCCAGCACAATATTGTGGGCCCGGCTGAAATATTTGTGCAGGCTTTTGTGTGTTTGATTGCTACAGGGCTTTTTTTTACTTTTACTTTCTTCATGGAATTGTAGGGCAAAACCTTTCCCTCCATTTGAAAAGTCACTTGCTCATGCAGTTTTTTGCTTTCTCAAGACACTGCCTACAAAATTTGAAAAAAGCACACACCTCACCCTCTGACTCTTCCTCTTCCCTCCAAAAAGTCTTACTGAAATGCATGGTGACTATTCCTAATCAGAGGAAGAATTTTCTTCAGCAAACCTCAACTTTTCATAGATAGGACAAATTTAATGTTGATCCACACAGTTCTGTTTTTCAAGACAAATTGTCAGCAAAAAATGTCTACTTTAGTTGAAAAGCTTGCTTTCTACTGGAAAGAAATCAAATTAAAAATGGAGTGTTGAGTCTGAAGATTTCCTATCCGCTGCCACAAGTCTTCTCTTAAGTTAACACAAAATCTCTCATGAAGTAGCTGGTAGAATTTCTGTGTTCTTAAATCAAACTCTGAACCTTCGTCTAAACCTCATATGTACCCAGAGATAGCCTCCGTGTGTGAACTTTATACGCAAAATGATGTCTCTCTGGACATATCGTTAATATTTTTAAGTAAATTTACCTGGAGACATAAGAAGGCTTAGTAGGTCCTAAAAAATCAACTGCTTTGGTGCCTTTGGGGGGGGGGGGGGGGGGGGGCAGAGGGTCAGGCAGTAGAACGTGTGAAAAAAAACCAACCAACTAAAGCCATGAACCAAAATCCAGACACTGAGATTCCAGAGAAGGTAACAGTAGGTCAATTATTGTCCTAAGAAACCCTGGTAATATTCTTTCCCATTTCAGGTATGGGAAGTACAGAGAAAATCCAAATGTGACTGGCAACTTTAAGACATTTCTTGCAAATTTTCTGTATAAATGAGCACCCAATCAATTGTAAATTCCCAAACCTTTTCTGCTTCATATTTCCTTAATACTGTTTCTCTTGGGGCTCACTTGCTTACATGCAGTTTTTCTTGTAAAGCTGCACTGTTGCTGAACTAAGCAAACAGCTGTGTTGGATACAAACACCATGAAGAGTCTAACATGCCTGTGGTTACCCTTCCAAATTTTTACGGAGGAAATATATAATTGAAAAGCTAACTGGTAATTTTAGTTATCCCAGTTGGTTTTTTTCGTTTTGTCAATGGAATTTGGTTTAGTTTATTAGCCAGTGTCTGGCATTTTGTCTTGTTTGTGTTACTTACAGAGAAAGCAATCAATGTAGTTTCTGCACAATTTTGGGGAAAAAGTAGTATCGCTGGTCTTTACCCACCTTTTCCCAAGCCATTGATAGAATCACTACTGACTGAGGTATTGATGCCTAT
This sequence comes from Phalacrocorax aristotelis, assembly GCF_949628215.1. Taxonomy (NCBI): domain Eukaryota; kingdom Metazoa; phylum Chordata; class Aves; order Suliformes; family Phalacrocoracidae; genus Phalacrocorax; species Phalacrocorax aristotelis. The sequence goes on from NC_134311.1 coordinate 41,777,053, forward strand.
TCGGTAAGTAAACAAAAAAAAATTAAATATAGGTTTGGAAAATTTGAGTGAATGACTCATCATGTATCACCAACTGTAATTGAGAGAGACTCTGTATGAAACTGCTTATTAGAGCAGTAAGATGAGAGAGACATGCATACAGAAAAATTTTAAAGATCTCCTTTTGTGAGTCTTACTGCCACAATGCATAGTTGCATTGAGGAGGGATAGCTTTGAAACACGGGGCCGCAATCCCCCCTGGGCTCAATATTTTGCTTGGACATGGAGGAATGTAAAATGAACACATGCTCGGTTCTGTACAGTTCGATTCAACTGTCAAATAGAAGACAGTGAAGTTAGAGAGTATGTAAAAAGTCATAGGAATGTGAGTAAAAGGTGTGTTACTGAGTAGTGAGTGAATGGTGAGGGAAATACATCTGAGAGTCCCCTTTCTCCTGTCTCTTCTCCTGTCTGTAGGTTGTTTCCTTCATCAGGGAACTGCTAGGTGTCAGCAGTCAAGGGTAGTTATTGGTCCCTGTCTTTTGTTGTCTGTGAAGAAGCTTATATGGTGTCTTCACCATAATGGCAAACCCCCATGCCATTCTCTAAAAATGGAGAGTGCAGCTTTCCTGTATTTGCACAGTTGCTTATACTGCTTAGGGCTGCATCCACCCCCTGAGCAAGTAATTGCCAGAAATTGTATGCTTGTGTTTCTGTGTCACCACGCTTTTCCTAGCATTTTGCGACTATGCCTCTTTTGCTTTCCTCTGATTTTGAAGAGTAGCGCTCTCTTGATAAGTCCTGAATGACTGCTCTAAATTAAGTGCTGCAGGCATTTGGAGGAGGACAATTTTGAGGAAAAAAATTATTTTGTGGCATGCTGCAAAATGAAGCTGCGTGTTACATTTTTAGTGAGAGATTTTGGGCTTCAACACTGTGCATTCATCAAATTCTCCACAGACTGCTAAATATCCTTCTGCTACTCCCACAAACAAGAGTGGAAAGTTGTCTGCTTCTTTACTCCAAGGAACCCTCTCTTCGCATTGATTTGCTCTCACAATTGCTCAGTGTCAGTCCGTGAGGTCTGCATTGTGAGACCTTCCTTTCTGCAGCAATGGCACATGTTGTTGCTATTACTGAAATACAGTTTAGTGTAAAGGCCATTTAGTCAATGCCAGCATTCATTTGGAAGAAGTTTAACATTAGCATTTTCTGTGCTTGATACTGCAAAGAGCCAGGGTCCCTGATCCTGATCAGCAAAGCATTTAAACTTACACATAAAGCTGTCTATCGGTGCTCCCACTGATTTCAGGGGAGCCAGTCACACATTTAAACTTCCAGAAGATGCTAAAATGATTAGCAGATTGGGGTTGGGACACTCCATTTCTGGAAACTTAATGAATAGGTCAAATTACTCTTTAAAAAAAAAAAACAAGGAAGAAAAAACCCCTGATTAAGAACAGAGTTCATGACCTTTGCTTTCATATCAGTGGGGAATCAGACCAAGTGACAGCAAGTGTACAGCAAACAGAGAAAGCAGAGTCAAGTATATAGTAACATAATCATCCCTACTGGAAACTAAGAGGTTTTCTTTCACTTTTAAAGCACTATTTTTGTAGAAGAACCTTAGTCTACTTATAATTAAGTCTTAAAGCCAGGCAGCCATTTAAACCTCATAGCTGGTAATTTGAGGTCTTCGTGTGAATGTGCTTTCCTATGTCGACACTAATTTATTTCTAAAAAAAAAAAAAAAAGATGAATACTATAAGAAGGCTGTGTTTCCTATGGGGTTTCTCATGAAGTGCAGATAAAAATAGGGCTGAAATCTAAACTGAAATTGCCAGGCATGGATTCTGAATTGTAGGTTTTTTTGTAAGCAAAATAATCCAAATTCAGGCTAGCATGAAAACACAGATTCTTCGTCTGAACTGGATGTTGCCACTTATATCAATTAAAAGCAAATGTGCGAGAAGCATTCAACTTCTGATAGAGCTTTGATGATTTCCCTCTGTCCTCCATGCATGTGAAAAAACATTCATACCTTGGACTAGCGCATGCCAGCAAATAAATGCTGTGCGTGCTAACTCTTGTGAACTAGCTGGATATCTGTATGCAAGTGGATGTTTTATGCACTGGGATTTTACGTAGTGGCAGATTAAGTATTTGGCAGGCATATTAGGTGCCTGTTTTTAAGTATTTATTCCTGTGTTTATTTTTCTTTCATATGCTGCTGCAGTAACAAGTTACTCGTACTTAACCAGTGATTTCATATATTCCTCCAGGAGACTAAAACCAGACACAGTAGATATAAAGAGAAATTATGGTAAAAGGCAAAAAAAATTCCATTCCCTAATAAGGGAAAGAAAATGCAGCTTTTCTGTATTTACACAGCCCCTTATACTGCTTAGGGCTGCAACTACCCCCCAAAGTAAGTAGCAATCATTTATCTTACATCTGTTAAACAAAAATGTGCAGTATAAATGGGTTGCTGTGCACAGTGTCTGCAGGTGAGAGAGGGAGCAGATGCAGGGGGATGCTGAAACATGCATTGCCCAAGGAATCAGGTGTCGTCAGAGCTGCTGCCCGCTCTTGGCATCTTCCTGAGGGTGTGTGGGAGAGGACCTTGGGAACCTCGGTAGACCAGATCTGTACCTGCAGTTTGCCTCGGGGAGACAGTGACCGTCCATGCAGATGACTTTTTTTTTTTTTTTTCACATTGGAGAGAATGCTTTTGAAAAGGCAATAGGGGAGCTCCTAGCAAGCAACCCCAAGGGTGGCTTGGTAGAGTTGCAGGGTTCAGGCAGGGTTTGGGAGGGGAGGGTGTGCCTTAAAGGCAAGCAGTATATTTAACATCAGTGCAACTGCTGATGTGTCCAAGTTAAGCAAGTGCTTGCATATGTGTGGAAACTGAGACAAGTTTTGTGGTTAAGTGAAATGAGATTAAAGAATAAAAATATATGCTCTGGGGAGTCGAAAGAGGATAGATGTGATGCAACTCTTGCTTGCAGCCTGGATGCTGAGAATTCATATCAGGAATGGGATTCATCTGGTACACCTTGCCACTAGGTTAGGGGAATCATTTTCCAGATCATCTATGGGATAATGTTTCAGAAATGGATGTCCTAGCTTGTTTTGTTGTTTTGTTGGGTTTTTTAAAAAATTTCTTCTCTTTTTCACTTGTTTCTGGCATTGCATTCCAGGTTTCTGTGACTCCTGTATCCCATTTTACTCTTCTGATCTTGGTTTTCATGTGTTAGTAAAATCTCCAGGACCAGGAATCTGTTTCACTGTGATATATTTACTATTGCCTCCTTTTTCTACATGTTGTTTCTTTGGCAATTTTTTGCCTCCTTGTGCATTTTTAGCTTGTCATTGCATCCTTTCTTTAGTTTTTATAGAGGAGCTTGTGTTTTAGGCCCTGCTCCTAAAATATGCATCCAGAGAGTAATTTTGCAATAATCCCATTGAGGCTGCTGTTATGTTTAAATGTAGCTTTACATTTAGTGCTTTTTTGAGTCAGCAGATTTGTACATCTTAGTTTTACTACTTAATAGTGTCTTTCTAGTTTTCTTCTTTGAAACCAGAAATCCTTTGGAATTTTTTGGCTGCAGTGTGTTTTTTATGTATTGTTTGAAAATCTAAATTGTAAAAAAGAAGTTAAAAAGTTTTAATATGTCAAACAACTACATATTCCTGCAGCATAGTCCTGCCTGTGTAAATTATCTTGTCGATCAAATTGTCTGTCTACAGCTGTCAGTTCTGGAGGGCAATACTTACTTAACAGTCTGTTTTACACTGATGTAACATCATTCTCTGAAGAATTCCAATAACTTTAAAATTGTTATTAAAAACGCTGTGAGACACAAAGTGATGTTTCTGTGGGTACAGTGGGATATCAAAAGGTTAAATGACTTGCTTAATGAGTGAGTGGAGGTCTCAATCTCCTGACCTAGCGTCAGAACAACCATTCCTTTATAAATCAGTACTTCTGTCCAGGGATGCAAAAGCAAAGCCTCTGACGTTTATTATTCTGATGTCTGTCTGTTCCCAGGACATTACATTTCTGTGGATACGTCTTATGAGGGTGAGAAAGCAGTGTTGTCCAGCCCTGAGCTGTACTCTGAGGAGTGGAGCTGTATCAGACTGATCTATCAGATAGCAACGACTTCAGAGACTTCACCTAATCCCACCAGGCTCAACCTGTACTTGAGGCAGGAAGGAGAGAGCTTTGATCGTTTGCTGTGGTCAGCCAAGGAGCCTTCAGATAGCTGGCTCATAGCTAGCTTAGATTTGATGAACAGCACAAAGAAGTACAAGGTAAGCTCAATTTTAGAAGGTGCAGCAGACTTTCTGGTGCATGTGTTGGGGTGTACAGGCTGCTTCTTGAACATTTCCACTCTGGGCGCTGTTCTTGGCTTTCACCTCTAGGGCTGGGAGCATGTGAGCCAGATGACCCCTCTGTCACTAATATGGGTGAGCAGAGCTGGCTTGAGTTGGGCAGTTAGTGCTCTTCCCAGTGAACGCATGGTGCAGCTCATGGGAAAGCACAGCCAGGTGAGCCGTGCAGTGAGGATGCCTCACCTCATGGCAGCCCTGTGGAGCTGCTGGCATCCCATAGCAGATACGGGACCTCCCAGGTCTTGGGTCTGCAGCTGCGCTCACTTGCTCCTGTCCTCTGTGCCCTTCTGGCAGGAGCCAGAAGCTGAGAGGAGAGTATTTCTACCCAAAACCCATCACATTGCATCTCTCCCAGTAATGCCCTGTATAGACTCAGCTGAGGAATCTGGAGTCCCGTACTCGTATACGAAGCATGGGCTTTTTTGGCCTTGTCTCATTGTCCTTCAGTGTGCCTTCTGTCCCTGAGGAAGAGCATTGACCCCATCTTTAATGCATTCTGCCAAGCTCTTCCAGCACAAGCAGCTCTCCTGACTGTAGGGGTCATAAGCCCCCCACATATATTTAATTTGTTCTCCTGTTTATCCAGTTTAAATGTCCAGGGTGATAATGAAGTACTGAAACCCTAAAATTTACAGTTTGGTTTATATTGTGCAGATTTTACTGGAAGGTGAAATGGGACAAGATAAATCTGCCAGTATAGCAGTTTTTGAAATTAAAGTAACTCCTGGATATTGTATTGGTAAGTACTGGCTGCTCAGCTCCTGTATTTTCTGCATAGAAAAAAAAATGCCTTGTTGTTGGTTATAAAACTGAATTAAAAGTCTGGGTTTAGAAGAAAGTCAACATCTTTTTGTTTATTGAAAAGTGGGCTGCCGTATTCAATAGAGATATTTTTAAGCTAAGGTTGCACACACTAATATGTATTTTTATTCACCCACCTCTGTGATATATATATAGACATTTTACATAAAATAATTAATTTTTAAGCTATTTATTGTTCAAGCAGGAACAGCTGTTGTATTTTCACAAAACTAGACTGCTGCAAATATCAGACATAATAGCTGTAACATTATTTCTGCTGTCTGCCTGCTTATGCTTCCTTAGAGTGGCATCTTGCAGGCTGCAGAGTCAAAACTCTGTTGATATTTATGCTTACTGCTATTTCATCATGACATTTGCTAAAACCGCTAATGAAGTTCAAAAAATTTCAGTGACTAGGAGGCTGGGAGACCTTTACGTTTCTGGGGAGCTCTGGTGGAGTCCAGCCAAATTGTTACAGTTCTTTGGCTCTGTGAAGAAAACAAAGCAGTCTCATGAAATACTAGTCCTGCTTTGCTTCTATCCATCCCTGATTTACAACTGGAAGTTCTACTCTGACTATTTAATACTATGAAGTGGTACATTTTAAATCTATTTTAGTTGGTTCTAAATTACAGCAGTCTTATCATGCCAAATAATGAAAAGATAGTTTGGACCGAACAGGATAGAAATGAGAATTTTATTAAAAATTGATCAAAAATTGTAGCTAAGTTTGCCTCCACTTATTATAAGCTGTTAAGCGCTGAGTCCAGTTTTATAAATACAGGTGTTATCTGCACTGCCATATGTAAAACGAGGCCAGTGCTTAGCAATAGCCTCTCTTCCAGTTTCTGTAATGAAAATGTGTGCACTGATGTCTGCAATTGCAGAATGTGACTTCGAAGAAAATCATCTTTGTGGCTTTGTGAACCGCTGGAATCCCAATGTCAACTGGTTTGTTGGTGGAGGGAACATTCGCAATTCTCAGTCTGTCCTGCCCAAAGACCACACACTTAACAATGAACTGGGTAAGCAATGAATGTAGAACAGAAGTATAGTGGTCCATGTATGACTTATACTGCAAATTATTATGTGAGTTTTTTCTTTTCTCCTGGCATTGGATGGGCTAAGAATGACTTAGGTGAAAAAGAGATTAGAAGAAATTTGCAGAAGTGCATCCAAAGTTTCCTGTAAGCTTTATAATAAGGTTGTTATGGCCTTTGCTAGGCTTCAGTATTACTCAAAATAAGGATAAAATTTTGGATGGAGAAGGGGAAAATTAATTTTACTGTGGGTTCTAAAAGTATGGGCAACAATTAGTTTTAAAATCTTGTACCGCTCCTCTGTACATCTGGCAGGGGTCTTCTTTCTGGTGGCTATTGGGAAAGCTGAGTAGGAAAGCTAAGGGATTGAAATATGTTTGGAAATTCTCAGGTTAAATTGTACAGTTCAGGAGGTTTTTTTCTTTCAGTCAAAGGTGGTGCTGTTAATACAGTCTGTTGGAGGCAGAATGCTCTAAAGACTTAGAGGATTTTCAGCACTTGCCCAACATGAAATACTTGTCCCAGTCACCTTTTTGAGAGGAGAACATTTTACATAGCCATAGGGAAGGGGTGGGGGGATATCTTAGCCTTTGATGCAGTGTTGCATGAAGTTCTGCAGCAGGTGATGGTCAGGAGGTTTGGCTGCTGCAGCACAACGTGCATCTCAGACAACATGACGCTTGTGACGGTGCAAGGACTCACATCATGAAAAGCTGGGTTGATCCTCTTTCCTTAACTCATGCCGCTGTGCTTTGTTATTTATTTCACAATTGTGTGAGTTGAGTACAGAGTGTCAGTCTGGCCCTGCATCACCCCATGGCACCTAAATGCTGGTAAAATTTTCATGGAAGTTTAACTCACCGCAACTTCAACAGCAGACAGTGGCTCTACCTATTAAATAAAGTACTGTATTTGACAGGAAATGCCGCCACTGGGAGGGATCTGTTTTCTTGTAGCCACAGTGCTTCTTTTTCACACCAAACACTCTCTGCTGACCACCAACTGAGAAGACCCTAAGAAGCCAGAAGTCACAGAAAAGCCTTATTTTTGCAAGACTTGGGCTATGAAGGTACATCAGCCAGGGAGATCATAATTAAGCTATGAAATGTGGTAAAACTGCAGAGCAAAAATAAAGCCCAGAACTTCTCAGGCAAGCACTGCTGAAATGTCATCAGTCCCCTGGCAGTGGACAGGCTGGAGGAGACCCACAGCCAAGCAAGCCCTTTCCCCTCCTTCCACTAGAGTGAAGTGAGAAGTGACATCTCCAGGTTTGAGAACATTATTAGCTAATTAATGTAGTGGTGTAGATACAAACCTAATGGCACAGTTTGCAGTGTCCATGCTGAAGAACCGTGTCAGTTTCACACTTCATACTCCTCCAAGTTTTCTACTGGTGAAGAACCATTCTAGGAGTGTAGAAGAAAAACTACAGATGCGCAGCATATCCGTGCACATGGATGTGTTCTTTTTAAATTGAGAAAGGTCTCCCAAAATCAAGGATTGATAAGTTGTACCCTTTGAAAATCCTGCAGGTCATATTGGCTGTTGAAGGGGAGGGAGTCTACTCATCTGTAATGCATTTTTCTGTTTAATAACATCTCCTAAAAGTCATTTCTAAGGGTTTTATTAAAAAAACAGTCTCTTAAGTAACAATAAAACATTTAGAAGCCAAATCCTAGATAGACTGAGCAAAATTGTACAAGCAGTGAAATATGCAGAATAAAGGTTATTTGCCAATTCATTTGATATATAAAACAAACTGCTGAGTAAAACGTGAGGAAACACATGGCTTACAGTCTTGTTCATTTACTTGGGTTGCCTCACTAAAAGTTGCACTTGGAAAAAGACTAAATACTATACTGAGCCCTTGGGAGGCAGGGAATTTACTCACTTAAAACACATTATTCCATTTTGAATGGCTCCGAAAATTCAGAGAATTTATCACTTTTTTAATATAAAGGTCTTGAATGAAGACATAAGAAACAGCTGTGACTGACTGTTTTGCCAGTGGTATCTTAGCCAAACAACTCTGGGTTGTACGTAGGAGGAAAGGAAAAAAAAAATCTCTTAGAATTACTAAAATTTCCTAGGAATCAATCATTGTTGTCCAGGTCATAGAGACACATGTCTAGTCCCTGCCCATCTCCTGGTACATCTTGTAAGTGGTGTCCTTTAAAGACTGTCCTTATACCAAGTTTCTTTTATACTTTTAGGTCACTACATGTATGTGGACTCTGTTTACGTCAAACATTTTCAGGAAGTGGCCCAGCTAATCTCACCAAAGACCACAGCCCCAATGTCTGGCTGCTTATCTTTTTATTATCAACTTAAGCAGGAGAGTAGCATTGTTTTTACTGTTTACTTGAGAGACACGAGCGGCTTTTATGAAGAGATCTGGAAAACAGACAGTGCACAGAGTGCGGACTGGGCGCTAGCAGAAGTTGACTTCAATGCACCATACCCCATGGAGGTAAACAATCATCCCTGTACAGTCTAGCTATGACTTCCAGGTTGCATCAGACATCAGTGCCAAGTCAGGCCAAGTTGGGAACATGGCAGTGGCTGGTCAGTATCTGAAAGATGGTTATAGAGATGCTGGCTATCTGTTGTTTCCTTTGTCCACTATTTAAGGGCCAAAGTGGAATCACTTTCCATACTGGTGCTTGATTTTCAGCAAAGATGAAGTCAGGTGGTGAAGTGCTTGAACAGAATATCTTGGGAGGTTGTAGAGTCCTACTAATGAGGTGTCTTTCAGTTTCTACTAAATAACGTCAATGTTCTCTCAGTCCTATATTTCTGTGACTTGATGATCCATTTTTGAGGATGCTAAGCATCATAAAGTAATGCATGCCTGCAGAAGAAAAATTAAAAAAAAATCGAGCTCTATTTTCCAACTTAGACAATCCTGCAGTTCAGTCTTTCTGGACTGTCATGGTTTAGCCCCAGTGAGCAACCAAGCACACGCAGACGCTCGCTCACTCCCCCTGGTGGGATAGGGGAGAGAATCAGAAGAGTAAAAGTGAGGCAAATCATGGTTTGAGATAAAGACAGTTTAATAGGTAAAGCAAAAGCTGCACGCGGAGCAAAGCAAACCAAGGAATTCATTCACTACTTCCCATGGGCAGGCAGATGTTCAGCCATCTCCAGGAAAGCAGGGCTCCATCATGCATAACGGTTACTTGGGAAGACAAACGCCATCACTCCAAATGTCCAGCCCAGCACTGGCAGTCGGGGTGGCAGGAGCAGCTGTGCTTCAGTACCAACCACTTCTGAAGCAGCTCAGACCCCTTCATATGCTGCCAATATCTCTTTTTCATCTGGAGTATGGCGGGCCTCAGACCCTCTGTATCCCCGACTCCAAAACCCTAGGGGTCAACCTCGGGTCTCCCCTGGCGCTTTCTGCCAGAGGCTCCAGGTAGGGCCATTCTCCCCAGCTGCAGGGTAGAGCACATTTTTTACATCTTGTCCTGCCCGGACTGGCCCAAGAGCTACTGCATGAACTATTTCCTGTTTGATCTGTTCAAAGGCTTGTTGTTGCTCAGGGCCCCATTTGAAATCATTCTTCTTCCGGGTCACTTGATAGAGAGGGCTCACGATCAGACTGTAATGTGGAATATGCATTATCCAAAAACCCACAATGCCCAAGAAAGCTTGCGTTTCCTTTTTGCTAGTTGGTGGAGACATGGCTGCTATTTTGTTGATCACATCCATTGGGATCTGACGACGACCATCTTGCCATTTTATTCCTAAGAACTGGATTTCTTGTGCGGGTCCATTTACTTTGTTTTCTGGCAAAACCAGCTTTCAGAAGGATTAGGACTATTTTCTTTCCTTTCTCAAAAACTTCTGCTGTATTGCCCCACACGATGATGTCATCAATGTATTGTAGGTGTTCGGGAGCTCCACCTGGTTCCAAAGCATTACGGATCAGTCCATGGCAAATGGGAGGCCTCTGTTTCCGCCCCTGGGGCAGTCAATTCCAGGTGTACTGGACACCCCTCCAAGAGAAAGCAAACTGTGGCCTGCACTCTGCTGCCAGAGGGATTGAGAAGAATGCATTAGTGATATCAGTTGTGGCATACCGCTTGGCTGCCTTGGACTCCAGTTCGTATTGAAGTTCTAGCACGTCTGGCACAGCAGCACTCAGTGGTGGAGTGACTTCGTTCAGGCCACGATAGTCTACTGTTAGCCTCCACTCTCTGTTAGACTTCCACACTGGCCATATGGGACTGTTAAAGCGTGAGTGGGTCTTACTGATGACTCATTGGCTCCTCAGTTGGTGAATGAGCTCATGGACGGGGATCAGAGAGTCTTGGTTGGTGCGATATTGCTGCCGGTGCACTGTTGTGGTGGCGATGGGCACCTGCTGTTCTTGGACCTTCAGCAACCCCGCAACAGAAGGGTCCTTTGAGAGACTGGGCAAGGTAGACAGCTGTTTAATTTCCTCCATCTCCAAGGCAGCTACTCCAAAAGTTCACTTGTAACCCTTTGGGTCCTTGAAATACCCTCTCCTGAGGTAGTTTATGCCGAGGATGCACGGAGCCTCGGGGCCAGTCACAATGGGGTGCTTCTGCCACTCATTCCCAGTTAGGCTCGCTTCTGCCTCCAATACAGTTAGCTCTTGGGATCCCCCTGTCACTCCAGCAATACAGGTGGGTTCTGCCCCTGTATAGTTTGATGGCATTAGGGCACACTATGCACCAGTGTCCATTAAAGCTTTATACTCCTGTGGGTCAGATGTGCCAGGCCATCAGATCCACACAGTTCAGTAAACCTGGTTATCGCTTTCCTCCACCTGGCTGGAGGCAGGGCCCCTTTAGTCCTGATCATAGTATTTGTCACTCGTTTCCTGTAAATATGAATCACAGTGTCTCTATTAAGATCAGAAAGAAAATCAGTGCTTCTGCTCCTCTGTCTGGGGAATTGCTTACTGGAAGCTGGAGCAGCAGCTCTCCTGGAGAAACTCCCCTGAGTGATTGTTTTCCCTTGCAGCTCACGTACCCGTGCCTCTAGGGTCGAGGTACGTTTTCCATCCCACTTCTTCATGTCTTCTCTGTGGTCACACAGATAAAACCATAGGGTGCCCCGTCATGTGTATCCGTTCTCTTGAGCAAAGGGACACGTACTCCTAATGGCTGAGAAACTGGTCCATACTGGTGGGGAGTAGGACATACCTTCTTTGAATTGCTGGAACTCCTGGGACAGTTTCTCAGCAGCAGAGACGAGCGAGGAAGAGAGATTTGCTTCATACTCCCGGAGTTTATCAATCAACTCTGCCACTGTTGGTGTCTCGTTGCCTTTCCAGGACATTACTGCCAAGGAGTTCCTATGTGTCGACGGTGCACTCCCTATAAACTATCGTTACTATAATTAATTTCAAGAGTATCAGAAAGAAATGGAAGTTTTTATTCCCTAGTGTTTACTGAAAAAAAAACCCAAACCTTAAAAGATTGGAATAAACATTTATATATCTATAAAAATGCTAATATTTATATATAAAGGTAATTTTCATCAGATGTTATATAGTCCTTTTATACTCTGTAAAGTCAGTGACTAAGTCCTCCATTTGAATTGTAAGACTTCAAATGGCATGGGAAAGGAGATTAAATCTGATAAGGTCTTATAATACTGAATGGTAAGTGAATTATTTATTCAAGAAATTTTACATAATATGCAAGAGAAAAAACAGTTCTAGTGCTATAGATGGAAATAAATTAATGATCACTTAGAGCTTGGCATTACTGTGGTTAGTTTTGTAAAATATCCTCTCAGTTCTTAGTGGCATTCATAAAACCACCCAGAATGTTGGAAACTATCTATACTGGAATAAATAGCAAAACAGAGGATGTTGTACCGTTGGATGAATGCACAGGGTACCTCTGTGCAGAGTACGCAACCCCAACCCTCTCAGTTAAAAAAGAATATACTAGAACTACAGGAGGGAGATGGGGATAATCAAAAGTATGGAGAAGTTACGTTAATGAAATAACTGTTTTCAGCCTGTAAAAAAAAAAAATGCCTGAAGTACAACATGGTGGATGTTCATAAAAATCATGAATGACACAGAAAAGATGAGCCGTTTCCTTTTTCTCATAATTTATGTTGCTGTTCCAAATTCTTAATTACCAGGTAACAGTTTTAAAATAAACAAAAGGGAGGATTTTTTCCTACATGACATATCTGTAGAACTGACTTCCACAGTGTGCTATGGGTACCATTATTCTCATCAGTTCAAAAACTGATCAGACAAATTAATGGGAAAGAATCTATCAGGAATGCAATGTGAGGGAAGAAGAACTCAAAACTTGTCATTGTCTTCACTTATTTCTGTAGGTGGCCTCTGCTGGAAACAACACACTAGGCTAGGCGGGCCTTTATCCTGCTCCAGGAATTTCTGTGTAATCCAGCACAGTCATTGTTTTAGAGATAACATTAGACAAATAAAATTAAGCCTTGCATATAATTTCTTTAGTTGTCTCAAGAGGGTCTTCCTCTCTGTTTCATGCAGCTAAAGGAGATTGCTCAGGATTCTTTCACATCTCTCTTAGTTTGGCTCCTACCCCTAGGCGAGACATCACAGGCATTGCTTTCACTGAACAGGATCTCACTCTGGAAGCATTTGTCTTTATATCTTTGTTTTGTCCCTGGGGTTGCCTTGTGATTCAGGCCTTTTCTCAAAGTTTTCCTGTAACTCAGAGCTTTGATACTTAACAGACATTTTAAGATGCTTCCTCAAGAGTTATAGACTGTCCTCCACTTAGTTGAGGAAATGATCTCCCTTGGGAATGGCTAAGTACAAACATTGTTTGATTTTTGTAGTAAACAAAACACAGCAATAGCTTTTCTGGTTCTTATCTTTACTGAATTTTTTTAAGGAAATCTTCCCTGCCAGCTGATAAGAAGACAAGGATTTCAGTGTCTGAGGATGTTTAGAGAAAAAACTAAAACTTAATTTGTAACAGCAGAGTAATCCACGCTGTTTGGTTTTAGCTCTTGATGCAGATAGATTGTAGATACAGTAATAATTGGGCAGCTTTGGAGTTATAGTCAATACAGACCGATGACACTGAATACTGGCTTTGTATGGTATCATGACAATAGCCTTACTGCATCTTTAAAACTGGTGCTTCGAAAAGCAGCATAAGAGCTATGTTCCTCTTGATTTTGCCTTGACCTTGAGTGGGCAAAGATCTGGTGCCAGGGTCAGGCTCAGATTTATCTCTCTAATAAGTTATATAATTTAATTTGTCTCAACAGCTGTCTGAGATGCCCTGGAGTCTGTCTGGGACATCTGATCAGAATTCTGTAATATGAAGATGTGTACCAAAATTATTGTTGTGTATGTGATAGATGAATAACAAACCATTATAATTTCCAGGTGATATTTGAAGTTGCTTTCAATAGTGCTAAGGGAGGTTATGTGGCCCTTGATGACATTTCTTTCTCTCCGGTTTACTGCAGCAATGAGACAGGTATGAGTTCTTACTGCTATTTGCCTTCCTTTCCCCTTTTGCTTTGCCTCTCTGAACCATCCATTAGTACTTGCAATATTTGGTAGCGATGTGCAGGTGCTATCTTCTTTACTGACCCAGTGCCATTGGGCTGCTTTTCCTGTTGGCAACAGAAGAGCAGATAAACACTAATGCCATTCATTTGATCCAGAAACCACTCCTTAATGCATCCTCTCCAAAGACCTTGCCTCAGGGATCTGCATTTGGAGTGCTGGACTGAATGCTGTATTTGCATCACCTTAGCTTTTGAACACCTTTCCATTTGCAGGCCTGTTGTGAAAGAGAGGGGGATTTCCCAAGGTGCCATAGTATGAGGAAGCAAATGTCCTGGGCTTTTCATTATGCCGATGTAGGTAATATCTTCTTCCATACCGCAAGCCCTGAGGTGTTTCAGAGCCAAAACAGGAGCCTTGGCTTCCTGTCTTCACTCTTCTGGGAGGTATTATTTATCTCAGAGTGGCATGCCTGTCATGATTTTTTTTTTAGGTTTTCACAGCAGCGGAAGTTAGCTGAATTCACATGACCTCTGCTGTAGAGGCACTTGGGATGAAGGACTTCGTCATTTGTGAATGCAGCCTCTTAAGTAGCTGTGTACTGGTTGCTTGAGTTTTACTGTAGCATTAAGCAACAGTCCAAAGTAGATTAGTGGCTTCCCACTTAGTAGATCCATTCTTTCTGTCTCAGGTTTGAATTTTTGGCTGATGTTTTGAAGTGATCAAGTTAAAAGAGGGGTTTTTTGCCCTTTTTTATCTGCTTGGAGTCTTGGCTAGCTTTACCTGCACTGCTCAAGTATCAGTAGGAGGTAGATTCCAGGTATGTTATTAATCCACAACTCTTGGCTGAGTAAAACTAGTTGTTTCATTAACTCCTCAATGCCTGTTCTTTTTTTGCCTTGTTTTGGAACAAAAGTCCAGAGTTATGTTTGCAGAATGCCATGGATTTGAGCTGTGTGCTCATCTGTGTTTTCCATTTTAAATTTCAAATGGCTTATATGTGCTGAGGTATGGGATACAATTTATAGTATCTTCTGCCCCAACCGTGATTTAGTCATGCTATCATGGCCCACCTTCAGATCTACTCTGACCAGTAAATTTGATGGATTCAGCTAGATCTTTGCCTACTAACTCTGATGTTGAAGGTCTGTGGTGTTTTTTTTCTGCTTGAGAAATGAATACCAATTATTTGCTTCATATTTTGTTGAACTACAACGAAGCTGGTTAATCCTTTCAGATTTATCTCTTATTTTCCGCTTCAGTTGTTTTGAGTAGAGATGTTAAAAAGCAAGAGATTACCATTTTCCTTGTAGTCAGCCATAGCGGTGTATATAACAGCATTAAGTTTTCTCATTATTTTTCCCTAAGTTTTGGTCAGCAAAGGTCTCAATGTTAGACAAGCAAAAGAAAAGGTATCAGAGTATTGAACTGGCTTACCAAAGGATGAATCTTTAATGCTGCATGGACGTGGTAGCACTTCAACTGCATTTTCTTTAGCTAGGAAAGCAGTGGGGAGAGACCAAGGCTGCCTCCTTTTTCCCTATAGGCAGAGAAAGACACATGGGCAGTGCTTAGATCTACCTTATTTGAAGCTGAAAAGACCACAAATATCTCTCCAACATCAAAGTTTTGCTTCTCCTGAAGCTGATCACTTGTGTCCCTGCTCTTGCTGGAAAGTGCCTCTTCGCCTCTGTGCAGAAGGGTCATGTGTGCTGCTGTAGAATGATGCTCACAGGCTCCTGACTCCTGACACCGAAAATTGTGTGATGGCTTTGAGTTGTCCTCCTCCTTCCCCTAACATCTGTTAGGCTTTTAAAGAAGTAGAAATATTTTACTTAAAAATACCCTTCACCAGGGGGATTTTTTGAGACTAGAGGAAATCCTGACCTATGAATTCCACATCACAGGTCAAGAGGGAGCTATCAGCAGGGCTGGGGAGCTTAGCTTAGCTTTTAAGTAGCTTCACTATAAGTGGTGCAGCTTTCTTTGCTGCAGTGCTAAAATGAGTGAGGCATAGCTCCAGAGGTCAGTAGCCATGAGATGGCACATAAACCAAAGCTATTTGACATCCATATTTATGGCACACATATGCACACACATTATACCTGAATACAAAGGGTTTGGTTTTTTTTTTAAGTGCTTTTAAAGATAATATTAAATATTGATGCTAGAAAGTTATCCCCTTGGAAACTGAAATGAAATATGACACCCATGCACACAGGCACATGCTCACATTCATTTTGTCCAAATATCTTTTGAATGAAGGAGGAGGATGAAAACAAACGGTCTGAATGTCTTTGTGGATTATGTCTGAAGGAGGAATCTTTTCTTACTGTCTGTAGCTTATTTGTATTTATAGGGCTGTGAAGAAGGTTTCCCCACAGCTCCAGCAAAAAGATGAGAAAATAACATGCACTTGTAATAGCAAATTGATAGTCTGATATCATTGTGACTTTGCACTATATATGCGTAACGTCTTTGCAAATGCTTATCTTCTGTAATGCAAAGAAAGATGAAACAGAGTATAATTTGGCATCCTTGTGCTTCAAATACCTATGCTTATTATATTGTTCTCTTCCTAACACAACATATGGACCTATCTTTTAGGAACTCCTTTCAATCCTGCCAAGGCAGGCTGCAATTTTGAAGAAGATCTGTGTAATTTTTACCAGGATCACAAAGACGGCCCAGGATGGAGCAGAGTCAAAGTGAAGCGTAACGTGTATAGAGCAGGAGATCACACTACCGGCTTTGGTAAATCAAAACTCCTTTTCACTAGAAGAGTCAGACTGGACATAAAGGTTAACCTGTTGTATCATTGTTCACTCTGTTAAATGGTGTCATCGGCACACTGGTTAGATTGCCTCACTGCAACTCCCTGCCATTAAAAATCAGAGTACACTATTCTGTCCTAGCTGGGACTTTGGCTGTGCGTCCCCACATGTAAAGGGGGAAGGTCACCTATTGAATAGTCACGCAAGACCGTAAATCAGAGTATCTTCACGATACTGATCTGTAGTCACTGAGGAGATGCTTCCGCAAAAACATGCAAGCAAATATAATAGTAGCTTAATACATTTGTTTGTAATAGAGAAGAATGGTGGACTCTTAGCTCTTCCAGGCTTAGGGTAGTTGACATTTTTAAGGGGAAACTGAAATGTTGTGTAGTGAAGCTATGTTGTGAAAGGCCTGCTGGTAATTTCTGAAACACACACGTCTCTTCGTGTAGAGTGTTCATGGTTCTTATACCATATATGCTAAAGTCTCACCTCTTTATACTTGTTGCAGGGAGTAACAGGCTGTTGTGGTTTAGCCCCAGTCAGCAACTAAGGACCACCCAGCCGCTTACTCATTCCCCCTTCTCCCGGTGGGACGGGGGAGAGAATCGGAAGGGTGAAAGTGAGAAAACTCATGGGTTGGGATAAAGACAGTTATACGTAAAGCAAAAGCTGCACGCGGAAGCAAAGCAAAACAAGGAATTAATTCACTACTTCCCATGGGCAGGCAGGTGTTCAGCCGTCTCCAGGAAAGCAGGGCTCCATCACGCATAACCGTTATTTGGGAAGACAAATGCCATCACTCCGAACGTCCCCCCGCTTCCTTCTTCTTTCCCCAGCTTTATATGCTGAGCATGACGTCATATGGTATGGGATATCCTTTTGGCCAGTTTGGGTCAGCTGTCCTGGCTGTGCCCCCTCCCAGCTTCTTGTGCCTCTGGCAGAGCATGGGAAGATGAAAAAGTCCTTGACTAGTGTAAGCTCTACTTAGCAACAACTAAAACATCTCCACGTTATCAACACTGTTTCTAGCACAAGTCCAAAACTCGGCCCCATACTAGCTACTATGAAGAAAATTAACTCTATCCCAGTTGAAACCAGGACACAGGCCTTGTGCTCCATCCTTCATTCTTCAGTCTAAGAGTCGTACCCTTGAAACAGCCAGGTTTCCAGGGAGGCCAGCAGGCCAGAGAATTTTTCAATGTAAATTTGAAAAGTGCTTGTTCTGGTAACTTAGTCATGTGCCAGTTTAGCTTGAAGTAGCTGGGATGCTTTTAAAAAAATTTGTATTTCCTTTCAAACAGTGTGATAATCTGTTTCCTGCCAGTAGAAATTGTTTTTATAACCAAAGTCTGATGCAATACAGAAGCTGCTTTAATAGCAAATCAGCTGTGCTAACTGCATATTAGAAATACTCAATAACTGCGCTGTCTTGCAGGTTATTACCTGTTGGCGAACACAAAGTTTACATCACAGCCTGGGTATATTGGACGTCTGTATGGCCCCACCCTGCCAGGAAACTTGCAGTTTTGTCTACGTTTTTATTATGCCTTATACGGGTTTTTCAAAATGAGTGGTACTCTGGCTGTTTATATCTTTGAGGAGAATCATGTTGTTCAAGAGAAAATCTGGTCTGTCTTGGACTCTCCAAAGGGAGTTTGGACTCAAGCTGAGATCTCCTTCAAAAAGCCTATGCCTTGCAAGGTAAGAGCCAACTCTTCAAATCTGCCAAATTCTGGATGGAGGTTTTCCTTGCCTTCTCCTCCCAGGGTTCTTTGTTATCTGGGGATTAATCCTAAGTGAGCTATACCTGCAAAGTGAAATAGAGCTCCCCAGGCAGTACAGTAGAGAGTAGAGTATTTCTTTGCAGCCTAGATCCTATGGGAACCCTGATAAAGGGGCTTCGTACACAGAATCGGGCAGTGTTGCCCTGGAGTCTTCAACTATAGTCACAGTATGTGCAGAGTTTCCACCTGAGGAGCTCTAATGAGAGCCAGTTGTGTCATGGTTTCTCAGCAGGCTTTTTGTTTACTCATTTTTCTTTGTTTGTTTCCTATGTGGTTCACATCACCATAGTCAATTACAGATTTTAATTAATCTAAAAAGTCAGTACTGGTAAGTTCTGGTCAAAATGGGGAGCTGATTCTACTCTCCTAAACTCAGCCACTGGGTTAATATATGAAACCAGAAATCAGTGTAATTTAGAGCAATGGACTTGAAGTATTTGCAATGTCTGGTTGGAGCAGTCACTTTGTTACCTCAGCAAGTTAATAACATAATATTTCACATTACCTCCTGAGAAAGTCCTCAAGCTGCTATTATTCCTCACTTCCACTCTCTACAAAGCCTGACTTTTACACATATTTGTGTAGGTGCTACTTCTCTGGTTATCCTGATTTCTGTAATGCGTTTTCACTATCTGTGAGTCATCTAAGGAGGACCAGGTGGATTACTACCTGATGACACCGAGATAAATCCAGCCTTTTTTTCAGAATATAATAGTACATATGAATGAAAGCTTGTCTTGTAACTCAGGCATTTCTAAATTATAGACAAACATCCTAAGCATCTTCCCCACTACAAAGCAATTTTTGAAATTGCACTAGTTATTAAGTTCAACTTTTCTTGGGAAGAAAAAACCCCTGTCTTTCTTTGAAGTAAATACACCGTAAAAGAAAAAAAGTCACCAAAGTAGAACTTGCCTAACTGTGTCAAAAAGAAAATTTATGCTGAAAATTTTGGTCCTAATTGTTGGCTACTCTTTCCTCTCAGGTATCTGACACCTTAAAAAATTGATGGGGTTTTTATGTACATATTTTTATGCATAAAACATAATAGGATATCTAATTCCCTTCCAATTGATATAGAAAAAGAAAGAACTTTATTGCTGCCAGCAAGTGCATGATAGAAAAGTCTCTTGTCGATCATCCCAAAATATTTGCAGAAAAGTATTTTTCTCTTTTTTTTAAATCATGAAAAGGTATTGGTTAAAAGGCAAACTTGTAAGATCCTTTTGCCATCTCCTGTTTACATATTATTACTTACTAAAAGGATCAGTAGCTTGTGTAGCATAATACACTGTGTGAGGAGTGATGACAGCTGAGCATGACTGTTAAAAATGGTTTATAGCCTTGGAGGTGGCAGGGTTTTTAGCATCTGACGTTTACATGGAAAATCTTTTCCAATATGAACTTACGAAGAATTATTTCTATGTTTTCCTAGAAATTAGTATATCTAAAATAATTATGAAGTAGTTTGTCTGGGATGGAAAGCTTTTAGTGAATTGCAGCTTTTATGTCTGTAGTTACCAGTCTGTCTGTAATGGGTGGGGACGGCAGCACAGAGGAGAATAAAGAAGTCAAGGGAATATCCTCACTGCTTCTGAGCCTGAAGGTCTGCAGGAGGGAAGAAAGCCTGTACTCTGCTGCAGGAGGGTTTGCTGGCCTCTGGCAAATCTCAGAAACCCTCAGTGGGTCCTTCAGGTCTTATGATGGAAAAGCCTTCTTTCCCACGGAAACAAGTTGCAAAATGTTTCTGTTGAGGAGGCATTCCTCAAATATCACAAAAAGTGAGATTTATTGGGCTTTAGAGAACTCAGCATGTGTTCAGCATATCATAATTCAGGCATCCCTTAGCCAAGTAACTATGTATTTGGGGGCAGGTGTGAAGTTCTGACCTAGCCTTGCTTTAAACCAGTTTGGTCATGCTGTCTTTTTTCCTGGATTGGAAGATTAAATTAGGTTTAGAATAGGGATTAAGCTGCAGTTTCACATATGTAGTGGATGCCATTGGTACATAATAAATCATGCACAAGCTATAATGCGGTGACCTTTGTGTAATGGTTTTACGGTTTTCATCATGGCTGTATAGGTATATACATGACCAGTTTATAAAATTTTCTGTAGTCAAATACTACATGGAAGACAATGGGTGAAGTTCTGAAGTTCTGAAGCATGTCAATATGGAAAAGTATATCAAGATATGTTTACAGCTGAAAAGGTGGCATACAAAAGACACACAATGTCAAAGTTTAAGCATGTGTCTGCTTGGCAAGGTTGAAAAACTGGTATAGTTACAGGTTGTCTGCTTGTAATATTCACAAGCAGGCTTGAATTAAGTTGCACAGTGAACCCTATTCTGGCTTTTCCATGCACTCTCATGCCCAGCTCTTCAGCCTTAATACTTTAAAAAGTCATCTCATGCTTTATTTTGTTTGTTTCTTCTTTTCCAATCCAAAAGAAGGAAATGAAGAAGCACTGTGTAGCATTGTATAAACAAATAGTTTAGTTATCTCTAAAGGTGTGTCTGCCTAGGACCTAGTGAAATAGCTGACAAGGAACACTCATTGCAGTGGCTGTCTTCAGTGCAGGCCAGCGGTGGAAGTGCATCAGAGCACGTTTTGTCTGACGCAAGGAGTGGTGGGAACCAGCAAGTCAGGGATTACAGTTAATGCTATGGAGGGGGAGACAGCATAGGTAAACATGAGAGAAATAAACTCACCTCTTTTGTCCTGTCTCCTCCAACCTGCCCTTGCATCTCTTGCTTCCTCACTGATGCATCTTTCTCTTATCTATCCTGCCCTGTAGGCAGCAACCACCCACCCTCATTCCCTGTCTTACCCCTGGTTCCTCAGCTCTGGACAGTCCAAATTTTTTCCCTCTGATCCTGTCCATGTCTGTTTGCCCTGCTTGTCCCAGTTCTTACAAATTCTAGTTTTCCAGAAACTAGTGACTTGACAGAAACACAGTTCTGGCACAAAGACCTTACCCTGACACACTCCAAAGCCTAGGACTGCCCAAGCTTTTCAAATAATTTTTTTAATGGGGGCAAAATAAAACCTTTTTTCCTTGTTCTCAGAAATGATGGAACTGTTTTGGCTTAAATCTTCCAAAACAAGCCTGAAGCAAGGACCCAGCATGGAAAGACTGAGCTGAAATCATTGTGTCTTGGCAATGTTATAAGCAAGTGAAAAACAGTCCTTTAATGGAGTAAGGTGGTCTCAAAATAAGATAGGGCTACCACCTTTCCTCTAATACAGATGTGGTGGCTGGCATGCCTATCGTATTGTTTTCTGAGACGTATCATGTCTAGACTTGGATGATAAGAAGTTGTAGGTGTCCACAATAGTTTGGCTGATAAAGTTCTTGGTTACTGGGTGTGACTCGTAGCCTGGATCACTGCCTGTGGAAAGAGTAAACAGTCTTCTGCCAGTTCCTTAATGGCCAGTAAAGTCAGCAAGTCAGTCATTATGCTGCTTTGGCCAGGCAGTCCTGAAGGTCATAACAGTTTTGCAGCCAGAAAACAATTGTTCTAAAATACCTGATTACCTAAGTCCTTCATCTTTTTTCTACTATGACTACTACTCCAAAGGCTTTGAAAACAATATGTCTGATAGGTTTTAATTTTGATAATGTATTTGTTTGTATCAGGACAATAAGAATGCTCAGATTTCCATCTCTTGGTTTGTGTAATGGTTTTTGCAAGTTCTTTTTGAATTACCTAACTGCAGTCTGGCACAGCTTGTTGGCTTGAGTTCTGTTAGCAGGAAACATGAAGCTGGCCAACAGGCTTTAATATGCCACTTTGAAACTACCACGTTGAAAAGGTTAGGTGGGTATGATCCAGCTAAGCCAATCATAAATGTTTATATATGTATATATGTGTACATACTGCAAATACATATGCTATATAATGCTAGTGAGGAGGCAGGAAATTTAAAATCTGATTTCTCAATTCGTACTTGAGGCACTCTCTTGGTTAGTGCAAGTACCTATGATCCTATACACACAGAGTATTGTTTTTATAGTCTGTAGTGCCCAGGGAATAAATATGAGAGGGAAGAAATAAAAAAAAAATCTAAACATTTATTAAAATAAATTAAAACCTGCATGATTTGTTGTATACGTCTCTTAAAGACCAGCATAAAAATCTAAGTCTGAAATACATAGATTCTTTTGGTCTGTTGGATGTACTGAAAGTGATATTCCAGGCCAATACATGGCAGAAAAATGTCAGAGCTAACTACAAGAAAAATTCACATATGGCATATGTAACCTGTGCACGCTCACAGGCACCGTGGAGCAAGAATCTGCATTCTGATATTGTGTGGGTGTATAATCTGTGTAATTTGTGTGTATACACCACCATGGAAACATATTTCTTTTATGCAACTTCACAACAAACTCCAACTGCCTAGATTAAAATGAAGGTTTTAGTGCAGTTGGGTCTACTTACATCTGTTCTGTTCATTTCTGCCAGATTTGGTTCACCAAGCTCAGGTTTTGAAATGCAAACATCTCATGTTGTTTATCCATTCATGCAAGTTTTTGCAATGTTACCTAGCACTGTAGTGCTTGAATACCTCCCACAGAGTTCAAAAAAAAAATCCTTAGAAAGGTAGCTGGCATTGTAACAGTCCACCCTATTTCCATCAGAGTAGCTGTGGCAGCATTTCTTGGGTTTTTCTTATTTCAGTCTACTTTTCTTCCTTACTGATGTCTTTTTCCCCTCACTCTCTTTCTTGAGTTCATGTCTTTGTTTTCACCCCATCCTCCATAACTAATTTTAGCTGCAGTTGTGAGAAAGCAGGGTCAAGTGACTGAATTTTGCACTTCAATATTTACATGTTTTAAAACAAACAAAAGGGAGGACTTTTTTGGGAATGACTGAACACTGAAATTCTTTCCTGCAGGGTGCTGTGGAGGCCAATAGGATACTTGCATTTAAAAAGGGATTAGGCAAATTCATGGAAAATAGACCTCACAGTGACTGTAAACACAATGGTGCAGGTGTGACCTTCAGTTCAGCAAGTTCGTCAACTCTCTGGGACCTCAACATAATATGATGGCACAAATAGCTTTATGGTTGATTTGTTTCTTGTACTATTTTCCGTAAAGATCCATTATCACCCCCCCGCCTTCCTAGGGCTTGATATGAGGGTCTTTAGACCTTTGCTCATCACTGTGGTGATGCTCAATATTAAATTATTCTAGCATTTAGCTTTGCTGCTGAGAAATTTGAGTCACCTACTTGCACACTGAAGTCATAGGTAAATTACTAAAGCAATCTTGGATACATGATTAAGTCCTAGATCCCCGTGACTGAGTCACTAGTATAAAGGACAGTTCTCCAGTCAGGTGTCAAGTGCAGGAGGGCAGGCATCCTGGTCCTCATCTCCTCCTCCTCTGAAAAACCCTCACTTTTGTCAAATAAAGCAGCTTTTTGGTACTGTTCTGACACAACCCTTGATCAGTCTTCCCACGATAAGCTATGCAACCTGAAGAGGTTGGAATGAGCTGCAGTTTTATAGCATGGCCTGTCTGTCCTTCCTTCTTTCACTGCTAAAACAAGCAAAAAAGAACAGTCACTGGAGATTTCTGTTTAAAATAAGAACATTAGGGCCTGTAAATAGTAGGATTAATGCTTGCAAAATGGTGTTTGATATACGGTTATGAAAAAGACATATTGGAAACTGTAAAAATTATTCAGGTTAGAAAGTGTTACCTAAGAGGCCTGCATCTTCACAGTAAGCAAGCAAGGAGGTATGTTGCATGAAATATCACATACCTCCTTTTGTAACTGTTATACCTAACTGACATTTGCTTTTTTTGCTCAACTTTTGTTCTGGGTGCGTAATATTGTGATACTACAATGCCACATTGTCTGACAAGACTCCTCAGTGTAAAGACAAGAACCTTCCCCTCTTATAAAAAAGCCAAGGAAACTGTTTCACTGAAAAGAGGATAGAGCCATAGTAGCAGATTTCTGGAGATCTAGGAGAGCTCTGGGGGCCAGCTGAGGATATTGGTGTCCTGTACACATTTCTGTGCAGTCAGTTTTCTCTACTAGACAGTGCAATCCAGTGAGTATGGATATAGCATTAACAGCCTGTGGCCCTAGGTTGTTCTGTTAGCTTTATGTTTCTCTTTCATTTTTTTGCAACCCATTTGCCCTTGGACAGGAAAGATTTTTAAAAATATTTGTTCAAATGTCAGAAGCTTATTACCAATGTTATCCAATTATTTATGTAAAAGCTTTCATAATCCATTATTTTTCCCACAGCAGATCATTGTATTTATATGGCAAGAAATGGAACTTGCCTGGTGAGTGCCATTTTAAAACAGTTTATTTTAAATTACAGAAGGTTGCAGACATTCTAATTTTGGCTTAATAGCTCACCTGCATTCTTGATAAAGGAGCTTCCGACTGTTTAAGCCGAAGAAAAACAAACCATTTAAAATCTAGTTTAATTAAGCTAGTAAAAAGTAATTTGGGCTACACTGATAACATTTTGTATTGAACAGCCCTGGGACAATCAGAATGAGTCTGCCATTCCCTGTGCCGGTGATGGGTCCCTGGCTTACATGCTTGTATGGCTGTGTATTAGTGTAACTGACATAAAAGTCAGCCTCCCTGTTTTGTGAAAACATCTTGACTGCTTCTTTGTGTCATGTCACACTTTTGTTTCTGGTGCTCAGATTATTTTTGGATTTTGTAATACTGAGTTTTCTGACACTTTATGGAAATCACAACAGTTGCTTCTCATCAAAACCCACCTCTGACTCCACTATAACTGCCCTTCTCCTTTAAGAAATTGAAACTAAATATGTGTCTAAGTGACAGACTGACTTTGTGTCTACACTGACATACAGTATTTAGTTTAAACCTAGGAATAGTCACTAGGCATAGCTTGCTTTTAAGTCACCAGATTTGGCTGCTGTCCCAGTTTTTCTTTTGTTTGGCTGGTCTGGCTTTCTAATTGAGCAGGAGCTATATTTTCTGGGAAACAAGTGGGAAAGAAAATACACAGAATCCATAGGGATCCAGGGTTATCTTCTCTCCTTTTCTGCTGTTCTCAGTCCAGCTCCCTCCAAACCTCCTTTTACAAGCTTACCCGTTAGTCCTTCCTTACACTTCTTGATGGATGTACTCTACTGCACATCCTCTTTCTTCTCCTCCAAAAGCAGGTAAACTTCATATGCATACGTCTCACTCGCATATCTACTTGTAGAGATGCAGAGTGCTAAGGACGAGAAGTCCCTTTTATCTCACCCAGTGTCTGCAGCACAACCCACAGCATGTCATGGGAGAAGTGTTGCTTCTCCCCAGCTTGCTCTACCAGCTGTTCTCATCTGGCATTGCTCATTGCTCATATAATCGGGGATAAATACTAGAACTGATTATTGATACTTTGAGGCTGCAGGCCAGGAACATTGATTAAGCACTGGAAAATAAACAAACCAGCTTCCATAGATTGGGGCAATGATTTGGAAGGAAACTAATGCCCTGGCTGTGTCCCATTATTGGAACAAAGACGCATGAGAGGAAAATATGTTTTTATTTTTCAGTAACACAGGCAACAACTGCCTGAATTTGATAATGTTTTTAATTTAGCCTCCAAGATACCATGCAAGTCCAAGAAGATTTGTTACCTATTTTGAAACAGTTAGTAAGTTGTTCATCTGTCATATTTTATGAAGGAAGTGTGAGCTGAACACAAATATCCCCACATTCTCATCTCCAAGACATGAAATAACTTCATTAAAATTTCTTTTGGAAGAACTGACCTAGGAAATATTTTCATTCAAAACAAGAACAAATGTAAAGTGTCATGAGATTAGTCCTATTGAGACTGTAGAAAGGATTCAGAGATCTGACATAGGGTGAAAATGAGCAGCTCAGTAAATCCAAATTAATACAATTTTGGTGGGTAAAGTTAAAATAGTCAAAGAAGTCCCTTTATGACAAAAAAGGATGATTTTGGACAAAAGTGAATAAATTTGACCTGTGAATAAAATTATGTTCTACCCCGCTGCTTAAAAGTAAATCAAGAATATAACAACACTGAGGGGACAATGAACAATTTCAGTACATTTGCTACAGCTAATACTGTAAACTCCACGTTCCCAAGCACAAGGTCCCACAACCCACCCCTGTGTAATTATGAAGTCTGCCCATGGCAGCGTGTCACTCAACACCACAAAAAGCCAGTGGCCAATTAGTAATGCTAAAGCTACAGATGACAAAGCTAAAAAAGTTTACAAGTGTCACTGAAACAGATCAGTCCTTTGACTGTATGAAGGCTACTGGTTCAATGGCCTCTGAGAGAGCAGCAGTTATTGCTGTGATGGTTTTGAAATGGAGGACTTTCTGCAGGATCCAATGGGTAAGTACATACCTTCTATGGAACAAATTACTGCAGTTTAAGAATAAAGAACTTGATCCTGCTCCCAGTGATGTCAATAGGAAAACATCACTTACAACATGATTCCACAGTGCGGAAATGTTTTTTCACAAACGAGGTCTGACCTCACCCTTTCATGTGTGGTTTTCCGAAAATTTTTGGGTTTAGGACTATAATATGTCTTCAGTTTATTGCAAGTGTTCACCAGAATGCATTTATTAAAAGTCTGGTGAATGACGTCCACCCAACGTCAGTATTTATTGTATTCTTTATTCCAAGGGATGCTACCATTTTTTAATAGATTGCACCTGTTTCTTGAGAATGAATTTACAAAGCAGGAAACTATTTTTGTCCTATCCTGTTAAACCTTAAGGCTAAGAGAGCAGCTCTACAGAAGGGGGGTGGGGGAAAGGCCAGTTTTAGGCCATTCTACACTGAGGAGTTGTGCATGCTGTGCAGGGGCACTCAAGCCCACACCTGTAACAGTTTACAAGACAGATAATCACTGTTACCAGGATTGGTAGCACTGAATGGAAAATGGTTTTGAAAATTGCTCTATGCTGGCCAGCATAACCCACACATGCTTAAAAGGTTAAAGTATAGTTATGTCGCGGGCTATTTTATAAGCAAATGGGTAAATAAATACTACACAGCAAAGCAATCTAGCAAAATCCAATATAATGACCATATTGATGGTGTTACCAAGCCTGTTAAAAGAGGTTATATTAAAAAATGCATGAACGACTTTTAACAACCTTTTTGTATCTGCATGAAACTCAGTCAGCATTTAACCTTACATATGTAGCTGAGGTGTTTACGGTTGTTCCAGAATATTGAACTGTTAGAAGTGACACTTGTCCATCTCCAGTCACCAGCTCAGACCTCATTGCAAATTAATTGTTTTCAAAAGCTCCTCCCAACTTATGGTCATAACCCCAGTGGTCAGACAGATCATTTGCAGTAGTTAGGCAAAGAAAACTGCCAGGATTATTTTCACAAAATAAACCTTATTGTGTGTCTGTAATTCAAACAGATCTGTGTCAACCTTGGGAGGAGCACAGCTGGGAATCTTATAGCTTCTTTACTCTTTTTTTTTGTCATCTCATGAGTGACTTGCATTTTCAATGGCAGAATTAATGGGTAGTCAAAGAATACATCTTGGACACTATTCTTAATCTTCACAAATCCAGATGAACACTGTGAATGATGCTTAGTATTTCCAGCCTCTTGCTCTATGATACCATGGTCCTCTGTCATTTCTGAATAATCCCATTTTATGCAGTAGTTTCATCCCATCTCCTTTGTTCTTTGTTTTTTTGCCACAGCCATTTCTCTTGGCCATCATTCTGTATTAGTCTTTCAAATTTATTTTTTCCATGGGTAAAACCTCCTGGTTGTAAGGATAAGATAGCTGAGGACATTTGAGCTGTTCGTGTTGGTTTTTCAGGGGGAAAAATACGCAACAGCCCCAGTGAGTCATGTTTTCTCATACACTAAAAAATATACACTTTCCTAATGAAATGGAAATTACAAACAGAGATATATCGTTTGCCTATGAAAGTGAGAAAACGCTTTCTATCGAATGAAAACATACATCTAAACCCCACTGGATTTGAAATGTCAGTCATTGGCACTATTAGTATGTGCCAGAACAAAGTGGATTCATCATTTATGTTCTGTAGAAATCAAAATTTTTAGTGCATTTGGAAAAATCTAAAATTTCAGCCTCTTTAACAGTGCCAGCTTTTGTTAGATACCTGAAATTTCCTTCATGTATTGCAGATTGTCTTTGTCAGCTGGTGTAAAAGCTTCTGGGACTGTGGACTTGTGGCACTGGATGATATATCATTGAGCCTGGGAAGCTGCCAGGCTGCTGGTAAGACCATGTATATCTGTTATCCAACAGCTTCTACCCATTTTAGTAAGAGTTCATCACATGCCATCATTTTCCAAGCCTATCCTACAGCTGCCTTCATCCCACTGTAGTTTCTTCTCTTTTCTTTTTCTTTTTCTTTTCTTTGTCTTCTCCCCTCTTCTCCCCTCTTCTCCCCTCTTCTCTTCTCCTCTCCCCTCTTCTCCTCTCCCCTCCCCTCTTCTCCTCTCCCCTCCCCTCTCCTCTCCCCTCCCCTCCCCTCCTCTCCCCTCCTCTCCTCTCCCCTCCTCTCCTCTTCCCTCCTCTCCTCTCCTCTCCCCTCCCCTCCTCTCCCCTCCCCTCCTCTCCCCTCCTGTCCTCTCCCCTCCCCTCCCCTCCCCTCCCCTCCTCTCCTCTCCTCTCCTCTCCTCTCCCCTCCTCTCCCCTCCTGTCCTCTCCCCTCCCCTCCCCTCCCCTCCCCTCCTCTCCTCTCCTCTCCTCTCCCCTCCTCTCCTCTCCTCTCCTCTCCTCTCCTCTCCTCTCCTCTCCTCTCCTCTCCTCTCCTCTCCTCTCCTCTCCTCTCCTCTCCTCTCCTCTCCTCTCCTCTCCTCTCCTCTCCTCTCCTCTCCTCTCCTCTCCTCTCCTCTCCTCTCCTCTCCTCTCCTCTCCTCTCCTCTCCTCTCCTCTCCTCTCCTCTCCCCTCCTCTCCTCTCCTCTCCCCTCCTCTCCCCTCCTCTCCCCTCCTCTCCCCTCCCCTCCCCTCCCCTCCCCTCCCCTCCCCTCCCCTCCCCTCCCCTTCCCCTTCCCCTTCCCCTCCCCTCCCCTCCCCTCCCCTCCCCTCCCCTCCCCTCCCCTCCCCTCTCCTCCCCTCCCCTCCCCTCCCCTCCCCTCCCCTCTCCTCTCCTCTCCTCTCCTCTCCTCTCCTCTCCTCTCCTCTCCTCTCCTCTCCTCTCCTCTCCTCTCCTCTCCTCTCCTCTCCTCTCCTCTCCTCTCCTCTCCTCTCCTCTCCTCTCCTCTCCTCTCCTCTCCTCTCCTCTCCTCTCCTCTCCTCTCCCCCTCTTCTCCCATCCCCTCCCCTCCTCTCCCCTCCTCTCCCCTCCCCCTTCCCCTTCCCCCTCCCCTTCCCCTTCCCCTTCCCCCCTCCCCTCCCCTGCCCCCCTTCCCCCTCCCCCTCCCCCTTCCCCTTCCCCTTCCCCTTCCCCCTCCCCCTCCCCCTCCCCCTTCCCCTTTTATTTTCCAATAAGTATTGCATAAATCCTGTTTTTGCAGTAGCATACATACACCAAGGACCAGTTTTTGTTCACAGGGGTACTAACTAACTCCTAATTAACTTCACTGACTCCATTGCAGTTGTATAAAGGTAAGTGTTCCTTTTGAGGCGTTATCATTAAAAAAAAAAAAACTCCAACTGAGGGGAAAGTAGTTTTCAAATGGTTTCTAGGAAACCAGAAATGGACCCCAGACCAATATTTTCAAAACACAGCATTATTCTTTTTAGTCCAAAAATAGAGTTGTGCAAGGCCAAGACACAGTCCCTTATCTGAGCTGCAGTTCTCTAATGAAGACAGGTAAGATGAGTCTAATTCTCCTTCCTGGAGTGGCAGGAACAGAATGTTTTTGGGTGAGACTTTACCCTCTGACATGCACAAGCTAACCACTATGAACTCACCCAGACTTCTTCTGGGGCTTTTTGAAGTTTGACAATGCAATGATTGTATCCTAATTTGGAAACCATTCTCGTGAGACAGGCACAATCTGTAATTCCATTTTTCTTCAGAATAAAGCCATGTCTTTGAAATGGTGATGAGGCAGATCTACTGTGCTATTTATATTCCCATGTAATAAGAACTTTTTAATGACCTCTTTTGGTTGGATTTCATGCATTCAGGTGGCTAACCATGGCTAACCCTAACAGCGAGAAGTCACATGTATAAAATAAGACGCCATTTTTCTAAAGTACTTCTGACAGTTGTCTGTTTTGCTTTTCTGTACTTTCTAAGTAATTTGAAAAGGAACCAAAGATGCAGAACTGATACTTGGGTGCATAGTCATATGGGGACTTGTCACTGATGGCAGCAAAAAAATGCCCCCAAAATGCCCCAGAGAATGTGAGGCATCAAGGCTTCCTCCTGTCCAAAAGGTGAAAGCAGCTCGGAGTGTCTACTCCTGAACTAAAAATGCAGATTATAGCAGAAGATTTGACAGAAGCTTCCTGGTGAGCACCTGAATTGTCAATTTTTTCTCTTCTGCGTCATCTAATATAATTGAAATAATGAAAATACTCTAGTAATTGCAGCTCTGTGGTCTGTTGTATGCAGTATTAAAATCTGGTGCCAAGGGAACATAAGACAGCTAAATGTGGTGTTTGATTTCTGATCACAGAAGCACCAATCTTTGACAAGACTCATTGAATATGCACATTATACACACTGGTGCTCATTAAACTGCTTGCAGTGCCATGGTAGTGAAGATAATTATAGCAATGTGGTCCATTGCAGAGTAAGAGCTATGATGAGATAACAAAATATATGAGATGTTTTAGAGAATATTAGTACATTTTAGTGAGCCAGACTAGGGCACAGATTTCCCCAAAGCTCTGAAGAAAATTAAATTAAATTTCATACATCAGTTTGAAGCTAGCTGTTACAAGCTTGTGACTACTGTAAGTATATATACAAAAAGCAACACGGCAAGCCATGCATGATCCAGAAGGTTCCTGCAGAACATCGAGGACAACTTTTTGATGCAGGTGGTGGAGAAGCCAGTGAGGCAAGATGTGCTGCTCAACCTTATCCTAACAAACAAGAAAGGTCTGGTTGAGGATGTGAGAGTTGGGGGTACCCTTGGCTGCAGTGACCATGAGATGGTCGAGTTTAGGATACTGCGAGGTAGAAGCAGGGCAACAAGTAGGATTACAACCTTGGACTTCAAGAGGGCCAAGTCTGGCCTCTTCAAAGACCTGCTATGAGGAATCACATGGGCTAGGGCTCTAGGAGGCAGGGGGGCCCAAGAGAGCTGGACAGTATTCAAGGACCACTTCCTCTGAGCTCAAGATCAGTGCATCCCTGTGAGAAAGATACCAGGCAGAGGAGCCAGGAGTCCCACATGGATGACCAAAGAGCTTCCAGAGAAACTCTAATGGAAGAGGGAGGTTCACAGTATGTGTAAAAAGGGACTGACCACTTGGGAGGGAAATAGGAATGTTGTCAGGGTATGCAGAGGTACGACAAGGAAGGCCAAGGCCCACTTGGAATTAAATCTGGCAAGGGATGTCAAAGATAACAAGAAGGGCTTCTTTAAATACATCCGCAGTAAAAGGAAGACTGGGGATACAGTGAGCCCGCTGCTGAATAAGGGCTGTGGTGATGCAGGATGCAGGGAAGGCGGCGTTACTGAATGCCTTCTTTGCCTCAGTCTTTACTGCTAAGGCTGGCCCTCAGGCGTCTCAGCCCTCAGAGAAGAGAGAAAAAGTCTAGAGAAAGGAAGGCTTACCATCGTTAGAGAAGGATTGGGTCAAAGATCAGCTATGCAAACTGGATCCCTGTAAATCCATGGGCCCCAAAGGGATGTACCCATGAGTGCTGAGAGAGCTGGTGGATGTTCTTGCTGAGCCACTCTCCATCATCTTTGAAAGGTCATGGAGGACAGAAGAAGTGCCCGAGGATTGGAGGAAAGCAACCATCATTCCCATCTACAAAAAGGGCAAGAAGGAGGACCTGGGAAACTATAGGCCAGTCAGCCTCACCTCCGACCCTGGAAAACTGATGGAGCAGTTCATCCTGGAGGTCATCTCCGGGCATGTAGAGGACAAGAAGGCTATCAGAAATAGTCAACATGGATTCACCAAGGGAAGATCACGCTTGACCAGCCTGACAGCCTTCTATGATGGCGTGACTGACCGGGTCAATGAAGGGAGAGCAGTGGATGTTGTCTATCTTGACTTCAGTAAGGCGTTCAACACTGTCTCCCATAGCTTCCTCACAAGCAAGCTAAGGAAGTGTGGGTTGGATGAATGGACAGTGGAGGTGGAGAGAGAACTGGCTCAACAACAGAACCCAGACAGTCGTGATCAATGGAGCAGAGTCTGGATGGAGGCCTGTCACTAGTGGTGTTCCCCAGGGGTCTGTGCTGGGTCCAGTCCTGTTCAACACATTCATCAATGACCTGGACAAGGGGACAGAGCGCACCCTCAGCAAGTTTGCTGATGATACCAAGCTGGGAGGAGAGGCTGATACACCAGAAGGCTGTGCTGCCATCCAGCGAGACCTGGACAGGCTGGAGAGCTGGGCTGAGGGGAACCTGATGAAATTCAACACAAGGAAGTGCAAGGTCCTGCACCTGGGAAAGAACAACCCCATGCACCGGTACAGGCTGGAGGCTGAACTACTGGAAAGTGGCTCTGTTGAGAAGGGCCTGGGAGTGCTGGTGGACAACAAGCTGACCATGAGCCAGCAATGTGCCTGTGTGACCAAGGTGGCCAATAATATCCTGGGCTGCATTAAAAGGAGTGTGGCCAGCAGGTTGAGGGAGGTTATCCTCCCCCTCTACTCTGCCCCTCTACTCTCCTAGTGAGACCACATTTGGAGTGCTGTGTCCAGTTTTGGACTCCCCAGTTTAAGAAGGATGTGGAACTGCTTGAGCAAGTCCAGCGGAGAGGTACAAAGATAACCGGGGGCGGAAGCGTCTGCCTTATGAGGAAAGACTGAGGGACTTGGGTTTGTTCAGCCTGGAGAAGAGAAGACTGAGGGGGATCTTATCAATACCTATAAATATCTAAAGGGTGGGTGTCAGGATGATGGGACTAGGCTCTTTTCAGTGGTGGCCAATGACAGGACAAGGGGCAATGGGCACAAGTTGGAACATAGGAAGTTCCACCTCAGTATGAGAAAAAAAATTCTTTCCTGTGAGGGTGACAGAGCAGAGGAACAGGCTGCCCAGAGAGGCTGTGGAGTCTCCTTCCCTGGAGACATTCAAAACCCACCTGGACATGTTCCTGTGCCCCTGTTCTAGGTGTCGCTGCTCAAGCAGGGGGGTTGGACAAGGTGATCTCCTGAGGTCCCTTCCAACCCCTACCATTCTGTGATTCTGTGGTTCTATGACTCTGTGATTGCCAAGTAGGTACCAGTGATTTCAAGCAGGTGAGTGAATGCAATACATTGCTTGTATAATCTCTCCCTATATCTGTCTAACATATTCACAGTTTTAAACAATGTCCTCTCCTTATAGATCTATTGCTGCCCAATCCTGGAGAGTGTACTTTTGAAAAAGATGAGTGTGTGTTTACCCAGAAGAAGAGAGGTCGTGGGAGCTGGCACAGGAGGAGGGGTCCAACTCCCACTTCTTACACTGGACCGAGAGGAGACCACACTACTGGGGTAGGTAAGTTAAGCTTCACATTGAAGTTTCAGAACAGAGATTGTTAGTTTATCAAAAATATGTTGAAATGATAACCTAGAACACAGAGGAAGTTTTTACTGTTCTGTTCAGCACAGTTATTAATCAAATGAAGTAAACACATTTCTTAGGGACCCATGGATGGTTTTGAGAACGTGATGTTTAATCTGAATTATCTGCAGACCAAGTGGGTAATTTGGTCATGTCCTAAAGTAGCTCTCTCCTTTGGGAGAAAAAAGGACAGGATGACTCTCCAGATCATGCAGAAAAGCCTTCTTCAAACCCCTAGCTTATGTGAATATTCCCTGAAACTAAAAGGATGGCTGGGGGCTCTTCTGCATCAACACCTTCCTGTTCAAACTTAGAAGAAAACATGGAAAATCAAACAGGTCCCACAGACCCTTTGTCTTGAAAATCTGCTCTATAACCTCACTTGTGTAATGTAAAGTATTTATGCAAGCGGGCCACCCCATTGGCATGAGTGAGTGCACAGAAAACTGCATCGGAATGGCCCCCACACTGAGGGCAGTACCCAGTGACTTTTGGAAATGACCAACTGTGTCTCTGCATTGGGTGCTCCTGTTCATGCAGAAGAGGATCTCAGTAACACCACCACTGAGTTCAGTATAATGGATGAAACTGAGCTAAGACTTGTGAACTTTAAACATTTACGTAGGTTTAAAAAGGCTTTGGGGGCCTTTGCATTTGCCCTCCTTCACAGTGGTTAGCATTCATTCAGCAAGTTATAAAGTCAGTTGCAAGCAAGATGTCTTATTCACAGTAGTCACCTATCCAGTCTGTTAAAAATTTTAGCTGGATTACAAAAGCAGTTGGCCTGCTCAAAAGGCTCACCAAAAGCCATTATTATTCTGTCGATTGTGATTGAGTGTAAACCATGTTAAGCATTATCAAGCACAGTTATTTCAGCTGTGCATATGAAATTTACTAGAGAGGCGTAAATTCATGGTGAGTGGGACTGTATGGCCAAAATCCTACATGTGGAATTGAGTATACAGATGGGAGTGTTTCTCTTTGGCTTGAAATTTCAGATCACGAAGAAATGATGTTCTTCCATTGTTAATTCTAAACAGTGCTGATTCTGGGTAGAAATATGAATAGCATTCAGAGACAAGTAAGTTTTAAAACTTAAAATTTCTCTAATGCATTATGAAATAAAACAAAAAAAAATACTTACAAACCTGACCATATTCTGACCATACCTATTGGCTAATTTATCTAAGTGGAAAATGTAGGGTATCTACAAATCAAGAATATTTTCCCAACAATGATACCTTTGTGCTGTGGAATGACTCTCAAAAGGGAATATTGAAATTCTTGTCCCTTTTCCATTTAAAAATTAGATGACATACTGACTCTAAATCTTTGTTACACATGCTGCCCAGTTCTTCTATATCAACTAGATACGTGAACACCAGCTTTAAAATAAGTGAGAATTTTTCCTAACAGTTTTTAAAGTTCATTTGAGAATTTTTGTTTTGAAATGTGCGTGAGAGTCTTGGAGAGGCATCTGTAGGCTACCTCTATATTGTGTGGCAGACCCTTCTTTTTCTACAAAATATAATCCAAAAGGACTACATCACATCAAAGTTGCTGGTTGTTTTGGTAGGTAACTAAACTCGATTCTGTAAAAGGATCTAATGTTCAGGTTTGCTTGATGTTTTCTTTTTTTCTTCATTATTCGCTAGGTAATATATTCTATTCTACCTCTTTCATCAACTCTATATCCTGGCTTTTGTGTTTCCAGGGACAATAACCCTCTCCTTATAGTAGGAGCAACACTTAAACTTTTCTTGCTTAAGAAAAGGAATGGGCTGTTAGCACAATCTTCTTGATTTCTAAGGCAGAAACTGACTTTAGACCTATTTTCAGTTTATGTAGATTGCTAAGTATTCTGAGATCTGAGGCTGATAGCTCAACTTTAGAACTGGTGAAGCAAGAGAATCTTTCAAGCCTGGCCTGTGACAACAATGTTTGTTCCTTATTTCACACATCTCTTTGCAGCAAGATGTGCTGAGAAATACATGCATTTGAATTCACAAAACCAAGAGCTCATCTAGTCTTTCCAACAAGTTTGTCATGATTCAGGCCTTAGAACTAAAGGCAAGGTATTTTATTATACTGTAGTATGCGTACGTAAGTTTTTAGCTCAAGGAACATTTTAACTCAAGGAACTTTTAAGTATAGTAAACATAAAAATCCTTGCAATAGCTTGCACCAGGTTTGGTATAAATAGCCTTGGGAATTCTCCAACACTCTATGAAATTATCTTTTCCTTACAGACCTACAGCTGTAGATAATCTTCCTTTTCACTCTTTCTCTCTACTGCTGCTCACCACCAAACTACCACCCGGGTTAGAGGGGACGTCCTCAGCATGAGTTTGTTTAGATAATAGGACTCTATGAGTATCAGGAGAGGCACCCTGAGCATCCACCCACTGCTCTTGCTGCTCTCAGCTTTCCTCCTGCCTCACTGATCCTTAGGAATCCCCTCTCCCCCTGAGGGCAGTGTCACAGCCAGGACTTGTGGTGGCAGATGGGCAGCTTGTTGTCTCCAACACCACAAAAAGGGAGCAGTGGGACTGCGTAAAGAGCTGCTGCAAAGTCTGAGTTTGCTGCCTGCTGGCAGAGGGTACAGCTTAAGACAGAACAGCTGTGTCATATTTTAGCTGGGACAGAGTTCATTTTCTTCACTGCAGCTGGCATGGTGCTGTGCTTTGGACTTCAGCATGAAACAATGTTGAGATAACACACTGATGTTTTGGTTGCTGCTGGGCAGTGCTTGTAGTAGTCAAGGACTTTTCTAGCTTCCCACGCTATGCCAGGTGCACAAGAAGCTGGGAGGGGAGGGGGCACAGCTAAGAGAGTGGATTCAAACTGGCCAAGGGGGTATTCCATTATCATGTAACGTCATGCCCAGTCTGTTAACTGGGAGGAGCTGGCCGGGTGAGGGTGGGGGGAAGCAATTGTGGCTTGGGGATGGGCAGTGTCGGTCTGTGGGTGGTGAGTGGTTGTATCGTGCGTGGTTCTGGTTTTTTTTTCATTTCCTTTTTTTTCCCTTTTCCATTTTATTGTATTATCATTATTGTCATTATCTTTTTTTTTTTTTTTGTAATTACTAAACTGTGCTTATCTCAACCCACAAGTTCTTTTGCTCTTCTGATTCTCTTCCCCCATCCCATGGGGGGGGGGAAGTGAGCAAGCAGCTGTGTGGTGTTTAGTTGCCGACTGAGGCTGAACCACGACAAGCTGCCATATGTGGCAGATAGGACGTGGGGATGCTTCTCAGTCTTCTGACATACCTCAGTTTGCTTCAGTTGGAAATAACCAAATGATGGATCTGGGTGGGGGAAGGGATTAATTTGCCTGCCACCAATTAATGACTAATTTTTCCACAGATAGAGTTCATGAAAATCATTCATGGATTCTAGAGAGTCTAGTTTTCCTCATTTGTGTCTTCACATCTTGATCACAGAAAGAAAAATATTATTGACGTCAGATGTGATTTAGAAGAGGTATTTCAATTAATTTGCTTTGTTAATAGCATCAGGTCCAACCATTGCCTAAGCTGTCCCCCCAGATGTAGATGCATCTGTCTCTGAATTCCAATTAATCCACCACTGTTGGAGTGCATTCTTGGTTTAAGAAAAGCCATGATTTTTTCTTACTTTTTATCACTTTCTGTTGCTATGTGTTTAATCAGAGATAAACAAGTTTATAAGTGCTCTTATATTAGTATTCACAAATATTACCATTATTGCACTAACACAATTATTACAGTATCACAAATATTACAGATGACAAATATGTCTAGAGCATAAAAATATTCATCAAAATAGTTTCATAGTTTTTATATAATGAGCATGTTGAGCATAATGAACATGCTGCAACAACATGTTCTACTTTGCTAATATTTGCTTGTATGTCTTTTTAAGGTTATTACATGTATATAGAGGCATCTGACATGGTCTATGGACAGAGAGCATACCTAGTTTCAAGATCACTAAGTGGAACCTCTGGAAAACAGTGCCTGACATTTTTCTATCACATGTATGGAGCTGGTACTGGATTATTAAGTGTTTATCTAAAAAAGGAAGGTGAAGATGAAGAGATTCCTTTGTGGAGGAGGACAGGGGAACAAAGCATCTCATGGCTAAGGGGACTGATAGAATACGAAAGTGACAGAAACTACCAGGTAAGAGAAAAAAAAAAAAAAAGCAGTCAAAATAGAATACTGAACTGAGCTATGTGACAGAATCTGGGTTTTGGGTTGTATTAAAAAAAAACAAATAAAATGTTAAAATGCAGATAGCATTGAATGGACACCTGAATAAACTAAGTAATATCTTACAAAGGAAGGTAGGGAGGGAATTATTAAAGACATTAATAAGTTGCAAGTATGAAAATCGTTCATTAATGCATTAATTTAAAAAAAAATTTTTATATTTAAATGCTGTTTTCCCATCATTTCTTGCCAGTAGTGGTATTTTTCATTTAGATCACTTGTGCAATTTCTTTTCCTTCAGTGAAGGCCCTAAAGCCCTGGCTAGATTTGACAGAAGCATAACCACTAAGCTCTAATAAAATGGCTGCTTCTTGCAGGATGGTTTGTCAGGTGGCACCAAAGGCAAGGGATGATGCGAACCCAGAGCTCTGCCTTTGGCTTCAACAGTGCTGTCATTTCAGTATTGCCAGAGACAAAGCCTGCTTCAGCTTCTCTGTCAGAGGAAGCTGAAATTGCTATTCACTAAAACAGCACTGGGCACAAAACTGCACTGATCACAAACCAAAGATGTCGTGTGGGGTTTTTTAAATCACTTTGCCTTAAGAGCCTGGAAATTAATTAGAAGGGAAAAAAAAAAAAGAAAGAAAAAGAAAAGCAAGTTTGGCTTCATCAGTAAGACCACAACATAATATTGTAATGCTTTCTTCCCCCTCAAGTCTTGCTTGTGTATGGGCAACACACAGCGGCACTAAAAAGCAAGATTACAAAAGGGCACATAACTAGAGAAAATTTATCAGTAGTCTATAAAACAGAGCAATTTCTTAATGAACTGTGAGAACAAATTTGCTTCTTTCAGTACAGCACACACCTGAATTCTCTGACCAGGACAGTCAGTCCACTGATGGAGCACAGAAGTTTTTTACCAAGAAGGCAGCTTTCAGTACACACTGGATCCTTGAGTAGACTGCATGGGTATTATTTTTTTCAGTCCTTCCTCCTGTGGGATTCATGAAAAGCTGTGTCTTCCCTTTACAGATTATTTTTGAGGCAATCCGCGGTGTGTCAATAAGAGGTGACACTGCTATTGATGATATTCTGTTCCAGGCAGGACCCTGTTTAGGTAAGTTTAAGCATACTTTGTTTCTCTTAGGAGACACCTAGCAATTCACAGTGCTGTTTGCAATTAGGCAGGTGGTACTTTTTCCCTTGAATCCCCACCGAATGGATCTGAATTTAGTATTATGCTGCTGGGTTAGTGCAGAATTTTTGTTTTCTGATACGATGCAAGACCATCCTTAGAATCTGGACTAGTAAAGATGCTGTAACACTTTTTGAAAACCATATGGCAGTCCCATTTAGATCTAGCATGGTAATTACATTCTGTCTTATGCATTCTTATGCATAATAAAAATACAAATAATATCGGTACTTCCCTCTTCTTTGTATTCTAGAAGTGGAAGAAATCCAGTTCTCATCAGGCTATCCTGACAGCTTAAATGAAATCGAGTATTAAGTACAGTCTGCTGAAAGGAATGAAGTGCGTAGAAGATTTATATGTGAGAAACTGCACAAACTGCCTATTTTAAAATATGTTGAGTAAATTCTGTACTGGTTTGGATATGCACCAATATATAGGAAGAACTAGAGTGCTCATGTTCCTAACCTTTGCAATGAAATTAACTCAGGGCCTCTCGGATGTTTGGGAGTTTTTTTCAAGTTTTTTATCTTTTGCATGAGGTATCAGTTATTATATAAAGGCTTCCCATTTTGCACAGATCATTCATTTTAATGCTTTTTTTTCTTACCTTTCTGGTATATAGGTAAAAAGAGGAAAGTAAAGGTGCACAATTAAAATCCAATATTGTGTTATCTTAAATCTGCATTCAGTGAATGTTTTGTGTTGGGTACAGAATGGAATTTTGTTAAGGAAATTATAAATATTTTGAAACAATAAAGAAAATAGTATTAGCTACTAATAACAGCCTACAGGTCAAGTGCAATTATTCATGATGACAAATCTCTCTGGGAAATTCTTTACACTCTGCTGGCAATTTTTTGTGGTTTTATATTCTTCTACTATAACAGGTATATATTTTTTTCCTTGCCAATAACAAACTCACTTTTAGTGTTCAAGTGGGATTCAGTGTAAGCTGCTGACATTTTGAACTATATGAAATGAAATACTTTAAAGCCATATGTTTTCTGGCATACAAGTCTTGGGGATTTTTTTCAAAAAATCATTTTGTACGCTCACAGAGAACATACTTACACTTTACCCAACCAGAGATGCCTTGCATTATATTAATCAGAAACCGAATTGACACAGCTTGTTAATTTTTAAGATTTTATTGTGTGTTTAAGGTTTTGTTTTGAAATTATTATAACTTACAAATAAAAATGTAACTTTGAAAATGATCTTACGCTGTGCTTTGGACTTTACAGTTATCAGGGTAATGAGAAATAACTGAACCTAGTATAATAGCCTATATTTAATATTTTGAATATGAAGAGAATTAAATATGAGCCCTGAAAAATGAGAATAGTCTTTGTGCCTTTCAGAACAAAGTATACATTTTTCCTAGTGGCCTATAAGGATAAACAGCACCTGGGACAATCTAGTGCCTTGCATCTTTAATAATTTTTCATTTTGGTGTCACAAAAAATTGAAGAGATTGTTCAATTAAATACATTCAGTACTAATACATATATTTGACCACATAGATTGAAGCAGTTTATTATTTCCTGGAGGCTGAGGAAGAGCCAAAATGAATTGACATCTTAACTGCTTATCCTAGCTACTTGCAGTCCCAGTTGGCTGCTGGTTATGAACACATCACTCTTACTGTTATTCTGGAAATGAAAGCAACAAGAAACAATGGAATGTTTCCTAAGAATCAACA